>NC_134533.1:89569061-90194061 GCF_050624435.1 Tenrec ecaudatus
CTTGTGAGAGTGTGCTTTCTGACACATATGTAATCCATAATTGAATCGTAGTTAGTTCTAGGGTAAAATTATGCTCAGAACTGAGCTCTCTTTATTGTTTTGTGCAGTTCAAGCCAGTTGAATCTACGAAAAAAAGAGAGGAAAGAACTAGGAGGCAAAGGACATGCATAGAGGCATGTACATATGTAAATATATTATATATAATGATGGGGACATAGATCTATGTGCATATATTTATATGTCATGTATCAAGGTAGCAGCTAGACATTGGGCCTCTACTCAAAGTCCTCCCTCTAGGCAAGAACACTTTGTTCTAATAACCTGGAATTCGGTGATGCTTACCTTCCTGACATGATCTCTGAAGACAAAATGGTTGCATAAGTAAACGTGGTGAAGAAAGATGATGGTACCTGTCCATTAAAATATATGGCATCTGGCATCTGAAAGATTTGAAGATAAACAAGTGGCCATCTATCTGACAAGAAACAAAGTACACATTGAAGAAGCACACCAGCCTGTATTATCATGAGGTGTCTACAGGATCAGGTATCAAGCATCAGAAGACACCAAACAAGCAAACATATTGATGCGAAAGAGGTAGGAGATGGCATGGGCATGGAGTGGATACTCAAAGCCTAACTGTAGACAATTGGATATCCCCTCACAAGGAGGGTCACAAGGAAGGGATGAGCCAGCCAGGGTGCAGTAGAGCACCAACGAAACATACAGCATTCCTCTAGTTCTTTAATGCTTCCCCTTCCCCCCACCATCATGACCGCAGTTCTGCCTTACAAATCCGGCTAGACCAGAACATATACACTGGTACATATAAGAACTGGAAACACGCAATCCAGGACAGATAAACCCATCAGGAACAATTATGGGAGTAGGGATACCATGAGGGTAGGGGGAACTTGGTGGGAGAAAAGGGAAACTGATCACAATGATCAATGTATAACCCCCACCCACCCAGGGTGATGAACAACAGAAACATGTTGAAGGGAGACAGTGGACAGTGTAAGATATGAAAATAATAATAATTTATCAAGGTTTCATGAGGATGGGAGGGTCGAGGAGGGAGGGAAAAATTGAGAAACTGCTACCAAGGGTTCAAGTAGAAAGAAAATGTTTTAAAAGAATAATGGCAACATAGTTACAAATGTGCTTGACACGAGGATGAATTTATGGATTGTTTTAAGAGCTATGAGACCCCAATAAAAATGATTTTTTTAAAATATAAACAAATGAAATAAAAAGAACATAAGACATTTACTACTGGTCAGGGATTTATATTCCTGAAGGTTCTTGAACAATCCTCAGCTTAGTCGAATGAAAATTCACCAACCTAGATAGGGTGTAGGAGACGAATAATGACCTCGTCTCAAGAATCCTGAGATGACACCTCACATCCAGAGCAGGAAAAGCAAGATGCCCTGTGCTGACGTTTGCATGCTCATCACAATTCTCCAGCTCTCTGGCACCACACACCCGTGATGTAGACACGGGAAGAATCCTCATCAAGTGGATTTCAGACACCAGGTGTATTATTTTCTTTGCATCACAACTTTTGTGTATGTGAGTAGTCATAGACTCCTTGTTCCTCCTAGGTCGCTAAATGAAATGGGTCTACTTCCTAACTTGTCTGACATGCACTTTGTCTGTTCTCTGAGGCATTCTACAGAGTTGTATGATCAGTTTCATTCAACAAATTGAATTGATTTCTTGACTCTGTAAGAAGAAACCAGCATAAAGGAACCGGAAAGATAAACTGTCTAGTCTGTGACGCAAACACACTCATTGCTGACGTCAGGTCCTGTCGAGATGGCTCAGACTCATCCTAACCCCACGCAGAACAACGTGAATCACTGTCCAGCCTTTCACCGTCCCCCTGTGTGTTGTTCTACTTGAGCCCGTTGTTCAGTCGTTGTGCCTTTCATCTTGAGGGATCTTCCCCTTTGCCCTGGCCCTTTGCTTTAGCACCATGACATCCTTTTCCGGGGACTGAGCTCTCGTTCATAACTTCCCAAAGTGCTTGAGATCAAGCCTCACCACCCGCACCCCCTTGCTTCTAAGGGGCGTCCTAGCGGTACTTCCCCTGGGACAGAGGGGTTTATTCCTCTGCAGCTCCGTTCACTTGGGACAGTCTTCACCAGCGACAACATTCAAATGCATCAGTCCTTCCCCAGGCTTACCTTTGTATCGTTCAGCTTTGGCCTGCATATCAGGAGATTAAAAATTCTAAGAGATACTCTTTAGATAGAACCGCAGGCTGTTGATTATGGTTTAAATAAAGTTGTACCTCTTGGTGGTATGTTTTCAGCAGACTTACTCAATGTATATGCTTCAAATACTCCATGAAGCTGGAGGATATGAAGAAGAAAGTGGCTTCAGGACTGGAAGAATGCTCATTAACAGCCTGGGAGAAGCCACGGACACAAGATTGGTTGCTGAAATTCAAGAGGACTTGAAGCACTTATTGATGAAGATCAAAGACTGCAGCTTTCAGTGTGGGCTACAAGTTAATATAAAACCCCAACCCTCACAACTCGACCAATAGATAACGTTCTGATAAATGGACAAAAGTTTCAAGTTGTCCGGGGTTTCATTTTACTGCGATCCACAGATGACACTCATGGAAGGAGTAGTCATGAAATCCAAATCCTTTTGTTTCATTTGCATTGGTCAAATCTACTGTTTGAACTCTAGGTAAAGTGTTAGAATGACCTATTTAAATGTTTAAAGTGTTGATCACACTTTAGGTTTAATCAAAGGAAGAAAATGCTGTCTCAGAAGTAAAGGCCAAACTAACCTTGAGGCTGTCTAGTTGTTTCCAACTCTTAGTGGCTTTGCGTGTTACAAAGTAGAACTGCTTAATAGGATTTTGTCGGCTGGAATCTCAGTGGAAGTTGTTTTGCAGCCTTTTTGGTCTACAGAGTGGCTAGGTGGCTTTGAACCACCAAACTCTAGGTTAGCAGCTGATGGAAAAGTGCTGTGTCACCGAGGCTCTTCTTATGAGAGCTATAGGACAGGTATACAACTCAGTGCTTTTGAGTTGATTCTGACTCTTAATGACCCCACTGGCAGAATAGTACTGTTTCAAGACTATAAATCTTCATGGGAGCAAAAATCCCTATTTTCTCTGGTCACCTGGTTGGTCGGTTTAAAGGCTTACAGATCAGATCATAATCCATTAGCTCCAGACCGCCTGTGAGGAGAGTATATATACTCATAGCTCCAGAATTCCCGAGATAGAGATATAGTCATTTGTATATAAGTATAACTAAGGTCAGCATGCCAGTTCTTAAATTATGGTCCCAGGAGCAACATCTCCTGGGAACTCTGTTAGAGTAGCCCATTCTGACTCTCCCCTGGAGACCAGTGGGATGAGAAGCACTGGGGACAAAGCCCAACGATGTCACCTTTAGTGAGCCAGGCAGTGATTCTGATGCCTGCTAACCTTTGTGAACCACAGCATGGATGGAGTGAAGCTCACGTTTGAGTGGAGATTAGGGATAGCTTTATAGAGCTGGTGACATTTGGGGCAAACCTTAGAAGATGAGTAATATTTTAGCAGTGGACAGGTAAGACCTGTGCTCTTAATGGAAGGGATGGCAGTATCATAGTCATATACGCCACAGAGATCTAAGGTCCAATTTTATTTTGCTTTTTTACCGGCAAGCTGCGTGACCTTGTCCAAATCACTTAACCTCTTTCCATCTGTTTCCTCAATTATAAAACTAGGGTGTTGAGCTGGACACTTTTATGATCTTTTTTGGTTGTAAAATTTGGTGACTTCCCATGGCAATGGGCCTGCATATATTATGTAATCCAAGTAATGGCATGGCTTGAATGATTTGTGACCCACATATGTAACATATTGTTGTATTCACTCTCTAGGTACAATGGTTTGTATTAAAAAAGTACAGAGTAAACATTTTGCTTTCTTTTCAGACAGCTATTAGCAGCAGCCAGAGAGTAAAACTTTATTCCCAAGTGTGTCATGCAGACAGTCTATAAGTGATTTCAGGAGCAAGGACCCAGAACATGAAGTGGTGCCAGGAGAATGGTAATTTTGGCAGTATCAGAACGGGCTGCTGTGGAAGATAGGGTTTAGCAGTATTTGGCTGTTCTGGGACCCATCATCGCCGGAAGAAATCCTGCTAGAAGTCTCCAGGAATTGACTGTCAGGCCTGTGGAGTAGCTCCCTAATGCAGCTCTGGTTTCCTTAGTTGAAATTGTACATTTGGGAGTTGGAATAAATTACAGAGCCGTGATAATAGCCTTTGGCCTGTATCACCATGTGCCCCCTCTCACCTGACCCTGACCCCTGGCATGAGCCGAGGATCTGTTGAAGGGCTTTCAAACTAGGACAGGCTGCCATGTGGACTGTCCTCATCTCAACTCTTTATCTTTAATGCACTTGACATTGGATTTTTGTTTTACATACTGTCTTCTAAGCACCTTGAAAGTAACCTCAGGAGATATTTTTTGAACATTTCTACCAATTTTTTGTTTAGAGGCAGAAACTGTGTTAAAGTAAGCTTTTTATAGGGCCAGTAGAACTCTTAGAATCCTTATTTAAATATAGGAAAACCATGACTTCCTCATATTTAAGTGAAAATCAAAGCCTGGATTCAACGCAGGTGTCTTTGACCTTTGTTTCTCTGCTATCTGCCCCCCTACATAGTTCTCCTCTTTGCATTTGGGAAAGAAAGGACATCGTTGGAAATGGCTACACTAATGCCAAGAAACTGTCAGAGTCCGTTGTAAATATTCTTTTCTATCTTGTGGCTCACAGATTTTGTCCTTTGTTAAAACGAGACTATAGTGAGTGACAGCAACCAATAACTAGTTATCATTGACTTGAGTTTTACTCTGGGTGACATCCTGTATGCTAAAGTAGAATTGTGTCCTGTTGGATTTTCAGTAAGTGAGGTTTTGGAAATAGATTGCCAGGCTTTTCTTCTGAGCGGCCTCTAGGTACTCGAACCTCCAACCTTTGGGTTAGCGATTGAGCATACTAAACACCTGTATTGCCCAGGGTCTCCTACTGCCATCTAGTGAATTCCATCTCATAGTGAACCTATAGGACAGAGAAGAACTTCCCCCATAGATTTTCCAAGGATATAATCGTTATGGAAGTAAGTTATCACATCTTTCTCCTGTGGAGTGGCTGATAGGCTTGAACTGCTGAACTTTTGGTTAGCGGCTGACTGCTTACCCACTGCATAACCAAGGCTCCCTGTGTTAGTCTGGGCTGACTAGAGAAACAAGTCCAGTCACACTTCTATATGTATAAGAAAGAACTTCATATCAATAACTATATATCAAGAAACCATCCAGTTTAGTCCAACTCATGTCCTAAGTCCAATACTAGTCAATAAGTCCTGCTGCAGACTCACACAGCCACATGTAATCATGCAGAATGCAGGCTGATCACAGGCCGGTAGCTGTAGAGTTTGTGGGGGGTCCGTGGTTGATGGAAACATTGCAGGACTTTAGCAGCATTCAAGATGGCCAGCAAGCAGGAAGGTGAAATGGGAGGGATAAGGAGGTTCCTGGGGTTGTTTTTTTTATAAGAAAGCTTATCCCCAAGGAGATAGTATGAGGTTGCAACCCGATTGACACATTTGACTCTACCCCTAGCCAAGAGTGTCTACTTGACATAAAATCATCTAACTACCATACTCTTTAATGATGCTACTAGCTAAGAATTATATAATGCTCATTAAGTCCTATTTGATGTGCATTCAATCATCCTCATTTTATAGAAGAAGAAACGGAAATATAGAAAGGATAAATACATCACCCATACTTAAGCAATTAGCAAATGGCAGATCTGATATTCAAACCCTCTTCATCAGCACTGAAGTTAAATTCTGGGGCCACTAGGCTATGTTGCCTCTGTGGACTGATGGCTTTGTGTTGATGAGTCTGGGTAAACCCCGGGGCACAGATCCACCTTCCATTCACAGCACTGTGTCAACTTCATCAAGGATGCTTGTTAATGGAAGACTTGTAAATGCTTGTAAATCTTGACTTGACCTTTTTTTTTTTTCTTACAAGCACCATCTTTTTTGGGCTAACATCAGTAAACCAAACTCACAACCACTGAGTTGATGCCAACTCATAGCAACCCTGTAGGACAGGGTAGAAATGCCCCTGTGGGTTGTGGGTTTCCGAGATTGTAACTCTTTATGAGAATAGAAAGCCTCAGAGTGGCTTAGGATGAGCCCAATATGAGACCACTATGCCAGGAGGGCTAAGAAGAACCCTTAAAATATATGAAATAGAAAGAGATGGAGAAAAAAATAAACTATTTTTCAAAGTTCATTTTTTCCTGTCCTCCAGACTTGCCTACTAATGGAGAACAACTTAAGGATGGCTGAAACATCTCCACGTGATGACAAGTCAGCACACTGGCTTGGGGACAATTGTTCACTGCCACCTTGGTATTTCTTCCTAGAATGAATGCCCTCGTCCAAGTCAGCCACACAGAAAACCCAACTAACTGCAGTGTGCGTGGCGGGGCAGGGGGGAGTCCTGGGCTGGGACTGCCTCTGCAGAGCCAATGTCTCCAAGGCTGATGGCTGGATGTTCTCTTTGGAGATGATATCAAAAAGTATTGATCCTCTTACTAAGTTGGAGAAAATGGGCTTTGAGGTTGGGAACTGAGTGCTTTCTTTCAACTAATCCAGAAGCAGTGAAATAAATCAATGTGCAGAGCATCTGAAATACCTTCTCATATGGCTTCACAAAGAGTTTGACTTCAATGAGGAAAAAGCAATACTTAAAACATCAACAACAAGAACAAACCATCTTAACAGTTGTCTTGGTGTTCTAAAAAAAGAATAAGAAACAGCCAACAATCCTAGTGTAGTATGACTGCAAGATTTTACAAGATGCCTTCATTTTAGCACTCATCTCCTAAATCAATGGGGAAACCACAAAGGTCTTTATCAATTTGTGCTCGGTAGTGCATTTTTCCCTTTAAAGAAAAGAAAGATGCAAACACTTTATAAGATATTTTACTTTATTAACTAAAGTCAACGGGTTTCATTGTACCTGGCTTTTTAAGGTTAAATCCAAATCCCAGGACACAGTAGTACTGTTCCGTTTAGCTGTGGAGTGCTTTCTGCCTGCATGGTAGGCTATTGGTTTTAATGCTGAGTACAAACCTCAATATGTGAAAATATCCATTCTCAAAGCGTTAAATTGAATGACAAAAAAAATACTAGGAAGGCCTTCTTTGCTCAGAAGGACGCGTAGTGGGTTTGTCAAAGCATTACTCCCCTCTGGTACGCCGATGTTGCTTATGAACAAGCCACTGGCTGCTGAGGGAGGTGGGAGTGGAACCACGAGTACAATAGAAAAAGAAGTGGCAACAAACAAAGATCACTCCTCGGTGTGATGGGGTCAGATTGGGCAAAATCCTCACACTGTGTCTCCAGTGCTGTCCCCATAGTGCGATGGGTCAGTGAGAGACATCATGCCTCATGGTGGGGCCGGACCTATGGTCCTCTCTGTGCACTGGCTGCTCGGAGCAGAAATCTCATCCTCAAGGCTTGGTGGGCCAGAATGTGCTTCACTTTCGTTCTCTCTCCCTTCATTTGCTCCTATGTGCTCTGATCAGACATGTCCTTCTTCCTGAGCTGTAGCTAAAGTGCTGTCCTCTGAAGTGAATTCTTCTGGAGGGACTGTCCATGTAGTTGGGATTGGGGCTGGCCTCTCTGACTTCTCTATTGGTTCCCTGCTTTATGCCGGTATCTTGCATTCACACTTTGTACACTGGGTCGAAGTCTGGTCCACCGCTCCCTCTCCTGTGGAGATAGAAACGACACCCTCCCCTTGGGTGGGTTAGTGCCCTGTTCTGCAGCTACCCATGTGTGCCCCCCCGCATTTTAGTTGGCTACCATATGTATCCCTGGATTTAGTCTCGCCCCTGCCATGCTACCTGGACCTCACGCCAAGGCGAAACACTAAGGACATGCAACAGAACAGCAAGGGGAGCAAAGCAATGAAGTCCCCCAAAATAGACTGTGGGCCAGGGCATGTGACCCCATCAGACTCCAATGGAAAGGACTTGTAAAGCTCAACAAGCACACCTTGACCTGTTTATAGGCTTTTCTTTTTTGGTCCTTGGTTTATTTTGTGTGTTTTGTTGATTTGTGCTTTGTTTTTTTTAACCTCGGCCGTGATTTTGTGCATATTATTATCTCTGCATGTCTATCTAGATAAGATCAGCAAGACAAACAATGCAGGGGAGAAAACAAAGGGAACCATAATTCCAGGGACATGGAAGAGGGAGAGGTGGGGAAAGGAAGTGGGTGCTAACAACCCCAGGGACAAGGGAACAACAAGTGATCCAAATCGGTGGTGAGGAGGGTGTAGGAGGCCTAGTAGGGCTTGATCAAGGGCAATCTAACTGTGACCCAAATGAAGGCTGAACATGATAGTGGGAGAAGAGAAAAATAAAAGGAAACAGAGGAAAGAATTAGGAGGCAAAGGACATTTACAGAGGTCTAAATACAGGCATGTATATATGCAAATACATTTATATATGAAGATGTGGAAATAGATCTATGTGCATATATGTATAGGTTTAGTATTAAGGTAGCAGATGGACATTGGGCCTCTACTCAAGTACTCCTTCAAGGCAAGAACACTTCATTCTAAGAATCTGGTATTCTGGGATGTTCATCTTCCCCACATGTTCGCTGAAGACAAAATGGGTGCATATGCAAATGTGATAAAGAAAGTTGATAGTGCCTAGCTATCAAAAAGTATAACATTTGGGGTCTTAAAAGCCTTTAAATAAACAAGCATCCATCTAACTGAGAAGCAACAAAGCCCACATAGAAGAAGCACACCAATCTGCGTGATCATGAGGTATCGATAGGAACAGGTATCAGGCATCAAAGACCCAGAACAAAAAATCATTATCATTATTAATGAAGGGGACTGTGGAGTAGAGACCCAAAGCCCATCTGTAGGCAATTGGACATCCCCTTACAAAAGCCAGCCAGGGTGCAGTATAGCAATGATGAAACACAACTTTCCTTTAGTTCTTTAATGCCCCCCCCCCCCACGATCATGACTCCAATTCTACTTTACAAATCTGGCTAGACCAGAGGATGTACACAGGTACAGATAAGAACTGGAAACAGGAAATCCAGGACCAATAATGAGAGTAGCCACAATGAGCTACCTATAGCCTCTCCAGGGGATGGACAACAGAAAAGTGGGTGAAGAGAGACATCAGTCAGTGAAAGACATGAAAAAATAATAATTTTTAAATTATCAAGGGTTCATGAGGGAGGGAGGCTGGGAGAGGAAGGGGAAAAAATGAGGAGCTGATACCAAGGGCTCAAGTAGAAAGAAAATGTTTTGAGAATGATGATGGCAACAAATGTACAAATGTGCTTGACATAATGGATGGATGGATGGATTTTTATGAGTTGTACGAGCCCCCAATAAAAAGGATTTACTAAAAAAAAAAAAGAAGAAGAAGATCACTCCAAATTCATGATAAACCATAGTTCTAGGACTGCTACATAAGCCAAGGAAAAGGTCATCCAGTTGACGGGAGTTTCACTTGGGTGTCAGCTGAACCAAGAGACAAGAGCCAGGTGTTAGGGATTCCCTTCATCTTTATGGAGCTTGGGTTTCTTACCTATCAACCCAGGAGTTTGGGGACAGGTGAAGTTTAAGCTTTTTCTGAGCCTGTATAACTTCCTCATTCCTCATTACCTGAGCAAAGATGTGCTTTAAAAACAAACAAAAAACACCTGGGAGATGGACGGCAGAGAAGGGGGGGAAGGGAGACTCCGGATAGAGCAAGATATGACAAAATAACGATGTATAAATTACAAAGGGCACATGAGGGAGGGAGAAGCGGGGAGGGAGGGGGAAAAAAAGAGGACCTGATGCAAAGGGCTTAAGTGGAGAGCAAATGCTTTGAGAATGATTGGGGCAGGGAATGTGCGGATGTGCTTTAGACAATTGATGTATGTATATGTATGGATTGTGATAAGAGTTGTATGAGCCCCTAATAAAATGTTTAATAAAAAAATTTTTAAAAACAAAGAAACTTGGAAACTGGGCCTGTTCAAAACATTGTACTTTCTGTGTTTCCTGTGTGGTTGGTGGGTTGGCAGGTAGGTAGACAGGCTGCTGGAGACACAGTGGTACACAGATATGCTCCCCCCGCCCCCCCTCAGGTTTCCTTCAGTTAGTGGCCAGGGCAAGATCTGACAGACAGACAGGGAGCGTTAACAAAGACACGTGCCTTATTGTTGGTTCCAACTCCAGATGAACCGGTGTCAGTGTGGAACTGTGTTCCATCGAGTTTTCAATATGTGATTTTCCAGAAATAAGTCTCTACACTTTTTGTTTGAAGACCCTTCAGGTGGACTTGACTTTCCGGTTTTCAGGAAGCAGCTTATGCGTTACTCAGAGTTCCCCGGAGCTGCGTGTGCTGTAGAGAACGATGTCCGCTTTGGTGACCGTGGACCCAGTAGCACCGGGACTGCTCTCATACTGGATCTCTTCAGGGTAGAATAGTGAGCGGGGCGTGGGCAGATGGAATTGGGATTTCTCGGGTGCCTGAGAGGCCCTAGTTTTCTCCTTGCAGAAGGTAGGTCTGCCTTTGGCCATTTCCTTAAAAGAACCTTGGTTCAGGCTGCCATGTTCACAGGGAGCCCAAATGTGTGCTTGTGCTTTGGAACATTTTAAGGAGGCTTGGAGGGACAGTGGGTTAAGAACGTTGGCGGTTCAAGCCCACCACTAACCCACAAGAGAAAGAGGAAGCGTTTCTTCCTGGAAAGCCTCACCATCTCAGAAACCCTGTGGCACAGTTCTACTCTGCCCTGGAGTCACTGGAAGTTGGAATCCGCTGGAAAACTGTGCTGTGCTGAAGCATTTCAGACGCTCACGTGAGCGTATTCAAGCATATAGGGGCTGGGGAAGTTCCCATTCGTTTGCAACTGTGGTCCTTGAAAAGGAGTCTGACACTCCTTTCCAGCGGGTGTGCTCCGCAAAAGCACCTCCGCTCATGCTGCTGTGACGGGGCTGTCCCCTCTGCTGTGAAGGGCATTGGAAGGTACTGTCTTCACAAAAACCAGACAGACATCGTTTTCCTCACAAAGCTTCCCATTGCAGCTCTATGGTGTCTTTCCAGGGACCGTCAATGGGAGGCTTGCTGTTGCCTTCTAATTCCCTTCTTGCCCTGGTTCCCCATTCTGGTGCCCCACAGCCACCGTGCTCCCCACGCTTACACCGGGGTGCTCTCCACGGACAGGCTGCCAGTCATTGCATGTAAAATTGACTTCAGGACTTGGGGTCTCTTATGGAGATGCGACCCTCTCCCTGCTGTTCCTTGTTGCTGTCTAGACTGCTTATTTGAAGAACTTGAATGCCATCTAGTTTTTTCACACTCAGAGAGACCCCGTAGATCTAAGGAGAACTTCCCCTTGGGGTCTCCAAGGCGACAAGACGCATGGGAGGAGACTGCCACATCTTTCTCAGGTGGATTGGCTGGGGCTGCTTATTCTGCGTTGAAAACCCCTGTGCCAGACTGTCTTCCTGTTGCTGGCTGCCCACCAGTTACCTCCTGTCTGCTTAAGCAGATGGGAGCAGCAGGAACAATTGTATCCCCAGCTGGGACCACGCACAGGCCTGCTCAACGTTTTGCTCTTTGGGTTCCTGCTATAGAGCAGGATTGTGGTTGGGGGGGAACGGAAGAAAGGGAAAACCTGTTGAAGTGAGCAGAGAGCCTGAGTTCTAATCCAGGCTCTGCTGCTAAGAAAGTGAGCCTTCATATCCTCATCTATAAAATGGCTATAATAATATCTGCCTTGCCAGATATGGTTACAAAAATATTTTATGAATGCTGTTTGTAATATTTTTAAATGCTCTTCTATAGTGAAAGTTTCAGTGGATAGTCAGTCATTGACACTACTTTAAATCCAGAACAGAAATGATTAAATAGACATGTTGGGTGGATTCTATGCTTTGCCATCAGTGATGACTGTTAACTTATTTAACAGAATTAAATGATCCATAGACAAGAGAGTTTCCAAAAGGTCATAAAAAATGAAAAGATGGTTGAATTTCCCCCCACCTTTTTGAAGTGTTCTCATATGTTTCTGCTGCTGCTGAGTTCTAACATAAAATCCAGATAGCACACATGTCCCCTACTTCATCACCATTGCCACGGTTGGTTATTACATCAGACCTTGGCGGTTCATAAGATTTTCATTAGTTGATTTTCAAAATTAGATTGCCAAGTTTTTCTTTATAGTCTGTCTTCTTCTGGAAGCGTCACTGAAACCTCTTTTTCCTCATAGCAACACATCAGCCATCATTGACGGACAGGTGATTATGGTGCATGAATTGAATTGGCCAGAAATGAAACCTGGGTCTCTTGCATGAAAGTCAAGAATTCCACTACTGGGTCCCCGAGACTCAAACAGAGCTCATAGTTATAGAGTCTATTCCGACAAAGAGTAATTCTAGCGCACAGGGTAGAAGTGCCCCTACGCGTTTCTGAGATGGTAACTCCATGGGGGTAAAAAGCCTCATCTTTCTCCCACAGAGCATCTGGTGATTTTGAATGGCTGACGTTACAGTTAGCAGTGAAGCACCAAACCATGACACCACCGGGTTCCTCTGGATCACCCGTGCTCCCTATCGATGGTTTACAGGCATTTTAGTTATTTCAGTCTTGCTTAAATAGCCGTTTGCCCTCTATTTGTTAAACTTCATTGATTTCACTGGGTAGAAAAAAATTAACTTTTATCTTTTAATCTACATAGTCATAGAACTGTGGAGCATATGGTTACTTAATGGCGGCAGATAAAAATAATTGAAAGTACCTCTTACAATTGCTTAGCTTTTCTTGCTCTAACTTACTCTTATCTTCTTGATTCTAAGTGGCACACACAGTTCACTCATGGACATCACGGATCATGTCATTTCCGCTTTGCTTGCTACACGTTTTGCTCATGCTGCCCATGTGGGATTAGGCATAAATCTTGATCATGTTAAAAATAATAGGAAAGGGTTGTGATATCGTTTTTTAAGAATTATATAGGCAATTACATACAAACTCTGATGACTATTGCTCATTGAGAGAAAATTGGAAAATACAGCTAAACCTCCAACTTCCACGACAGTTTATTTTTCTTAAACATAAAAGGCACTTTACATACAGATGTCTAAATTATGATCGCATCAAACCATGAACTACATAGATTGTTTTGTGATCTTCAATTTCATATCACTTTATAGCTTTCCACATATGGAAATATCTGCCTGGATAATCACTTAAAAAAAAAGTTTTAATTTTAAATTTGGCAGTGCTTCCATTTCAGGTGATCAGCTTTGCATTCAATGTCCAGATCACTGATGGAACCCTCCTAGAGACCACTCCCGGCTCATCCCTGATCCTTCTCAACCATGGACCGCTGTCCACCATGTCAACCAGTCTCATCACTTCTACCAGCCACACAGCATTCCACTCTGTGAATTAGTGAATCAGTTCTCTGGAGGGAGACATTTAGTATCTTTTTTCTTTTATTTGTCATTTTCAACCCTGCTGTTAAGAATCCTTGTCAAATTATTTCTCCATATAATTGCCTATGAGGAAAGTCCTGAGTTAAAAATAAACACACTTTTAGCATTTCCAATTTGTATTTCAACATAGTATATATGTAAGATTAAGAAGTAAAACTGAAATTTTTAAGGACAACTAGACTCTTTAATAACAAACAAATTCATCTCAAACAAGCTAAATAAATAGATTTTGTGATCGGAAGAAATCTTATACCAATGAACACTCCAGCCAGCGATGTAAACGTATTCTTAAAATTAGAAAAAAAAATTTAACCAAAATCTGGTTAAACCCTAGTTATTTTCTTTATTATCTAGTAGTTCCTAATTTTTCTTCTATTTGTATTTCAGTAAAAGTAGTTAAAGTTTTTAAGCACGTACTTTCATTAGTGAATAATATTAACGAAACCTCTTTTCTATTTCTTATCCCATTTTCCTCTGGGTTAATTTCTCTTTTCTCTCCCTGCTGTTTCCCTCCAGGAGGAAGTATGATGTGATGGATAGAATTATGGGATACTGTGTGGGCGCACGGCCACCTCTTCCTCCTTGCCTCATCCTCCTGCTTGTCAAGCTTTTGGCCACCTTCTCCCAGGGGTTGCCAAGGACCGGGCCCCTGGGCTTCCACTTCACACATTCCATCTATAATGCGACTGTGTATGAGAACTCGGCAGCAAGGACCTATGTCAACAGCCAGGGTAGGATGGGCATCACCTTGATAGACCTGTCCTGGGATATCAAATACAGAATCGTATCCGGAGATGAAGAAGGCTTTTTCAAAGCAGAGGAAGTCATCATTGCGGATTTTTGTTTCCTCCGAATAAGGACCAAAGGTGGCAATTCTGCCATCCTGAACAGGGAGATACAGGACAATTATTTATTGATAGTTAAAGGTTCTGTCAGAGGGGAAGATTTAGAAGCATGGACCAAAGTGAATATACAGGTTTTAGATATGAATGACTTGCGACCTTTGTTTTCACCCACTACGTACTCCGTTACAATCGCAGAAAGCACACCTTTAAGGACGAGTGTCGCCCAGGTGACGGCGACAGATGCAGACATCGGGTCCAACGGAGAATTCTACTACTACTTTAAAAGCAAAGTCGATCTCTTTTCAGTTCACCCCACGAGTGGTATTATCTCTTTAAGCGGACGCTTGAATTACGATGAAAAGAATAGGTATGATCTGGAAATTTTGGCTGTGGATCGAGGGATGAAACTCTACGGAAACAATGGCGTGAGCAGCACTGCCAAGCTTTACGTTCACATTGAACGGGTAAATGAGCACGCCCCAACTATCCATGTAGTCACTCACGTCCCCTTCTCATTGGACAAGGAGCCCACGTATGCGGTAGTGACCGTCGATGACCTAGATGAGGGGGCCAATGGCGAGATTGACTCTGTTTCCATTGTGGCCGGGGATCCTCTCGATCAGTTTCTCCTGGCTAAGGAAGGAAAGTGGCTGAACGAGTACAAGATCAAGGAGAGAAAACAGGTTGACTGGCCAAGCTTCCCCTATGGCTACAATCTCACTCTTCAAGCAAAGGACAAGGGGTCACCGCAGAAGTTTTCGGAAGTCAAGGTCGTCCACATTGCCAACCCCCAGAGAGACATTGTCCCCATGAGATTTGAGAAGGACGAGTATGATGTGAGCATCAGTGAATTTTCCCCTCCTGGTGTAGTGGTGGCCATTGTGAAGTTAAATCCTGAGCCGCTAGATGTGGTATACAAACTGACGCCTGGTGAGGACACAGAGTACTTTAAAATCAACCCTCGGTCCGGTCTGATTGTCACAGCACAGCCACTGAACACCATTAGGAAGGAGGTTTATAGACTGGGGGTGTCAAACAAGGAAGGGGATTTAAAAGCACAAGTCACCGTTGGCATCGAGGATGCAAATGACCACACACCCGAATTCCAGCATCCAGTCTATGAGGCTTTTGTGAATGAAAGTGTCCCTGTGGGAACCAGCATTCTGACAGTCTCGGCTTCTGATAAGGATAAAGGAGAAAATGGGTACATCACCTACAGTATCGCCAGCCTGAATTTGTTACCCTTTGCCATTAACCAGTTTACAGGTGTTATTAGCACAACTGATGAATTGGATTTTGAATCCTCTCCAGAAAATTACAGGTTTATCGTGAGAGCCTCTGACTGGGGTTCACCCTACCGCCATGAAAGTGAGGTCAACGTCACCATCCGTGTAGGAAATGTCAATGACAACAGCCCTCTCTTTGAGAAAGTTGCTTGTCAAGGAGTTATTTCCTACGACTTCCCGGTTGGGGGTCACATCACAGCTGTCTCGGCGATCGATATTGATGAACTTGAACTTGTGAAGTACAAAATCCTTTCTGGAAATGAGCTTGGTTTCTTTTATTTAAACCCAGACTCCGGTGTTTTACAACTGAAAAAGTCACTGATGAATTCGGGCATTAGAAACGGGAATTTTGGCCTCCGGATTACTGCCACAGACGGAGAGAATTTTGCGGACCCCATATCTGTTAACATTTCCGTCCTACATGGGAAGGTTTCTTCCAAGAGTTTCAGTTGCCGAGAAACGCGTGTGGCCCAAAAGCTGGCAGAGAAACTGCTCATCAAGGCAAAAGCGAATGGGAGGCTGAATCTGGAAGATGGATTTCTTGACTTTTATTCCATTAATAGGCAAGGACCACATTTTGACAAGTCTTTCCCTTCTGATGTGGCTGTGAAGGAGGACCTGCCAGTTGGTGCTACCATCCTGAGGATTAAAGCCTACGACGCTGACTCTGGCTTCAATGGGAAGGTGCTCTTTACCATAGCAGATGGAAACACAGACAGCTGCTTTAATATTGATATGGAGTCTGGGCAGCTCAAAGTCCTTATGCCCATGGATCGAGAACAAACAGACCTCTATCTCCTTAATATCACCATCTATGACTTAGGGAACCCGCAAAAGTCTTCATGGAGGTTGCTGACTGTCAATGTGGAGGATGCCAATGACAATCGTCCAATTTTTCTTCAAGACACTTACTCGGTCAACATTCTTGAGAGTGCAAGCCTCGGTACTGAGATTATTCAAGTGGAAGCCAGAGACAAAGACTTGGGTTCCAATGGTGAGGTGACTTACTCAGTCTTGACAGATACCAAGCAATTTGGCATCAATAGCTCAACGGGAATTGTTTATGTAGCTGACCAACTGGACCGAGAATCTAAATCAAATTACTCTTTGAAAATAGAAGCCAGGGACAAGTCAGACAGCGATCAGCAATTGTTTTCGGTTGTAACTCTCAAGGTGTTCTTGGATGATGTCAACGACTGCTCCCCAGCCTTCATTCCCAGTAGTTACAATGTGAAGATCCTGGAGGATGTCCCCGTTGGCACTGTCATTGCTTGGCTGGAGACCCATGATCCAGACCTGGGCTTGGGAGGTCAAGTGCGCTACTCTTTGGTCAATGATTATAATGGGAGATTTGAAATCGATAAAGCGAGTGGTGCCATCCGGTTGAGTAAAGAACTTGACTACGAAAAACAGCAGTTCTATAACCTCACCGTTCGGGCCAAAGACAAAGGGCGCCCTGTTTCGCTGTCATCGGTTTCCTTCGTTGAGGTGGAAGTGGTGGATGTCAACGAGAACCTGCATGCCCCTTACTTCCCAGACTTTGCTGTTGTTGGATCTGTGAAGGAAAACTCACGCATCGGAACCAGTGTGCTGCAGGTGACAGCTCGAGATGAGGACGCGGGCAGGGATGGCGAGATCCAGTACTCCATCAGGGATGGCAGCGGTCTTGGAAGGCTTAACATAGACGACGAGAGTGGTGAGTGTAACGTTTTCGGCCAGAGGTGTGGTTTTCAGTTCTCGAATTGTCAACGTTGGAAAGGATATTCTGGCAGGAAAATAGAATGACAAATAAGGTTGTATTCCAGGCGGAGACGACACGAGGAAAAGCCTCCTCTTAGAATGGGTTAGTTTGTTAGAAGGCTGTGTATCCGGTAACGTCTTGGCTTTCCAGGGAAGTCCTGCTTTTTCATGGTTCAGTCTTACTGCTACTCAGCTATCTTTCAATAAGCGTAAGTAATTGTCACTTCTGTTGATTGCACTTTTGACCTTCACTAAATTAAGGGCCTTGATAAAGTAAATTACCTTTGAATTGGCTGTAAATTAGAAGTGTGAAATAGATTTTCAATGGATTTGGATAGGAATCCTTTCCGTGACAGTGATGCTTTGCTGAGGTGATAGTGCACGTTTCACGGGCATGATTAGACCTTGAATGACAGCATTCACCTGTGTGTGCTTCATTAATATGAGGGAAAAACCTTTTTTTTAACATTTGTAGCCCAGGAATTTTTCATTCCATTTGGCCATGGACTTTAAAAAAATTCTCTCAAAAAAAAAATTACAAACGATAGAATAGATATGTGTCCTGGATTACACTTATAAAATTGGTTTTGTTAAAATTTATTTTTATAGGAAATGCTTTTCAAGAGGGACCAACTTTCTCATTGCCCCCATCCACTGCTACCCTCTCCCTCACTGACGCAGACATAGGCTGTGTCCCCTACACTAGTCACTGTTATTATTTGTCTTTAAACATCCGTTTGCCTGGGGACACCCAGCTGGCTGCGTATCACCCCATAAGCACTGCACGTGCTGCTAGTGTTTTTAGATTGCAGACATATCGAGATTGAGAGCTCTGTCTTCTCTATTCCCATGTACATGGAAATATTAGCAGGTTACAGTTTTCAGGGCACCTTTATGTATATTAAAACATTTTCTAAAAAACTTCTATGTTGGTGATGATGCAATTCTGAACAGACCGTGGGAAGGTGTCGCTATCGTGACAGGAACTGTATATTAGTGAGACAGGAAAAGGGAGTTGAGAAACTGCATTAAACCTTAGACCGAGTTGCCCAGCTCTCTGCATTCCCGCAAACTCCACCGTGATTTTGAACATAATAGAGTACACTTATGGCCACTGTAAAATTTGGTCTCCATAACCATAGGAAGGAAAGGATAAATGTCAGGCTAATTGAGTCCTGATTTAGCCACGTACTGGAGCTGAAAACGAACCGATGCATTTGAATCGTGGGGTTGGCAGAGGATATTACAAGTTTGAGGCCTGCCAGAAGAGCAGACACATCTCTCATGGAAGGAGTGTTGCTAGAATGCTCCTTAGAAGCAAGAATGATCGGACTTTGTCGCACGTATTTTGGACGTGTTATCAGGAGAGACTGGTCCTTGGTAAAGGAGACCATGCTCAGGAGTGTGAAGGTTTGTGGAAAAGAGAAAGGCCAGCAAGGAGACGGATGGACACCGTGACTAGAGCAAAGGACTCAAGCACAACGACTGTGTGGCTGGCTCAGAACCAGAAAGTGTCTACACAGGGTGGCTGGGAGCCAGAACTCCCTTGGTGACAGCTGACAACAACAACCTATTTTACTACATGTACTTTGTCATTTGTTTCGAATATATTTCCATCTTTGAAGCACATAACAAGAAAGTAATCTTTATGGATTGCCTACTCTGCTAAGACATTACTATAACTAAACCCAACTTCTTGAATGCTGAAAATATGCAAGACAACGGTATTTTAAAATTCTTAAATAGCCCATGCAGTAGAGCTAATAATCATCAACTCATGAACTGAGGTTCAGAGAATATCCACAGATTAGAGCCTCATTTCAGACTGGGTGATGCAGATTGCTGACATGCTTAGCTGATGACCAAAGGCTTGGAGATGATAGTCAATCTAAAAATGCCCTGCAAAAAGGAGATCAACGTCTGAAAAATCAGTCATTGGAATACCGATTGGGCACAATTCTACTCTAACACCTCTGGGGTCACCGTGAGTTCGATTCAACTCTCAGGCACTTGGTAAAGTTTCAAACAGCACTGAGTAACTACTGTATACTAGGTTATCTCTCATCTAAAGAGAAGTATAGGTTTCTTTGTGTGTTTTTAGGTGCACTTCAATTTGGTATTGGTCTCAAAACTGCAATGAAGTCCCTACAAATTTGGACTCACTGAATTTTGATATTGACCATTATTCCTTTTTGCCTCAGAATTTATTATTTGTGTGTCTCTCCCTTGACCAAGACTAGCATTTGGACTCGAGTGGATATGGGTAGTAAGTAGACAAGCAGGAAGATGTCCATAAGCCACTTATTACTGTTACCCAGATGTCGAAGCAATGGTCAGTTGTTTTTCTTAGGAAATTGCACATTGGTCTTCCTCGAGGCAGTAAAGGACAGGGACAGTTACCTAGTAGCATTCTCTCATTTCTGCTACGTTATTTTGTTCTTTTGTTGACTGTTATTTTTGAAAACGTGTACGTGAATTTCTTTGATGACCAAACTGCTCCTAAAATTCTTGACTCCGTGAATTCGATGCCCCTTACCTGAGTTGACAAAACACTTCATTGTTTTACATTTATTCCGCTAATTTTTGCATTGCATGAAAGAAACTGGCCATCAAACGTCACTTATATTCTGACATTTTGGCATTGTGTTGTGACTTTAAAAGTTCTTTCTTAAAAGTGTTACCTCTTCTGGGTTAAAGAGTAGCTCAGTGAGTTGTATACAATGGAAAATAGAGCTGGGGCTAGAACCTACAACTCCTCAGTCCCAAAACACGCTCTTTTCTTTGCAGTCGTTACCTAGGATTTTGATTTATCTTCCAATATAATTTTAAGTGTTCCCAGCTAGGGCCACAACTTCTTCTCCTCTGTATCATCATTCTGTTCCCTTCCCTTAGAACACAAAACTACATTTTTATCTACATCGTAGGAAATATGGGTTTGATGAAGTGTTGGGATCTTTTGTGGAGATTAGATTTTCCACTTAATACTACTCTTAGCCATTGTATGCCTTTGTTACCCCCACGGTTTTAGCATCATTTCAAATCCCAGAAGGTGATGAGGCGTGACCCTCTCAAGGTGGAAGAGAAGATTGACAATTGGATGTCCAACCCAAGGAACCAGTGCTGTGGTGCCGTTGGGTTCACAATACTGGCGGATAGTCCATCTGCTGTTTGTCTCTAGCTGCCAAAAAATGTGGTTCAGGCTTCTGGAAGAATGCATGACAACGCATCCCCACTGTGATGATGAAGCCGTGTTTACGTCTGACCTTAGGAGCATACGATGGGCTAACCTTGTGTGCATCTTACACTTGGAGTTCTGCATCTGAGTTATCTGTCAATGATTATTTAAAGATGTGCATAAATGAGTTGGCCTCAAACTTTGGAGTGCACATGAATCACCGAAGGGGGTTGTTAATAATGCAGATTTCCAGGCCAGGTTTTGGAAGATTCTAATCCATTTGCTCTACGGTGAGCGTTCAGTCATCTTCCATGAAAAACTGAAAATATTTCGTCTGCCTGTGGTGTGGAAGCGCTACTTTAAATGGACTTGGCCTCCTAAGAGAGGGCTAGCCCATTGTCTACTCCCTAAAGTCTTCCCCTTTTGAGTGGCAGAGAATTGACCCCATCCTTTACAACAAGTTCTTTCCTAATCATTTTTAACTTTTAGCATTCGTTTCTGCTGATATTTTTTTTCCTCTGGGCTCCTTCCCTGATGGATCTAAAATCTATTTCTGTGCTTCACTGATTACGGTGCTCCTGTTTTGTGAAACTGCATAGGCTGGGATTAGTTGATGTATTTAGTAGTTTCATGTTCTTGACTTAATTTTGAGCTCAGCGAGCAAACCATACTTTTTTTTCATTCTTTACCATGCACAGGCGTTTAATAAATGTTTAATAATGTGCACAGTAAATGGATTAACTGGGGGGTGCCCAACTACAGTGAATTTGATCACAGTTTAAATCACTAGTCTGGAAGATGCAATTTAATCACTTTTCTCCTTCACAAAGAACGCATTCTTACTTTGCCACAACAGGATCCATATTCTTAAAGACTCGAAGGTTTCAGAAGGTTTAGAAAGACCTCATTGTATTTTCTGAACTGTGATTTTCTATTACACTGTGTGTGTCTGTATATTTGAGAAATGATTTCCTCATTTTATTTCCCTAAGGTTAATTAAAGAAATATTTAATTAGGATAAATAATTTCCAGTCCAGCACATTAATCATAGATAATTGGGAAGATATTTTTGCCATCCATTTTATTAATTGTGTTATTTGTTTCATTTATCAAATACCTGTTTTGTAGCAGGCGCTATGTGGGTAGCATTTTAGGTATTGTTTCTGATTGTCACTGTGATTCTGGAAAGTGGGCTTCATTAGAGTTCGGCTTTATTTAGGCCCCATATCTGGTCAGTGGCAGAAATGGGATTTGAACTCATGCGATGGACGTCAAATTTCACGTTTCCCTCCTTTTCCCACTCCCGCTCGCCATCCCAACCTTGTCTAGTAGACGTGTTATTATATAAGAGTCACAGCGTCTTGGGGAGTAAGCGCTTTCGCATGGAAGAACAACTGAAGTAGCTTTGTCCAAAATTTGGGTTAAGATTTCTTTCCCATGTCGCCTCAGTCCTAGAACCCTGCCCAAGTCACATCTGCTCCCTGGAATGCAGTGTTCTCAAAGCGGAGGGCAGGAATACAGAGAGCTAATGGAAGACTTCTATTCAAAATTGGCCAAGGGCCAACCAAGTTCCACCACTGATGGGAGCAAAGAAGACTCCCTCCTCTAGGAGAGAGGCAGAAGTCAATAATGACAATGCACCTAGACCACATGGCAACTCTCACTCTCATCCTCCCAATCACCCTTACCTGAGCATGACCTATGCATGAGCCCCTGGGCCCTCCACTAGTGACAGAAGGAGGTACCTGGCCTTCCTGAGGGCCCATGTTCCCATCTGTCTGAGAGGCCAGTGTGCAGCTGCTCCTGATGACTCTATTAGTGGAGGTGGCAGCAGTTAAAATTCATTGGCCTGAGTATGTACCAAGCTCTGTGCAAAGTGCATTATGCACATGGTCTCCTCCAGTGATCCCTTGAGGTAGGGACAGTTGTTTCCTTATTTGTACCCATCTGGTATCTTAAGACAACAAAGAAAAACCACACGCACAGACAAATGTGCTTCTACTTACGTTTCTATCCATGGGAGTTCTAGCAAGCATGTCTTTTCAGACTTAGCAGAGCATAGAATTTCTTCTTCGTTCCAAATGTGTTCGTAGAACATCAACAAGGGCTTGAGACCTAATATGCACTTGGATTCAGATAGACACCCAGTAGAGCTGTCTCAGACACCAGGATTGCTATAAACTGAATTGCTATTTGGGGGCACCATTTTCAGTCAGAAACAAAGAGAACTGACTGGTACGGTCACTATTGTAGTTTACCTGTCCACGCTGCTCTCCATTCTCTACTCCGCGTCTGGGAAGCTGATCTACATGGGTCGCTTCTGTCTACTCCTTTAATCTCTGACTTTTGTTGGCTCCACCAGGGGGAGCTTAGAAAGAATGGAGGAGAAGTTGGTTCCCAGTATTAAGGGTTTTCTCTCTCCTTGCTGGCTACCGTGGGGTGGCTGCGTCAGTCCTTCTATTGATGGGAGGTAACCACTCCCTCGTCTTACTGACCTAGGAGAACTGCATAAACTTTGCCAGCTCCTTTGTAAACAGTCTATTTATTAAACTCTTTTCAGTTACTCAGTTGAGTGTGCCATCTGTTTTCTGCCAGGACCTTGACTGATGAATTATTTTCCTTAGCAAACATTTCTAGAACAGATTTCAAGTTTAAGCACATTTCTAGGGTTGGGGTTTTCCAGGAATTCCCAATAACTCCAGTTTCCATCATGCTACTCTGGTGCATTGGCATATTTCAGAGAGTCACTGGAGAAAAAGTAACCCCAAACACCAAATCCGTTGTGGTCGCGAAGACTGTCGTTCACAAGGTTGTCAAGGAAGGTTGTCAAGACTGTCGTTCACAAGGTTGTATTTGGGTAGTACATTGCCAAGTCTTTCTTCCATGGTGCCTCTGGGTAAACTTCAACATCCAACCTGTCCATTAACAGTTGAGTGCCTTAACTGATGTACCTTCCAGGGCCTCCCGAGAAGCAGTGAATAAATAGCATCTCATGCTCATGTTTTACAAGGAAGGAATGCAAGTCCAAAGGACTTCATCTCTACATACCGCTTCTGATCTCCATCCACTTTCTGAAATGGAAGTACTATTTTTCCTGTTCTGAAGACCCTGCTGTACCAGGTAGAAAGAAGACCAAGATTTGACTGGATGGTAGGGTCCTTCTACCTCTAAAATGTCACGCTCTGGGTTATCACCTCTGTCAGCAATGATTTCATTATATGTGACGGATAAAGAAAGAATGCTGTTGTGCTTGGCAGGTGCCTTCAAGCTGGCTCTGCGCAGAGTGACCCGATGCACAACAGAAGGAAGCTGCCCAGCCTGTGCGGTCCTGGCAACTTCCCTCCGCTTGAGTCCATTATTGGACCCACTGTGTCAATCCAGAACGTCCCTCCTTTTTTTCTTTGACTGCCCCCCACTCTACCAAGAGTGATGTCGTTATCCAGACATGACCAAAGTACATTGAATGAAGGCTCCCCACCTTTGCCTCTAGGGACCACTCTGGCTGCACTTCTCCCAGGACAAATTTGTTTGTTTTTCGGACAGCCCGTCGTGCTTTGGGTGTTCTTCAGCAGCACCACGGTTCAAATCCATCGAGTGTCTTTGCCTTCCGTATTCAATGCCCAACTTTCACATGCACATGGGACAAGTGAAAACACGTTGGCTTGAGCCAGGTGCATCTTAGCCGTCAAAGTAACAGCCTTGCTTTTCAGTACTCTAAAATGATTCTGTGCAGCACATGCACCTAATGAAATGTGTTGTTTGAGCTTTTGATGGCTACGTCCATGAGCACTGATTGTGGTACGACCAAGGTGAAATCTTTGACTACTTCATTGTTTTCTTGGTTTAGCATTTTACCCACTGTTTCAGTTGTGAGGATTTTTGTTTTCTTTTCAATGAATTATAATCCACCCTGAAGCCTGTCAACCTTGATCTTCATCGGCAAGTATACGTTCAGCAAGGTAATTCCATCTGCATATCACAAGTGGTTTAATAAAACTTCCTCCAAACCTGAAGCTGCATTCTTCATATTATCCAGCTTATCTGATTATTATTTCTTGGCAAAGAATAAAGACTTAGAAGTGAGTATCATTTATTAACTTAACACTTCCGGAAAACGATTTCCTACTTCTACACGGGGTCTAGTACTTTTTACCTTCTGTCTCTGGTCATCCAAGAGTTAAAAGCCAGGGACCAAAAACCCAGAAAGAGAAAGACATATTGTTAGAAGCGTGAGGAGCGTTTGCTGTTGCAGACACCATCGGCCTCAGGCCAGATATTTACAGGGACGCCAATCCCCGTAGCAGTATGCTCTTGCACAATGTAACACAAGCTCCCTCTCCCCTCATATGCACGGGCACCAGAAATCACGTTGAATGTTGCCGTGGTTGTTCATCTTTCAAGCGTCTTTCCCTCAAACTAGTCTAGTAACTCCCCTTTGACAACCTGGGAGTCAGACAGATCTTAATTAGCAGCTTTGGTGTAAGTCACGAGAAACCCAGCCTAAGTGCCGTTCTCCCATCCTCATTCTTTTTCTGAGATGATTATTTTCACCCAGCTCATCGAGATCAGAAGAGGCTCCTTGAATCTTGGCCCCGGCTTGCCTTAAAGATGTCCCCCTGGGACAAGAGTAAGCAAAAACTGGGATTGAAGTTGTGATCAAGGGGCAGTAGAAACTTGCTTTTTAAAGACACTGGAATTTGAACCTTAACTCTAGACTTTGGGACCGTAATTATTCTAGAGAAAAGAATGTTTCCCAAAGGAGCCTGAACACTCACAACTCTGCGGCGAATTTAGTGGTTGTCATGTAAGCCAAGCGGGAGAGAAGATTAGATGCTTCTGGGAAATGATGAACAGCATGGTCTTATTACTCTTTCCAGCAGGTGTCTTCTTCTTGACCTTTTCTTAACTGTTGGCTGAAAGTAATTTAGGTTTTAGTGGAGGAGAGTTGCCGGAAATCTGTAACGATGCCGGTACTGTGTATCAAGCCTGAACTCCTATTGTCCCTGTGTAACTAGTACATGAAAAATAAATTACGGTAATCATGAAGAGGTACTTCACACATGGTGGCAGCCAACCACCTGGGAAGTTGTGTGGGCTTCTTCTTTTCTTTCCTGTAAGTGGTCTTCCTTTTATATTAACAGTGTAAGTCTCCACCCGCTTCTCTGACCCTTCGTATCGGGTCCTTATTTCCCCAGTGAAAAGTGATGCTAGATTGTTATTATTTCTTCGGTTAACCAAAGGTAAAGTGTCAGAAGCCTAGTAAGCATGTGTTACAAAACCTTTCAGTACCAAATTCTTGTTTCATACATTCAAGACCTCTTAAAAAGTAAGGGGATACACTCGTTGCCCTTCACACTTGCAGATTGTTTACATATCGTTTCGGTCCTCTGAGTTCTTTTTTTCCCTCTGCGGGTATTTTGTACACTCATTGAATGACACTTTCATTTATTATCACAGTTGGGAGTGTTATAGAACTTGATAAATATTTATGCCTTCCCCCCTCTTCACGATGTTTCGTTGACATGAAAATGCAATGGACTGCACAGCCTGTATTTTTACCTCTGCCTGTTTCTGTGAAATCAAGTCTTATCGATACAGCAGATGCTACAAAGAATTGTGTGTAGGATTCAGTTCCATTTCTGTTAAATTCTGGACAATGGTTTATAAACTATTAACTACAACAAGACTTTCCCAATTTCCCCATTGATAGTTGTAAAATTTAGTCATTCTTTCGGGACTTGCCTTTGTCATTAGATCGACAGATTCCCTTTTCATAGCATCGCTAAGATCGTGGTTGCTATGATTATGTTTTCATATTAAAATATTGTACTGTGTTCTACCTGAAAGTTGACACAGCAAATTAGTAGCTTTTCGTATCGGTCGATTTGTGTCCCCAAAGAATATTTTCTTTTGCTGAGGTTGTGGTTCTCAGTGTTGCGTAATTATTTACACAGCACGTATCTCATATGATACAAATGCCGACCTCTGCGATGTTAATGAGGGAAGGTTAGAAACAATCATGGTAACCAAGCAGGAGGAAAATCGACAGAATTAGATTGCATTTTGAATCAACCCCCCCCCCCGTAAGATGTCCTAACTCGCTGCCATGAAGTCCATTCTGACTCATAGTGACCGTATAGGACAGGGAGAAACTGCCTCTGTGGTGTCTGAGACTGTAATGCTTTACGATAGGAGAAAGCCTCATCTTCCCCCCTCAGAGCTGCTGCTTTGCAGTTAGCAGCCCAGTACTGAACCACTGCACCACCAGCGTATTTGAAAATAATTAAAGGCAGAGACCAGAGGGACCTGCCTGCCACCACGAGAGAAGTGAGAATAGAGAATGTTTCTTGGACCTGGAGTTCCTGTGCTGACTCCTCTGGGGCCCAGAGAAGTACAAGTGCGAAGACACATGAAGATTGTCGAGGGTTCCCGAGCGAGCCCACGGGCACTCACAGAAGACACGGACTTCTCTCTGAGCGGACAGAAGGCCTATCCCTAAAGCTGGCTTCCTCAATTCAGATTTCTAATTCCTAAACTGTGAGAGAAGTCATTTCTGCTCTGTGACCCCATCCACTTTCCAGTTATAGCAGCTATGTTCCCAATGAACATTTTTAAAATTAAAAAATTGTTGCATGGCGTTGAGTATAATTTTCACAATGTGTCAGCATTCTTATTGCCATTCTGTGTGTTTGGTTTTTATTGATGTAGCTCCCCTGCTCTTCTTCAGTTTCTTCTCTTTGCTTTTGAGGAAATGTTGATCAGTTGATCTCATGTATTTGATTGGTCAGGAAGTGCCTTTCTTGGGATTTATATGGTTTATTTTTTAAACCAATCTATGATTCGGCTGAAAGGGTACCTCCACAAATGGGTTATCAATCAGTTCAGGGAGCATCTTAGTGCAATAGCCTTTCAGGCAACACTAATCTCTGTGGATTCAGGAGGTGTAAACCTCGATAGGAATTTGGATTTTGAATTTTTAAAAAACATTTTATTAGGGGCTCATACAACTCTTATCACAATCTATACATATACATACATCAATTGTATAAAGCACATCTGTACATTCTTTGCCCTAATCATTTTCTTATTTTTATTATTTTGGATTTTATTGGCTCTCTTCCATTCTGCTGTTAGAAGAGTCAATAGTTGTGGCTGGGGACCATCTACTTCTTGTTGTCTCAGGTTAGAAGAAACAATTTTTCATGTGGGCACTGTTTGCTTAAAATAACCGATTGAGCACGAAATGCTTTGAGCCCCAAACTGAATACATGTAGAGGGAAGTAAGAATTTGAAGTACATACACGTAGAGAGTTACACACACATTCAAAGATATTGTGACAAAAGACTTCATGTTGTACTCATGAGATCTTTAAGATAGAACTTAAACCATTTTCACCTTTTATTCTCCCACTTGCATCCTATGAGGCTGCCCCTCCTCCCTCTCTTCTTCCCTTCTTTATTTTCTCCCACTCATAGTGCATCCACAAGAATAAGTAAAACAATATTCTCACAAACTCATAGAAGAGTTTATTAAATAATATCTCAAAGTGTAAAGCTGTTGTTTCCAACATATCCTTCATCTAGGTCTATACGCTTTTGAAGGCAGTGTTTCCATCTCTCTTACCCTTTCCTCTGCACTCTTTGGCATCCTCAGGGGACTCTAATCATGTTCCTTTAAAGGTTCGCTGAGTTTGGAGAATAAAACAAGGTCTGTAGGGGCAAGACCAGGACGATAGGGTGAAGGCGCAGATTGCTCATCAGAATGCTTGTAAAACGCCCTTGCTATCTTCAGAGAATGAGCAGGTGCATTGTCGTGATGGGGGAAAAAAATTCCGGGCTCCACTTTCCTGGCCTTTTTTCTCCAATGCCGTTTTCAATTTTCAGGAAACTTCTTTATAATAAGGCTCAGGATTGTCCTATGTCCTTTTAGAAAATCTATCAAGATCACCCTTTGGGGATCCCCAAATATAGTCACTCACCTTCTGAACTGACTGCTTTGCTTTGAATGGAACAGGCCCAGTTGATTCCCTTGGGAACCCTGTTTGATTGTTCCTTTTTTGAAGACCCGCTCCCAAGTCAATGACAAATGTGTGCCTGAGAGAGCTTTCGCGAGAACTTGTCTGTAGCAGCTACTGATTGCAGAAACAACATGTCGAGACATGCTTTGTGTGAAGTAAATGTGTGTGGGTATGAACGGGAGCCCTGGCAACCATGCTTTTAGATTTGCTCTCCTGTTCTTGGTGGGTAAAGTGCTTTGCACTGAAGGGAAGACATGGATGATTAAGTAAAAAACAGAGGTAGAGACAGAAGAACATGTAATTGCAACCCGCATGATACATGTTGCAATATAAGTGTCTTATGCCAGCCATTAATCATGTTCACTGTGGCCTTAGCATCACCCTTTGTCATTGTGAGATGGCTTTTGCAAATTCCAATTGGAGGCAAAGACAGTATGAGATATAACTAGAGCAATAAAGTGAGTTGAAGATGATGTATAAGCAAGGCCTAATTGTGGGGGAATGTCTAACCCCAGAAAGGAGTCCGGATTTGGGGAGGCTTACAGCTTATAACATATTAGGGTCTGCTTTAAGAAAGGCACACAATGTTCTAACAACGAAATTATTGTGTTTATTTAAAATATGACAAAATCACAGTAATTTATGAGTTTAAAAATCAACAGATGCCAACGTATGACAGTACTCAAAAAAATATTAAGTGACTGGCACATACACCTCTCTATCTTTTTGCCTTAATTTTAGCATGTTTGCCTCTTCATGTGCTAGCAGGTGCTAGCATGTAATTGTTTCTATAGACGGTACGGAAACCTGATTTACCTTTCCTCTAGCATGGTTGATTAGAACTTGGTTTTCATTATTGAAAGTTTAGAACTGTTCCAAGTCACAGCTTCTTTTCGGTAATGGCACGTGCCTTCTTAATGTGAGTTTGAAATGTATACAAATGTCTAACAAGTTTCCTTCTCATGGTAATAATGGAAACAGTGCTCTCTTAAACACAAGCATTCTAGTAATATCTATTTTAAGAGGCCTATATGAGAGGAAAGAAAGAAAAACTGCAGTGCATTTATGATTGTATAGATTATTGATGAGTCAGAATCAACTTTATGCCAGGCAGCAACATGCAGGAGTGAACGTCAATCTAACTTCCGTGTTGGCGAGACTTGAATCTTTCATTGGGTATGCAAAGTTTCCAGCCATCCTGCCTGATGTGATACACTGTATGATGGAGGGACTCTGGAGAGGAGAGAGAAAGAGAAACGTTAATTGATAGAGGTTAAAATAATAACTTATGAATTAGATTGCCAATTTTTGAAACCGTATAAAAACGTGTGACTCAGTGAATCATTGCTAGGGTCTGCCGTTGGGGCTTGAAAGCCTTAGCTTTGTTCACTTCGTGTCACAGCTGCCTCTTCCCGGTTAGTAAGCAAACATCTTCCTGAATGAAGCCAACGTTCATGGCCATTAGAGTGAGTTGGATCACCCCACAAAGCCTAGTCCTCATTTGAGGATCTGTGGGAATGGCAACACACAGTGAAAATGGCATAGCACAAGGGTCCTTGTATGTGAATCTGGCTCCCTCTACCTCCCCGCAGCTTATGAAAGTGTTTGGAAACTCCTATATGAAATGCTGCCCAGGAAGAATGCGAAATCGGAAAGTTCAAGAAGTGAGGAGCTTGCTCTGGGCTCTCTGCCTTTTCATAGCAGTGGCGGGTAAGAGAATTCCATTGCTCCTTAGACCCACTCTCTTACACAATTCATTCAGAAATGCCCAGGTCGGATTAGCACCATGAGGAATGCAGAGGAACACTGACATGAGGTCCGCTCGGGCAGGCATTTTTATAATGGGGATCGCCAAACGTGAAGTCCTGGTGTGCTTGATGAGACTGTAGAGATGGATAGTGAACTTCAAGTCTTCTGCGTCTGTTGATCTCCTGCCCTTATATATATGCCATGCGTCTCGCCTCAATCCTTGGTAGAGTTGCGTGCTTCCTCATTACACCTTACGGCTACGTGGAATGGAAAATTCAATGGATGGGTGAATGAGCCATTGCAAACCCTTTGGAGTTCCCTGTACTGTGATACCCACGGGAGACAGACACAATGGCAACTGACCACTGCCTTGGGTGAAACGGAACCAATCTTGAAGCAAAGCCATCGCGATTAAATTTGGGATAAGCATTTTATAAAGCACTCAACTAGCTGCAAAAGAGCAGGCACAATCTTCCAGTGACTGGTAGCTTTATCCTCGAGGGTCAAGATCAGAATTGGGGTGAGTCAGAGTACCAGCTCTGGCTGCTAAATGCTTGTGTTTCACCACTAGCATTGTATAGACATGTATAGGTATTCATGCTAACTCAATAATCTATATTTGGTAGCCCTACAATATGTCTCAAGAATGTATAATAACACTTGATTTAGAATTTCATAATTTAGTGAGATACATGCTGGGTGTAGCCAAACTAGCACTCAGAAATCTTCTATTAAGCAGCCCTTACAAGGAATTTTCACTGATACACATGGACCCATCTACTTCCGGCCAGACATTACTTACTTTTACTTTGCACACAATTCGAATAGGTTTGATTTCTTCATATATAAGCTTACAGTATTTTAGAACTTGCAAAGCATGTGTATTGCTATATGTAGGTACAATGACCGGAATGTGTGTGTGTGTGTTTGTGTTGGGGGAGGTTAGTGGTTGGGGTCTCGTTAGGCAGCAATAGAAAGAAAAGAAAAGAAATTCTATTACATGTTTACGATGTGTCAGGCATTAAATAAGTATATACTCATTTGATTTTACCTGAATTTTATGAGGTGTAGGTACGGATAATCAGGTATGGATAATGGGTGGGGTGGGTGGAGGCAGCTTGATTTTAAATTATTTGTCCGGGATGTCACAGTTTATGGTGGAGTTGGGATTTGAAGGAGGCAGGTCAACCTGAGAGTCAGAGCATCTAATCACTACACTTCAGACACCTTCTGGATAAAGAGCCGTTAAGAGTCTCCTTCAGGGCTTAAACCCAAAGGGGGCTCATCACTTCCTTATGACACAGGATAATAGCTAGTCGTTAGAGTGAAGGGTCCGAATTATGGCAGTGACTCAGGTTCCCGGAAACAGAGCTTGGGGGCATGCGACATGCTAATGCTTTATTAAAGATGCAACCCCAAGGGAGCAAGAATGAGGGGGAAGGGAAGTAAGGCCGGGAAGGTGGGAGTCGTAATAAACGGTGGGTTATTAGACTCATCACCGCTACACAACAAAGCTCAGCTGGTTTTAGACAGACTGCAAGGCTCCAGGGAAGCCACGTAAAGTGGTTGCCTCTTGGAACCCTTGGGTGGGACTTGGAGGGAAAGGCAAATCATTTCTTTGCTAGCATTTGCCTGTGTCTAGTCCTTTAATAATCAGATCTGATATACCGACCCTTAATCCACTAGTACTTCTGGGTTGTGTTCTATGAGCTTGGGCCACTGATGGGGCAGCTGGTGCTTTGGTGGGCACACTCTGGTCAGGCTTCACCTACTCTATTGTGCTTTCTGTCAAATGGTGCTGTGTGGGTGGGAGGGGGTCACATCGGGGCATTCCTGTCATAAAGTTGCTGGAGCAGTACAGACCTGGCAGAAGTACATTGGTTGGGGGAGTGAACCTTGAGTGTGTGCTCACTGGGCCTGGTTTTTTTTTTTACAAAAGCAAACTAAAATCCATCAAACTGTGATGCCTGCATCATGCAGGGTCTCTGTGGTTCAGAACCAACTCAGCGCTGCACAACGGCCGAGGCACTTGATGGCACAATGGTTAAGCACTCAACGACCGTTCAAAAGCTCGGTGGTTTGAAATGAGCAGCTGCTTCTTCCAGGGGAAGGGCCTGGCCATCTTCCCCCGTAAAGCACAACTATTAGTGTTGAGCCAATTCCAACTCGTGGGAACCTTATAGACGGAGGATAAAATAGAACTGTTCCCTTGGGTTTTCCGAGGTTGGAAATCTTTACAGAAGCAAGACTCCTTTTCTGTGGAGTGGCTGGTGAATTTGGAGTGTGAACCTTCTTTCTTTTTGGTTAGCAGGATAATGCTTAACCCACCAGGCTTCTGGGACTTCTTTTTTGCTGATTGAAGCCAGCCAAGCAAAGCCTGCAGCGAAGTTCTGCACCTTTGTTTGTGCGTGGTCGCTGTGCTTCAGAATGCACTCAACAGCCCACGGTATTATGGTCATAAGACTACCTGGGCAATGCTCAATGACAGGAAACCCAACTCTACACAATGACTCATTCCCCAGAGGTTGAAATGTGTCTACATTTTTATGCACTTTGTTTCTCTGGACAATGAATTGGGTAGCGGTATGGGGGTGGGGCAGGGAATTCCAGTGTTTTAATGCGGGTAAAGCACTTGGGTCTTGCCCCTTCTTTCTGAGAACACCCAGTAGCAGTGTGCTGTATAATCAGATGCATATGCATGGACTAATTGTGAGAAAAGGGACTGGAGTTTGGTGATTTTCAGAGATTTTCCCTGCTGAGTTTATATTGCCATCTTTATTCCTATTCACAAAATAGTGACATCTTCATGATTCCCCTCTTCCTCTTCCTCTTCATCACCAACATCATGACTATTTGCCACCATCCTCTCACTCTTTTTTTTAAATAATTTTTTGCTTTTTCCTTTTCTTTTCTTTTCTTTTGAATTTGTGAATTTATTTTACTTTTTTAAACATTTTATTAGGGGCTCATACAACTCTTATCACAATCCATACATATACATACATCAATTGTATAAAGCACATCTGTACATTCTTTGCCCTAATCATTTTCTTTCTTTTTTTTACATTTTATTAGGAGCTCATACAACTCTTATCTCAATCCACACATATACATACATCAATTATATAAAGCACATCCTTACATTCTTTGCCCTAATCACTCTCAAAGCATTTGCTCTCCACTTAAGCCCTCTGTATCAGGTCCTCTTTTTTTTTCCCTCCCTCCCCGCTCCGCGCTCCCTGCTCCCTCATGAGCCCTTGATAAACCACAGATTGTTATTTTGTCATATCTTGCTCTATCTGGAGTCTCCCTTCCACCCCTTCTCTGCCGTCCATCTCCCAGGGAGGAGGTCACATGTGGATCCTTTTAATCAGTTCTCCCTTTCCAACCCACTCACCCTCTACTCTCCCAGTATCCTCCCACTCTTATTGTGAACTTGCTATCTATTAGATACTCTAAGGGATTTTCCATACAGAAACTCACACAATCTTTACTTCAGATTGATAAGGCAGGTGTTCTTGTTACCTTGGCGTCATGGGGGTGTGAACCGACGTCTCAAGGAGCTAAGTAAGTTGGGGAAACTCAAAGTACTAGTAAGTGCCTGAGCCTGGGCTTCAAATCAGGAATGTCCCACTCCACCACTCTGATTCCTGTCCTGCTCCTGCACTCTGCAGTTGTGCATCATCATGGAAAATTGCTTCTCTGTGCATTCTATTTTCTCATCTGCCTCTGGAGAAGGTAAGCTTAATGGGGCATCTGCAGTATTGATTCATTCATTCTCATGCATGTTCAAGACTCATGTGCAACGTATGATATTTGTATTAGGTTTCCTGGTGGTGTGAATGGTTGTTTTCACTCCGCCACTAAGCTGAAGGTTGTCAGTTCAGACCCACTCAGCAGTGCCACAGACGAGCATCCTGGCAATTAAAACTTCCAGAACTATTAAAGCCAAGGGAGCCTCTGCGGCAGTTTCTGCGCCTGTGTTAGGGGTGGCTATGAGTACAACTCTCTGATAAAACTGCTCAAATCCACCACGTCTGTACTGTAAGAGGAAAATTATTGACGTAGCTCCCATTTTCCTTCGGAGCTCCTTTTTCTTTCTGAATACTGTTTCAGAGCAGTGATGCTTTTAGTATTAAAAATGCTTTGTCTTTAAACACATTGTATGAAGGAGCGGCCGGGCCGGGTGTGCTGCGGCGGGCAGAGTTGCTGGAGGTGGAGCTGGCCCTCTTTCCTTAGCAAATTTCCATTCCAGTTGCGAGGCTAAGGCATGGGGTAGGCAAAGTGGAAGTCCACTATTCTGTTAAAAAATAAGCACCTACAATACAATTATTAATGTTCAACGAACGGGAGTAGCTTACCGTGCTTGCTCAGCAGCCCTGCTGGTGGAGTGGTTACAGGCTGGGGGCGGTAGGCGGGGTCCAGTGTGAGCCCACCAGGAGCTGCCCCGAGAGAGGAGGGGCTTCCCTCCCTGGGAAGCAGTTAGTCTCAGAAGCCCACAGGGTGTTATTGTTAGTCACCATTGACCCGATGGCAGGGAGTCTGGGGTTTTAATATGCTTGCTACACAAATTAGACTTCCGCTGTTTTGTTGTCCACAGAGCTGGCCTGAGCCCAGGACTTGTATGTAACCATGTGTCCTCTTTAGAGCACGTTTGTTCGAATGCTGTAGAAGGTGCTTTTAATGACTTCGCTTGCCATCCTTAACTGTATTACTGAGATGGGGCGTTGTTGCTTGGCTGTAAGTGGAACCTTTGACTAGAATGGCCCGTGGCAGGGCTGCCCTTGGGTGCACATTATACTTACAAAGAGAGATGTGCAGTGATTGTCCCTTATAGCACCTTACGATTTGGTGCTGCAAGATCTATTGCTTACTGACCTGAAGAAAAGAATCGGATCTCACATATGAAGCAAAGATGAAAGCATATTTGTTTCTGTTTATCACACCACCGCAGCTCTTAGTCATGGCATCTTTCAATTAAGTAATTGGCATATGCAAACATCGCTTGTCCCACAGTGGCTTTCCACGTTGCAATTGTTATGCTGTATTTGGTTAGATAAATAAGACCAGCATTAGAACACTCAACATTACAGTGAGAAACAGTAGCATCGCTGTCACAAAACACGAGGAGCTTTGAAAATCGCAAACAAACGAGGACCCTCTCCTGGTGGTGCCAGGTGGTGCAGGTTAAACATAATGCAGTTTAACTTGGCACCTGGGGCCCCCAGTGTTGCTAGGTTTAAGACTAGCAAGTTCCAAGAAGTCGCCGTTGAATCCGTGCAGACTCCTGCTGACCCAATGTGTAGCAGAAGACCCCGGACTCCTTCTATTGATCTTTCAGAAATGGATCAGTATGCTTTTCTATGTGTAGACTTGGACCTACATTCAACCTTGTGACTAGCGGCCACGGTCAACAGTTTGGAACCCTGGGACAGTGAGCATTCTATGAGGGAAGTGTATGACCAGGGTCGTTTAGCTAGGGGCTGGTGGGGAACGGTGGTTTCTGTAATCTTTTGTCCTGCTCAGACCAATAGTTTCTCCACCGGTGAGGTCAAGCTCCCAGCCTGGTAGTGAAATTAGAATGTCTGCTTTGTCTGATGCCTGGCTTGGTTTCAGGCAGACGAGTTACAGTACGAGAGTAATGACGTGGGGCGTGCAATTGTGCTTCTGGCTTTCAGGCAAACGGTTAAGCATTCTGGGGGCCTGGCGAGTTCGTTTAACATGCAGCGCTGGATGACCAGGTTTCAGTTGTGGTCCTGCCACGCTCAGGGTTTATTCTGATTGTAGGGGAATCTTTGCTAGTTGTCCCATTTCCTTCATAAAGATGCCAGAACAAAGACGCACTGCTCTTTGTTTTTTATCGGATCTGAATAAAAGTTTGAAGGCAACTTTCCCTCTGGGCTGGATTCTACAATCCTTTACTGTGGCTGTTGGGTGTGGCTTTGCTCACTTGGGCTTTTGTCAGAGTATTTTTTGTCTTTCAGTGTTTCTGGGCCACTCAAATTTGGCAGGTCTTCAATAGACATATGAGCACCCAAATAACTGTACTGAGAAATGTAATGATGTTGCGCAAGAGGCGATTGAATTTCCACATGTAAGCAAATATATTCTAAGAGCTCATGGGTGAAAATTGCTTTTTATTTAATGAGTCATCTTTATTGGAAGGTAATGATTATGTTCCAGCTATAAATACAGTGAAAATCCCCTTCTATGGACATTAAAAGGATGACTTTGAATTGGAAGCAGCTTTAAGAGTACAGAGGAACGCATTTTTCTAACCTGTGAATTCTGCACATGTATTATTAGGAAGCCATGAGGGAAACCCAGTGGGGACAACCCTATGACAAGTAATGCTCATGCACACATTCTGTGATTTCACTGCACACTTTGAAGAAGGCCGGCAGTGGTAAAATGATTGGTATTACAATTTCTATGACATGCGCCTTCTCATCTTATTGTCCTGAGAACCCAGTAAGCTACCTCGCACTGGCTTTTTCATTTTACCATTGAGGAAGCCAAGGCACAAAGACATTTAATGGCTTGCCCACCTGCCTCATCTTTCTGTCTCTTTGTGTGTGTGCATGCGTGTGTGATTGTAAGGACTTCCAACTTGAAGCCGGGGTATCCTCAAAATCTGGTTATATCATTCTTTTGAGAACACTTATTTATGAACCAGAGTGATTGTTGGTTTTTAGATTTAATTGTTAATGGCAGGGAATTTAGTCAATCAAATAGGACTTCATATCGTCATATATCTAGGAAATAAACACTTGTCCAGATAATTTTTTAAAATGTGTTCAGTGACCTGAATTATGCTCATCATTTTGTTCGACCATCCCTATTAGTCATTTCCAATTTGTCTAGCCTCTCATAAGTTCATATTAAGCTTCATCTGTGCTCATTAATCTGTTTGTAGTAAGGTTCTGTTCAGCTGCCTTGATATCAAGTGATCAAACTTTTCCAGCTGATACTTACATTACCAAGAGGTCTTACTGGCTATTTCCACCGAGATCTGTGGGGCAGCTGGTTCTTGCCGTGCATGCCAGCCCCGGTTGGACTTTTTACCCCATTTAACAGGAAGTTCTTTCCTTTGTTTCTGCATCAGTTGCATATTTATCTCATTCTTCCAGATTGATTGTAAGCTCCTTAGAGGGGGGCTTTTTTTCTGATGCGATACTGTATTCTCACTCAGTGGAGCACAATCTCTGGTATTGGTGGCTGTCACTGAGCTGACACTTGGCTAGTGGTGGTGACCTCATGAACAACTGGGTAAATGGTACCTGGCTCTGTGGCATTCCTGAGTTAGGGTGTGATTGGACCAGGGTGAGCTGGAGGGTATTCATGAGCTGGTGCCTGGGAGTGCAGTGCCAGCCCTTGCGTTGTGGTCTGTCGTATCGTGGAAGCTCTGCTGAAACCTGGTCAGCATCCTAGGTCTCCACAGACAGGTAGTGACAGTGCTGTCGGAGCATTGGCTACAACTGGAACCCAGGTCTCCTGCATAATATAAGGAGGAAATGGTATATATTTTTGCAAAAAAAGAGAAGGCAGGGATAGCGATATATCTCCAAGAGCAGCCCTGAGTCTATGCCTCATTTCTTAGCAAAATTTGGATTAGAGGATGGAGAGGTGCTTACTAGCCATCAGCTTCCTTTTGAGAATATTTTTTCTTCTACTTTTTCTCTTTTTGCGAAGTTGAAAACTTTGGATAAGGTGTATATTGGACTTTAAAAAATGAGATTCTCGTGATCTGTGAAGAGCTCCCTACAAATACTGGAGTTTGTGTCTTATTTTGTCCCATCCACTTAGAGTGATGAGAATAATAAATCCAATATCTTATTTTTTTTTAATTTGGCTTACCAGTAGTTCTTCCCACTACTTGCCACTAACCCCAGAAGTTAACTGACACTAACGCTAAGCCAGACCAAACCTGTCACCACTGGGTCAACTTCAACTCATTGTAACCCTATAGGGCAGTGCAGAACTGCTCCTGAGAATGTCCATCTGTATGGGAGTAGACAGCCTCATCTTCTTCCTGAGGAGTAGCTGGTGGGTTTGAACCGCCAACCTGGTGCTTAGTAGCCAAACACTTAACCCCCTACACCAGCAGTCTTTCTTTCCACAAGATCCAATAATCTGTCCACATGGCTTTCTATCACGTTTTTCTTAATCTCATCATCTTAGATTTCCAGTGTTTTCTTGTTACTTGGCTTCCTCTTCACGTGTAAGGTGTTAAATGCTGTCTCAGCCATTTTTCAGGAGGCTCTTTTTTATATTTCTGTTACCCAGGAGACTTTCTCCTTGATGAGTCATTTATTACCTTTCTTCCTTGTTCTTCCACTTTCAGGAAGGCCCTTAGACATCATCTTGTGAACTGCAGCCCTGCCTCCCTCCTGAATCTCAACTGTTTTCTGGATAAAGCTTTGGGGCATTTCAGTCAGTGATGTTTTTTAATATATAGGATGCTCCGTGCTATTTTGATTGTGCCAAGAATCTCAAATTTTTCCAGCCTCTTAAAGATCTTCTTGACTATTCCCAACCGCAGGTCTCTCAATTTTTTTTCTCCTACTTCTCCTTCTTCTTCTAATGCATTTTAACTCTTTGGTTATTTTTCTGCAAAACCACCTCAGTATTTTTCCATTTATGTTTTGGCCTTGCCCTCCTTGTCCCCGTCCCCTTATTGAGCATTTTTAGTCAACCCTTTTCTGCCTTCTTCAAAAATATTTTATCTTTTCCTTCAATTTGAGATGACATCGTTTAAGCTCCCTTCACAGCAGGTTTTTATGCTATATACTAACTGAATCATTTTCTAGGCAGTGCTGAGCACAATGCCTGATGTCCCTATGTACTCCACCCTTTGTCATTCCAAAAGGAATGCAATGGGAATTGCCAGTTTTCATTAGTGCCTGTCCTCTAACTTCAGACATTCATGAATATGAAACGTCAGACATTGGCTTGTCAAACAGGTTTGCATCACCAAGCCATGTCTTATTTTTTTCTTCCAGAATGAAGCACGAATGAACTGTGGATGGGATTATTCTTGCTTCATGGGACTAGGATGAGGGCCCCAATGAGTGGCTAATAATCTCTTTTGTGCACACCAGACAGTGCTAAAGCTATCTGGTGATAACTGAGATTACTCTATTTCCTCTCTACCCAAATCATGTTGCTGACCTATAGGTGAGGAAAGGGGCTAAAGCCTTGGGCTTGTAAGGAGCTCTTGTGAACAAATGAGAGAATGCTTTCAGATGAGCTTGGACTTGAACTTTCTCATCATATTGTTGGCCTGCACCTTTGGAGAGGTGATCATAAGAATCCTAAGTCCTACAAGAAGCCAACTCCCCTCCTCCATTTGTGTTTGAGTTTTATGATCACCATTGTTTCAGAATTGCTAACACATCAAATGTAGGGTTCTTGGTGCAAAAGTAATTGGGCCTTTTAGCTCTGTTCATATGAGGCAAAAAGCAGCTTCATAAGGATTCTGCCTACAATGTTTCAGAATAGTTCTGTGGGGTTATGTGAGGTTAGAGGCCAGTGTAAAGAACTGGGTTAGATAATTAAATGAAATAACATTAAGAGGAAATACTGCACGAGAAAGACAGATACTGCTATTGCTGGATGATATTGGTGGGTCAGATTCCTACTATGCCACCAGTCCCTAGGGGTGTGTGTGTGTGTGTATGTGTGTGTGTGTGTGTGTGTGTGTGTATGTGAGTGTGAGTCAAGGTAGGAACAAAGCATTACAGGTGAAGTTCTATTGGAGTCCATTTTTATAGCAGGGGTTAGTGAGGGAACTGTTGAATGTGAATGCACCTGGCTCACAGAGTGATGCAGGCAGCCTTTCACCTGTTACATTCCCATTCACAGTTGATGGTTGATATTCAGCCAATCTCTTGCTAATGCCTACAGTGCACCGTTAGCTTGGACCTGGTACGGGAGCATTGCGCTTTCTCTGTGACTAATTATTTTATCGTCTCAAATTGGTTCCTCATGCCCTTCTGCCACTCCTTCTAACAAATCTTGACCCTCGGGTTGATCTATGGGCAGTTGTTTATGTAGCCATTTCTTTTTATTCACATGTTCTAAAAGAACTGGCCATGTGACATGCACAACCAAGCCCAGTGCCCATTACTAAGCATAGGGCAATTCTATTCGGAGATGTCGTCTTTGGGAGACACTTTAGTCTTTGGTTTCATAGCTAGAATTCCTTTACAGGTTGGGAGTCACATATCCAGGAATGAGTGATGGAAAATAAAGATTTCCACTCCCTGTCTTCAGAATGTCAACTGACTTTTCTATGTCAGTGAGCTGGTAATGGGATTAGTTCCTTAGAAGAAACTTGGAATTTTTCTCACACTGTTTTGTTGGTGGTGGTGGTGGTTGTTTTTTTTATTAATAGTCATAATAGTATAGACCTAAAAAGCAGGGTGCATTTGAGTCAAATTACCCCAATGGGTCAAGAGAAGATAAGATCCTAGAGACTTGGTCTTCTTTCATGTGATTATCAATCCAGGATGTGCATGTCAGCAATAAATTATCTTGTGTTATCTTCCCTTTAGTAAGGAGAAAAACAGTTTTAATTCTCATGGAATCCATCTTTCTGGGCTTGGACTCATGGACTTGGGGGGACTCAATTAGGCCATTGCCCTGAGATATTCTTTCTAACTTTTAGCCTTGGTGACACTGGGTTATAAATATCACCTTTAAGTAATACAATCGACCAGATAAATTAGTAAAGACTGTTTTACCTTGGGCATTGCACTTTCTAAAAAGAATTATCTATGTTTAGTTTCAATCCCAGAAACTGCACAAAGATCAGACCAGAGCTATGTTTTAGGGCAAGTCGTTGAATATTTTAATTGTTCTTAAAGACAAGGAAATCCATCCAAACCACAAATTGTGACCAAAATTGTGGAGCAAAGAAGAGAAGAAACTCAAAGATGTCTGGAAACAGTTAGTGCAAAGGACTAATGGGCACAGGAAGCCTACCCTCCACACTCCGAAAGCAGCACTCTGAAGGGGTCACAATAAAAGTCCTGGAGCGAGTGGATGAAATTGTGGAAAACTACTTAGAATCATTAAAAAAAAAATCCAGGCTTACTGATAGTAAAGAGATAGATAGCATTCAGGAGGCCCTGGCCCTTAGTCACCTTTCAAGCCTAGGTCTGACAGCCAGTAAGGTGAACAATATCACCAGAGAGGAATGCTCACCTTAGAATAATCAGCCATTGCGAATCCATAGGACAGCAGTCGTCCAAAGGCAATGTCCAGAAGGCTTGAAGGGACAGGTCAAAAGGATGAGTGGAAGCAGAAACACAGGGAACAAGTAGGATGGTGGGAAATGTACTCGATGGAATGAAACACAACATGCATGAAGCACAGAAAGATGGAAATACATTGAAAAGGAGGGAAAGAAGGAAACCGAAGAGGCTGGCTTTTTGTAAGCCGTGGAAGGTAGTGTATGTCCTCTTCAGCAGTGGCTGTGCTTTGTATGTTTTTTGTTATTTCTTCATGGCAACACTAAGGCTAATTTTGGGGTGGTGGGGACAGGTCTCAGAAAATGCCGAATGTCAAGGAGAAGGTGGAACCCTTTGACTCAAATCAATTGCATATTATGTCAGGAGACAGCCAGCCTCATGGAAATGCTTCATGGGAAGGGGCAGGAGCTGGGGCCTCCTTTGATTCCAGATCTTAATATTGACTTTCAGTGTTTAATAGCAAAAAGACGTGGCTTCACATGTATTTTTAATTTCCTTAAGTTTAAAAGTTGCATGAGGCTTAAGCTGGCCCTTAGAAGTGGATTTCAGAGTCAGCAGCATTTAAAATATAAAAATCTCTGAATCTCTTAGTGGGGGGTCAACTGGAGTGTCATTTTCAGGCACAAGCAATATTTACATTGCCCTTTGTTCAATATTTTGTACAGTTTTCAGTTGGTAAATCTGGATACTATTAAAGTGACAAAGCTAATGGAATTTCATGCTGAGGTGCTCTCTCCCAGGAAGGCACCTTGAACAAAACCTTTCATTTACTGAAGGAAGACCATTATGAGTCTGGCCTCACGAAAGACCCCTAAGGGTTGAACTGGGACATTCCTCCATCCCGTGATCTGTGTGCCAGTTGCCTTCAGACCTTCAAGTGCGTTGCACCCCCCCCTCCATGCCCATCCACCTCCAGCTTGCATTTATTTGAAGAGATACACCATGGCCTGTCCCTGAATTTAAAAAGTAACAACACAAACAAATTCCTGGAGTTTTCCTTCATTTACATGGTGCCAGAGGAGCGGTGCTAAAAGGACACAGCAGTCTGTCTTGGAAGCAATACGACCAGAGGGTCCTGAGAGGCAAGCGTGGCAAGACTTTGTTTTAACCTCTTCGGACATTTCGGCAGGAGGGAGCAGTCCTGGGAGAAGGACAGCCTGCTCGGTGGAACGGGGTGCATTGATAAAGAGGAAGGCCCTCACCGATATGGGGTGACACGGTGGCTGCAGCAGTGGGCTCAGGCATAGGACCCGTGCTGAGGTTGGCAGAGGATGGGGCACTGGTTCCTTCAGTGTGTTGGAACTGACTCCAGCACCTCTAAGAGCAACAACACGGGAGTCCTGGGAGAGCAGGGTGGTAAGTGTTGGGCAGCTGAACCGAGTGGTTGGGAAATCAAGCCCTCCAGCCATTCTGTGGGGAAAAGATGAAGTCGTTTGCTCCTTTAAAGTTTTATACCCTGGGAAACCTTAGGGAGCAGTTCTGGGGTCTCTTGCGTGGTGGTAAACTCAAAGGCAGGGTATTTGTTTTGGGAGTTTGCTAGGCTAATCTGGAGACAGAAGACAGTGGTGGGTCCAGGGTGGAGTTCTTGCTTTGCTGCAGAAAATCCTGCTTCAAGTCCTGACAAGTAGAGCTCATGCCACAGGTACAACCCAGCTTATCAGCGGAAGCTTCTAGGTTGCTTTGATGTTTCATAGGCTAGGTTTCATCAGTTTCTAGACTCAGACAGATTAGGGAGAAAGGCTTGGGAATCAACTGTCACAATCAGCCCAGGAAAACCTTCTGGATTGCAGAGGCATGCGTTACATGATTTGAGTTGAAGGCAACTAATACCATCAACACGAACCTCTTAGAGAGTGTTGTAGTTTGACATTTTTTCCAAGTTATATTTGGACCGATGTTCACAGACTTGCCAAGACAGCATCTCCTGTTTCCGGTGATTGTGCTCGACTTTACAAATCATCTGCAGCAAGGCACCAAGGCTAGGGCAGACACAGGGGTCTGTAGTGTAAACCAGCCTCTTGAGGACCTTGTGTAGGGCTATGCAGACCAGACTTTGAGAAAGACTGAAAAGTAGAACTCCTTTGGGGCCATGAATTTTCCATGCAACATGATTTATTGTCCCTCTTGGTCAGAGTCACACGAAAATTTGGTGAGAAGTCTATGACCTAATCCTGGTCATTAAGAAAAATGTTGACAGATCTGAGACTGAATTCAGAGGCGGAAGGCAAGCCGCTGGAGACTTCTCCCGACTGATGCTCTGTCTGGCGAGTTCTGAAATGCATTCAGTTTTCAACCCCTCACGCTGGCTTGTCATTCAGCTCAGCTCGCTTTCCCCTTGCTGTCCTCTGGGATCGCCTGGGAGACTTTGTCAAATGACTTACTGACATGAGATAGGCTAGAACTACAAAATTTCCCCGACCCGCTGGTTTCGCAAACACACTTTTAGAAGGAAAGACAATCAGATGAGAATGGGGCGAGGAGGACGGAGGGTAACATGGCAGGATAAACATTCCCTTTCCTACTCTCCCCAAAATATCCATGCAACCTACCAGATGCCGTTGTTCCTTTCATCTGGAACCTCAGGGGATGAAATAAACCCTTCTACACACATTATTCAGAGGATTCTGCCCACCCCCCCCTGGGGTATTATGGACATATATATTTGGGTGCCCGCGAGTGGATGTTGAGTCATATCGATCACATGTGACAGAACAGGACGGCCCCGTGGTCTTTTCCAGGCCATCATTCTGACGGGAGCAGACCGTGGAACCACTGTGGGACTTTATAAGACATTGCGTGTGGCTGGTAACTGAGAGTCTGCCTCATCGTTGTACCAGCAGGCTCCTTGTCCTAAGTTTGATAAATCATTAAATCCCAGCCTTCCTATTCGTGGCCTGGAAATGGGGCATCATTTAAACCTGATGTACTGACTGAGGGGAGGAGGACAGGGAGAGGCATTTCCCTAGTTGGCCTTGGGTCATACTCTGTCACGTCCAAGAGTCTGATCCCCGACCCCGCGTCCATTCTCATCATTGGTGTTTCCTTTCAATGCACATGTTCCTGGCATGGGCTGGGGAGAGAAAAATGGTGGGTGAAGTAGTAGGTAAGCACTACCCTAATGAGAAAGGGACACTTCTGAAATTCATCTGATCGAGAACAGGGCATTTCTCAGTGCATTTATTTCCAGAAAGGGGGAAGACATTAGTAGGAATGCGTATCTCAGACTTCTGAACTTGAAACCTCCAGAAAGAACTTAGACCCACAACCCACGGAGAGGACCTGCTCCCCGAGCCCCTGCCCCACGATGTCGGCGATTCCTTGTGCAGATCCGAAGGGCCCCACACAGCAGTCACAGCAGAAACTGGAGCATCAGAGAGCTCCCACGGCGCTCTCATCGATGCTTGATTGATGGTTCAAAGGCACTGCCCTCCTGATGTACAGATTAAAAACAGTGAGGGAAGCAAATTAATTATATTCAAAAGGCATGTAAAGTAGGCTAATCAGTGCAGTGAAAAAGACTGGGGCTGTTTACAGAAGTGCCAAGATGTCCAAGAATCAGTGTTGTCTTTGTCTGGAAGAAATACAGGACTTAGCTTTTCTAGCTAATTAAAAACGGGCTTATCTGTAAATTTAGTTATTCATAAAGCTTACTGTCACGGAGCTGCTGTTTTTCTAATAGGATGGGAATGCTGGATTTCTGTAAATGTGGGTCAGCCATGTGAGGAAATGACCCAGATTTCAGCAGGCACCCAGAAGAAAGAGCAAGAGAGGGGACCTCCCAGCTCTGGGCTGTACAGTAGCGTGAATTACGCTCGCCTGCTCCAAGTGCGGACTTGAACAGAGCCTGAACTTGAACGAGCTCACTGAGAAATCATTGTGAAGCGCTCCTAGAACAATGCAGCATCCACCACCGCGGATGTCATCGTGGTTCTTCTCCATTCCATTAGAGGGTCACGAAGAGCCCTTTGAAGCGTTGAAATCACAGTGGCCTCCTGATGGACTGAGCTTGTGGCTGGGAAGCTGGGAGCTCGGGAGGGGAGCTGGGAGTCCCGAGTGTCCCTTCCTTTTACTAGGAAGTGCACGCATGCTGATGTGTGACAGCTCATCTCATTAGCATTGGGTCACCACGCTGTACTCCCCACCCCCTCCCCAATATATCACCTGTTTCTGTTGCGTGTTCAGCCAGTTGTTTTTTCTGGTATCAGCTTTTTCTGTTCTTATGTTGAGTTTACATGCTTACTGTACAAAAAAATAGAATACTTCAATTAAACACTAAAACACAATACATTTAAAAAACAAAAAAGAAAATAACAAACTCCTCTTACTACCACCACCCAGCCATAATCATTCTCAATACGTTGAGGGGAGAGCAAGAGATCGTTTGCATTGAGGTATTTAAAGACACAGGCTAACCCAGCAGCTACCTGCCTTGAAATCATGGTCCTGCTGCTGTTCAGCGGTGGGATTTGGGCACGTGACTTGAGCTCCTTTATATCGCTTTCTTCATTTATAAATAGGAATGCCAGCCTCAAGCATGTACTTAGAAACTCATTAAACATTTTGAACCTAGTGTCCATTCAATAAAGGCTTGTGGGGAGGGGTTGGGGGACATCGAATGACTGCTGGGCTAGATATTTGTCACGTGGTATGAGGCAGTTTATGTATCGTCCTTAGCTCGTATAGCAGCACTAAACACATTATTGGGCTTGCTGAGCTCAGTGCGTACATCGTAATTGCTTTGTGTTATTTATTATTATTGTGTGATGCATAATTGGTATTCAACGAGATATTTGTTGAATGGATGGGTGCTGGTCACTGCCCTGTGGTCGTTTGGACCTGAGTTAGGGAAGGAAAGAGAAGCTTCAGGAAACAGTAACAAACGTGTGCAAGCTGCTTGGTAGAGGAGAGCTTCTGGAGGCAGTTTTACATGGGAGGTACCTTTCTGGGTTCAGTTCACTAAGGCTCCTTCGGTTATAAATTGAGTGACACTGGCTTGGCCATCCCATCCCATCAGAGGATGGGCACTATGCCGCGCTTGACTTCACTTGTTGATTCCTCTGCTTTTCCAACAAGCCTTTCCTGAATGTTGATTGTGGGTCAGGAACTCGGCGGTGCCCCAGAGATCCCAAAGCACTGGCAGAACATTGCATAGTCTGTCTTTCAAAAAAGAATTGCAATGCAGTGGGGGCTGTGGCTGTGGGCGTCATGGTGGAGGGGGAGTGGGGATGCAGGGTGGAAGGGAGGAGAAGCCATTATTTTTCCGCTGTGGTCTGCTTGGAAGAAATCCTTGATGTAGGAATAGGTATCAACCTCAAGGTGTGCAGGGCTCATTGCAAATTGAGGCCACAAGAGAAACATATGTAAAGATTGAGGAGAGTGAGCAAGCAGGCCGAAGTGAGAAAAGTATTAGTAACAAACCAGTCCTGACTCATGGAAGTGGCATGGGGGCCAGTAGAACTGTGTCCCACGGGGTTTGGGAAGTAGGTCCCCAGACGTGTCGTACCAGGTACCTCTCAGCAGAGTGGAACCCTCAACCTTTTAGTTAGCAGGTGAGCATGCTAACTGTTTGCACCACTCAGGGACTCCAGGGAGTGAATAAACTCAAAATCAAACTCAATTCTAACTCAAAGAAACCGTATCTAGGATTTCTGAGACTGTAAATCTTTATAGGGGCAGGCAGGCTCCATTCTCTTCCTTCTGAGCAGTGACTGGGTGCTTTGTACTTCTAACCTTTTGGTTAGCAACCCAATGCCTCATGGGCAGCATGACCAGGGCCCCTGTGGAAGCTCACTAGCCGTCGGTCAGGAAGCAATGCTAGAGGTCTGGGGTGAGGAGGAGCATGAAGCAGCCCTCCTTTTACTTTTACCCTGAGAAGCGTGGGTGGCCAGTAACTGCTTTTTACCTAGTGCATGGCAAAACCAGAGCAGCATTTTAGAAAGCCGCTGGTGTGTGAGTGAGAGAAAGATGAGGCTTTCTTCTCGGGAAAGGTACTGTCTTGGAAACCCCAAAGGGCTGTTCTATAGGCTCACTGTGAGTCATTGTTGACTGAGGGCGGTGAGGAGAGAGCAAGAGAGAGCGAGAGAGCGGAGGGAAGGAGTCTGGACTGGAATCAGGAAGGAAGGCTCCTTTCCGTTATCCAGACAGAAGGGATGGGAGTAAGGGACGAGCGTGCCGATGAAGACAAGCAGTCAGGGGCAAGGTTTGGAAGGGTTGCTAACCAGCGGAGCCTCTTCCTGTGGGAATGTGTGTGTGGAGAGGTCACTAAGCAAGAGCATGGATGTTTGTCATCGTGTCCATTGGGTGCAGAAGAGAGGGGAAGAAGAAGGAAACGATGGCAATGGCAGGCAGAAGTGGATCTTATGTAGCCTTTGATGCATCCAGCATATCTGGTGGTGAAACGGTTAAGCATTTCCCTGCCGAAGGAAGGTCTGAAGTTCAAATCCACCCATGGCTCTGAGGAGAAAAGAATGGGTCACTGGCTTCCTTAGAGATTCTAGCCTAGGAAACCCTAGGTGTGCAGTTCTAATGTAGAGCGCTGATGAGTGGAGATCAACTCGTAGGCAACCAACACCTGGCACTGAGATCCAGAGCTTCCGCGTGGCACAAAGAGGGGCCAAGGGGAAGATGACGCTGGAAAATGGGATGGCTTCTTTCTGCGGATTATCTCCTTCTACTTGGACCGATATACATCTCTTGCTTTTTCCTCATTAAGAAGCTTCGGGAGCTGCTGGCTTATATTAAGTCCAGTCTTCTTTGAGTAACTGTCCTATCAATAAAGACCCATGATAGGCACAGCGAGCTTGTTTTAAATACAGTACCAGGATCTTTTCTGGTGAAGGGAATTAATCTGAACAACTGATTTTCCTTTTTGGGCTTTTTGCCAGCCTGTCTGTGGCAGCCCTCAGAAGCAGGGAAAAGTAGCTTGGCACTCACTGGAGTTCGTGATGTTTGGGCCCCAAGCTGATGAAGCAATGAAAGTTGTTGGAGGTCCGCGTGGTTTTGTGGACATGTCACAACAGTTTATGCCTTTTCGTGGGAAGTCAAGGAAATACCAGGTCTGTCCGAGCCCTGGGCTCACGGCTGCTGCTAGTGCCTGTGTCCTCCCCCTGCATTTGCTGGGCCAAGTCATTTGGATGCTGCTCTTCAGAAGAGAGGCTTCCTGATCTCTTGAGCAGCACCATGGGGGCGAGGTGAAAAGCAACGCTCCATTACTCGTTTTCACTTATGGTGCTGATCCGTTCGGTAAGGTCTGTCCTGGCATAGAAATGGAGGAGAGGCAGTAGAGAGGTGGAGGAATAATAGGAACATGAGCGATACTCCATTTCTGAAATGTGTAAAGTCGCCTATTTTGAACATATTGGATCAAGTGTTAGTTTTCTGTATCAGCAACTATTAGTTAGGGTGTATTCCTGTGTATGTGGCTTTGCACTGCTCCTTTTTACCTGATAAAATAAGAAGGCGGCATAGTCCAAAATGGAAAAAAGTCTGTGAATTTCTGAGAGGAGATGATGGGTTTGCAAATTAATAAATGTCAAGCAAGGGGAACGTTTAAATACATCCAAAATATTGCGAGGATTCAGATCGTACTGCCTGGAGAGCACTCAAAAAGTCTTCCAGAAGGAAAGATATTGGAACAGTTCCCACATGTTTCCTCTTAATTTGAACGAGATGGCAAACTTGCGGACAGCGGTGTCATTTCCCTGAACTGGACTGCCGATGTTGGATCCATGCTTCTCCCAGTGCAGGTGCTGCTTTGGCTCCAGGTTGCTGTTTCTGAGGTAGGAATCGTATCTTCCAATTGGGTCTTTAAAGTGGTCATTGATTAGGTTAAGTGGAGTTCATACTGGAGTAAAGCAGGTCCTAATCCTATCACTGGGGTTGTTATCAAAGTGTTGACACACACACAGAGAAACAAAAGTAAGATATCATGTGCGGTGATAGCTGCAAAGCACCCCCAGTAGGGAGGAGGGAGGCATAGAAGGATTTCAACCTGCTACTATTCTGATTTGGACTTCTAGCCCCCATAATTGTGAGACATTTATTTATAAGGGATCCGTTTTGATATCCTACCCCTGGACTAGCGACTTCTTACCCAGTTCCATTTGATACACATCCTTCTGACACTCCTTATAACTTCCAATCCCATATCTTGTTTTGTTGAAAAAATAGTGGAGGAATTTAACATCGAGTTGGATAATTTAATAAAAGTAGATTTAAATAATGAAGACTAATTGTGTTCTGAATAATTTAAGACAAGACCTGTTCAGTTGTCAACTGCATGGTCCCTAACTATGCCTGCCACTTGTTGAGTGATATGGATGCGACCTAACTAGGTGCAGCGCTTTAGAATGCTTTAATCTTCACAGTAGTGGTGAGAGGTTCTGTTGTTTCTCTCTTTTACTGATAACATAATTATGGCATAGAGAAGTTAATTATCCTTGATTACATATTAATAAGTGTCAAAGATTGGAACTAAGGTTGCTCTAATTTCAACATGAATTCACTTAGCTATTATGGAATTCTAGCAACATTAAGATATTAAACTTTAATTTTTTTCTTTCTCATGCTGTCTTATGTTTAGTATTTCTAACCCACCAATAGTCTTCTCACTGACTTGTGGAAAATTGGGGGCATTCTAGGCAGGAAACTGAATAACAAAAACATATCCATGAAAATGCAATGAAAGCAAGCTGTTTTGTTTTCAAAATAAGCTCTTGAAGTCCACAACAACATGCCAGTTGTAAATGCAAAGGTTTAGCCTTTAAGAGCTAAATTTTGTTGGGAGAGCTCTCTTGAGAATAAGAAACTGCTTTCTAAAAATTTAAGCATAGATTTTGTGCCATAAAAATGGATCCAAAGCAACTAGAGGGAGAACTAGAAACTCCTTTACCATCCCCACCACGGATGGTTGGAGATCCTTGGATTAGAACTAGGAGGCGGACGGGAGGTTTTGAGCTGGGAGGAGGAGTCTTGGCCAACTGCAGCCACCCCTAGAGCCCAGCCAATCACTATTCTTTACCTTTGGAAAGAGCCCTACAAGTCACTTCGCAAGGAGCCATGCTCACCATTGCTGTTCGGAGCCCCCTGGGCTGTCCAGCAGCACCTGCAATCCCCTGTGTTGCAAGATCCAGCTCACCCTAGCTATGAACCCCCCATTCTGCCATCCCTCATTTTATAATTCAGGATATTCATAAGCCCTAAAAACATGGCTCAACCCGTACTTAGTTGAGACTGTACTCCAAAAGTGAAGGGGGGAAAGAATGCCCTATGGCTTGCTAGATAAGTTGGGGCCAAAATAGAGTTTTGAGGGATGAAGCTAGAAGCTAGTTTTGAAAGATGGATAGAAGCCAAAAGACCCTACAATGCAGGGGAGCAATGACTGTGGCAGGGCCGTGGAACACCTTGCTGAGTCTTATGGGAGTAATCGATACTTTATTACTAGCTGAAAGGTTGGCAGTTCTAGTCATTAGGGAGCCAAACTCAGTAATCTGTTTTCCAAACCCTGGAAACTCTGTGGAGCATCATTTGACTGTGACATCCGTGGCCCACTAGGACAATTGACTAGAGAGGACAACTAACAACAAGAAGTTAATGCGTTGGGGCTAGACTGTGACATAAGGGGTCATATGTGCCAGATTAAAGAGTTGGACTTCAGCCATCGAAGCTACTTTTTGTTAGTTCACTTGCTAGTTGATTTTTTTACAGTGGCTTAATGAAATGGTCTACTAAGTGTTTTTACATGGATATATGACTCACTTAATATTCAAAAACAACTCTCTAGAGAGGCTAAGTAATTTGCTCATGGCTATGTGACCCAGCAGATTTGAATTTAGGTCTGCTTGAGATGAAATGTTCTTCCCACTCTATCAAGCTGCCTTTCAGTATAGGGAGGCTCTGCCCCGTTCTTTGAGACTGCCTGACTCATGTTGGGACCAGTTAATGGATTAGTACCTTTAACAGATTGTTGCACATCCAAAAGTTCTCCTGAAATCTTAGAAATAAATATAAATACCTAGGATCCTCAAGCCTCAGAAAACTATGCTAGCTTGTTTATTCCCAGGTTTTGTGGTCTCTAATTCTAATTCTACAGAACCCTTGTTGTTTGTGGACTTGAACTTGGGCTACTAACTGCCAGGTCAAGCCATCAACCATTCAGAAGGAGAAAGGGAGACAAATGAGGTTGTTATCATGGGTTAAAATTTACAATCCTGAAAACTACATAGATCACTGTGAATCAGGATCTACTACTTGACGATGGCTATTCTAATGTATACTTTGAATGAAAAGTGAAATCAGAGGCAGATACCTATGACTATAAGCAAATAATTCTGAAACTTCACCATTAAATTTCTGTATCTATGTTTGGTGAAAGATCAGTGTGTGTCTGTGTGTTGCGTGTGTGTGTCTGTGTGTGTGCATTTTGTGTGTTGTGTGTGTGTGTTTCTAGTGTTGAGGGAGTGCAATCTATATGTTTTTCTGTGAGTTGTTATTATTATTTATGGACCGTGTAGATCTGTATTTTACCAACTCATTAATGTTCTAGTTTTTATTCAATTAATGACAAATGTGGATTTGTCAAAGTTTGACACCCAAAGCAGACCCAACAGCCGATTTGTGCTTTGGGAACAGTTTGTCACTCCAGGCTGGAGATTGATCTAGAGTACCATGACCTTGGCTGGGCTTCCTTGAACTTGTCCTGGTTTTTTCTGGAGTTTTCCGGGGTCCTGCAGAGTTAGGAACAGCCCTTTGCATTGTTTCAGACATGTGTCCTGGTGTTCTTTTCACAGAGGAGGATGACACGATACGCAGACGTCACCACTGTCCAGGGCAGTGACATCCTGTTTGGAATGCTCATCTGTTGCAGTGGCACTTGGCCTCCTGCTCAGAGTGAAGACAATCCGCACTCCTACCAGTAGTTGGCGGAGGGAGCAGTCCCTGGAGAAGGGCATCCTGCTGGCTACAGAGAGAGTCAGCAGAAAGGAAGACACTTCGGTGGCACAGTGGCTGTCAGAATGGGCTCGCACACACTGGCAACTGTGAGGTCGCACATGGCAAGAGCAGCCGCCAGAAAGTAGAGTCGGTGTATGGTCACCATCCACGACCACAATGAGCCGTCAGATAATTTGCCCCCCTCCCATGATCTTGCTCGTACACACATACACGCACATATAAATGCACACAGCACACGTTATTTTCCAATCAAATATAACCACATTCTTGTTCCTGTATGTGCTATACATTTTCTTATATCAAGCATCATCAGGTATTGTTGTTGGTAATAATACCAAGAGATGAAAACATTAGTGTTGGAACATTTGGTGAAGTGGAACAAATTTCTGTCTGACTCTAATACCACTCTCCCGTTTACTTCCTTCCCACTTACCTAACTCCAGTCTGTCCATCCCTTGAAGTGGCCATCTCTGTTAGGTTGAATATCCCTACCTTGCATCTACTCCCAGATGTCTCTGTCTTTCTGTGCCTTAATTTAGTCTGTCTCATGGAGGAGGCTTCAAAACATTCATAGAAAAAATAGAATGAAATGATGGATTTTGTCCCCTGATTTTTGTAAATAGGTCACTAGACCTTCCTTCCTAGCCCGTCTGAGGCCGGATGACCTTATGGAATATATCTTCCGTGGGTGACCCGGCTGCTATTTGAAGTGTCTATGATATAATGCCCAGCATTGCCACAATAGGCTAGCCCCCAGAATATGAAGAACTTAGAGAAGATGACAGGTACACAATTAGAGATGTGGAAGAGCTGTGAAAGGAAGGCAGGCTTACCTGCTGTGGGGTGTGTGTGTGTGTGTGTGTGTCCCCATGTGCTCCCGTCTGTGGGGAAGGGAGACGGGCTCTGTTTTGCCACCAGCCTCCCTGTGAAAGGCATCGCCGTCATCGCAGTGAAACATCAAAGCAGCAGCGGCAATTATGCCACCATTTGGATGTCGCTGCCATGGCAGCATGTGCTGATGCCTCGAGAGTCCTCTGCCAGGGTTTTGCCTGCCAAACCATCTGAACCATATGTTCTCATCAGCGGTAATACCCGCATCCCCAAGTCTTTTGGGGGTGCGACATCATAGATCAATGACCGACATCTCAGCCTGGAGGAGCACAGCTTGTGTTTGGCTTTGCTCACTGAGGGGAGGGACTGAGGTGCTTTGCAGTTCTGAGTTTGGAAACAATAAGAATTAAAAATAATGTTGAGTTTACTTTGGATCCCTGATAATTGACAGTATAATTAATGGATTAATTAATTACAAAGAGTGCAGAATTTTTCCAAGGTCTAATCTACGGCTGGTTGTTAGTGAGAAGCATCATTAAACAGAATAGCAAGAGGGGCTTCATTCTGAAGCAGTTCTTTTGGGAAGTGGCAGAAAATAGTTTTGGTGCTCCCTCCTGGGCATGATTGCCCTTCCATGGGCACGAGCAGGTGACTCTTACCTGCTTCTCATGGGTTCCCCTGAGTGTCACAAGTCTTGCCCTCGATTGCTTTCTAGTTGTTCGGGATGAGATATATATGTTCTGTACGCCCCCTCTTCTTTCTCCTGAGGCGAGCCTGTCAGTGGCACAGGCTACATGTTCTGTTTATCTTTGGAAGTCCAAGTCCTTTGAGAGAGGCCTCAAAACAAAGAGGCCCACTTCCTTCACGTCAGCTATCAGAAACTCGGGGGGCAAATTCTGCTGAGACGCACATGTGGGTTTCTGTGAGTCTTTTGAAGAATCCACACTTATTGTGGGAAGATGCTTTGCTTTGTCCCCCTCATGTCTGTGCCATTGAGTGTGTTTACCTACTTACACGGATGAGGGCTAATAGCAGGCAGAGATGTTTTTTTTTAAATTTTTTTTATTTTAACAATTTATTGGGGCTAATACAATTCTTTTCACAGTTCATACATATACATACATCAATTGTATAAAGCACATCTGTACAGTCTTTGCCCTAATCATTTTTTTCTCTTTTCTTCTTTTACATTTTATTAGGGACTCAAACAACTCTTACTACAATCCATACATATACATACATCAATTGTATAAAGCACATCCATACATTCCCTGCCCCAATCATTCTCAAGGCATTTGCTCTCCACTTAAGCCCCTTGCATCAGGTCCTCTTTTTTCCACCCCCCTCCCTCCCCATTCCCCCCTCCCTCATATGCCCTTGATAATTTATACCTCGTTATTTTGTCATATCTTGCCCTATCCGGAGTCTCCCTTCCCCCCTTCTCTGCTGTCCCTCTCCCAGGGAAGAGGTCACATGTGGATCCTTGTAATCAGTTCCCCCTTTCCAACCCACTCACCCTCCACTCTCCCAGCATCGTCCCTCACACCCTTGGTCCTGAAGGTATCATCCACCCTGGATTCCCTGTACCTCCAACCCTCATATGTACCAGTGTACAGCCTCTGTCCTATCCAGCCCTGCAAGGTAGAATTCGGATCATGGTAGTTGGGGGGAGGAAGCATCCAGGATCTGGGGGAAAGCTGTGTTCTTCATCGATACTACCTCACACCCTAATTAACCCATCTCCTCTCCTAAACCCCTCTATGAGGGGATCTCCATTGGCCGACACTTGGGCCTTGGGTCTCCACTCTGCACTTCCCCCTTCATTTAATAAGATATATATATACATATATACACATACATATATACATATACACATATATACACATACATACACACACTTATATCTTTTTTTTTGCATGATGCCTTATAACTGGTCCCTTGGGCACCTCGTGATCGCACTGGCCGGTGTGCTTCTTCCATGTGGGCTTATTTGCTTTTGAGCTAGATGGCCGCTTGTTCACCTTCAAGCCTTTAACACCCCAGACACTATCTCTTTTGATAGCCGGGCACCATCAGCTTTCTTCACCACATTTGCTTATGCGCCCATTTGTCTTCAGCGATCCTATCATGGAGGTGTGCAGTCAATGGTATGATTTTTTGTTCTTTGATGCCTGGTAACTGATCCCTTTGGGACCACTCGATCACACAGGCTGGTGTGTTCTTCCATGTGGACTTTGTTGCTTCTGAGCTAGATGGCCGCTTGTTTATCTTCAAGCCTTTAAGACCCCAGTCACTATCTCTTTTGATAGCCGGGCACCATCCGCTTTCTTCACCACATTTACTTGTTCACCCACTTTGGCTCCAGCCGTTGTGTCGGGAGAGTGAGCATCATAGAGTTCCAATTTAATAAAAGAAGGTATTCATGCATTGAGGGAGTGTTTGAGTAGAGGCCCAAGGTCCTTCCGCCACCTTAATACTTGACCTATAAATATAGACACATAGATCTATTTCCCCATCCTCCTATATATATTTGCATGTACATGTCTTTGTCTAGACCTCCATGAATGCCCTTTGACTCCTAGCTCTTTCCTCCATCTCCCTTGACCTTCCTCCGCAGGCAGAGATGTTTACAGTATTTTTTTTATTCCTCTCCAACTCTTAAATAAACTAATTTAAACATAACCCTACAATTAAGCTTCCATCGAGGTAAGGATGTTTGTTTTGTTTTCTGCCACCTGCATGACCGAGAAGTATGCATTTGGCTTAGTATATATTGAATATTTGCTGGAAAATGAATGAGCTGATCAACCCCAAATCCTTTCTAGCCCAGTCGATAGTGGAGATATCACCCTATTCAGTTTAACGTTAGTAGCTACAATATTTTCTATGTGTGTTATTTGGTTCTTTTTTTTTCTTTTTTTACATTTTATTAGGGGCTCATACAACTCTTATTACCATCAATACATATACATACATCAATTTTATAAAGCACATCCGCACATTCCCTACCCCAATCATTCTCAAAGCATTTGCTCTCCACTTAAGTCCTTTGCATCAGGGCCTCTTTTTTATCCCCTCCCTCCCCGCCCCCTCTCCCTCATGTGCCCTTGGTAATTTATACATTGTTATTTTGTCATATCTTGCCCTATCCAGAGTCTCCCTTCCCCCCCCTTCTCTGCCGTCCATCTCCCAGGGAAGAGGTCACTTGTGGATCCTTGTAATCAGTTCCCCCTTTCCAACCCACTCACCCTTCACTCTCCCAGCATCGCCCCTCACACCCCTGGTCCTGAAGGTATCATCCACCCTGGATTCCCTGTGCCTCCAGCCCCCATATGCACCAGCGTACAACCTCTGCCCTATCCAGTCCTGCAAGGTAGAATTCGGATCATGGTAGTTGTGGGGAGGAAGCATCCAGGATCTGGGGGAAAGCTGTGCTCTTCATCGGTACTACCTCGCACCCTGACTGACCCATCTCCTCTCATAAACCCCTCTATGAGGGGATCTCCAGTGGCCGACACTTGAGCCTTGGGTCTCCACTCTGCTCATCCCCCTTCATTCAATATAGTATATATATGCGCACACACACACATATATACATATTTATATATCCTTTTTTTTTGCATGATGCCTTATAACTGGTCCCTTTGGCACCTCGTGATCCCACTGGCTGGTGTGCTTCTTCCATGTGGGCTTTTTTGCCTCTGAGCTAGATGGTCGCTTGTTCACCTTCAAGCCTTTAAGACCCCAGACACTATCTCTTTTGATAGCCGGGCACCATCAGCTTTCTTCACCACATTTGCTTATGCACCCATTTGTCTTCAGCGTTCCTATCATGGAGGTGTGCAGCCAATGATATGGGGAACATCATCCTCAGCTATTTGGTTCTTATGTAAGTTTTCTAGACATAGAGATTGAAAACAGAAGAAAAAACACACACTGCCATCAAGTCCATGCCAACTCATAGTGACCCGATAGGACAGGGCAGAGCTGTTCCTGTGGGTTTCTGGGACCGTAACTCTGTTTTGGAGCGAACGGCCTGCCATTCTCCAAGGAGCAGCTGGTGGTTTGGAACTGCCGGCACTGCAGTTAGCAGCCCAGTGAGTAACCACTGTGCCACCAAGGCTCCAGATCGAGAGATTGTCCTTTAAAAAAAAAATGTTGTTTTTTTTTAATTTTGTCTTTCTGAGACTTAGAGTTTAAATGGGAACTTGAGCCGTTTGATGGTACTGACATTATGTAGCACTTAGAGGTGCACTTACAACAGAGTGAGTACTCAGAAAAACAAAAGTCAAACTCGCAGTTAGGGCGTCAAAGCTGAGTTATAGTGACCCACTGTGGGTTTCTGAGACTGTAACTGTGTATGGGAATAGAAAGCCTGGTGTTTCTCTCGTGGAGCTGCTGGTGGTTTTGAACTGCCCACCACATGGCAATGGGGAACCACGACACCTGTGGGTGCTCAGCAGCTGTTTCTTGAAACATGACAGCCTGTCTGTTACTCCCTGCCTACCTAGCCGGTTGCCATTGAGCTGATTCTGAGGGGTGGTGGCCCCATGTAAATCAGAGTAGAACTGTGCCTCTGTAGGGTTTTCAATGACTGGATGTTCGGAAACAGATGACCAGGCCATTCAAACCTCCAGCCTTTTCATTAGCAGACCCTTACACGCCCCAGAGACTCCCCTTCCAGAAAGCTCTTTGCTCATTTGTCGGGGTCAAGCGAGACTGAGCACCGTGTAGTCTACTCTTCTTCCCACTTTGTCTCTCTCCCTACCCAGGAGTCCAGCACTCACTGCCGGCACCTTGCTCACCAGGCTACGAAGACTCTCTTTGCTTCATGCCACTCGCTCTGACTTCCTTTTCCTCCTTGGGTTGTATCCTTCTGATCCAGATTTGGGTCCAATTTCTCGGGTTCTCCTTGGCTCCTTGTTCCTGCTGCCCTGGCCATGTTGTACTGTGGTGTGCAGGAGTCCCGGGTTAATGCTGTGGTGAATGTGCTCAACTGATAACCAAAACTTGGGGGGGGGTCATGTTCTCCCAGAGACACCTTGCGGGCAGGTCCCGACTCTGCACATCTGAAAAATCAGGTATGGAAACCTCGTCAACTATGTATGTCACTATCGCAACTTTGAGGTTCCATTCATTGGAACTGACTAGACACTGGAGCATCTGCTCATCCGAGGGTCTCTCTCATTATGTACTGAGCCCGCGTTGAACCCCGAGAGGCTAGCTTTCAACCCTTGCTTTGTTCCTGCTCTCCCGTCCCTGGTAGTCCCAGAGCCCTGACACCTAATCCGTGGCTGGCATGTTCCAGACACTGTGAATAGTGACCGTGGGAATGATGGTGGCATCCCTCACATGCAAGGGTAGGTTTAAGCTGAGATATGTGTAATCGATCCCAGGAAATGGCACCACGGCGGATCTGAAAGCTGGTCATTTAGTTACCAGCTTACTTTATCCTCAACCACTCTTAGGGGGGATGGTTATTAGAAACCCGTCTTCCTGAAGAAAAAGCAATGTGGCGCAAGCTACCGAGGCAGGTGCAGGTCTGGGTGGGTGCAAACCAAGATGGGTTTCCCCGCCGAAACCTTGGTTGCCCTGCTCTGCTTCACTCCTCGGCTCACTCATCTAGTGGTCCTTTATCACGGTCCGAGGGGCAAGGTTTATCAATCCACTCACTTACTCTCCTTCCCTGTGGTAGTCTTCTCTTTCTGTGTCAGGGTAACAGCATAGAGTGGCTTGTTCCCAGTAGTGCTGGGTATTGAGGTGTGCTGAGATTAGCCATCATGTCTAGTCCAGGAGCAGAGATCCGCCAGGCGACCCGATGCAAATATGAGACCTGATGCAAATGTGAGACTTGGAAGCAGACTTGCAGGGGATGCATAAATGAGGCCAGTCTCTCCGTGTCCCAACCCTGTTCCTAATTGCAGAGCAAGACCTTAGGTTTCATTTTGTCCCTTTGATATGGTAGTTGAACACACACATTTTAAACTAAATGAAATTTGGCAGTAGGTGCCCCCTTCCCCCGCTGGAGTAAAGGAGCACCTGACCTGATATTGCAGGAGTTTCTGTGGCACTGCTCATGTGCCACTGCTGTGTGCACCCCGGGGGGTAGCAGACTTGAAGTTGTTTATGTGTAAAAGATCATAGTAATAACTGAGATGTTTTTGGCTTTGGGCATTAAGCAATATATTTGCCCAGATGTCAAAAGTTGATTTCTAAGGGATGGGGGCTCTAGTTTATGGTATGCGAAGGAAGCGGAAGGGGAATTAGTTTAATTGTGTACGAATATTAAGCAATATTCTGCCGTCTGCTGTCAACAACGCGAGGGTCCCTCAAGGAAAACCACTCTGATTTTATGCCGGTCTTGATGGAGTTCCCAATATCATTAACACGCCTCACATAGCTTCCTTTGAAGCTCGGCCTGGGTTAAATCATTTTTACTTATGCAAAGTGAATTGGCTGAAACCTTTTCCCCAAATACCTGCCAAAAACAGCTACTTTTGTTTTCTTTTCCAAGTGACACATGGCCCCGCTCACACAGTGTATCACGAAGTCACTAACTACTCTATTTAATTGTACAGCTTTTCCACCAGACTTCCCAGAAACATGCTTTCATATTTACTTTTCCCTCAGGAATCACTCTCCAACAATTCCTCCCCCTCTCTCTCCTTTCGCAGGACCTTTTATTTTCTTCCTCTCTGTCTGAAGGTGATTGTCCGGATCGATGACTGTAGTGAGTGCATTCTCCTATGTTACAGGGTGCTATTTTGCAAATGTCTTTTGACCATGACTCACAGAACGGAATTAATTTTATATAACATCCAAGAAAGCATGCACACATTTTTACAAAGCAATATCTGACTTTAGGTAATGTCTGTTCTGTTCTGTAGCTTACCAGTCTCTTCTTTTATTAAATATATCTTTGCTCCTCACTGAGCTGGCTTTACAACAGTTTAAAAATACTGTGTTTAGGATAATGGTTTCAAGTTTGAATCCATACTTCTCTGATTTTCCATTTTCTCCTATTAAAAAATTTTTAAAAAGGAGGTGATGATCTTGACTTTACAAGATGGTAGTGAGAGTGAAGGGACTGCATAAGAAAGTATTCATGGTAAACCTACAGGCCAGAGTAGAACTGTTCTTCAAGGAATCCAAGACGGTGAATCTTTCTAGGAGCAGACAGCCTCATCTTTTCCCTGCAGAGTTGTTGGTGGGTTTGAAATGCTGGCCTTGTAGCTCGTTGCCCAGCTGCGCAGTGTTTAATCCACTGCACCACCAAGTCTCTTCATGAGAGAAAATCAACTTGAGGGCAGTCAATTTGGTTTCATTGTTAATAGAAGTACTTGGCGAATTAACTATAATGCAAATGAATTAAAATGGGTAGGAAGTTGCGAACAATAACTTAATCCGCTCAATGAAACTACAGAGGGACCTTTGTAACTGATGTGGTCAAGACCTATAGTTATTTAATAATGAAAGTATTGAACAAAGAATTAGTGTATATTACCAATTTATATAGATGTATACACTTATGCTATAAGATACGAAATATTTATTGCCCAATCTTTTGATACAGGACTAAGAATTGTTGGCAGGGAGATTTATTACGTGCCCTGTGGTTGACAGTTCATATCATTTTTCTTGCCCCAAACTTAAATGATCAAGTTACTCTTTGAAGTTTCTGTAGGATGCAGTAAAATATTTAAAGTACTTAGAGTAGTCTAAATTCTTAATATTATATCTTTGAATTCTAAATTCCATCTATTTTATGCAAAAGTTTACATTTGTCTTACCCACACATAATTTATGCCTGATTTTTTTTAATGTGGTTACAAAACATTTGCCATTTCCATCATTATTATGCATCTTCAGTGACATTATTCACATTCACCATATGATGCCATTATCACCACTTGTCATTTCCAAATATTTATCACCTTTAGCGGATCGGTAGTGTACTTTAAGCAATCCCTCCCCATTCCTTTAGTAATATCCCCTGCTTGCCTCTCATACCGCTGAACCCGTCTGGGCTCTGTGCACTGGGAACCAATTCTTCAAAAGCACCTTCCCTCCCATTATTTTCATGCCCATTATTCTTTGGCTCGTGGAATGCTTGATCAAACTACAAAAGTGTGTTGCCCACTAAAACTCACATAGTTTGGGAGTGCATGTGCTACTGATTTTTGGTAAGAACATGGTTAAGTTATTGAAAGCTAATGACTACATGTCCTGTAGGGTTACTCCGGGCCTTGTGCTTCCAACCAGACCACAACAGCGTTTCTCTCTTACAAAGGTAATGGAAAGAAATAGTTGATTTGATGAGATGGCTTTGGTGAGTCGAGATGGACGAAGGTAGCTTTTATTGTTTTTAACAACCAATTATACAAACCATTTCTATGCCGTAGCCGTCCTGGGCGACTGGTTGCTAGTGACTCTGTAGCTGGCTCCGACACATGGCAGCCTTATGGCTAACAGAGTACAGCATGGCCCAGGCCTGTGTCACAGCCACGAGTACTGGCACGTTTGAGTTTGCAATTTCAACTATTGTGGAATCTGAGTGTTCTCTCAACCAAGGAGCTCTTGTGGCACTGCCAGGGAAGCATTGGCTGCTATCCGCCAGGTTAGTGGTTCAAACCCATGAGCCACTCCTCTGTGGAGAAAGGTGAGTCTATCTGCTCCTGTAAGCATTTACAACTTCAGAAACTCCAAGGGGAAGTTTGTCCTGTCTAATAGGGTGTCTGTGAGTCAGACTCAACTCTATGATCATGAGTTTTGTGTTTTCCAAACTAGGGAGTTTATCTATGCACCTTGTTGTTCCCAAACTCCCAAACTCACTGCCATTAATTAAATTCTGACTCATAGGGACCTTAAAGGGTAGGGGCGAACTGCTCCTTGCGGTTTCTGAGATTGTAACTCTTTTTGGGAGTAGAAAGCCTCATGTTTCTCCCACACAACAGTTGGTGGTTTCGAACTGCTGACTTTGCTATTAGCCTACTAGGCCACCAGGAGTGCCTTCCTGTATTGGACAGTGTTCTATTACGGTCCATAAAGTTTACATTGATTGGTTTGGGGAGATAGATCACCAGGCCTTTCTTCCTAGTCTGGATGCTCTGCTGAAACCTGCCCATCATGGTGACTCTGCTTCTATTTGAAATACTTGTGGCATAGCTTTGAGCACTAAAGAAACATGAAGGTCACCACCGGCTGATAAATTAATAGATGGGTGATGGTGAGGCATATAGAGGACTACTTTTCTTCATCTTCTGCAGACCTCCTGACCTGTACATCCTGCTCCGATGCAGTGTTTGTGATAGGGAACACAAAACCAACTCAGCAAAGAGACACACTCTAAGGGCAACGATGCAGCTGAAGGGCCTTTGGGGAAGTGTGTTTTTTTGCTTGCTGTTTTGAGAATGCTCCTCGGATAGACTATGTATTTATGTTCTGGACTCCACGCATCGATTGTGGGCTCTCCTATAATCTGTTTTCCAGCATCTTTCTGAGATGATCAGGGAGAACATGCACACTTCACAGTCAAAGGACCTTCTCCACTTGTGTCCACGCTCTCTCTGTTTTTCTTACAGCAGCCTTTTTATCTAGCAAAACAGTTGTGTGCTGATCCTTTGAAAAGGCAGGTATGTATTTTCATTAGACGTGTAATATGAAAAGTCAAGTGGTGATCAACCAGTTTGGTGAGGTGGTGCTGAAAGGCAGTCGGTAGGAGGTCGGCAGCCTGGGCTTGAAGGAACTGAGAGATGTTCACTAGGCAGCTGCCTTTTCCTGTGGTTACTTCTCTGTAGAATGACATTGCTTTGGACTTTGATTGTGGTCTCTGCAGATCATCAAATATTTTTTTTAAAAAAACCTCAGTTTAGGTCGAGTTGATTCTGATTCCTAGTGACTCTGCACCTCTTTACAGGAGCAGAGCGCCTCACCTTTTCCCATTGGAGCAACTGGTGGGTTCGAACTGCCAACATGTAACCCACCGCACGACCAGGGCTCCTTTTCTTCCGATCACTGCCCAGCCTAACAAACATCAAATTGAAACCAAAACAGGAGATAAGACTAGTGGGAAATAGCATGCATTTAGCACGAGCCAGACCATGAAAATATCCAAATAAGTACATCTAAGACTATAAAGAATGGTGGACTGGCATGACAAAGGCATATACCTTAGACATGTGTAGTATTTATGCTTGTTGTCTGTTGTGCATTGTCTTAAAAAGAGCCCCATTAGGAACATGCATTCTGTTCCCTTTTACCCCCTGGAAATAACTGAAACTTGGATATTAGAGTGTCACAGACATAAGTAACTCCATTGCAAATCAGCTAAATAGGAGCAAGATAGAAACAGAAAGAATTAAGTGTGACATATGATAAAATATTGAAAAATGTAAGCTGATCTATAAAATCAAAGTTTAGCTCTCTGTAAAACATTAATAAAATAGATAAATCTCTCCCAAGTGTGGTGAAAACCAACGAACACACATACACACAAATACCTGAGAACATAAAGCAGGACTATTCGAAAAATGCACATAATTACAGGTTTAGTAGAAATAAAAAGATGATTCCGAGCATCTATTTCCACTGATCGGCAGAATAATTGTACACCATATGTCATGTAATCTGAAAGCCTCAATCAAATTTAGAACACAATCCTGAAAAATATACGCGGCTGATTTTGCTAGGCTCCTGACTCATGGCCACCCCATCTGTGCACAGCATAGCAAAAATCCTGCTTCGTCACTGCAAGTAGCTGCAGATTGTATATTGTGCCCCATAGGGATTTCATTGGCTGAAATCTGAAGACAGAGCAGCAACCTTTCTTCCCAGTTCATCTGAGTCTGGAAGTTCCATTGAAACCTGTTCTGCCTCTTAGCAACAACGTCTAAATCTACACTGACACAGAGTTGCGTCGACTGGGAATTGAGCCCAGGTTTCCTGGGTGGAAGGTGAGAATCCTGCTCCAGAACCACTAATGCTCTGTGGGAAATATACAAATATCAAAAATTGATCCAAGAAGCCATAGAAAACTTTTAAAAGTTGAAGCCAAGAGGAGAGTTCCAGTTCCAAATGACATGCATGAAGAGCTCTGTATGAAGTATTACTTTTACATTGAAAATCAGGGGCAAAGCACACACACACTGAAAATCATTGACTTCCATAGACTAAGTGTTCAAGATGAACTATCAACCAATAATCTAGAAAGCCAGGTGCTTCCAAAAAGGTATTAAAGACAAACAAACTATGAACTACCAGACCCCCTGCCTCCAAGTCAACAGCTCCTGAAATTTGCTTTCAGGGAGCAGAAGCTGCCAGATTTCCTATGTGGATCAGAAGGAAGAACATTCCACTGGTGCTCTTACAGCCGACAGTACGGCTGGGAAGCTTCGGGCTTCCCCGTCTTAGGTGTCCATGCACTCTCACAAGCTTTTCCTCAAGGAACGTCACCAGTTCTTAGGAGAGCATTCCAAATAGCTTCTCGAATGAGTCTGTCAAGAGGAAAAGAAAAGCAGCCGCGGTGAAACCCTCCCAGATCCTTCCAATAGATACCGAGTCTCCAGAGGGCAGGGCTTCTTCAAAGAGCCATTCTGAAGCCATCTCTAGATGCTGGAGCAAGGAGCTATACCCAACCCCAGATGCCTTCGGACTTCCTATCTCACCCAGGGAAACATAAATACATGATATATTAAACAAGGAGAGGGCTGCAAGGGAGCAGCATGGGGATACTGTAGCAATAGAAGGGAATATAGCAGTGTATTATTATTGTCATTGTAACTGAAAATTCTGTAAGACAGAGACCCTCTGAAAAAAAAAAGATGAGTCAAAAGCCAAAGGGGGCAGAAGAAAGAATTGAGCCTAGAAATTCCATACAGTCCAGCACTACCTCTGCTGGGCATGCAGCTTCAAGGTGTAGAAATCGTAACACAAAAAGATACATGAGGGAGTACCCCAAAACACCGATGCTTGGTTTTTTTTTTTTAATATGGGGATTCATTCTACCAGGTCAGACTGTTAATCAAGGTTTCCACTGGTTCTCAACCTTCCTAATGCTGTGGCCCTTTAATACAGTTCCTCATGTTGTAGTGATTCCCCCCCCCCAACCATAAAATTATCTTCATTGCTGCTTCATAATGAATTTTGATACTGTTATTAATTCGGCCATCCCTGTGAAAGGGTCGTTAGACCCCAACAGGTGTCTCGACCCACAGGATGAGAATGGCTGATTAAGAGGTTCTGAAAAAATTGTTTATGCAACAAAAAAAGGCCTGATTTCTGCAGACAGGGGACTGGTTTTCCCACCACGATAATGCACCTGCTCACGCAGCCATCTCAATGTACCAGTTTGGGGCACAAACAGCATGGCTCTCTTGCCCCAGGCACCTTACTCTCCTGACCTCGCTTGCTGCAACTTCATATCATTTCCACGAATGAAGAGGGACACGGAAGGACAGCAAGTTGAAGACATAGAAGAGGTGAAGGAAAAAATGAGGAAGATGCTGTCAGCCATCCAAGAATGGAATCACAGATTTGACAAAGGTATGAAGTGTAATGGAGAATCCTTTGAAGGTGATGAAGTTGATGTAGTTAAAAAAAAAAAGTTAAATACATAGCTTTGGGGGAAAACATCCATTTTTTTCCTGGGAGCCCTCTCATGTGCATATTCATGCTTACCCTAGTACAGTTCACAGTAGCAAGAAGATGGAGACTATCTAATTCCCATCAGGAGAAAATGGATAAAGGAAGGTTGCTAAATACACACAATGGAATACTCCACATCACTAGGAAACAACAGTGCAAGCAAGAAGTGCCTCATGCCCTGGGTGGGCCTGGGGAACATTGTACTGTGAAATTAGCCAATCACAGAATTCCATTCTATTTTCATTCTACTTTCCACCAACTTTGGAAGCCCCCTCATAAAATCTTGCAGCATTCAACAACAACAACAAAATTACAAAGTGTGATAAAGGCAAAGGAAAAACAAAGTGATAAAAAAGAATCAGAGTGAGATCCAGTGTACACATATAAATATGTATATTATATAGACTTAATGTTCAGGCTTTCATGTGTTGAAGGTTTAATATGTACATATTAACGTTTAAGGGTGCCCTGCTGGTGGAGGGCATTACCCATTGGGGTGTTAATTGAACGGTCAGCAGTTGGAAACCACTATCTGCTCTGCCTCAGAAAGATGAGCCTTTCTACTCCCGGAAAGATGTATCGTCCTGAAAGTCTAAGGGAGCAGGCCTCTCCTGCCCCCCAGGGTCGGTGTGAGTTGCAGTGGATCAATGATGGTCAGATTGTGAGTACAGGTTAACGGCGCTAATGGAAAAAGTTGGGCAATGTCTGAGTCAGCCCGCTATAGTTGGAGGAAGATTTGCCTGAGCCGTGGTGGAAAATAAGAACAGAAAAGTTTGTTAAGATCCTATCCTATAAAGAAAAGCAAATACAAGAAACGGAACTTTCATCTATTAATTTATTCTTTTGTTCCTTTATTCAACCAATAGTGAAGAATCGATTTATTCCTTATTGTTTACAGAGTACAATTATGAGAAAGGGTTCACCTGTTAAAAATACATTGTTCCTGATTTTGAGCGCTTTCGGCTAGAAAGACAGATGTGTCAATAACTGAAATACAACGTGGCAGGTGCCTGGTGGAATGTAGGGTTGCGTATGAGAGACCCAGAAGGAGTGATTAATTCTGTCAGGCAGGAGGAAGAATAACAAAGGGCTGGGAGAATGCAGTCCCAAGTAAACTACCCTGGATAACTTAGACTAGATGATCCATCTCTGTCAAGCCCCAGCGCTGTTTCTTCCTGGGCTTTTTGGTGGTCCTTGGAGGCCTTCCATCTGTGTTAGGTCACAGGCTGACCCTAGTCTCTGCGGGTCATGGCATCCGAGCTCCATGTGGTGTGGGGATGAAGACGTTCTGTTGGGAGTGCTTCCCAGATGCATGGGATTTGCTCGCCCCTCCTTTGTCCTTGCCCATGGCCGTTCCTCCCCAAGCAGAGTTCTCTAGTTTGATAGATGTTTTATTTCCTGGTGTCAGAGGTGTGTCTGCTTTCTCCATTGCATGCTTTGATTCCACTGACCATGGAGGCTGCCTCCCCTGGATCCACTAGAGGGGAGGAGGGAGCGCCGAGGGCGGACCTGGGAGCGTAGGTGGAACAACACCTGACGGGAAGTGAACTTCGCTGTGGCACCTGTCTCAAGCTTGTGCCCAAAGACGTTTATTATTCAGCAAGACCTGGCTGCTCCATGATCGTGCTCAATACTCGCACTCCAGCAATCCCTTAGGACAACATAGTGAAAGTCCAGGACACGGGATTAAATGCATCAAAATCCATTCGTCGTAGGGAGAGCCTTTCACAATCGGTATACTTGAAGTGTAGAAAGGGTTGTGAATGAGAGATAATAGAGATTTGGGGTCTTTCAGTAATTTGTGGGTACTTTAAATACCTTATCATTACTCACATTTTGTTCTCTTTTAGCCAATGTGTTTTATCCTGGGTGTTTTTCAGTCTTAATAGTTAAATCTGTAAATATTTCGAGGTTTTGAATATATCAAGACACGTTCCTGAAGTGTAAAGCATGCCTCGTTATTGGATTTATACTGTGTTGCTGATGCTATTCCTTATTATTTGCTACTAAAAGATCGTTTTATTTAATCTAGCAGAGCAGAATTTAAAAGGCTTTTTTCCTTCTATCGTTTGAGCCGTATCTTCTATAACTTTGTCGAAATGTTCCCATCACGATTGTCTTTTCTTTATGAAGTGAATGGCTTGGGCTGTTAGTAGGCTACAGAATTGCAGTTCTTTTAACAGCTTCCTCAGACCACGATAAAAGCATATTTTAGTAGTAGTTTATATACTTTCCTTCTAAATATATTTTTAGCACATGAGGGGGTCCTGAAAAATTCCTTTAGAACTAATTATTCCTTGTGTAAATAAATGCCATAGTGCCTCCTAAATTAGAGTAACCAAGGGAACAACATTCTCTTTTCTCCAAATATAATCTGATTTCTTTGCTTCAAAAACATGATTCATTTGTTTGCCTTATAGCTATACAGACTATAAAGGACTTCCAGAATTACTTCAAATGGGAGTGGTGAAAATTAACCACTACTTATGAGAATTAATTCAAAATAGGCTAGGAAACTCAGTGTGAGAATGAGAATGCAAAAATGTAGGGATGGTGCTTGAGGACCGAGTTTTCAACAATGGCCTTTTTTAGAGATGACACAAAGTACATATAAGAAAAGACAAAGCAGATAAATGGAACTTCATAAAAGTTAAACACATAAGGAAGAGACAAACTACAGATTAAGATAAAATATCCTTGTGGGAACCATTGTGTCTGATAGGAGTTTATTCTCAAACATACAAAGACCTCCCACAATTCTACAAAACAAAGGCAAAAACCTCCCTCTCGTCAATGGCAAAATACCTAGAGAGTCCCTTACCTGAAGAAGGAAAGCCCACTGCTAAGAACATGGAAAGATGCTCAGTGCCATTAGCCATTAGCCCTTAGGGGACGCAGTGAAAACAAACCCTGTAATTATTACAGCCCCACCGAGAGGCAGTGATCGTAAAACTGAAAACAAGTGTTCACTGGGCTAATGAGAAATCGGAACACTTATCCTTTGCTACACGATTTTAAAATGGTCCAGTCGCTGTGGAAAAGTTTAATGGCTTTTTTAATCTAGTCCAACAGACAAATACTATTGTTGTTAACTGTTGTGGGGGCCATTGTTGTGGGGTTGGCCCCCAACTCTTTGTGGCCACATACGGAACGGAACAAAATGCTGTCCAGTTCGGGGCCATTGGTACCAGGTTCAAGTCCAACCGTTGTAATGGAGGTTTTCATTTGTTAATTTTGGGAGGTAGATTTCAACGCTTTATTTCCTATTCTGCCTCGCTCTGGAAACTCCACTGGGTGATCTAGTGGCTGCACCTGAGGTGCTTATCCAAAGTGAACTTAGGGCTCTCACGTGGAAGTTGAGAATCTATTGAACTACCAATGCCCAGATTTGCCATATAACCCAAACATTCTACTCCTCGGTGCTGCATATAATCGACTATAAGCCACGTTGTTTTCAGCACATTTTTAATGCAGCTTTTGTGCTAAAATTAGGTGCCTCGGCTGATATTTGGGTCAGCTTCTTGAGTTTATATGATGTATATACTCAAAAGAATTGAGAGCATAAATGGAAACCAATGCCTGTACACTAATGCTCATTGCAGCACTGTTCACAAAAGCCAAACTATGAGGAAAACCTTAATGTCCATCCGTAAATAAAAGGACTAACAAAATATGCTACGACCATTTGATGAGTTATTACTCTGTCCTAGAGAGAGCTGGAATATGGTGCGTGCTACATCATAGACAGCCCTTGACAACACTGTTGTTGATGTCAGGTGCCATCAAGTTAGCTCCCACTCACGATGAACTTCTACACAAAGGAATCGCTGCAGCTCCTATGCCAGCCTCCCAATTGTTCCTATGGTTATAGCCACAGTCTCAGTCCATCTCCTTGAGGGGCCTCCTATCTTTGACATCCTCTGCTTGACCAACAGAATGCCACTCTCCAGTGACTGGTCTCTCTTGGTGTGTTGGACAGGGTTCTCTAGAGAGACAAAACCAAATTGCTAGTAATTATATATAAATATATTTATAAAGATAGATATATAACACAAGAAATGAACTGTTAAATTATATACAGATAGATAATACAAGAAATTAACAGTTAAATTATAAATTATAAAGCAGTGAGACACTAGCAGTCCTTTAAGCCTTGAGAGCCACCAGATCCTTTCTGTAGAGAGAGCTGGGCTTTATATAACCAGGCAGCAAACAGCAAGGCAGGTCACCAACTGTCGGTCCCCAGCTCCAGAGATAAACATTCCAATAGAGTGGTCTTAAAGGAACCTTAACTTACAGTGACACAGTCCACAGGCTAGGCGTCCCACAGGTAGTGTACCCTTTAAATTGAGGCACAGAGCTAGCAAGGCAAGGCTCACCGAGCCATTTATCTCTCCACCCTTCAATTAATCCTACTTGTGTTTATCGGCCAGGTTGGCACAATAAGCTATCACACTTGGACACATATTCAAAGTATGTAAGGTGAAGTCTTGCCATTCTTGCCCTTAAGGAGCACTCTGGCCAGACTTCTTCCAAGGCAGGTTGTGTTTTCCTCTTTCAGCAGACTGTCAGCACTCTTCCCCAGCACCATAATTCAAATGCACCAATTCTTCTTTACTCTCCTTTATTCAATCTCCAACTTTCACATGTGTTTTTGACCTTTTAGCAGCCCATGGTACTTTCAGCATTCTTCTCCGGCACCACAATTCAAATGCATCACTTATTCTTTAGTCTCCTTTATTCAATCTCCAACTTTCACATGCATATGAGGCAATGGAAAATATGATGGCTTGTACCAGGTGTACCTTAGCCTCAAAGTAACACCCTCAATTTTAATACTCATAAGACGTCTTGTACAGCAGATTGAATGTCTAATGAACTCATCTTTTTTATGGACCGCTGCAAGGCAAAATCCCTGACAAGTCCCACCCTTTCTCTCTCACGATGTTACCTAGTGACCTAGTTATGAGGACTTGCTCTCCTTTACATTGAGTTGTAATCCATGTTGAAACTACAGCCTTTAATCTTCATCACCAAGTGCTTCACGTTCTCCTCTCCATCCACAAGCACATTGCAGCTTGTGATTAAGCCTTCCTCCAATCCTGGTGTCACATTCTTCTTCATAGAAGCCAGCTTCTCTGATTATTGTCTCAGCACACAGATTCTACACATGTGGTGAGAGAATATAACCATGATGCACATCTTTTCTGATTTTAAACCATGAAGCGTGCCAACTGCCTCTTGCTTGATCCATGTGCAAGTTCCTCAGAAGCATTATGAAGTGTTCTGGAATTCACATTGTTCTCAAGATTACCCATAGTTTGTTATGTTCTACACAGTCAAAAACCTTGAACTAGCCAATAAATCACGAGTAAATATCTTCCTGGTATTCTCTTCTACTTTCAACCAAGATCCATCTGCTCTCAGCCATCGTATTCCTAGTTCTATGTCCTCTTCTGCATCTGGACTGAAACTTTGTCAGCTCCCTCTCAATGTGCTGCTGCAAGTGCTGGATGATCTTTGACAAAATCTCACTTTCAAGCGATGTCAGTGCTGTTGCTCTAACGTGTGACAATCCTGTGGGGTCACTTTTCTTTGGAATGGGTACAAACAGAGATCTCCTCCAGTCACTTGGCCAAGTAGCTGTCTTGCAAATTTCCTCGCATAGGCCAGTGAGCGCTTCCAGTGTGTCATCAGTTTCTTGAAACACTTCATTTACTATTTCATTAATTCCTGGGGTTTGTTTTTGGTGAGTTCTTTAAATGTCTTGAACTTCTTTCAGCACCATTGGTTTGGGTACATTTGCTAGCCCCCGAAGTTCTTTTTGGTACAGCGAGTCTGTGTTTTCTTTTTAACTACTGTTGATGCTTCGTGCAACACTCAACATTTTGCCCATCTGCTCTTTCACTATTGCAACAAGAGGCTTGAATTTTTCCTGTAGCTTTTCAATTTAAGATATGCTGAGTGTGTTTATCCTTTTGGGTTTTATAATTCTAGGTCTTTGCACAGTTCATTATAATATTTGGTTTTGTCTTCACAAGCTGCCCTTCAAAATGTTCTATTCAGAGCTTTGTGACTTCATGGTTTCTTCCATTTGTTTTAGCTCCTCTGTGATTAAGAGCAAGTTTAAGAATCTCCTCCAACATACATTTTGATCTTTTCTTTTTTGAAAATATTATGCTGAATGAAATAAATACCAAAAGAGCAAATATAGTATTATCTCACTTGCATAAAATATCTAGAACAGGCAAATAATACAGAGACTATGTTTATCAGTGGCTACCAAGTGGGAGGGAGGAGAAAAGAAAGAGTTATTGGTTGGGGGACACTGAGCTTCTGCTGATGGGAAAAGATAGTGAAAATCATTGCAAAAATGGTGAACATAATGTCATTAATTTGTACGTGTAAAAATATTGAATTGGAAAATGTTTTGTTACCTACAAAACCATTTTGTCATTAAGTTGGCTTGACTCTTAATGACCTGTTAATGGAGTATAACTGCCCCCTGGGGGATCTAATGATCATGGCTTCCACCAGCCACCTTTGTTTTTGCAGCCTGAGCTTGCCCAGCTCTTCGGGAAAGGTGTATGTCTGGGTTGTGTGTTTTCATCACGCTTATTCAGTATGTCGGCTGGACAGTATGGGGTGCTGGACTATGTGAAGAAACACAGGTGTTGAGGGTGGATATGTCTCATTAGCAACCTTTGGTATGCAGATGACACAACTTTGCTTAATGAAAAGGGGGAGAACTTGAAGCACTCACGGACAAAGGTCTTAGGCCACAGTCGTTACATGTGTTATACCTGAAGATAAGAAAACAGAAACCCCCCAAACAAGACCATGAGCGATATCCTGATAAGACTGACTTTGTCGAGGACTTCATTTCTCTTAGATCCGTAGTCTGTGCCATGATAGCAACAGTCAAGAAACAAAATGCTGCTGTCACATTGGTCAAATAGATCTGCTCCAAAAGATCTTTTAAAGATGTTAGAAAGCATAGATATCATTTGAGAACTAAGGTGTACCAGTCACAAGCAATGGCATTTTTCAATTGCTTCCTATCAATATGAAAGCTTGACAATTGTGGTCATTAGATGCTTTGATATTAACTTGAGGATATATAAAAGTAAGTGTAGGGGGTGTATGCAACCTGTCAATGAGGTTGCAGCCTGGTGGTGCCTTCTTGTGGGTGTGGCTTTCTCATAAGAAAGGTCCAGGGGATCACATTTCTATTTTTTGCTTGACCTTCCTGCTTGCTGGAGACTCTGAGCTCCTGGACCGCTGCAGTGTTTCCACTGACCTCGCATCCATTTGACTTTACACTGACCCGCCTGTGATATTCCTGCCTGTATTCCGCAGCATTGCCTGGGACTACGGGAGTCTGAAGAGTGAACTGCGGACTGGTTTGGGGCTTATGGACTTGAGTAGGACTGGGCTGAGATATTTTCTAGATATAGAATTATTTCTTGATGGAAAGCTCATTCTTACATATACGAGTGTCACGGGATTTGTTCTTCTAGTCAACACAGCAATGATTAAAGAAGAGCAAAGAAGAAGTTATGTCTTTGATTTATTATGTTAGCGAAGAATAGTACACCAAGGGCTGTCAAAGGCAGGAACAAACCTCTGCTGGAAGAAGTACAGCCCACATGCTCTTTAGAAGTGGGAATGGGAAGATGTCATCTGGTACATCTTGGGCGTGTAATCAAGAGGGAAGAGTTTCTGTAGAAGCATCTCTTGCTTGGTACAGTAGAGGTGCTGAGAACAAGAGGAAGACACAATGGCTAAAACAGTGGATCAACTGTGGGACAATTGGGAGTATGGTACAGGACCTAGTAGTGTGCCATTGTGTTACCCATAGGGTCCCTGTGCATTGGAACCAGTTCAATGGCCCCTAACAGCAGCATCACATCTAGAAGCGTGCTTCCACAGCTCTCTCCCATGGAGCAACTGCGAGGCTCAGTCCACTGACCTCTTGATTAGCAGCTGGCCACTTTAATCATGGCACCCCCAGGGGGCTTACATTACACAGAATTGGGCTTCAGAAAGTGTGTAGGAAAATGGAATGAAAAGATAATGGAGTTTTTCCAGGAACTTTTTGAAGCTCTCTCATATCCACTTAGCACAATTAAAACAAAGGAGAGGTAACTTACTTGTAGTTCTTCCTGCCATGTGCTCTAAAGCGAGCCTGACCTGGAGGGAGGGGCATTTTGATATCCACCCCTGTGCAGGAAGTAGCACATCATATCAGGTCCCCGCTGTACAGACTCGAAATGTCTCTAGATATTACGTGAATTCTTTAAACTGGCTGAGACACACAAATTCTCCAGCTGTGTGCCCTTTTCCTGGCCAGCCAGGAGTCTGTCCTCGAGAGCACAGAGGGGTGGGGCTCCATTTTCTTCTTGGGGCTGTCCAAGCAGTAACTTTCAACGTTTCCTTTGCTAGCATCTTCAGAGGGTCAACCGATGGGGTCCACCATGGAAAGGGGCTCAGAGAAAGCCAACTTTCTTGAGGGCACAGCTCAAGTTTTCTATCTGTGAGATTCCAACCTCACAGGTTCCATCTCTGTTCAAGCTAAAATCATGTGATTTTATTCAAAATGTTACTGAAAATATTTTAGGAGATTATGCCAGATAGTGGAAGGGGAAGTCTCTGTGTATAAGAAATACAGAGATGGAGAGATAGGGTAGTAACTCAGTGCATCCCCCAACAGCTCCCCAGGGGAGCAGATACCAAGTGTGAAGGTGATGTGCTTGGAGTTTGGGGCACAGTAAGGGGAAGCAAGGTAGCCTTCTTTGCTCTTGGAACACTTCTTAGCATTATGCCCCTCTCTTCAAGAATGATGCTTAGCACATAATAGATGCTCAGCAAAAATTGCTGTAGAAAAGCACAAACATATTAAGAATGAATTTATCTAGTATCAGGTACATGTCTATTCTCTCTCTCTCTCAATTTTTAAGAGCTGTATGTTAGCATTGGCTCGTACATTTGCTGTAGTTTGCCTGTGTAACCTTGGGTTGGTTTAGGAGGAAATGCCCTTGATTACAGAAATCTAACTAGTCAGGACTTATCAGATTTAAATCTAATGTAGGCACTTAATTTAATGAGCAGAGAAAAAAATTACCCAAACATGAGCATGTGTAATTATGCTAAATTTCATGACTTTGGGGTCATAAATGGATTTTTCTTCATGTTCATCTGACACGGATTAATTCCAGTTGTTACTGACTGCAGAGCAGCTGCTGGCAGGGGCCTGGATAATAAGAGGACATTAATTCCTGTTAAATTATGATGAGCCTACTGCAAAGTCATACATTTCATTTGTATGTATGCAGCTAATAAGGAGACAATGAAAGACCAGTAAGATACAAAGGAGGCCTTTTCTGTAGAAATGAATGGGAAATGAACCTTCCCCATGTGGACAAGTGGTGAGGAAAATCCTTAGATTGGATTGTTTTCTTTTGAAATCAGGGTTTTTCTCTGTTCAACTCTGACTTCTGACCAGTTGCTTAGACTCCTTGAGCCTCAGTTGCTTGGTTTGGGTTTAAAACCACACCAATGGCTGCCCAGTCAATTCTGACTCAGTAGAACCCTCCTCCACGGGGTTTTCAGTGGCTTATTCTTTGGAAGCTGTTCATTGAGGATTTCCCTTGAGGAGTTTCTGGATGGATTCGAACTTCCAGGTTTTCAGTTAACAACCAAGCAGGCTAACAGTTTGTACCACCCAGAATGTCCTCACTGCACCAACCTCCAAACGAAACGCATGGCCTTTGAGTTGATGCCGACTCTTAGCGACTCTATGGGTCAGGGTAGGACTGCCCTTGTGGATTTCTTAGACTGTGACTCTTTGCTGAGCAGACAGCCTCATCTATCTCCCTCAGAGTGGCTGGTGGTTTTGAACTGCAGACCTTCAGTTATCAGTCCAAAGCGTAGCCATTACAAATCCCAGTTTAAGGTGGGAGACTGTTGCTAGGTGCTGGAATTCCAACTTATAGCAACCTTGTGCCACATACTATCGCTTGCCCACAAGGTCTTTTTGACAGCAATCTTTAAAGGATTGCCAAGTCTCTGTCCCTTTTTGCAGCGAGGTGGGTTTGAACTTCCTATTTACACCGACTAGCCAAGTGCTTAAGCATGTGGTCCACATAGCAGCATGCAAGGGTACGGTTGTTGGTGGGCGCTCATGAAACACAAGCCTTCCACCTTTGCCCTCTAGTGAACAGTTGGGTTTGGTCTTCCTGTACCTGGTCAGACTTTGCCCCGGCGTCGTAGGCTGGTTTTTGGTGGGATGACGTTTGCTCTGATGTGTGGCACGTTCATCAAGGAGGCATAAAACTCTTCAGAAGCATGGATCGCATAAGAGCGCGTGTGTGCACGGAACGTGTGACCATGGAATAAATGGTGAGGTGAAGAAATGGAAGGATTAGCAAGTCTATTAACTCTTATGGAAATTACGGAACGGTGAGGCTGAGGAAGGCCTTTTTAATGATTTGAATAAATGAGAGACTGACCTTTATTCTTTTCCTTCAAATTATGGGATTAAGTAAAAGATTTGCTGTGATGAGAAAATAAAATGGAATCGTTTCCAGCGGAACTCCATTTTAAAATGATGCCCATCTCTAAATATTTCCCTTTAATAATCCTGTCAACTGTTGATGAATTAAACATTATATATGAAAGTGTTGTTTTTATTTCCTCAGCTGCAAGGAAATCTCCTGAGAAAAGACTCTTCATCTTCTCCGGGCTCTTTCCTCGTATCTGAAATTAAGTTCCTCTGGTCAAGTGTTATATATAATTCTTACTCATGATTTTAACCCGCATGTTAATAAATGTCAGCACAGTATATTTTCTCCCTTTATTAACCCCAATTAATGAGGTGTTCTCTCTCTCTGTATCTGGGTGTGTCTGTGAAATTAATAAATGTATAACAAAATACCCACATTCAGTAGTGCAGTCTTGAAAATTGGCACTTGTCAGTTTAGTGAAGATAGTATTTCCTTTCACAATTAGAAAAATGAATATCTTTTTGTGCTGTTCCAGGCACACCATAATACCTTTAGATACTTTCGTGAAATACGCTGTTTGTGCTTTACATAGTAAGCCATCTAATAAGCTCATCTCAGGAATCAATACAGTTTATTTGTGGCATCTCCCCAGCTCGGCAAATGCGTCTCCTTTCATTCAGTCAGTCCTTGGACTGGTTGTCTGTGGCTGCTTTGTAGTGTGACAGGAGGTGCGGGGGGCGGGGGGGGGCTGTATTTTATAGTGCTGTCAAATTATCATCACTTTTTTGGTCCCAGTACTTTTGTTCAGTGTTCAGAAGAAACCCTTTATTTTCGGACACTGTGTATAAAATTAGATCAGTTCCATAAGATAATGACCGTATTTCACAGTTCGGAGCCGCTGTGATTGCAGGGTACACTTTCAGCTTTGGATTCGTGTCTTGCTGTGGTTTCCAAATGAAGCAAACGTGTGGTTTTCATTTTCTTGTGTGTTTTGCCGGCCTCAGACAGCATTCCGGCCCCGCGCTTGGGATTACAGACCTGTCAATTCCCTGAAGTGAGGGTAGTAGAACTCACATAATCTTCCTGACTGCTAAATTATGCCATTTCTTTGCCTTATCTACTCATTTGTGTCCCAGAGGCAACCAAGGCATATGCTTTGTTTCTGTGAATGGTGGGACCCCTGGAATAAACAGAGGTCAAAATGGAAGGGATAAAAAAAAATTGTCGAGTTAGTTATTTTTAACTGGAGAATCTTTGTAGTTAATAGTGCTGCTCCTGCTCGGTATGAGGTGCTTGGGGTTTTGTTGTTGATCATCACAGGTTCCGCAGGTTCAGAGCCCACGAACACAGACACCTTTGGCTTCCTCGGCTGCAGGTGAATTCCATTATGTGGCGATGCTTACGTTTGCTGTATTGAATTGTTATGGTGTGAGCGTTTGTGTACATCCATGGTGGGGCTCAATGGGGACGGGTGCAATTGAACCCGAGTTTCTGAGGCATCTAAGGAATTTTGATGTGATGCCCAGTACTGGGCTTACTATCTCTCAACTACATTTGACAAGTCAAATGGAGTCCACTTTGATCCCCAAAGGCAGTTCGGAGGCTTTCTATGGAAAGGTTTATATTTCTACTGCTCTGTGAATTCTTGTGTCACTTCTGTGTGTTTAGTTCTTAGCCAATCCGTAAGCGTAGTAGCTAGTGGGGGGAGGGAAGGGTGAGTTATTGAGTAATTAGCCGGGCTGTCTTGCTGGCCCAGACTTCACGTGCATGCAGCGTGCATGCAGACATGCCAGGTCTTTATTGGCTCATTGACCTTCCTGGTCTCCCTGCCAGAACCAGGCAAAATAAACAATCAATGCAAAAAATGGCTTCCTCCCTGGACATTTTTCTTGGAATATAGTCTTGGAGACATAAGCCCAAACTCTACTTTAATGAGGAATAATGAACCTCAAGGGAAGGACCTTTTCCTATATTTCTCTTTATTTTTATTTATTTTTTTAGTTCATTTTATTGGGGGCTCGTACAATTCTTATCACAATCCATACATATATCCATTGTGTCAAGAACATATGTACATTTGTTGCCATCATCTTTCTCAAAACATTTGCCTTCTACTTGAGCCCTTAATATCTGCTGCTCATTTTCCCCCTCCCTCCCCACTCCCCTGTACCTCATGACCCCTTCATCATTCATAAATTATTATTATGTTGTATATTACACTGTCTGACACCTCCCTCCGCCTTCTTCTCTGCTGTCCCTCCCCCATGGAGGAGGCTATATGTAGATTCCTGTAATCAGTTCGCCCTTTCTACCCTACATTATCTCCACCATCCAGGCATCGCCACTCTCACCACTGGACCTGGAGGAGTCATCTGTCCTGGATTCCCTGTGTTTCCAATTGCTACCTGTACCAGTGTACATCCTCTGGTCTAGCCAGACTTGCAAAGTATAATTGGGATCATGATAGTGGGGGGGGGGGAAGTATTTAAGAACTAGAGGAAAGTTATATGTTTCATCGTTGCTTCCCTGCACCCTACCTGGTTCATCTCCTCCCCACAACTCCTCAGCAAGGGGTGTCCGGTTGGCTAGCACTGGGCTTTGAGTCTCCACTCTGCACTCACCCACATTTTCAATGATATGATTTTTTGTTCCCTGATGTATTTTCTCCTTATTTTTTAACATTAAGTAGAGTTGGTATGTGGGACAAATGATGAGGATAGATTAGAAGGTAATAACCTTAAGATGTGGAGTCATTTATGCGAGGAAATGGAGTAGGGAAAGAAATAAATTTGTGAAAACTTTACAAGTACGTGAAAACCTCTAAGAAAGTTAGATGCACTGACTTTGGGGGCAGAAACTAAAGACATACTTCTTTACATTTTTAAAACTTGTGAGCAAGTCAGCTCGGACTCCCGCTGCTGTTGGCACACCTACGGTGCTCCCTTATTTGACTATCTATCTGGAAATTCACATTTACAAAAATAACCCCAAATCTATTAGCTGTTTTGTCCACTAATATCATGTGCCTGGCAGTAAGGGGGGCACTGTCTGGGATGGTCGAGATTACATATCAACCTGCCTGGGTCACAATTCACCATGACAGGCGTCCTCAAACTATGGCCCACGGGCCACATGCTGCCTGAGGACATTTATCTGGCCCACTGGGTGTTTTTGCCCCACTTGTTTTTTACTTCAAATTAAGATATGTGCAGTGTGCTTAGAAATTTGTTCATAGTCCTTTTTAAAAAACTATAGTCCGACCCTCCAACAGGTCTGAGGGACAGTGAACTGGCCTCCTGTTTAAAAAGTTTGAGGACCCTGGATTTAGCAGTTAGGTAAGGATGGAATTTGGCGGTTGTGTAATGGTGTGTTCCTGCTCCTTTTTGTAGTCTGATGTGGTTGCCCTCCATTTTCGCATGATACCAATTTTCACATACTGACTCGGTGTTTGGAACCAAGCCAAGTGCAGAACAAAAGGAAAAGTCGTCTGGCTCTGGGCCACCTTCTCCATAGTCTTCACCTTTGAGTCCATGGTTGAAATGGTAAAATACGTAAAACTACCATTTAAAGGCAGTGGATCCTAAGCCCTGCCCTGTGACTGCCATGTGTGAGGCACTGCAGAAAATTCTAAGTAGAGTCAGACCCATGTCTCGTTGGAATGGAGATGAACAAACAATGGCAGTTATGCAGAAGAGTACAGATCATTGTTATGGCGGGGAAAGTAGAGAGAGACTGTGTCCAGTTCAATGCTACACGTCGTGTGGCTGTGGAATCACCGCTTGCTGGGAAGCCACTGGGATTCCACTGGAATGGCAGTTAGAATCCTGGGCGTGGAGCCTTCTAAATGGTCATGATGCTCACCAAACTGTAAGCAGCTCTGGTGTTGTCCAGTGTACATGGACGAACCAGGGTGTCTTGGAGGTCATGTTGAACTTGGACATGAGTGGGCAACAGAGTATGAGCAGCCATATTAAGAAAAGAAAGTTTCTGAAGTTCTTAAGCCACTGCCTATTTTAGTGCCTCAAACACTAATCCTGAAAGATTTACTTTTTATTTACTCTAAATTTGTAGAGCTTTGTCATAAGCCCATTGCTTCTGTTTTCGTTCTCAGTGGAATTCTGAATCATGGTGATCATATTTCATGTAATAGCCTTTCCTAGATTTCAAGAAGGACCCTATGCTCTCTGTTCTATTTTACTCCTTCGGGCTAATTAAGCCTCATTCATTAGCTTTCCCTTTTACCTTCTAACTTTTGCATCCTTGTCCTTGCTCTTGTCTGGACTACCCTCAAATTTTCCATATTTCTCCAACGCTACAAAGACCCGAACTACACCTTGTGCTGTGTTCAGGATTTTTCGTGGGTACACAGAGCAATTAGCATTTTAGTTCCCACATGTTCCTTTTTTATCTGAAATTATCTCTGAAAAAAAGCTGTTTGGGATTACTTTTGAGTAGATGCCAACACATAAGGGTCTTGTGTGACCACGTAGACCTGTTCCATGGAACGCTCTGACTTTCCTCTCAGGGAAATGGATGATCCGCCTTTTTTCGCTTGGGTTCCAGTGGATCTGAGCACAGCTGCGCTCTGGGCTTGAGCATACGCGGTGGCAGGGTGCTGATTTTCCTCATCTGTAGAGTGGGGACAAGGACGTCTCCTTTTCATCACATTCATTGTGACAGTCAAATGGCTCCTGTGTGTCACAGCACAGAGGAGAGGTTTTGCAAACATCTAAACATGTTCGTTATTATGAATGGTTATCATTATTCGTGTCAAATGGCTACTTTGTTTCGGATAAACATTTCAGTCTACAATGACCACGTATTCTGCTGATCTTAGTGCATTTCTACAATCCCTGCCAAATGAGGCCATCTATATTTTTTCTCCAGCTGTACTTTCTATAAATATTACAGCCTAGAAAACCCTACAAGGCAAGTTCTACTCTGTCCTACATGGTGTCTGTGAGTCACAACCAACTCACAGAATGCAACAACTACATAGTTCTTTGTACTAATGCTTTCTTGTGTTCCGATTCCTGTGGGTTGTGAGAGGCACTGCAGAAAATTCTGCAGGTAGGAGCTGGGGGTCGGTGTTGGATTTCTTTGGCCTCAGTGGTTCCTCACTGTGATATGCTACCCCCACCCGAGGTCCCTTCCTGCTCTGCAGGTGTCCAGAATCCCAGCTTTTCTTGCTTGAACCAGAAGCAACAGTGGAGGAAATATTGGAGGGTGGGTTTGCTGGACAGCATACAGCTAAGACTATAAGACACTTTACCTGTATATAATCATTTATGCTTTCAACAAGAACATTATTGTCCACACACATTGACAGGCAGGAGAAGAAACATTCTGATTCAGGAGTCTGCAACATCTTGAAGATTAAATAAATGCTCTCAGCAGAGTTACGATGATAGTGTGGCTGGTCTCCGTGGGTCTCTCCTAGAGAGAGAGCTATATCGGCCGAGTCCCACAAAACTCGACTAGAATCTACATATATGTTGGTGATATTGACACGGGTTATCCTTTTAGTGATTGCCATGCAGACTGGATCCAGCCATCACCTACTTTCTCTGTCTTCTTTGCTTTTTTGAGAGAAGGTATGAATGCGGGTGATATTGTAAAGGCTCCTCTGCTGAGTCCCTGCTTAGTTAGTGATACTTAGTTCTTGTACCTTATGCTTGTTCTGCATGCTGGGCAAATTTGCCATCTTCATTTATCTTCTTCCTTGGACTTTGCTTTGAGTTAGCTCACCTTAGAACAAAAATCCCGTACCTAAAATAAAATGAGTTGGAAGAGATCATGTCCCTCTGTTTTCCCTTACCCTACGACCCCTGCCTCCCCAATGCAGGAGCAAAAAACTGAGTGCGCTCATAGGAGAAACTAGTGAACAAATGAGAGCTCAACGTTTATGGAGAGCCAGAAAAGTGCCCCTTGAATTTGCTGATCGGGTGAATGCAGGACACCTCCAGCAGGTCAGAAAGTAGACTCCTAGATAATTTTCCTCTTGTTGCACCTAAGTACTGGTGGCTTTTTATTACAAAATAAAATGTAGGTACTTTCATAAAATGGGGTTTTAAAATTAGTCTGCCCCTTCTTATTTTAACTTTGGAAAGCATCATGGAAGTTTGTATTTCCCTGCTACCTCTCAGCGTAATGGAAATACAGCACATGGGCTTGGACGGTTTTCTTTCTTGGAAGCATGCTTGACAAAGCTGCATATAATAAAAGGATCATTTTCTCAGCAGGAGAACAAAACATACTACCCTCTCAAAATTGGGCTTGAAAAAAATCTAAAGCATACTCAGATAAATTTGGCGTGTATTTTAATATTTTTGAAATGACATCTCTGCCTCAGAACATTCCCAGTTGAAAAATAGAAAACTTTCTTTTTCTGATGTTCTAGGGGTGTGGAAGGGGGTGAGAATTCTTCTGCTCATGTTGGTATGAATAACCAGGATGCCTGTTTAACTTGTTCTCTTAGCGAGTTATAAGCCTAGAATAATTCTGCCATTTCACAATTTGAAATGTGCTCTCATTTGATTAATTTATTCAGCCATAGGCCCTGATGGCCTCGTACAGATTGAAGAGCCTCTTCATTCGTTCGTTACATGCCGTGGGTCCTACATTCCCAGATGTCTGTGTGTTCTTGGCATGTCTGGATCAGGATGGGCATGGAGTCAGGATCCTTGGAGCAGGAACAGATGCAGCAGACCGTTAGCTAATCTCGCCCCCTGCTTCCCTGGGGCAGTCGGATTGCATTTGATTCACCTCGTCTTGGCCACGGCTTCGAAAGAGCTGATTGTCACCAGACCTTACTCCACCTCCATGCTTCACATCTCAACAGCGGTGCTTTGGGAAGACCTTGGATTGTCATGGCTTCAAAGGGACACTTGAAATGTCATAAAGAAACGAATGAAAATATCACCAGGCATAAATGCATGTGCTACATTTGGGGGAATCCTCTCACTTTGGAAATTGGTCCAAATTGACTCCTGAAGCCGGTCTAGGGCAGTGTTTCCCAAACATCCCTCAGGGATGCAGGAACGATCCAGCAGGGGGGTGGGGGCTGCAGAAGGATACCTACCCTTGATCCTAGATCGTGGGCTGGAGTACACAGAGTGCTTGTTTTCCAGCGGGGCATGTAGTTTTTGTTTTCTGAAGAGGGTTTGGTAGGTCAAATCAGGTTGAGAACCTGAGCTCTGCAATAACATTCGCCACTTTGAAGGTAAGAAAGAGGGAAGTGTTCAATACTTCCAGAATAAGCATTTTTTAAATTGGAACCCAGTTCCTTACCATGTAGAGCCAACCATTCCCATGTAGCTAGGACCCGTTCAAGCCTTTTCACCTTAATGCTGTTGTATGCTTAGTTGATTCTGACACAGTGACCGTACAGGACAGCGCAGACCTGTCGCAGACCGGAATCTTCATGGGGGCCGATTAACAGGACATTCCTCCCACAGACCAGCTGGTGGGTTTGAGCCATGACTTTTCATTTCGCAGCTGAGCCCTTCATTGTTATGCCACCAGGATGCTTCATGTTGCCATTTGTAATTGTTGATTTGTGTGGCACTTGCGTCCATGTATTTTCGTTCTCCTTTCGCTCAGTGGCGCAGTGACCATGCCTGATCCTTTGAAGAGCATGCGTGCTACCCAGATCGGATAGTTCGTTTCCAGACTTGTCAGGGCTCGCTCTACTGCACAAGATGGGCGTAGCTTGCAGCAGAGAGCAGTCCGAGGCAAAAGTTGACAGCAGTCCCTTGAAAGCAGTTGGCAACTTCGCCACGTGCACCCAGAAACTTGACCTGGCAGATGAGGCTGTGATACACAAGACACCTTGGGCTAGCCGGTCTCCGGTCAGAGCGCAGACACGCACAATTGGCAGGACCCTCGCATGGTGGCTCCTCTAGCATCCTTCCCAGGAGAAGACCCGGCTGTTTCCTGCTGAGAAACATACCTGAGTCGGACCTTTGCTTGGAGAGTGCGCGCTGTGACACCTTTAGAGGTGAGGCAGTGTTGTGGGTCTTTGGGCCAAGGCAGCTTGAATGCTTGCCTTCCATGCCTCTCAGGGCTGCGGCAGAGGAGGCTCAGCGGAGAGGAGGAAGACCACCTGGACGGTGAATACGGGCTTCTACAGACTCTCTCCTTGGGCCCAATAGCAAATATGTAGACCTCGTTGCTTTGGCACAGCCTGCTGCTTTGATAGTTCTTGGGAATTCGTGGTGATTTTCCCCCTCCTTTAAAAATGCTAACACATGATGCAAGTTATTTCTAAATCACAGCTGTGGGGAAAAGTTCACCGTCAGCTGGTAACAAAGTTGTGTTTCTCATTAGGTAATTAGATCCATCCCAGGGATTCAAGTTTGAATTGTGCAATCTCAGAGTCCACATCCAAAAACGTGTATTGGCTACCTCTTTGGTGCTGTGCTGTGTTCTGGGAACCAGAATAGATATCGGCTCTATTCTCATAGAACCCATCATGTAGTAGAAAGACATGTCAACCTCTAACTGCAAAGTCACGTGAGGCGTCAGTGTAGCCAGACACAGGCAGACAGTAAAGAAGTGGCACAGGAGAGATAGGTGAGAATGTGAAGCAGGGTAGTTCTTCTGAGGGCAAGTGGCATCAGGAATGATTTGATAGCTCGTTTTATGCTCCTTATTCTGATTCTAAGCCTGCTCTCGTGAAAGCTTAATGTGTCTGTTGCTGTATTGTTTTCTTCTGTTTTATGGTGTGCTATGTTTTCATGTTGCTGCAGTGTTTGTCAATGTGGTTTCAGAGACTAGTGCATTTTAAAATAACCTTGTCTTCCAAGGAAACCTTGCAATAGGTTGCAGACAGGTGGGTAATGAGCATCTTTATTAACCTGCAAGGACTCAGGATGATGCTGCAGGACCTGAATTTGCCCATCACAATATAGGATGTCTTTTTTGTGTTCGGGTTCAGAACACTCAGTTGTGGTCACTGGGCACTGATAGTTCTGGTTTTGCTAGATTTCTGGAATGGTTTTTCCTGGTTCTATTTTTTTTAATCTTTTTATTGGGGGCTCTTACAACTTTTGTTACAAACCATACATCAGTTGTATCTGACATATTTATTCCTACATATATTCCATCGCTCTTTTCTGGACATTTGCTTTCCATTGAGCCCTTGGGATCAGCTCCTCTTTTTTTCCCTCCCTCCTCCTCTCCCCCACCCCCCGCACCTCGTGGCCCACTGATAGAATGTAGATTGTTAATTATTTTCAAATCTCACTCCGACTGCTGCCTCCCTTCCCCTCTCGTTTCTGTTGTTCTCCCTGGTTCTTGTTTCTCAACACTTAAAGAATTCACCAGGCTGAAGCACTTTTGTAGTTCAAGTAACTTACATGAGGTAAAGGGAAGTTTTGGGTAGTACAGTCTCAGAAATATTGTCTCTGGAAAGCACACAAGGCCACCAGGGGGAAATGCAAGAGTCTGGGACTGAAGATGGCCACTTCAGGGAGTGTGGCAAACCATGTAGAAGGAGGACCAGAATAAGCGAGCAACTGCCCTTGGCCAAAGCTTTACACCCCTCCTACCCCCTTGTGAGGAAGGGGCCGGGGGGGGGGCATGGCTGAGGGTATTGGCTGTTCTTAGTGGCTGAGTTTAGGCGCATGTGTGATGTCATGTTGTGTTTCCTAATGTGCGTGTCCAGGTTAACCTTCACTTGAGCCTAGGTGACCTTGACCTGAGTGCCCAGCTTTGGATAGTCCCCAGAGGTGTCTAATGTGTGCCTGATTCCTTTCCAACTCCTTTATGCGGGCACAGGCAGATCATTTGTGTTTAGCACAGGCATTTGGGGGAAACAACCCCCTTGATACCTAATCTTCCCACCTGTCCATTTCAAGGCAACGAAGGCCTTGGTTTATGCAGACATTTAAACCTGTACCCCAGTTTCTTCTCTGGTTCTTGGGGTTCCTTCTTTTTTCATTCTAGGAAAATAAAGACCACTGTTTTCATCTTAGATGGCTGCTCTTCATCTTTTAAGACTCCATACACTACTAACCAGTCGGGAAAACAGAACATAGATTTTTGTTTTAGATTTATGCCAGGTACATCCCATCTAGATTTTAAACACACTCCGATCGTTGTAGTTAATTATAAAATTGAACATAATATCTCAGAGCAACAGTTAACAAATGGAGCCTGTGTTCAGATATAGACTGTTAATGGAACACACCCACACCAATTATTTCCATGCTATTTTTGATGCTTTAGCACCACAGTGGCCGAGCTGAATAGATGGTGACAGACATCCTCTGGCCCCCAAAGCCTTACATACTTCCTAAAGAGCTCTTTTCCGAAAAGTTTGCTGACTCTTTGCCTTAAAATACCACCAGTGCTTATAATTTATTAGGACCATGTCACTGATCATTGTGAGCCACTACAAGAAAGAAACGGGTTGCTACATCTACACATGGTGGGTTTTGCTTTCCCCAAAGCCTATGGACATTTTTTGACCACTCGGGAGGAAGGCAGTGATAAGCAAAGGCTGATCCCAACTTGTGTTTGAATGGCTGTTGGGTCTTAGCTCGGGAAGGTCTCCAGGAACCCCCAGCTCTCCTCTCCAGCTCAAAGTAACATGGAGTGGCATTTCACATCCACGTTCCTGTCTCACAGGGTAGAACAATGCCAGACAACCTGGCAAGAGCAAATCCCCAACCTGCCTCTCCAGCATTTCATCGAGGCTGGGGACAAAGGTCATTATCCATCTTCACTAAAACTAATTTAAATTTTACACATTCCAAGACTTTGGCAGCTTGGCTCAGTAAGTCTTCCGTGTGTGTGTGTGTGTGTGTGTGTGTGTGTGTGTGTGTGTGTTTTGGAGAGGGGGGAAAAAGAGAGAGAGAAAATGACACAAACAGATTAAAGTGCACTTACAAACCCAGCTGGCTTGTTTTTACATTCCCAGAGGAGCACTTGATTCCCAATTACACTATTTTTCCTTTTTTATCAAATTGCTAAGAAACAGTAACTCAATTGATTTAAATGATTTTTATAACACATAGTCTTTAAGACAAGTAATCGGTTTATTATGCTCAGTCATAACGATAGTATTTTACTTCTATGAATTTTATTTTCGGCGGTGTTCATAAAACACCCAGTTTGACTTCATTTATTAACTCTCTCGCTTTCCATTAGCAGGAAGCATCCCTTCCTCAGATAATTCTCGTGCCTGTTTGCATTGTATAACAATAGAAATGTGTCTTTCAAAAGAACAAACAAAACACTCTTTTCAGGTTGGATAGGGTAGTTTTGTTTGCATGCGGCTCAGAGAATCCTTTAGTCATATTTCCCTTTCATGTTGTCACTTGAACATTGCTTTTTATTTCATTGTTTTGATTTTTTGGTGACTTGCTATCAAATCATTTCTTAAAGCTGACAGCCTGGTCATTTAAATATTTGTTTTCTGTTTCCTTCTCCGCTTCTGGTAATAAGAAGATTTGATTCCGTTTACAAGTTTTTGCTCTGCTTCTCTGCAGAGGTGATGAGGCAGGGTCCTAATGTGGCCCTGCAGTCGCGGGCTGCGGTTGGTGTCACTCCTCTGCTGCTCTACTTTCAGTCTGTAGCTGAAGCCATCTAGGCCTGTGGAAGGCTCCAGAACTATTTTTGAGCTCCCCCCTGTTTTATTGGCAAGTGACCATGTGTATGGCAATCGAGCCATGATATGCCTGCATGGGTGTGTGACATTTGCATTAGCAACTTTTGGAGATGTTTTGTTTTATCGCTAAACAGACTTGAAGAGGTTCTTTCCAAAAGACTGTCTTTTTGTTTAAAAAAATAAATAAATGTATCTTGCATGTTACTGAAGGATCAAAACGTAAAGCCAAAGCTCTCACCACGGTATCAACTCCACCTCGCCGTGACTCCCTCGGGCAGAGGAGAGCTGCTCCCCAGGGTTGCCAAGGCTGGAAATCTTTACTGAAGCCCTCGACCTCCCTTTCTCCCCGGGAGTGGCTTGTGGGCTTCAAACCACTGACCTTTCAGTTAGCAGTACAAGACTGAACCCTCTGGGCCTCTAGGGCTCACTAGTTGAAGGATCCTTTACCCCAGGACATTGGGGATGTTTCCCTTTTTTCTTGGTTCATGGTTTAGCCTGTGTCCTCTTGAAGACCTATCAGTTTTCTCTTTGTGAGGGGAGTCGGGCCCCCTGGAGGGGTAGATGAAATGCCCAGGAAAGAGAAAGGCATTTCCTGAGCTACTAACCAAAGCGTTGGTAGTTTGAATCCCCCCAATGGCTCTCTGAGAGAAAGACCTGGGGATTTGTCCCCATAGAGGTCACTGCCTAAAAGACCCTATCTCTCTACTGTGTCCCTTGGGCTAGCTGTGAATCAGAATAGATTCAATGGCACTTGCCAACAACAGAGAGAATGCTAGTCAACCTACTAAGCCATCAATGCAACATAGCTTCTCTCCTCTGCAAGCAATGCATGGTCGTCTTCGGTTGACAGATGGATCATAGCTATGGGGGGCTTTGTCAGAGTCTACCATTTTCAATGGAGCAGATATTTGCAATGGAGGCTGACAACCCTGTAGCCAATGGACTGTGCTTGCACACCCCCCTGTCTGCCCATTGGCTAGTGAATCTTTGTGTCATGTTTTCAGTGGCTTCTGACAACATGATTGAACATGCCATCAAGAGTGACATCTAATCCTTGTAACACACAGCCAATTTCCTTTCCTTTCCTCATAACTTCTTCCGAACACCATTTTCCTCCTTGCTTTATTTTAACCTCTTCATTCCTGACGTAGATGCTCCTATTACCTGCGCCCTTTACCAACGAATTTTCATGCCCCTCTCACTTCCCTCTTTCTTGTGCTTGTCTCTTCCTCATGGTTTCTGTTCCTAGAAGCAGCTTTTTAAGAGAAAGTGCCCCCTCTGTGTAGAGCTAATCTTAATTTCCCAGAGACCCATTTTCAGCAGCCTAGAAACCTTTATGAAGGGGTTGGGATTTGAATGGGTGGGTACTGAGGAAGGAAGAGAGTAGGTGTTGAGCACCCTGAAGAGCAGAAGAAGAGGGGGGGGAGGGTCTTCAAACAGATCGGAGGGTGTGTGTCACACAGAATGTATGTGTTGATAAGCATGCTTGCATTGTCTGGAGAAGGGTATTAAGTGAGAAGATGAAAAGATTAAGAAGGAAGCTGAAGAGGGAACAAGGAAGGGTGAGACTATAAGCATGGGGTTTGGAGATTTTGTTCAGTAGAGAACTTCTAGAACTTTGTGCTTCGCATTCTATCTGGTACAGACAGACAATATGTATTGGATGGCCAATGATCAAATATGGACTTTGTGCTTCTCCTGCAAGGAGAAATTAACAGGGCTGGAGGAAAGTGACCCAGAGATTATATAACCCAATAGGACACTATTTACCCCGCCCCCCTTTTCTGTGTGGACTCGTCATAGGAAACACTAAGGATATACTAGAGGAAAAATGCTGTCCAGTCACGTCTTCATTTGATTCATTCGCATGCACTATTGCTTCCATTATACTTAGGAGAAATATAGACTGAGTCGAGTGTAAGCAGAGTTAGAAAGTCTGAGACGCATGCCTCCCTTTCCCTGTCATCTGTGCGTACTAAGACAATAATTAACACTGGACATTGGACAGCCAGAGATGTCGCTAAGTCACTGATTTTCAGACTGAGTGATGACGCTTTCTATGAATCTTACAATGAAGTTGCGGGGTTGTAAACCACATTTGACGTGACAGATAGGAAGTATAAAACAGCCCATTGTATAATACGGCTGAGCTTTGTTCTGTGGCCTGAAATACACTTCTTGCTGTGGGTCATGGAGAAGTTTGAACAACAAAGTCGGGTTGAACTGAGCTCATTACTTTGCAATCTCATTAATGTACCTTCAGCCTCATGTGTAGGGTGATCGGGTATCAGCCGAGCCAGGGCACATTTCATGGGAAGAGGAGTGGTCTTCATAATTATACTGCAAAGACAGCCAACGCTGCTTCAAGAAAATTAGGACATACGATCAGCTGCCTAAGGAAGACAAGCAGTGGCTGACCATGGTTGGGAAGCTTGCTTCAGGGTCCAGAGCCTCCGCTGAGGCTGGGTCACTCACGGCGATTGTGCTTGCAATGCTTCCTTCGCGATCATTAGCAACAAACGTGATGAACTTTCCACTGTGATACTACTTGTGCCTCCTCACAGTAATAACGGACGAAAACAGAGGAGGACTTGACATTCTGCTTTATCCATTTAGTCATCATTATAGTGAGGAGGCACACTTGTTGAGTAATTGTTGGACACTAACCATAAGGTCAGGGGTTCAAGCCCCATCAACCATCTGAACAAAAATGAAGTTATTTTCTCCTATAAAGATTTACAGTCAAAAAATGGGTCACTATGAGTTAAAATCAACTCAATGGTTGTAAGTTTTTGTTTTTATTTAAAGATCTTAAGCTTTTTTTTTTTTTACTTTTAAATCCTTATGAAAAGTAAAACTTGGAGAAGTCTATCTCTTAACTGCTCTGCTGGACAAGATATACATTCTTTATCCTATAGAAAGTATTTCAAAATTAACTTTCTAATTCTGTAATGAATTTACCTCTTCCCTAGCTTGATAGTTAACCCAGGAAGTCTCTGGATAGTGGCCAGAGGGCCGGAACAACAATGGGTCTCCACTGAGCAGCAGGACATAACCGCTGCTTTGGAGGAGAACGTGGCAAATAAGCCCTTACCAGAAATTGAACCTTGGACTTTCAAGAGTTTTTAAGGAAGGAGAGAGAATTCTGCAAAGAGTGTATTGAAAAATGACAACATGGAACTCTTAGTCTTTCATTTTCATTGACCTGATACTCTATAATTCCCTACAGGTTGCACATTCTTCTCGTTTGGGAAGTAATATTTGCCGATAATAAGAACTTTGTGCACTCTAGAAGCATGGGAAAGGAGAAGAACTGCGGGTGGTGCCTCGGGTCACACTGTAATGTCATCATCAGTTTTTGAATATTTTCCCATGTTCTTATTCTTTTTAACATATACTTGAGTTTTTATTTGATTAGCTAGTTTCTTTATCTTACACTTATAATGTGGTGATTTAATGATAATAAATTACCCTGTATAAACATGAACTTGTATATTTTCACAATATCTCATCATATGGGAATGTCACATTTCAGTTGCTCAGAGTTCTTCCCTGTTGGGCATTAAAGGTTGTTTTCCAATTATTTTCTATGGCATGAAGAATGCTGCAGCAAAGACCTTTGGTTGTTTTCTGTTTTTTTTTATTTTTAAGATTTTAAAAGATATTCTCCTGGTTGTGTTAAGGCATCTTAATAGTTACTTGTAGATACAAGGACTTGCTCGCTTTGGTGCTGATGTTGGTGAGAGAAGGCCCACAGTTCAAAAGCATCCCTGGCAACCCTTCAAGTTGGCCTCATAAGCCTAACTCTCACATTATGTAATTTCTATGAAATATCAAAGCGTGAACAAAACGCATGCCTTCCTTAATACTCTTCTGTAAAAAAACAATGTAACTAAAAAAAACCTGCATTGCCTTGTTTATACTTAAAATGTGGGCTGGAAAGTTTGTACTCATCCCTAAAAGTAACAGCACCTACAACTCTCGGTGAGGAGAGAACCCAGGCAGACTTAGGGACCTGGAACTCTTGTGTCTCTACCAATGCCCATGCTGGAGACTTGGATGCCGGGTGATATCTCTGCATGCACAGACAGACCCATCTTGACCCAGAGTCATTCCCCACTGTTTACTAGCTGCATGGCACAAGTGATGGCTATGCCATGCCTATGTGTAGAATTATTTTGGAAATTAGTTATTTGGATAAAATAACATTTTCACTAGTACCTACTATTTGGTGTATGACAAATATTAAATGTGCCTGTTTTCTATTTTATTAACTGATGTCCCAGGTGATCTATAAACTATGAGACTATCTGAAATTCCAATGCATTGGTAGACAGCTCTTCTTCGGTGTTTATATGTAATCACCACAGACAGGCAGTAGAATTGTAGTCAGAGAAGTAGCCGTGGTGATAGCACCGTCCTTTAGGAAAGATGCTCAGGGCCCTTCCTCCCCCTTTTTATTCTTTATTTGTTCATGGTTTACTTTGTGTCTGAGGACAGTGGTGATTAGTGATTTAATCCTTGCCTTCCAAGTGGGAGTCCTGAGTTTAATTCCCAGACAAGGTACCTCATGCGTGGCAGTCATTGGAGGCTCACAGGGGGCTCCAGACTAAGATGGACTAAGAAGAGTCTACTTCTGGCCATCTACTTATCAAAGTCAGCCAGTAAAAACTCTGTGAGTCACAACAGTTAGATCCACAATCGATTAAGAGGCTGGGTCTGAACTAGAGATCCTTGAGTCCCATTGTTGACGGGCCACCATGGGATGAGGATTGACTTGAAGGCAGCTCCCCCCTGTAACACCCTGCTCTAGTGCTGTGTAAGATGCCAGGGTTTTAAGTGCATGGAAACACTCTTCCTGTCCAAACCCCATGTTGTAGTCTAGTAGTTCTTGGGTTATAGCATGGGTAAACACATGAATTAAAATGCAGCTAAGGACAGCTTATCTATCTGTGTCCTCTCTTATGAAGCTATAAGGTCTCTGTTTCCTTGAACTCAATTCCCAAAGTCATCCTTGCCTTGACAGGGGTCCATTTGTGAAGAAACATGTTCACACCGTTCAGAACGTCAGACAGTGTTTATCAGACTGGTATAATTTCATGCCTGAGTTCTTCATAGCCTCATTTCTAGCACTGTTACTTCAGGGATTGGACGGGCATCAAGGACCACTGTTCTTATGGGCAAAGATGAAAAAAAATCTGCTTCTCAGATCGTGGAGCAAGGTCCTGTCAAGACAAGCCTTTGGCTTGGTGCCCTGTGCCAGCTTTGTGGCCCATCTGTTCCATCTTGGCCTACGAGTTTCCAGTTTCTGACAGGACCATTTTGATATTTTGGTCCCTGCTCTCTCTGTGTGTTTCCCAAGCCCGGATAGAAGTATACTGTTGCACAGTGGCAGCGAAAAAGCAAGACAAGACACAGTGATTTATGTTAACGCTTTTCATGGACGCCTCTGGGAATCTTAGTCTTGGATGAAAAGTTTCTGGTTTCTCAATGCTACCTCAAGTTCTGTCTTTGCATTCTTGGTTAAGATTTATGCCAGCATGATCATCAATGGGTTCATCACTGAGAAGTAGTAATAGTCATGCCACTTAGCCTGTGCGCATTCATTCATTTAGTTCTGTTTTCAGGAAACTTAGAGGACAGAATCTTATTAAGCTAAGTAATATTCTGAGTAGGCAGACAAAAACACTCATCCTTCTTTTGAAGGAGGCAAAAAACTTGAAAACCTGAGGCAAGAAATATGTTTGAAACTCTTAAAATCTTAGAATATCCGAGTTGAAGATTCTGTTCTTTAACCCACTTCCTCTCTTTTTAATGGGGAGAAAACTTAAGAACAAGTTAAAATCTGTGCCCAAATGTTAATCACATCACGGTGGACTTGAGTCTGAGGGACTGAAGTTTTATGAAACTCACCCTCTTATTGGCTGTGTTTCCTGGGGAAATGTAAGGTCTCCAAACATAAGTTCTTCAGGTATAGACCACCAACAACAAAAACCAGACTCACTGCCACCAGTGAGTCAATTCTAACTCAAAGGAACCCTGTGGGACAGAGAAGTACTGCTCCTGGGAGGTTCTGGGACTATGATTCTTAACAAAAGTAGAAAGCCTCATCTTTCTTTTGAAGAGTAGCTAGTGGTTTCGAACTGTGGGGTTTCTGGTGTGCAGCCCAAAGCATAAGTGCATTAAATAGGATAAAATTGCCATTGCTTAATGCACTCTTGTACACAATCAATACGCATGAACTATTAATAGGAGGGCATATGGAAAGGGTAGGAAAATATTGAGACTAACCTGGGTAGCAGAGAAGAAGGCATTGTGTTTTCCACTGGTATGGCTGGTGTGTAAGGATATTCCAGAAAAAAAGCTCCAGAAACAGGGGGCTGAATGTTGTAATGAAAGCACTGGGGAAAATTCAAATTAGTTGTGCTATGTAATCTATACGTACAAAAAATAAGAGATGAACTATGAAAATGTAGTTGACTTCTATCATGGGATATCTTGGATACAGGTCATAGAAATTGAACTTGAATTATGAATTTCCATGGGGTGGGCCGGGCCCTATAACTTGAACTTCAATGATTAATTTCTAGGAGATCGGCCATTGAATGACTTCCATTGATGAGTGAGCAAGAGTAGGTGAGCATGCATGCCAAGCTCGAGCAATAGAAGATAGATGGACTAGGTCTTTGTAAGGGAGGCCAGGGAGGGCCATCGGTGGTGTCATGGCACAATTCACCTTCCATGTGGGAAAGTTGAGTTTGATTCCTGGCCACTGCATCCCATTGAGCCCCACCACTTCTCTGTTAGAGTTTCCATGATACCAAACAGGTTTCAGCAGCACTTCCTAATGGAGACCGCCTAGAAAGGAAAACGTAATGTTCTACTTGAAAATCAACCTGTCAAAAATCTTTAAATCAAAAGAGTCCAATCAATTGTGACTCATCATTACCCTATGTGACAGGGAAGGAGAACTACAAGGTTTTCTTGCCCACAGTTTTTAAAGAAACACATCACTAGGTCTTTTGATTCTCCATAGTTTTGACCCATGATCAATCCTAGAGTTTACCTACTTGTAACAACTGCAGGACGCCAAAGAACCGAGATCTGGTTAAGGTTACATATGTAGGGAAAGCATTTTTATGGGAACGTGGGAAAAATCTACATAGAGGCAGAGCCCTTGGAATGGCTGTGGGCGAACCTTACCTTGTTTTAGCATCAAGAATCTTGAGATCAAATGCACACTGCCCATAATTCCGTTATCTGTGATGTCAAAACCTTTTCCCTTACCAGAGCTGTTATTACAGACATTAGCAGAAGACTTCAAAAAAAAACAAACCGGCAGAAACCCACATATGGATCTAGTGAGTTGGCTCTCTGCAGCAGGTAGGGTCCAGGGCCTCTGATGGGAAACAGAGAGCAGAGTGTCGTCACATTCTCCTTCATATGCTCTGCCTTTTACGGCAGGCTTATTCCATCATGCGAAAGCCAGATCGCTCTGTGAGATAGCAACAACAACAATTCCATAAGGATGCATCCTTCATAGGAAACACATGGTTTTATTTAGGGATATTTCTGAAGTTCGCCACCGTCCCCACCCATCCACCCCCCCCACCCCAGCAGACCTTTAATAGCCGCCAACTTCACGGAAGCACAGTTACTCGAGTGGATTTGAAAACGAACATGAAGAGATTCCTGCCCTTTGGGACCTCATAATTCAGTCCCTGGTTGCAGTAGGAGTAAATATACTTGCAAACATGCCTGCTAGGCTTGTTAAAGGGCGCTGTCAGAGAAGGACGCAGTTCTTGGGATGGGTGGAATTGGGGTGGGGATGGTCAGCAAAGGAGTATTGATAGGACTGTGGTTGCCTTTGAACCTTGAACAACGGATGTCTTTGTCGAAGTGTGTGTGTGTGTGTGTGTGTGTGTGTGTGTGTGTGTGTGTGTGTGTGTGTGTGTGTTTTCTAGGTGCAGGGAACGCCCATTTCAAAAGTGAGAATTAAAAATGCACTAGATGGGCTTAGTTGATACCTGATCTTTCTTTCTCCTAGAAACAGAACAGGATTTGAATCTATGTGATGGATTAGGGACGTGATCCCCGTATATATTGTGAGGGGAAACGGGAAGGAGGTCAGAAAGCAGGAAGTTAGGAAAGTGTGTGTTATGAAGTTAATGACCACTTTGGGCAAGTGGGACTCAGTCTCACCAGGGAACTCTGGGAAACAGTTTAGAACACAGCTCAGATTTCTTCCCTTGAGGGACTGGCTGGGTCTGTTTACACCAATCATCATTGGTTTGGACACCCTTCCAGCTTACCCTGCAGAGATATGTGTAATGAAAACGCCCAGGCAAAGTGTCAGAGGCAGTCTTTGGCACCAGAGACTTTTAGCACGTAGAGCAAAGAAGAATAGAATGCTGAGTCTCTACCACCATAAAGGAACTGGCAGTGAAAGAGGCATTGATCGCAGAGAGGGAGGGGGAAGTGCAACCACTAAGTAGGGTACCAGGTAGTGTCTTCAGAGTAAAGGGGGCGTTTCAACAAAGAGGGAAAGTAGAGAGGAAAATAATGCTTTATAAAGGATGCTTACTATGAGATTTTCAAAGCCCAAACTATTCAACTGTCCTCTCTCCTCATCGGTATAATGGAAGAGGCTTGGCTCTCTCAGTTGGGAGAGGTGGACAGACTCTCATTCTGGTTGTGCTATCGCTGGGCCTCTCTTGGTCTCGGCTCCTGCTGGAGACAAATGAGGTAGTTGTTTCCAAGCTCGCTCAACAATAAGATGCAATTAGTGTGAGTTCAAAGATGTGGTATTACTCCTTGTCATTTATTAAGTCCGTAAGTGTATTGCATGTTAAACTGAGAAGTAATCCAATTTCACAGTTAAATAAGGTACTAATTTAAATTACTTTTGAAATTAAAATGTTAATAGAATAAATTTGCTGGGTCTAATAAATGAACTCTCAAGCATCTCACCCTCCCCCTGCTTATGCTCTCTCTCTCTCTTCCTCCGCCACTCCCTCCCTCCTTCCCATCCCTTCATTGTGTATCTCCTATGTCTGTGCCCATCCTTCTCCTTTGTCTTGGACCCTAGAACTCCTTTTATTTAGTATTGGTTTACTTTTATCTGTGGCTGTTTGGGCAGCAGGAATTACATCTCTGAAAGAGCATTTTACATGGAGCATGTGCTTAAAAGATTAATATAAGCATTTGCTCCAGAAACAATTTAATCTTGCTTTCTATAGTCATGAAAAATGAATAATCAAAAGCAGTAAATGGTGTCTGGAAGCTAATAAATACTTCTGAAAGCATTTTAACATGGACTGTGACTTATAGCTGACGCCCACATCTAGAGGGGTGAGCATGGCCAGCCAGACCTCCTTTATGTGTGCTGGCCTTTAATAAAGGTACTCAGCCGCTTGATTCATTTTATCACTCCCTATCAGAACCCAGCGGATCTACTGTCTGTCTGGCTGATTTAAACCTGAATATGGTATCCCATGCCAATTAGACGAGTCTGTGTTTAAACAACCACAAAATGGGTTTTATCTATTTCTGTCCCTTGCACAACACACAAACCTAAGTGGACATGAATTAGGATTCAAAATGTAAAACAGTATCAGCCTTAATTAATTCTACACCCAGTCCCTGTAGGCAGGGAAGCTTGTAGGAATATATTTCACCCAGAACCTCATCAATTTTCTGGACGGGGATGTTACTCAAGTAAACTCTACAAAGATACCCCTGAACCTTTACTCCGTCAGCTTCAGCACCCAACTTCCGCAAGCCTTTCATGACCCACCTGGGCTTACATTCGCAAGGGAGGCATTTAAAAAAATCTGTGAGGTATTAAAAGCCTAAAATGAATGGTTGCCTTTCTTTGTCGATGCAAAATGTAGCAAGCTTATGTAAGTATGATGCCGTTGTTAAAACCTGTTGAGTCGGTTCCAACTCACTGCCCTCAATATGACAGTTACCTGCAGCAAAGACTGCCCTATCCTGCGCCATCCTCCCTATCGTTGTTTGGTTAGAGGTCATTTAAGCTCAGGTGTTCAACTGTCTGTGAATCACAAGAAAATCAAATAAAAAATATGTCTCTACCCTCTCTGCTGGGAAACAAACGTAACCATTGGTTGGAAACCATAGACTTGCAGCTGTTTACGTAGCTCTGATCAGACGCCGTCACCAAAAGCTTGACAAGACAAGACCGAAGTCAGGCTCCTTCACTAGGCGCCTCCTCCTGGTGCTCTGGTCCTAGGGAAGGCCGATTGCTATACCACGTAACAACCAAATAACGTTTGGTTTGTCTTTTGTAGTTCGTATCTTGTGTCCAAGCCAGAACTCTGAAGGCTTAGGGTTCGACTTTCCCCCGCTATTTATTGCTTGAGATATTTGAACTGAGTTGCTGCACCTTTCTAAGGCTCAGCAGCGTCTCTAAAACAGAGGTAAAAGTATCCTTCGCATTTCCCAAGAAGAAAGAGTAACAAAGCATGGAGGACGGAAGAAAGCCTTTTGGAGCCTTCAAACCTAAGTGACAGATGGTCTGTTAACCCCCTTGTCTGGGTAGATCCCTCTTGAGGATGCCTGCTCTGATTCTATGTAATCGTAAAAAGAACTCTTTAAAAGCTATATTCGGGAAATATTTCCAGGTCTTGTACCTCTACACAAGTTTCTGTTTTCAAATGGAGAGGTGCAGTTTTGAAAACCCCAGGAATCTGTGAGAGATCAGTCAGCAGACCAGCCTTTGAAAGAGGAGAGGTTCTTCCCAGGTTAGGGTTTCTAAAAATAAGCTTTCCTAACTTGGAGCAGCTGTGGAGGAACCGAGATGGGACGTCAGTAGTCCATCGGTCCCCAAGTGCACACCGTGTTGTGTTGTGAAGTGCTTGCAGGGGACTGAGAGAATTCCTGGCATATGTGTTTTGATCTAACAACTTAACACAGTTTTGTTTTGTTTTTAGTTCTGCTTTTATAGAAATGTTCAGGTTCTCTTGGATTCTTTTGAACTGTTGCCAGTATGTGATTTAAGCCCCTGAGTTGTCCCTTAGAATAGCAGTTGAAAGCCAAAGATGAATAGCCGTGTGGTCTTGTACACATGAGAATTATCCAGTTCATATTTTACGTTACCAAGGGCAATCTAGTAGGAATCATAAGTTTTATTTTCTTTGTAAATATTACATTTTGAGATACCGCCTGAAGGGCTGTTGCAGGAACCCAATCTGTTCCTTATTGGGAGAGGGCTATTACTCAGGGAACCCCACGCTTTCCATCGCTTGTTCAAAGGGGCCATGTAGTTGCTGACAGCGGAATAACAGCAATGGTGGTCATTATAGAGGAGGGAGTGTTCATGATGATGCCATTCAAGTGGCTTATTCTTTTGTAATTTAAAAAAAGGTGTTATGCATTAATATCTAACTTGACACAATATAGTTAATGTCACAAATGAACAAATTACGGGGGGTTTTATAGAAACCATTTCATTTGTGTTGTACAAGGACAGCTTAGAAGTCACAGGCATAGACCCTGAGTTCAAAATCTGTTTGTTTGTTCCTTTGTAAGGTGGCGTCTTGTTTTTGTTTTGCTTTCTAACAGTTTGGGGGCATATAATCTGCATATCAGATCATTCAATTGTGGAGTCACATCAAGAGGAATTGTACAATCATCTCCACAATCACTTTTGGAACATGCGCTTCATGCTTGTCATCATCGTTATTAGCTCCCCATTACCCCAACCTCCCCTGCCACACCCCTAAGGGTCCCCCAAATCTGTTATATTTCTAGCAGACCACTGATTCCATATTTTTATCAACACTCATAGATGTGGAAATAGAACTCCGTGAACTATAAAAACCCAACTCATCGCCATTGAGTTGCTTCTGACTCAACCTGAGAACTCTGACTGTACGTGGAACGACCCCCTTTGACTTTCACAGGCTGGAAAGATTTACTATTGGCAGGAAGTGGATGTTTCCCCCTTGAAGCGACTGGTGGGTTTGAACTGCCGACTTGCTGTTTGAAGTCCATTGTGTCCTTGTAGCTCCTGGAAAAGCTCCTCCCTAGGCCTGGCAAAAACATTCTCATAATGACATTCACAGGAATAGAATAGAACTTCCTCACAGGGTTTCCAGAGCAGCACATCTTTATGAACACCTATTGCTTCAACTTTGCCCTGCAAAGGGGCTTGTAGCTTTGAGACCTCGATCTTTTATTGGCTGCTCCATACTTAATGCACTGTGCCACCAGCGCTGCTGTGCACCCTCGCTACAAGAGCGTCTGCTGAAGACTGGAGTGACACGTGCTCCTTGTTCTTGCGTTACTCTCCGTGGTGAGTCATTTAAAGCTGTTTCCTTGTGAAGGTGACAAACCCATTAGCGATCTCTCCAGTTACTTGGTTAGAAGAGAAGGCTTTGTTCCCAGAGGTCACACCTTCAGAGTTCGGGAGTTGAAATCCTCAGACATGACCTCAGGTGTTCCGTTCACTGCTTGTTCACTCTTACATTCTACATTTGTGCCAGTCACCGTGTGCTAAACAATGCAGAGTTCACAGTGTGAACTAATCTACTCGTTCAAAGCCTCCGATCCGTCTTCTGTACAGAGTAAGTGCTACAGAGAAATTCGGAATTGCATGAAATAAGAAGTTGTCTCATGGGAAAGAAAGAATGACCCCTCCAAGGATTGTTAGGCTTTATGTCAGACATAAGGGAGAGTGTGGCCACTGCGCTCCCAAGAAGAAAGCATTTTAGTGGAAGGGAATGACGTACGTTTTGGTTACTTTCTTCGGTACACCCAAGGTTGCACATTAGATGACCTGGCTTTGCAGAAGTCAGCTGTGAATGTACAGCCATGTGCCTGCAGAGCTGTCCGTGCAAGTAGCCTCCCTGTCACCAAGGACACATCAACAAGATAGCGGCAGAAACGACAAAGGCACAAGGTTACAACAACTTGCTTTCCACGACTTTTGCCTTGGAAAGAATAGATGGTCTTATTTTAATAGCACACATGTACACATACTTGATGGGAAATCCACAGACTATTTGAAGTCAGTGGCTTGCAAAAGTGACTGCATTTTAGAATCAGTTGGGTTATGCATACATATGAGGAGGTAACCCCCCCCCCAAAAAAAAACCCTGAATGTGACAGTGAGGGGGATAGGACGTTTGTTCCACCAGGTCAGACTGTGCATCACGCTTTCTAGTTAGAGATCCTGAAAAGGTTGCGTAACAGTGTGAGACCAAAGAGGCCTGGTTTGTGGCAGAGAGCAGGCTATTTTTGCAACCACGACAGTGCACCTGCTTGTGCAGCCATCTTCATGCATCAGTTTTTGGCCAAAAAACAGTATGTCTCTCTTGTCCCACACACATCACTCACCTGACCTTGCTCCCGTGGTTTTAATATTTTATTTCCTCAAATGAAGAGGGACATGAAAGTACAGTGATTTGACGATGAAGAAGAAGTGAAAAAAAAGTGAGAGAGGTGCTGTCAGCCATCCAAAGATGAGTTTGAAAACTGTTTCCAAGAACGGAATTGTAGCTTTGACAAAGATAGGAAGTGTAATGGAGAGTATTTTGAAGGTGATCGGGTTGTTTTATTATTATTATTTTTTAATCATATTTGTTTTATAAAAAATTAAATTCATAGCTTTGAAACTATTCTGGTTTGGTTTGGGGGGGGTTTGGGGGTGCCCCCTCCTGTATATATCTTTATATTAGGGCACAAACCACCACGAGCAGAGGAATCTGTATCTCTGGGGATAATGCCCAGGGAGTTGTGGCTTTACGAGTCCCCCAGGAGAGCTGATACTGTTTGGGCTTGCACTCTTCTCCCAGTACAGTTGGCAACCAGGAGAAAGAAATCATCCATGCTGTGTCTGAGTTGTTAAATGTTCTTTTTTTTTTTAATTGTTTTACTGGGGGCTCGTACAATTCTTATCACAATTCATACATACATCCATTGTGTCAAACACATTTGCACATTTGTACATTTGTTGCCATCATCATTCTCAAAACATTAGCCTTCTACTTGAGCCCTTAATATCGACTCCTCTTGTTCCCCCTCCCTCCCCACTCCCCTTCCCTCATGAACCCTTCATAATTCATAAATTATTATTATTTTGTCATATGTTACACTGTCCAACATCTACCCCCACCCTCTTCTCTGTTGTCTATTCCCCAGGGAGGAGGCTATACATAGATTCTTATAATCGGTTCCCCCTTTTTACCCCACATTCCCTCCACCCTTCAGGCATCACCACCCTCACCACTGGTCCTGAAGGGGTCATCTGTCCTGGATTCCCTGTTTCCAGTTACTATCTGTACCAATGTACATTCACAGAGCCTAAGAAGATATTTTATGTGACGCAGTAATTGTCAAACCTGGCTGCTTTCAGAATCTTCAACCTATCTAGGTAAAAATACAGCTCCCCCGGAGAGTCTCAGGCTGGGGGCAAGGGACAGGTGCTCCCCTGGTAGAGGATGGGTGCATGAGTCTGACAACAGTCTAGATGCAGAATGCTCCACTGCTTGCTTGTTGTGTGTGTTTGTCTATAGCGCCTTCCCAGGGTGAACTACCCAGAAAATCCTAAGGCAAGGGACCGGTGCCTATGCTGCAATTGCTACCTCCCAGGACTCTTTTTCTTCATTGGACAGTGTTCAGAACACTGGAAAGGATTTTCATGAGTGGGTGTATAATTTCACTGTTTGGTGTTTAGTAGGAATGACCTTAGGTTAATCAGTATTTTCTCTTTTTCTAACCTGCTGTGAGGGCAGAAGGTCTGATGCTAACAAATTACATCATTCACAATTGAAGTATAAATTGAACTCCTGATTCATTTGTTTGCTAATCATCCCTCCTTATGAATACACTAATCAGCCTCCTTGGGGAATTTGCTTCTCCTGTACCGTCACTTATACAAGGCCACATTTCATTGACCTAAAGCCACTGATTGCTAGCTGTTGCAGTGAATTGTGTCCCAGGCAAGCTTTGTGGAAGTCCTAACATATATACCTGTGAATGTGACATTGTTTGGAAATGGGGACTTTGAACATGTTATTAGTTAAGTTAACATGAGATCATACTAGATTAGTGTGGAACTTGGTGCCCTTATAAAAGAGGAGATCACACACACACACACACACACACACACACACACACACACACACAGGAAGGGTCACCATGGAACAATGAGGACAGATGCAACTATCAGACAAAGACAGGTAAGGGTTATCTGGATCCCCGGAAGCTAGGAGAGAGGCATAGAACCGTTTCTCAGTCAAAGCCTTCAGAAGAAAGAAGTCAGAATGGTTGATATGCTGGTGCTAACATACAGCTTCCAGAACTGTGAGACACACAGTACTGATCGTGTAAGCTGCCCAGCATTGTTTTGTGGCAACCCTTGCAGAGATTCTAAGACCCCAACTAAACAAGCTGAGATCTGGTTAAGGGAAAAATCAATGTCAAAATAAGATCTTGGACAAATATGGCTGACCCTTAGAATTACATGATTATCTATTTAAACATACAGATTTACAAGAAGAGCCACCCCATTGAATCTTGGCCTGGGGCAAGAGACAAACACTTATATGTAAGAAGGTCTGTAAGCGATGATGCTTTGGTTAGTTTCTGTAACACATTTCCCATGCCCTGTGTCATGAATAATGTGTCTCAAGCCCAAGATGGGGAGAGAACCTCAATCTATCGGTCCTCAGTGATGGGAGAATTGACTGAGAATGTATCTGAGAGACAGAGTTTTATTTTCATTGTGGATCAGGGAGAGGGGTCTAACAACTGCTTTAGTATGTGGTGGCTGTTTGGACAGGAAAGTTTCCACAGTAAGGTTTTTTATTTGAGAGATCTCTGTATAATTTTACTGAGGTGGGATACCTAGTGAAACAATTCGCATCATGATGCTAAAATACCCCAAACCTCAGAAGGCATCCAGAGGGGGGGAAGAGAGGAGGCATGGGAGGGAGAGCAGGAAGAACTCACACCGCCTCTGGCTGAGCTGTGGTCCCCTCTCTGTCTGTGGTGGAAAGGGCATCATTCAAGTGGGCCGAGGACAAAAGGAGTGTCTGCTTAACTGAAGAGGTCAATTCTCCAAACAGCTCTGGGCTATGTGTGGGCTTTCCTTCCCCTGTGCAGAGGGAGGATCTGAGGCCAGCTGAGAAGGAGCAGTTGTTAGGAATACAATGCAGCTCCAATTGCTACAGTGTAGGGAGTCAGTAACTGTTGACTAGTGATTATGAAGTATCCTCTCATTGGAAATGTAGCACGCATGTTGGTACAAGCATGTGCTCCCACACATAAGGTAAAATCCTGACTTCACTCTTCCTTCAGACATTAGCCCTCGTTTCAAAAACTATTGCTTCTGGAGTTCCAGTTCTTACACGCATGGGTATATTCCAAACAACATAAGTCTCTGCAGTAAGTAGACGGCTGCAGATATTTGCAGACTTTCCATAATATTAAAGTTTTCTATAAAGCAAGGACTGTTGGTTTCTGGAAATTAAAAGAGCACTTGACGCAGTGTTGACTGGACCCAACCACAGAGGCGATGCCATAAGGATGAGCTCATTTACCCCAAACTGAATACAGAAATGGCCCCAAAATAGGATGGCACCTGTCTATAGAGGGACAAGCATATAAGAGAGCACAGAAAGGACTTTCTCTGTTATGAATTGGAAAGAAAAAAACAAAAGCAAAGAAGAGCTGCGGAACCCTGGCAAGGTCTCCCTGTGTCCTTGGCCAGACCGTGTCTTCCAGTAAGCATGTCCACCTTCTGCTCCTGAGCCGACCCCACCCTTCAGAGACACGGGTGTATTTTGGCAAGGGACAGTGGAGAGAAAAGAGTGAGCATGGCTCCTCTTGTACCAGACCCACCCCAGGAGCACGAGGAGGGACTGTAGGCAGCCCTGTGCAGGGCACCCGTCCCTTTCTAAAGGTGGACGCTGAGTAAGGAAGGGTGGAAACAGACAGCTTCTCCTACCCTCACAGGAAAGAGGGTCCAGAATTCAATTGAAGTAGAACTTGAGGTTTGTAAGATCATTCTAGGGTTGGAGAAAATATTTTTAGAAAGTGACAGAATGAAACCATCTGAAACCAGATGGCCTGGTTCAAAACGTGGCCTTGCCGCGAGCTCTGCTGTAATCTTGGAAAGCTCTCTTCGCATTGCTGTGTCCCGTTACCTTCCAAATCAGACGCACTGCCAATGAGTCAATACCGTCTCATAGCAACTCTATAGAGCAGGGTAGAGTAACCCCTGTGGGTATCACAGACTGTAGATTTACCAGAGTAGAAAGCACAGTCTTTCTCCTGAGGATCAGTTGATTGTTTTTGAACTGCTTACCGTGTGGTGAACAGCCCGGTGAGTAATCAAAATAGCACTTACCCTCTGGGGTTGGTGAGAAGCTACAGTCAATCAACTTGTGAAACTGCTTGGAACCAAAGGAGATTACGTCCAAAAGCATTGCTTTGGGGTTCCATTTCCGACCTGCGTGAATTTATTTCAAACAAAGTAAGACTTAGCACATCTCTGAAACCAGTGGATGGCTGCAGACAAGATCTCTCCTAAGACTTGTCTTGGTCTCTTAGAAGGCCTTCAAAAAGGCGGGTGGGGTATTTTTGTGCCAGTGGAAAAAATGTTTTGAAGTTTGGGCTAATCCTAAAAGTTTAACAAGACCTAAGGGGAAATATTCCCAAAGCATCGAAGTTTTGCCACAAGTTCACTGGAATGCTGCCTCATCTAAAACAACATTTATTTTTTTAATAATCATTTTATTACTGGCTCATACAACTCTTTTCACAATCCGTACATATATCATTTGTGTCCAGCACAGTCATATGTATGTTGCCATCATCATTCTCAAAACACCTGCTTTCTACTTGAGCCCTTGGTATCAGCTCCTCATTTTTCCCCTCCCTCCCTCTTTCCCCCTCCCCTTTGGTAATTTATAAATAATTATTATTGTATCATATCTTATATCATCTGACATCTCCCTCACCCATTTCTCCGCTGTCCATCCTCCAGGGAGGAGGTTATATGTAGACCTTGTCATCTGGTCCCCCTTTCTCCTTGACCCTCCCTCTACCCTCCTGATATCACCACTCTCACTACTGATCCTGAGGGGTTCATCTGTCCTGGATTCCCTGTATTTCTAGTTTCTATCTGTGCCAGTGTACATCCTCTGGTCCAGCTGGATATGTAAGGTAGAACTGGGATCATGATAGTGGAGGGGAGGCAGCATTTAAGAACTAGAGAAAAATTGTAATGTTTCATTGTTACTGCGCTGTACTCTCACTGGTTTGTCTCCTCCCTGCAACCCTTCTGCAAGGGGATGTCCAATTTCCCCCAGATGGGCCCTGGGTCACCACTCTGCACTCCCCCTCATTCACAATGCTATGATTAATTTTTTTTTGGTCTTTGATGCCTGATACCTGGTCCTTTCAAAGCCTTGTCATCTCACAGGCTGGTGTGCAGGTCTAGTGTCTTCAGGAAGGCTAGGAAAACCTCAAAGATGACCTAAGCGAGGGAAGACTGTCAATCTTAAAAAAAGGAAGACAATTGTGAATAAAGTCCAGAATCTGGTGGGAAAAGATTCCAGCTGATTGAGTAGCTACTGAAGTTGGAATCTCGTAGAGTTCAGCAGTTTCGATGTTAACTTCTTGGCCTAAGCAATCTTTGGGGTGCTAAGAGGTTTGCCATTCTTGGAGTTCACCTTGCTGATCTTCCCATCACTCTTTCAAGCAAGAGGGAAGCTAATAAGTATGATTTCATGGGAGGAATCAGAACCAGGTGAGATAATTAAGTTTTGTGTCGATTTGGCCGGATTCTCGGTGGCAGTGAAGGCACAGTGACACTGGGTGATGTACGTAAGCAGCACCATAGTTGGTTCGGCTGTGAGCAGCAGACCAGTTGAGATAAGATTAAGGTAGAGTGCAACTGAATTCCTCAGGTCACAGCCCTGATGCAACTGAAAGGGAGTTTCCTTGGGGCACACCTTTCTTAGATAAGTGGATGCTATGGAAAAGCTTGCTTTCTTGCTTTGGCTTCTGAATCCTGCATCTGGCTCATGGACCTCTGGTTCTTTGGATTTGAGCCAGTTGTGCACCAACCCTGGAAGCCATTCATGGTCGCCTGATGACCTTGGAATCATGGCCTTTCCAGCAACACACTTGACTTGCTGACTCCACAGTCACCACCCTCTGCATTCATAGCCTGTGATCTTGCTGCTGATGTTGCGATCATCAGTTCCCAAGTCTATGGGAATCAAGAAAAGCCTCTAGCTTAACATTTGACCCATGGAACTTGGTCTAGATGTGCCAGCTTCTACAATGTGGAAACCGGTTTTTTATAAGAATTTCTTCACATATATATCCATCACTGGTTTTGCTTCTCTACAGAACCCAGCCTAAAACATGGGGGATGTAGCAATATGTTCTAGAGAGCAAGATCCAGTCAAAATAATATGGTTTTTGAGGGGACCGCTAGACAAGTTAAATTTAAGTCAGAGAGGTTAGTTAGCTTAGAAGGTTATGGTAATAACTTTTAGGATCCCCAAAGGGTAATCTTGCTATATTTTTTTAAATGACACAGGACAATCAAGAAGGCCTATTAGGAAGAAATGTTAAGACAATTGGAAACGGCTTTGATGAGAAAGAGCAGGAAAGTCATGCTGAGGAGTCCTTTCCTTCACAACAGTTCACCTGCTCATTCTTCAGGGGCGACCGGGGCTACCCTATGAAAACTCCATTCGGAAACCTACCCCAGCTACCTTACAGCTCACATCTTGTTCCTTCCAATAATTCTTTTTGCTTCGCAAACTCAAGGAACATTGACTAGGAACACAATTTTGAGTTCCTCAAAGATGCAGAAATTGTGGATCAACGTGGTGTGAGGCAGAGATCCCTGAGTCATCGGAGGGCAGAATCAGAGAGACGAAGACACTGCCTCCAGATGGGAAGGCCTCTAGGCCTCCCAGAAACAATAGATGGACAAGTTAACATGTTCATTTAATAAAGTTTTCTGTGATTAGGTAGAAATACATTTTTATTTATCTTTGTATATTGGGGGAAAAAAAGCATTCTCCAAATGCTAGAAGAGACTATTCCCTATAAAACAGTGGTTCTCAACCTTCCTAATCTCACAACCCTTTAATTCAATTCCTCATATTGTGGTGACCCCCAACCATGAAAGTATTTCATTGCTACTTCATAACTGTAATTTTGCTAATTTTATGAATCTGGCGATGCCTGTGAAAGGGCCGTCCAACCCCTAAAGGGGTCGTGACCCATAGGTTTGAGCACTGCTGCTGTAAAAGAACATCGTGCTTCATGAAAGAGGATCAGTTAATAAAAAAGAAGACTCTCAACGAGGTGTGTTGACAGGGTGGCTCCACAGTAGGCTCACACCTAACAGTTGTGAGGGTGTGCAGGACCACGCAGCGCTGGGTTCGGTGGTATGTTGGGTCACTCCGTCAGAACTGGCTAACAACAACAGCAACGAATGCTGCTTATCTTAATCTGCCTACCCTCTGGGAACTAAATTGCCAGCTTTGCTTTCGCAGTTTGTTTCCCCTTTTCATTTTCTAATTGCACCTGGATATGTGTACATTTCCTATTAAGAGGTGACTCTTGTCAGCTGCATTTTCTCTGGGCCAGATGTATGGATGCCATCGTGAATTCTAAATCTTGGGCCTGTTCTTTTTTTAAATTACCATCATGGAAATAATTACTTTTTTAATGCTCAGCAATGTTTATGATCTTTACTAATCTCTAAAACGCAAAATCTATATTCTGGACAGGCCCCAGGCACATTAGCACAAAGAGCAAAAACTCTGTTAACAGTATACATGTTTCTGAGCTTAGAGCATGCATCATTTTTTTTTTAAACAAAGGTGTTCAAACTACATTGCTTGTTTTCCTCTACGAACTTCATCGAACCACAGTGAGAGCTTGTGGTAAGTGTTGACTTCTTCCACCTTCTCTCATGTGTTGTTCTTGTGCCTGATGAAAGCTTGCTGGGAAGACAAAACTGCTGCCTTCACACCTTTGCCCTGCTTTTCCGCATGCAGAAGCCCTGGGGAACTGACTTGTCAGGAAGCCCAGTTTTTAGCCACTGATCTCTGACTCAGAATTCTCTTGCTTTTCCCTGCTCTTTTCCCAAGGTTCAGGGCTGGGGCGACCTGGATAATTCTGATAGACCGTGGGTGGCTGCTCTGATGTCCAACTGTGTTGACAGTCACATGGGCTGGCATATTTTTAGAAATCATGTTATTGACATATAATTTATGTATCATACAATTCACTAGTTAAAACATATCAAAAAAGTTTTGTATATCAAAATACATTGTACAAATCATTACCACAATCAGTTCTAGAACATTTCTTCTTTCTAGTTCTCATAGCTATTAGCTCCCCAATTTCCACACACATGCACACACACACACATACACACACACACACACACACCCATACCCGCAACACACCATTAATCTAGTTACTGTCTCCATGGATTCACCTATACTGGATTTCACATGGGGGAAGACATAACTATTTTTTTTCAATTCATTTAAAAAAAAACCCTCCTCAGTAACAATAACAAAATATACCAGGGAAAAGCCTCAATTAAAAAGAATGCAAGAAATACTAAAAACTATAATCAATTGAAAATGGGTCAAAGGGGAGATCAAATGATAGGTCTAATATTTTAACCAAACTGCATTAGCAACAAGCCACTTTTCAGTGCGCTCTGCCCGATAACAAGGCCGCTCACCTCTCTTGACTGTGGTCAGAAGGCGTTTACTGGAGGCTTAAACCACGCAGGGACTCTGCAAACGGATGTCTCATTTCAATTGTCATTCACAGCCTTCTGAAAACCAGGTGTTCAGAATCGAAGTTCTGATACCATTCCCCCCATTGAGTTTGGATATTATTCTTTATAATCCTTGTAACACACCATTAGCAGCCATATTTAGAAGCAGCATCTTTGATGTAGTGAAAACTTTGTGCAATTGTTCACTACAGGTTAGCAAAGATGTCCAAGCAAAGCTGAGGTTACCTTGAGTAATCCAGTGCTGTGTGTTTACTAGTCGCCCTAGTAGCAGTTGGTGAACAGTAAGTACACAGGGTTGGATGTGGATGAGCAGATCTTCAGAGAAGCTGGCTTGTATGAAGAAGGCAACATCAGGGTCAGAGGAAAGGTTCTTAAGAACCTGCAATAGGCAGATGACGCAACCTTGCTTGCTAAAACCAAGGGCTTGGAGCACATACTGATGAAGATCAGGTGTCCAGTCTTCCGAATGGATTACTACTGCTCAATGTCGAGAAAGCCCAAATCCTCATCAATAAAACAATGACAAATGGAGAAAAGGTTGAAGTTGTCAAGGATTTTGTCTGGCTGGGATCCACAATCAGTGCTCATGGAAACATCAGTCAAGAGATCAAAAGAGGAGTTGTACTAGGTCAATCGGCTGCACTACACCCCTATAGAGCATTGAAACGCAGGGATGTAACTTTGAAGACTAAGGTATGCCTGGCTCAAGCCATGGTATTTTCAATTGCTTCATATTTATGTTAAACTTGGACATTGAATAAGGAAGACCAAAGAAGAGTAGATGCATTTGAGTTGTGCTGCTGGAGAATGTTGAAAGTACCATGCGTTGCTTAAAGGACAAACAAATCTATGTTGGAAGAAGAATGACTAGAGTATTCATTAAAGGCAAAGGTGGCAAGACTTCATCTTACATATGCTTTGGACATATTGTCAGGAAATACCAGTCCCTTGAGAAGGACGTCATGTTTGGTGAAGCGAAGGGGCAGCAAAAAGGAGGAAGACCCCCAACTGGATGAATGGACACAGTGGCTGTAACAGTGGACTCAAGCAAGGGAAAGCACGTGAGGGCGGCATAGGACCAGCCAGTGCTTATTCGGTTGTGCACAGTGTCACTGTGGGTCCAAATCAGCCCCGTGGCACCTAACAACAACAACAACAACACAACACCAATGTAATAATTGTAGTCATAGTAATAGAAGTCCCCCTCCTAGCCCTCAACCCCAACAGCATCTGAGCCCCGGGAGGATTGTTGAATTTGGCCTCTTGAGTCAGGGTGTTAACTACAGACATGGGTGGTTTAAACACACCAGCCACTTATCATGAAAAATGTGAGGCTCAGTGGTCCCACAAAGGTTTATAGACTCAAAACTCTGCACTATAACCCAGTTGCACTCTGTGTTACAGGGTTGCTCTGAGTTGGAATTGACTTGATGGCAGTGCTTTTGTATTACTTTGGTGAGCAGTGAAAATTCCAAGAGAAAGAAGTACAGGGCTGAGTATGCCCAGTTAATCATCCCTAAGTATCTTCAACCAAAGAGTCCCCTCTTAGGGGGTAAAAGGAATGACTCAGGTGTTAGAGAGGGGCCAGAAAGGTGCTTAGCTAAAACTGGCTGCTCCTGGGAACCAATGTGGGGTGATGTCGCAGTGAGGAAATTGGTACATGGAAATTCCATACTTTGCAAAAGCTTTGCAGCACCTTAGCAAGGTTGTCAAATTTTGAGTGTGGGCTTTGCACTCTTTCTGCTGAGAGCTGTTCTCCAAATTGAAAAATTTGATCTATGACATAAAAGAGCTGTTCATTCTCTAGAATGTGAAGCAAGATTTTACATAAACTATGCCGGAAAGATAGCTCATTATTTTCTCCCTGAGGTTTGCTACCGCTGTGCGTCGGTGCTCATCTTTGTTGCCATACTTCTGGCTTCCTTGTCTTCTGCGAAGTAGGCGATTTCCTTCTCATGGCATACGTGGCTCACTCACTTTCTTCCCTTTGAAGCTGGTGTTGACCAAAGCTCACCTGTGGGAAAATTGAAAACCAGCTTTCCTCGATCTCTCTTGGTTTTCCCAATGGGAAGAGCTATGTCCTGTCCGGGAGCTGATGGGTTCTCTCTGGGTTCCACCAGCCCAACCTGATTGCACTGGCATTATTGGTCCAGCTGAGACCCTACTGCCTGGAGGCTGCTTTTTAATTTTTTAATTTTTTTAAAGTCTCCTTTTTTCAAATGTAATTAACATGATGTTTAATATTTAAAACACCTAACTGCATTTTTACACTTTTGGCATTGGGTCGCTGAACTTGTGTGCTGTTCAAGGACAGCTGGCAGGTCTTCCAGAGAGGGTGTGGGGCCCTGCTCTCAAATTGCATTCACGTTCGGAGAGCTGCTTCCTTGTGGCTGCTGGGGGCTGGAACGGGATTATTTATGGCTGTAATTCCCATTAGGAGACTTCCTGGAAGATCTCTATGAATGAGCTCGATAGAGGGGTTGAAGGAGACAAAGTGTCACTGCTCTGGTTCCTAACAGACCTTCAGAGCCAACATGGTGGAAATAATTAGTGGCAACGAAATTTGCTCTATGTGGGGAATTAGGAGGAAAAAGGTGAATCTTGCATCCAGATTTTAAGCATACACATTTAGAATTTTTCTCTTCAGCTAAATCAGAATTTTATTCCAGAAGCCAAAGATCATATCCCTCGTCCATGATAATTTTAGGCACTTAAAATATACTTTACTTCTGTGGCTACTAGTAGCATGCAGAAACTATAGGCTGTTTTAAGTGTTCCTTGAAATATTAATGCAATAGACTTCCATCGTTTAGAAGCTAGTTTTGAAAATATGGTTCCTTTTAGTTGCAGGATTGGAAATCTGATTACCATTTGGACTTGCAAACATGAGAAACAAAGAAAGAAGTTTAGGATAGAACCTGATGCTTATTGGACAGTCTTTTACAATGCGTCCTGGCGGGTGGTAGGCACTGCTGGCCGGAACCTTGGAACAGCTCTCGTTGATTAGTCTACAAAGTGTTCCCTCCCTTCTCTTTTCTTTTCCGTTTTTCTCTTTCTCGCAGCGATGACTGGAGGCGTCCGTCAAAGGCAGGACAGCTTCCGTGGTTCTGCAAAGCGGGTGCTGGGCATGCGCGTCAGTTCTGAGGGAGCTGAGGAAAGGTTATTGTGGGCCCTCGGATGGGGAAGAGACTTTCCAGAGGATGGCTGGGTTCATTGGAAGGTCATTCTGGGGCGCTTTTCTGAAGCAGTTTAATTTGGGGTGTGAAGCTAGTGAACCTTCGGCAACGCTACTGGGATGAGGTTGTGGCCAGCCTTCCAGAACACGTCCTGTCTTTCATTCCCTTGAGCTAGTGCATTATTCTGTGGACTGTCAGACCGGCACCTTTGGATATTTCGATGACCTTGAAAATGAGCATAATTAAGTTTCCTTGGGCACAGCGGGACTTCATATGCGTAATGAGCAGCCAGCAGCATTCCCTGGAGACCACATTTATGAAAGGCATTCAAGAAGGACAGACACAAACCTTTGCAATGAGGGGCAGTGAGCTTTAGTTACAGGGAGTGTGGCTCTATTTGGACATTCCTTATCATGCGCACGTAGAACGTCCTCTGAAATTTAATAATGCCTCTTTCTGATATTTTTCTTGGTAGATCCATCATGTGAAACAGAAGGAAGGGAGTAATTGTATTGGAATTACTAAACAGGGATGAGAAATGAAAAATTCCTGTAGAGGGGAGAGGAGAAGTCCCTTGTAGTCTGCATTAACTTTGTTATAACTAAAACAATGTTTAGTGTATAACAATCTTGTATGCACAGTTATGCTTCCAGGCTGTGGCAATGCCTGCCATTGAGCTGGTCACATAGCAGGTACTTTAAAAATGCTCAGTGAATACTTTCAAGTGAATTAACTCCATGCATTTTCAAAATTATTTTCTCAACAACTCTGATCCTTTGTGGCACTGTTGCCTATGAAATGTTCTCTTGAAATTTCTTGAAAGTAGACAGATTCACATGGGATCATTACAATTTGTAATCCATCTGACGGCAAATAACAATGAGGTAGATACATAAAGAGTTAAATAGAAGAATCTGTTAACATCAGCAATTTAACTATCTATCTATCTATATATTTATCTATCTATATCTATCATCTACCATTCTGAATACCGGTATTTGCTTTCAGCCAATGAAAGTTTTAAAAACAAATTATGATATGCTCTCAGCCAAGGAGCTGGATGGAGTGTTCCATACCATAGATGCTCTCTGCTCGTGTGGTATGGATTCTCTTTCCACCTTTAAGTCCATGTTGCTGGAACTCTTGCCAAATATCTATATTATATATTTGTGGCTTCAGGCACCTACAAGGAAATGGTCCAGGAATCCCATTGTGGAGACCATTAGGCATTAAAGATTAGTGAAAGTCCTTTTTCCCCTATGAAGGACATCACTGCGGATGGTATGATCAATAATTTAGAAATGTTTGTTGATACACAACATGGCGAGGAAAGGAGGTTTCCAAAGGGCATGGAAGTGCCGCTAAAGTGCTGTGATGCGATCATGCACTCGCAGGGAGAGCGCTGTGGGGACTGCAGTAGGGATCTCTCACACCTCTATTCAGTTCATGCTAAATGGAACAAGCATATATTACCCCCTGACTAAACAGAATGACTGAGAGAGAGGTGGGGACACGAGATGATGGACCCGGTACATATCCACCATGCCTATCCTAAAGTGATGTTCCTGTTGTTTTTTTAAAATCGATCTCTACTCATCACTACCCACATCATTGCCAATTAGGTTTTTCTGCTCTCTAAAAAGAGAGGCAATGTGAATGTCAAGAAAGCAACCAAATGATACTCTTAGGAACCGCCAGTGAATCATAACATGGCCCATTTGTTTTTGTTCCTCTTCACCAGCAAAGCCAAATGCTCTAAGAAAAGTATTTACCAAATCAAGGTAACTGTCTATCTGTAGGTTCCAAACCCGAGCAAACCCACTGCCACAGAGTCCATTCGGACTCACGGCCACCCTTTATGGCCTGTAAAGAAAGCTGCTGTGCGCATCTCTGCCCTTAAGAAAGGCCGTTGACTGCTTAGCACACCACAGAGCAGGCTTCGCCAAATGATCCACTCCCCTCTGATGGTCTCGTTGGTGTGCTATCCAGCACACTAGTGTTTCCTGTTCCAAACAGAAGATTGATCTTTTTGCTTTTGATGTTGCTCTACATGCTTTATTTATTCATTTTTAAGAGTTTTATTGGCACTTTATTCACATAGGATACAATCCAATAGCTCAGTCATATTAAGAAAAGTTGTACAATCATGACCACCATCAGTTTTTAAATATTTTCTAGATTAGAAGGTTGATCTTAATGTGCATCTCCAGAATTTGTAGTCATCATATTTCAAATAAAGACATGAGCTGCTTCCTTAAATAGATAAAATATACATGTGTATATTGAAAACAGAGCAATATTTTCACAAATTTGCTGCGGTTGCCGTTGGTGGTGGTGGTGGGCACCATGAGTTTGACTCTGATGTATAGTGGCGACCCTATGTACAACAGAACAAACACTGTCTGATCCTGTGCCATGCTCACAACTATGCAAGCTACACCCTGGAAAAACAAATCTAGTCAACACCGACTATTATTATTATTTGTGTGCTTATGAAAAACCAGTTGTCTTCAAAGTGATTCCAATTCATAGCAACCCTGTGTGTGTATCAGAGTATAAAGTTCACAATAGTTGATTTTTGGGGGGAAATAGATCAGTAGACCTTTCTTCCAAGGTACCTGTGGATGGACTCCCAGTGTCATTCTTTTTGATTAACTGCAAAGTATATTAAGCATTGGTAACTTTGTATCTTGTACCTCAAAATCCAGATTCACTACATTTCACTAGCTCAACAGCCTCTTCTGGCAACTATTTTGTATAATGTGCCCCATATCAAGGTGACCTCTCACAGGGAAGGCTCCTCCCACCTTTATTCCTACCCCAGAAGTGCAGTGGAGCCAATTTTGATTCAATCTCAACATCATCTGAAATCACTTTGAAGACATGTAGGCATGAAATACTTGTACTTCTTGCTGTGTCTTTTGTATTCCACTGAGTATTTGCCAATCTGGAGGGTACACAATGGGTGGAAACCTTTACTGCTTGATGAAGGTCAGCAGGATATATTCAGAAGCCTTATTTAACCTAAATCTTATTTATGGTAGGGTAGGTAGACACTTTGGTTGACTTTCTGTGGTCTGCAGTTTTGATAGGTATGTCTGTGTGGTTAGTTTTTTGTTGTTGATTTTTTTCTACTGAAACATCAGATGGAGTGAGAAATTTTAAATACAGCATATTTAGTAGATATACATGCATGTGTTTTATAAAATACCTAGTGACAATAGTACTTAACATTGAGTTTATTCTATATTTCAAGTCTTCCTTAATATGCATCATCTCTCTTAACTCCTACAATTCTTTGACTTGTAGCCAGTTGCCATGAGATGGCACCAATTCAAGGGTAGCTGGTTATAATTCATATATCCCCATGTGTGTCAATGTAGAAAGGTTCTATTGAGTCTTCTTTGATTCTCCAGTCCTTTCTTCCGAGGTACCTCCACTCAAGCCTACAGCCTTCTGGCTGGCATCCGAATGTGCTGTTAGCGCCACTCAGGGGCACCCCACCTTATAATGTAGATTAGAATATAAGATTAATCACCTTAGGGAAAATTGATGAAGATTCCCCAGTCCTTACTGAATGCTGGGGAGACCAAGCTTGTACAAAACAAAGGATTCCCATGTACTCTCCCAGCCAAGAACTGCTGACCTTTCTGGACCGGCCTAGGTCAGAATAGTCAGGGTGATATGGCTGTAAATGAACCCCTGGGCCAGAATGATTCATAGCAACACTGCATGGCAGAGAGGAACTACCTCTTTAAGTCTTTCCAAGAGTGGACAGCCTTCTCTTTCTTCCTTGGTGCAGCTGGTGGGTTTGAGCCTCAGACCACGTGGTTAGCAGTTCCATATGTAACCCACAGCACCACAGTTCCTATGCATCAGCACCAACTCAATGGCACTGAGTTTGACTGGTTTGAGGCAAGAATATGTCCTTTGGACAAATATTTTTGACATTAGGATTGTTTTCAGGCTCTATCTACAATTCTGTGAATGTAAAGTCATTATATTTGGCTTTAAAAAATGGAGAATAATTTGAATTTAGCCCTGGAGAGCTAAAATTATTCTCTGGATATAGATTCAGTGTAACCCATTTTGCAATTTCAACATGATGACTTTCTCTGCTTCCAGAAATTGTGGCTCTGACAAGCTCCGGCTGCAGTTACTTCATTAATCTTACTCTACCAGGACACCTGTTCACTACTGTGCGGTGTCAGCTGATATCACACAGTAATTATGTTGTTAATTCCTGGACTGATGTTTTCCAGGCTGAAGCCTGGCTTCCTGTAGGTAGCGATCTGGGAAATCAAGTCGAGGAGATAAAGAAAGCCTTGACGATTGGCTGCTTCTACTGGCTGCGTTGTGTGACATGACTCTAGCTGGAAAGAATGCCATTTGTTGATTATGTCTTTCCCCACCCTGCCCGACCCCCAGCCCCATAGGGCCCAGTGTCAGCAGAAATTCAGTTCACTAAATGGTAGTTTAAAAAAAAAAGTTAAATGAAAAGAACTGCTGAGTGAGACGTAACTAGATGTGGATTCTGGCGTCACTCTTGACTTAGAGATCTTGAGGTTTACCTAATCTCCTGTGTTGTCAGCCAGCACGTTCATGGTCTCTGTACCCTCAGACTCCACGAACCACGGGCGGGGGCAGCTAACCAAGCTCAAAGGTCAGAAGGAGCATAAGTGCTACATAGACAGTATTTATATTGTGGTAGGTATTACAGGTAGTTCAGAGATGACATAAAGTATATAGGAGGGCATTTGCAGATTATGCAAACACTACACCATTTGGTTTGGGTACCCAAAACCAAGCCCCTGCGGATAGTGAGGGACAGCTGTATTTCAGTATGTGTATTTGCATAATGGGAATCATGACAGGTCCCACATAATAAAATGTAAATCTTCATCAGTAAAGGTTGTTGTTGTTAGGTGCCTTTGAGTCAGGTCTGACCCATAGTAAGCCCCAGGACAACAGAACGGTGAGTTAGCATTGAGTAGGCCAATGGCAGTGTAAATGTTACCTTGTATGATTATTTAGCAAACAAATCTACCCATGCCTACTTTGCTTGGCAATGTGGGAAAGCTATTTTGAGCAACTACTTTCTGTGGACTGACCCATGTCCCTCCAAAATACGTATTGACAGCCTGGAGACCTTATGAGGCAATTGCACTCTGTCCTATAAGGTCACTGTGAGTTGGAATCAACTCAGTGCCAAGGTGCACTTATGTGAAATGGAGTTCTACCAACACGACAGGTAAGTGCTCATCTGTTACAGACATGACATTTATTCTCATAAAGGACAGGTGGGGATACATGAATCCACAAGCCCAAGAATTCCAAGGATTATTGGTTCCTTGAAGCTGAAATAAACAATGAAGGCTCTCCTCCTGGAGCCGTATCGTGCATGAATCTGAACTGCTAGCCTTCTGAGATGGGAGAAGATATGTTCTGTTCCTTGAAGCCACCCATCTGTGGTATTTCTGCTACAGCAGCATGGAGGGATGGCAGCAGGATTTTTGTTTAGTGCAAAGGGCAGATAAATGCAGATAAGAGAGGAGGGTGCTGTGGATGAGAAACAAGCTCCGTGTGTGGTCTGGCATGGCACAGACCCCTGAGCCCTAAGAATCTGCAAATGAAATGTTTGCCCTTCAGTGCTATGCGATGTGATTTCTGAAGGGCTTGGAAAGAGCCTTGGCTCTCTGGCAAGTTCGCAGAACACTTTAATTTTCCTTTTATCTATATAAAAAATGCAGCTAATTGTACCTACTTCATAAAAACTGCTGTGGGGTTTAAGTGAGACAAAGCCTATAAAACTCTCAGACCAACTCCCAGCCCAGGGTAAGTGTGTGCGAAATCAATGATCTCTTGCACATTTGCTAGAGTCACACGTGAAAACAAAGGAAACTTCTTGCACTGTTTCATCAGAATGAGGGGCGCCAGTCCAACTCCCCCTCACCTGACTAGTGGCCATTGCCTTCCTCTTTACACTCTCTTCCTTGTGATCAGCGATGACATTCTCTTGTTTGCCCCAGCCCATCGCTTCTTGACGTGGTTTCCTCACCCCCGCCCCATGCTACGATCAACACTGCTAGGATGACACTGGCATTCCAACTCAATTGTTTTAAGTATTTTAACTAATGGAATTGTATTGTATTTTCGCCGTGGGGATTTGAGCTGTGGGCAGACCCAAGACAAGTGATAAATAATAAATGTCATAATGGCCTTTCAGCTATATTTGGAAGCAGTGTTTTCCTTGCTCTTCGGGTTCTGACATTTCCTTGTACTCTGTTCTCCTTTGTATATAGATTTAGATGCCCGCACTTTCCATGGAATTTTTTCTTTAAGTTTCCAAAGCCTGTAGCCTCTATTTTCTGTTATGGACTCAGTGGGGAAGGTTGTTCATACAAGAATGAAATCAAACTTGTGTTTAGGGCGAGGGGGGGGGGATTATTTGTTTGTTTGTTTAATTTGCTACATAAATTTGATAAATCCCATCTCTTTCACCTGCACCCCTTCTTCATGTGAGTTCCTTTCCCAGCCATGGGGAAAGGACCGTTTTGTTCGTTTCTGTTCTCACCAGCCCCCTTCTAACATGATCCAGGCCACTTTCCCTGGAAGTGGCAGGGGACATGGCTTTTTATTGTCTTCTTACAGCCATCGCTGTCCACATGGCGTACTTTGGCAGTGGATGGTGTACAGTAGAGAAATATGGAAGGAAGGCACATCCTTTTGCATGGCTTTGGGCCTGAGCAGCTGGTGGGACGGGATGGTAGCAGATCAAGCCATGGCGCTGGAGCCCTGCTGTGCGAATCCGTGCTGGGGCCATCATCCTCACTGAAGGGAAACACACGCGCTCACACGCCCCATGGGACTTCCACTGACTTTCTACTCCCAGGAAGAGTCAAGGTCCCAGAAGCCCACGGGGACAGTTCTAACCTGATTTGGGGGACCCTGTGTGTCAGAACTGACTCGGTGGCAGTGCATTTTTCTTGTTTGTTTGTTTGTTTGCTTTGAAATTACTTTTTGTTCCATTCATCGAGCTTGAGAACTTTTGCTTTCTTGGACCTTATGCAAAATTTGCATCTCTTTATTCTAAAACTGCTAGGCAAGTTTGTTGTTGTGGTTGATGCAGTCAGCTCGGGTCTGATTCCTGGTAACTTCATGTTTAACAACAGGAGAACACGTGGGCTTGTCCTATGCCAATGCTTATGGATGGTATGTTTAGGTCCATCATTGTGGCTCGTGAGAATTTTGTTTTGCTCTTTTTTCAATGACCTGTTATTTTATCAAATATAATGTCATTATCCAGTGGTTGTCTTTCTATTAATGTGTCCAAAATACAAATCCAGTAGCCAAAGTCTTACCATCATTTCCTCTAAGGAACACTGTGAGCTAATCTCTTCAAAAACTGATTTGCTTGCTCATCTCTCCATCCAATATTCCTGGCTAACACCAAAATTCTAATGCACCAATTATTCTTTCATCTCCTTTTTCTGTTGTCTAGCTTTTGCAAGTATGTAATACAATTGAAATGACTTTGACTTGGGTCAGGCATGCTTCATTAAAATTTATTGTCTCCCCATATCAAAAAGGCATTTGGCCAAATGCTCATGTAAAAGGTAGATAATGATGAAAGCGCATCAACAGTGGCTTGTCAGTTGTGTGGGAAGACAAGATGTCACTAATCGGAGACACTGTGCGCTAGAAGGACAAAGTACTAGGGAACTCCCCGACTTTCTATGTAAATTGCTTGTAAAACTGCTTTTAGAAGTAAGACCAAACAAAGCAAGCAAACAAAAAATCAACAATGTAAAAAACCTTTGCCATCAAGTGTGTTCCAACCCATAGAAATCCCAGGGGAGAGGGGGCCCACCTCCTGGTGCTCCCCAGTGAGTAAATCTTCACAGAAACGGACTGTGGCATCTTTCTGCGATGCTCACCGGTGGGTTTCAACTGCTGGCCTTTAGCTCAGCAACAGAGCGATAAACCACTGTGCCTCCAGACTCCTCCTAAAAAGTAGTCTGTTTGGAATAAAGAAGGAAGACAAGATAGAAAGAGAAAGAAAGAGGGAAAGGCATTTCTTCCACCTTCACTACAGCACAGTTCTGGCCCATGGTGCCATAAGGGCTCTGTCACGTCCAGCCCAGAAGAGGCAAGACCCCTGAAGGAAGGGTGATGGGCATAGGAGGAGGCCATGTCGCCAGGGTGCATGTTCAAGATATTTCCAGGACTAGTTAGCATCTCTTGCTTTTTTTAACTGGATAGCTTTCCGACACTGGGAAGCTTGGTGGCCTCAACACTGCTCCGGAAATATTTCGGAGGAAAGGGAACTTGTAGCGGAGCTAATGGTGAAAGAGAAGTTTTCTGTGCCTGGCTCTCTCCTTACGAGTCCTCTTCCATGTTATGGAACACATCCGTACTCAGGGCGCTCCTCTGGTATGCTCTCATTTCCAGGAGGATTAGAGGTTATGTGTTGGGCTGTAATCCCAAAGATCAGCAGTTTGAAACCACCAGCCATTTGCTTGCTAGAAGGACAGGGCTTTTTACCACTGAAAACAGTTACATCTCAGGAACACACAGGAACAGTACTACCTTGTCCTATAAGATCAAAATGAGTCAGCATCAACGTGATGACAGTGTGATATTTTTGGTTCTCCTTCTGTGGACTGGACCAGAGAATGTAATCGGAAGTCTTTGGTGATAGAATTAATGAGCAGCACCCCACAGGTAATTTTGTTCAAACATTTTTTTTCTAATTTCAGAACAGTGTTTCACTTGGTATAGAGTTCAGCAAGTGCCTCCCTGGCTGAAAGGGCCAGCCATGGTGTGATAGGATGAGGCAATCTTGTCAGGCTTCAAACCACTGTTTGGTAATCACAATCTAGCTTTTGGAGAGCAAGATACATTTTGCCATTGCTTCAAGTGCTGGTTCGTCTTGAGTTTTGCACGGCTCACCTGCATGCCTGGAGCTCCTTCGAAGAGTAGTCTTACACCAGAGGCTCTCTGGTTAGTGCAAGGCAGAGCCACAAAAACAAACAAACAAACAAACAAAGATATTTTCCTTTACCTCACTCTTGTGCCAGGGCTTATCCAGCAACGTTCTTATTAGCCAACTTTACAAAGCAGATGTTCTCTGTCTCCGTCGTTCCTTCAGTAATGCCTGCCTGTGAGTGTTCCGGTACAGCCTGATTTTCAGCGATGCTCTGGGAAATGGAGTGTTCGCAGCGCTCAGAGGTTAGAAAAATGCGAGCATCGGTGTGGACGCCACATAGAAAGGGAGGGCGGATAATTAAGCACTTGTCTGGTTCCGGGCAGATGGTTGATGTGTTTTCATCTTCTAGTGAATGAGTGATGTTCTCCAAAGGGAGGTGCCATGAGGGAAATCAGATCTCCTCTGAAGCATAGCCGCGATCCCTGCATTGTCATGATCAGAACAGGGCCGGCTCGGACACACAGGCAAGAGGCAAGACTCGGACTAATTACAGAGCTGTCAGAACCACACAAATGAAAGGACTGGGAGTGAGTTTCCTTTTCTGTGACAGTGTTTGTTGCATCTGAGTTCCTGTTTTAAACAGGAAGTGTTCTTGGTTTGTTTGTTTGTTTGTTTTCCTAGCAGGCAAGAGGGTATTGGAATAGAATGAAATTGAAAACATTCTGAAAGCAGCCATAGGAAGTATATTTGCAGGGACTTGCATGTGATACAAGACTTGCCTCCACTTCAACGCTGTCACTGCATGTACTACAAATTGGTGAACTCTACAGTCATCCGGTGAGGAATGACTTTTATACCCAGCAGAACCTATTCATGTATACACACAATGCATGCACCCAGAACCTCTGCTCTAGGTAAGTTGACAGGCATTCCTGAGGTAACAAAGTCCTTTTATGGAAGATTCTTACTTGTCCTTTAATATTATGTAAAATTTCTCCTCACTTTCAAAGGAATGAGAGAGCCCAATTAATGTACTGGGTTGCTCTTTCAGCTACTAACTACCAGGCCGGCTGTTCAAATCCACCAGACACTCCATGGGAGAAAGACGAGGCTGTCTACTTCTGTAAAGAGTTAGTCTCAAAATCCTAAGAGGTTACTATGAGCCAGAACCAACTCTGTGGTAGGGAGTGTATGGAGGATTGAATAGCCCCTGCTAGCTGCGAAGTCCTTAGCACACTCACATTCACTTGCTGCACGTGTAACTTTTAAGTCATTGAAAAAGCGGAGAGCCTTTTCTCCCATTAAAACAAAACAAACCTATTGCCATTGGGCCAATTTTGACTTGTAGTAAGGAGATTGAATGGAGTGGAACTGCTCCATGGGGTTTCTGAGACTAAATCTTTATGGAAATAGATTCATTTTTTTCACTAGGAGCAGCTGGTAGGTTTGAACTACCAACTTCATGGATAGTAGACTAACCCTTAAACCACTATATCACTAGGGCTCTTGCATTAAAGGAAAGCTCAATAAAATGCATCTGCATCTGGTCTCGCTTGCTTACAAATTCTTAAAGACACAGTTAGGAGTCGATGCCTTTCTTACTCTGGGGACTGCTTTATATGTTATGGGACTCATCTACCCAATGCACAGGAAGTTTTTGCTATGATATGTTTCTGTGTGTAAGGGAGGAAACTACTCTCCTTCAAAAACCATCACTCCAATCCTTTAGCATGATGTGACATTATCCAGACACCAGACAGAAGGTCTTTCTGTTGCTGAGCTAGATAAAAAAGGGCAAGCTTAGCAAGGGCCCATGCATGCTTAGCAAGATTAGAATCTATGGCTAGAGAAGATCAATAATATGAATACGTGTGATTTTCATTTACATGATGATATTTTGTCATGAATATTATTCATTTTGATTTTCAGAAATATTTTATAAATGTGTGCCTTCTTTGGAATGTTGTGTTTTTTAGCACCGCCTCAAATTTTGCACCTGGAGTAAGTGGCTCTGGGGAAGGCCCCTTTGTGTTTCCCTAAGCATGGAGAAGAGTGAGAGAGGCAGCTTTATCAGGGCCCGTCCTCCCACTCTGCCTGCGTGGGGGGAAAGCAACTGAGTCCCACATCATTCCCCCATCCATGGAGTTAATGGTCTGGAAGTAATGATAGGCAAAATCAGATTAAACACATTTATAAAAATCAGAATCAACACATTCATATAAATTAAGAGTAAGCACAATTATAAATAAATGTATTTATCAGTCCAAAAAGCAAGAATATCCAAAAGTGGAAAATATGGGGGCCTGGGGTGCGGTGATAGGGAACCATACTTGGAGTGTCCTGACACAGCCTTACAGAAGAACTGACGTGTTATCTGGGAGCCATCCACCAGACAGCTGTAGAAGAAAATGCCAAACAGAGCACAGTACATGGGGGAGTTAAAGATTGCCAGGTCTGAGCGATTGAATGGGAATGTAAGAAAGGAGATCGGTGAGACAAGGCAAGATTCCATAGAGCATGGTTAACATGCTCAACTGCTATTCAGCAATTTGGAGGTTTAAGTTAGCTCACAAGTACTTTGGAAAGTACAAACAAATATCACGCTCTACTTCTGAAAAAATGTCAGGCCCTGAAATCCCAGTGGAACACAGTTCCATTCTGACACATGAGTCATGGGATGGCCATGAGTCAGAATCCACTAAACATATAGTGGTCACTGCTCAGTTGATGGGTCAGGTCAGAAGTTTAGATAGGGGAGTGATGTAGTTTAGAAGACACACGTGAGAAACCTTACCCTCTCTCATGGTCATCTCCGGTGCCCCACAGCTTGCCCAGCAGCAATTTAAGTCAGTGCTCCTTTACATGTCTGAATCTCCTTCTGTGTCAAAATGCCACAGGGACAAGGAGTGTGTCTTGACTGTCACTTGCATTCCTTCTGTCGTCTACTGTGGTGTTTGATACAGACTGATGACATAAACTAATCCTCGAGGTACAAGAAGAAAAGATGGGGGCCACAGACTCACTTGGTTGAGGCCCAACGGCAAGTAATTATCAGCAAAGAAGCCAAGCATAGAGCCTTAAACATGCGCCTGTCCTCATGATTGCAGAATCGCAATCTGCCACAAAAGAGATCTGGAGCTCAGGAGCACCCTTTGTGATAGCCCCTCAGAAAGTCATGGGATCAGAAGCCCATCCATTGAATGTGAGTGTCTTTATCCTATTCTGTTTTTCTGCAGTGAGTTCTCCTTATCCTCAGTCTACAAGAAAAACAAAAATGAGCCTATCTCAGCTTTAGAGAGATTGTATCTGGAGTTCTAAGGGGGGATTCCCTCTTCTTCTGGTTTGGGAAGTGGAAAGAGAAGGAGAAAACAAGATGAGCCAACACCCAGGGGAAGAGGATATGCAGAGAAAGAGTGGAAGTCCTCCTAGGGAATTCTCCAGAGGAAAGAGGTCCCCCTTTCATTCTCTATCAAAACCTAGCCTGTTTGATGCATTGTTTGACCCTGAGCCATTCCTGGGCTCATGTGGAACTAGGAGCTCAACATCTGAATTGTTAATTAGCCTTCATGTTTTGCAAAGGGACGCCTTGATTGTTTCTTCTTGGTCAATGCTTGTCAGTAAAGATTGTATTTTACGACTTGGAATTTTACAAATATCTAAGAACCTGAACGAAAATGTTTTTGTCTTCTTCCCTGACCAAGAGCGGAGACTGTTCCACTCCAGAATCTACAAGTCTCTTGCTCACAGTGGAGAGGTCTATCACTGCTGATCGCTCTGAACTCACTGCCATGACATTGATGCTGACTCGCAGCAACCTTATAGGACAGGGTAGAACTGCCCTGTGGGTTTTAGAGACTGTAACACTACCTGACAGCTGGTGGTACCACCAGGGCCACTCTAGAGGGCCTAATTTATTTTAGCTGGATATTCTGCCAGGTTTCGTTGAGGAGAGCAAACGTTTGTGCCAATGCTTAAAAGATAAATATGTAAGATCAACTAAATGTATAGATTATTTACCAAATAAAATCTGTAGGATTTCGCTCTCATCTCCCACCAGCCTTTTATGAACAGATGAAGGGTAGAAGGGTAGTTATTTCTTACTACGTTACTGAATCATTTGTGTGTTTATTGGGAAGTACAGTTGTACACTGAGTAAAAGACATGACTCTAAAACATGACAGATTGTATTCAAAGATCAGCTTGAGGTCCTGTAAGGTTCAGTTTCCTTACCTGTAGGATAGAGATAATACTGGGATGTGGTGCCTGGGGTTCCTGTGAAAATAAATGAACTAATTCATGTAAAGCACTTAGTAAGGTAGCTGACAATTAGTAAGCCTTCAATGAGTACTAGCTATTTCTATCACTATCAGAATTGACTTAGGGAGCTGAGGAAACATACCAAAAATCTCCTCTTGGGAAATCCAAGATAACAGACATCTTCACGCCAGAAGTGCATTAATCAAGAATAACACAGAATCATATCATTGGAAGGACCCTTAAAGGTCACCCATACCATCTGGTAAAGGAATTGGTACTAAAACATTCCCATCAAGTGGCAGCCGTCTAAAGATTACACAGTTCTATTAAGATTGCTCTTTCTCACTGAAAACCAAAGCTATTTCCTTAGTTTCTCATTATTGGTCTTTTGCACATATGCCCCTCTGGGTCCTTTATCCATGCTTGAAGTTGGCCTCTTGACATATTTGAAAGAATGTCTTATATTACTCGGAATTTTACTTTTCCAAGTCAGCATACCCACCTCTTTCAGTTGTCTTTTGTTTGGAACAATTTGGTGCCTTCTCTGCCTTTCTCTCCCTCTCATTGTAGGGGATCCCTTCCACCATTAGAGATATTTGGGAAGTAGTTACCATAGCGGAAGTAGAGGTTGTGGCGGTCAGTTGCGCTGCAGTCCTGTGGATGCTAATCCACAGCGATCTGTGTGCCCTTGGACACTGGGATGAAGCATCGCCTGGTCTGGAGTCGTCTTCCAGAGGATCGGTCTGCTCAAGTCTGTTGCAGCCACTTGGTAATCTGAGAACGTGCCAGCCACAACATTATGTTATGCTCCAAAGGCCTCTCATTGGCTAATATTTAGAAATAGACCACCAGATCATTCATCATAATCTGTTTCAGTTTGGAAATTCCAAAGGAACCTGTTCACAGGGCATGCCTTGTTGGTATTTAAGATATTGTGTCATGGCTTCCAGCATCTAAGCAACCTGCAAACTACCACAATATGGGAAACAGACAAGGACATGGATTTTTGGGGGGTTTTAAAAATGTTTTTAATGGCATTTTGTCTTCTTCCTGTATTATATCTTTGATGTCATTCTACACCTCATCTGGCTTTCAATCATCACTGTCTGATTTGTCAAATCTAATTTTGAGATGATCTCTAAATCCAAGGGTGAGATTCTCCTGTGGACTTGTTTGAATATTACTTCCGTTTTAACTTAAACTTGCCTATGAACAATTGATGGTCTGTTCCGCAGTTAACCCCTGGCCTTGTTGACCAATGATATTGAGCTTCTCCATCATTTATTTCCACAGATATAATCCATTTGATTCTTGTATTTTCCTTCTAGCAAAGGCCCTCTGTGTAGCCATTGTTTATCTTGCTGAGAAAAAGGTTTATTTCCAATGACTAGTCTTTGATCTTTTAAAATTGTCTCATAAAATCTCCCGTACCATTTCTATCACCAATGCTATATTTTCCAAGTTCTTGTCCTTTCTCATTTCCAACTCTTGCATTCCAATCACCAGTAATTATCATTCATCTGTATTGCATGTTTGATCAATTTGAAGTTGCAAAAGTTGGTAAAATATTTCATCTCTTCACCTTGGCAGGAGTGGCTACTCTGTAAATTTTAATAATAGTCATAATAGCAGGTCTCCTTTGTGAATACTGAAGATAGACATCAAAATGACCCCTTTGACAATGAATGTAATGCTATTCTTCAAGTTGCCATTCCTTGTATAGTAGGATGTTTGCTTCTCTGCTTCGAAATGGCCAATAGACATCCCTGTCAACTCACTGATTCTTGAGATCTGTCTTCAAGCATGCCATTTCAGTTTTGACAACTTCCAATTTTCCTAGATTCATACTTTATACATTCCACATTCCAATTTATACATTCCACATTCCAATTATTCTTGCGTGTTTTCAGCGTTTTCTTCTCCTTTTGAATCATATTACATCAGCTAATGAAGGTGCCAAGGGCTTTATACATGTCGCTTAATAAAATGGAAGGTGCTGAGATCAACTTCTCATTAAGGAGTCAGCTTTTTCCCAGTAGAATTTTGAGTGCCTTCCAAAGTAAGGGCTCATCTTCTGACGGGATGTCACATGAAGTTCTGCTGCTTTTCATAAAGTTTTACTGCCCGTAACTGAACTAAGTAAATGACAAGGCTGCTTTCCACTCGCTCTTATTGCGGACGCTTCAATGAGACCTGACCTCATGGTTGACACGGATGGCATTTGGAATACCAGCTGCATAGCTGCCAGCGACTCAGCACAGAGCAAGCCTTCACGATTACAAATGCTGACGCATGAGGGCCAGAGACAGGTGGTAGAGACGTATCTGCAGGACTCCCTAAAAGGCGCATTTGGGAACTGATGCTTACATGAAATAATGTTGCCGTTTGACCACCACTCTGTGATCAGGAAGGCTGAAGTGCCTGATGTGATCATCGTGGCAGAACACTGCAAGGATGAATAGCAAAGCCAGCGCTTTCTGAACTGGCCTTAGAATATCGCTGGGCCTGAAACTGAGCCTGCGATTTCTATGAAAGAACGATTTCTTTGGAATGAAGAAATAGCTCAAGCACATAAAACTCATGTGACTTCACTCTGTTCATACCAAAAAAAACCCAGAAAGCCCTGGGACCTGTTAGGGAGGACAGTGCCATTTAAACTCTGAGAGCTAATGAGAAGGCCAAAGCATCCATTTGATAAGCTTTGTCATCTTTTTGTCTGCAGATCATAGACCTTGCATTTTAATTTACTATACATAATGCTTTCTTAATGAGTTCCAGTGGATGGCCATTGAAACATGCTGGAGCAGCTGCCGGCGTGATTATGGGGGGAAAGAAAAGCACTTATTTGATTTAGGTGATTCGCAGCTAGGGTAACTAATATTTTCAGCCAGGGTACAATAACTGTGAGGGAAAAAATGAACCCAAGTAGTTCCGTGGACAGGAGCAAGGTGCTAAATCAATTTATTTGTCCTGTATGTGTGAAAACTACTAATTGCAAGCTAATGGGTTTGCATGCAAATATTTAGCATCTTGGTAGACTGTGGATTGCTTCATGCCAAAAAGTTCGTATTAAACCAGTGCAATTAACAGAATTAGTTTTTAGTGAAAATTGAGTTGAGGCTTCCTACTACTCATTTTACCTACACTGTAAAAGTATACCTTTAAAACAAACAGTAGTTTGGTGGAAGAAGGTATCATTGCTAAGGGCAAAATATCAATAGTCACAGACCAAATATTCATAGTCATAGACAGCATACAGAGATTGACTATTGATATAGTCATTAATATTTGATCTTAATATATGAATATCTCTTTTTAATAAATGTCAAAAAGCACCTTTATAGACACCATCTGATTTCATTCTTTTAATGATATTTTACAGCACATAATATTATTCTAACCTCTCGTATATGTAAATGAAGCCCTTAGTAGTGTAATGTACCCAAGCACAAAATATTCACATTGGAGGCTTTTCCTCAATCTCATATTTTTCTGGACATCAAAAGATGCCCAAGATTGGCAGGAAAACAACAAGCTTTTGTCTGCAGAAGTGAATGAATTTCAAGGTCGGCAGGTTAGTCCTCTGGATGCAGAGGCAAGTGAACCCCTGGTTCGCAAGTCAGATAGCAGACCACTGACTACTCCCAGGATCAGCAGATAATAAGGCAAACTATTGACTTAAGTCCAAAGAACCAGCGCAGGTTCCAGACCCAGCAAATGGCCTGCAAGATTTTTTCACAGCATCTACTTACATTGAAATCAATCCACACCCCAGATTAAATTTCCTTTCAATTTCTGGATCATAGCTGTGACCTGAGTAAGGGTTGCTTCCCACCCTAATCATGATGTTTCTTCTTAATCTCTTTGTGAGATATATATAATTTAAGTGATGTTGTAGTTCCTACCGAAATCTGTAGTCATTGATCTTCTTCAGGAAGGGTTTCCTGCCCGCCTCATTTTCAGCATGCCAGTGTGTGTCAGATGCGTCTTGCAGGCTCTTAATGAGCCTTCCACCAATCTTGATGTCCTTGTTTACTTCATAAACTCAAGCTGGTTCTTCCATTCATCGATCCCTTCCTTGGACTAGTCACGATGTCTGCTTCAATTCCATGTTGGGGTCAAGATGAAAGCTTGTGATAACCTCATTAACAAGTCCTCAAATGCCTTTATTTATTGGTCTATAAATAATGAAGTTAATTATGTCTACATGTGTCCAGGGCTCATTAGTTTTACGGTCTTTCCTCATGTTGGTCTGTTGTAGACCATCAGTCCCTGGAGGTTCTGCCTACATTATTTGCACTGTTTTGTGTGTATGTGTGTGTGTGTGTTATTATAAGTGCCATCAAGTCAGTTCCAAACATAGTGACACTATGTGCAACTGAAGGGACCACTCCCCAGTCCTATGCCAGGCTCACAAATGTTGTGATGTTGGAGGCCATTTCTGCGGTCCCTGTCAATCCCTCCGAGTGAGGGTCTTTCTCTTTCTGCTGACCCTCCTCTTTCTCAAGCATGATGTGCTTTTCCAGGGGCCGATCCTTCCTGACACATGTCCAAAGTACATGGGACAAAGTGTCGCCATCCTTGTTCCTAAGGAACTTTACGACAGTGCTTCTTCCAAGACACAACTGTTTGTTGTTTTGGCAGTCCATATTGCAGGTCAATGGTGTAGAGGACCTATCGGATCTCGTCTGGCTTCCCTCTTACCAGGTGGCAAGGGAGAGACATGCCTCCACATTCCATTCTTCTTGCCTAATTTAACACCAACCAGTCCCCATCCCACACTCCCCGGCCACTCCTGCTCCAAGGACACTCACCTTTTATTTATTTGTTTGTTTATTTTTAATGTTTTATTAGGGGCTCATACAACTCATCACAATCCATACATACATCAATTGTGTAAAGAGCATCTATACATTCATTGCCCTCATCATTTTCAAAGCATTTGCTCTCCACTTTAGCCCTTTGCATCAGATCCCCCCTTTTTTCCCCTACCTCCCCATTTCTCCCTCTCTCATGATCTTTCGATAATTTATAAATTATTATTTTGTCATATCTTTCCCTGTCCTACGTCTCCCTTCTCCCCCTTTTCTGTTGTCCATCCCCCAGGGAGAAGGTCACATGTAGATTTTTGTAATCGGTTCTCTCTTTCCAACCCCCTCTCCCTCTACCCTCCCAGTATCGCCACTCACACCCCTGGTCCTGAAGGTATCATGCGCCCTGAATTCCCTGTGCCTCCAGCTCCCATCTGCACCAGTGTACATCCTCTGCTCTAACCAGACTTGCAAGGTAGAATTCGGATCAGGATAGTGGGGGGAGAAAGGGGTAGAGAGGAAGCATTTAGGAACTAGAGGAAAGCTGTATTCTTCAGTGGTGCTACATCGCACCCTGACTGGTTCATCTCCTCCCCAAGACCCTTCTGTAAGGAGATCTCCAGTGGCCGACAAATAGGGTTTGGGTCTCCACTCTGCACTTCCCCTTTCATTCACTATAGTAAAATTTTTTTGTTCTGATGATACCTTATACCTGATCCCTTCGACACCTCATGATCTCACAGGCTGGTGTGCTTCTCCCATGTGGGCTTTGTTGCTTCTGAGGTAGATGGCCACATGTTTAGCTTCAAGCCTTTAAGACCCCAGAAACTATCTCTTTTGATAGCTGGGCACCATCAGCTTTCTTTGCCACATTTGCTTATGCACCCGTTTGTCCTCAGTGATCATATCGTGGAGGTGTGCACCCAATGGTATGATATTTTGTTCTGATGATGCTGATAACTGATCCCTTCGGAACCACATGATCACACAGGCTAGTGTGCTTCTTCCATGTGGGCTTTGTTGCTTCTGAGCTAGATGGCCACTTGCTTATCTTGAAGCCTTTAAGACCTCAGACTATATCTTTTGATAGCCAGCACTATCAGTTTTCTTCACCACATTTGCTTATTCACCTGCTTTGTCTTCAGTGGTTGTGTCATGAGGGGACACTCACCTTTTATGCTGGGTTCAATAATTCATTGCAATGCCGGCACAGATCTCCCAGACAATACTTGGAATTATGGGGATTTTTAGGGAAGTTAATAGATTAATACAAGTCAGGATCATTAAAGATACAATCATTGGTCCACAGCACTACCTCTCATCTGCTAGCAGCCAAGTCTCTCTGATCTTCAGCTTCTCAGCTGTGTTGCCCATTGGCCTCTGCTTCACAGCACCATAGTCTCGACGCTACTCTTACTCTGCCCCATAATCTCCATGCTAGTGTCTCTGGCACCTCTCGTCTAGGCCTCCACCACTGTAGACAGAGATCTGAAATGGGCTTTTCATAAATCCTGGGCTTTCCCTCTCTGCTCCTGCTTCAAAGATGGCTTATTCTTAGAGGCAGGATAGCAGTAACAGAAACAGACAGCGCCCCTCTGTTTGTGTGACAGGCGCCCTATCATTTGGTGGAGCTTACCGAGAAATAGTTAGAGGCGCTCTAGTAAGAAATTTCACTCCAGCACAGATAGTGCTTTCAATATTCTTCACCGATTCCACAACAAAGTGCATCTTTTTCCTTTTTTTTTTTACAATTTTCCTTATTCATTATCCGGTTTCATGTACATATGAGGTGATTGAAAACTCTGTGGCTTGGGTCATTGGTACCCTGACCTGCAATGTGTACAGTCTTTGCTCGTGAACACCTTAAAGAAGTCCGGTGTAGTAGATTGTACTAGTGCAACACATCATTTGATGTCTTGACTGCTGCTTCCATTGAGTTTTGACTGTGGATCCAAGGGAAATTAATTCTCTGGCAACTTCAGTCTTTTCTCCATTTATCAAGATGTTGTAGGTGCCTCTTAGTTCATATCCAAGTTCTGCATGAGAATAATGAATTATTTTGGAGTTCCCATTCTTCAAAATATCCATAATTTGTTATGATCTACACAGTCTACTACCTTTGCATAGTCAATAAATCACAAGTAAATATCAGCCATATGATGTCAGCAATGATATCTTTTTTTCCATGTTCTCTTCTGCATCTAGTTGAACTTTTCTGTTAGACTGTTGCAACCATATCTTCAGCAGAATTTAACTTGCATATGATTTTGTTTGATGATTTTTGTATTTTGGGGGGGTCGCTTTTCTTTGGAATGGGTATAAATATGGATCTCGTTCAATCAGAGGCCAAGTAGCTATCTGTAAATTATCTTGTCATAGACTAATGAATAGTTCCAGCGCTTCCTCAGTTTAATGAAGCGTTTCCACTGGTATTCTGTTGTGCACGGTGCAAAGCCCACAATGAATCACTTGATAAACATTGTCAAGGGTCAGTTAGCCTCATTATTATTATGCCTTTTGATCTGGAGGTAACAGCATCACCATTAGATCACTTGACTGATATTTCATTTTTCCTCCAACTGCAACATTAACTTCCTTCTCCATCCATATTAGAAAAAAGGAGAAAATAAATATGATTTTATAGTCCCATAATAGAACCCTTGAAGCTAACTGTGCTTTGGAATCAGAACACTTCACATTTTTTGGAATGACATTGGGGCAGAGTTCTATACTGTAACATATGTGCAACACCCTCAGCAGTGTCTAGGGAAAGATCCTGTAATCAAATACTTTAATATCTTAGTTCTGAAACATATGGAGAGTCACACCAGTGGGCTGAGTATAATAGCTTCATATCGTGCCAGGTCGGGTTCAATCATTAAATGATTTCTTGTTAGATCAGGTTTTGAAGTTAAATGAGTTTTCTGAGCTTTGGGGATTTCAGAATTGTGGGGATATTTTAGGAACGTTAGTGTTGTAGAAACAAGGGGGGGATCACTTTATTAAGTAATTCTTCATGCCACATTTTGGTACTCAAATTTTGACTTTCCATTCTCTAATAGAACAATTGTACACATTTTTTTTAATTCCTTGGGTATTGCATCAGTTCTCATGCTCCGTAACTCCTTGAAAGTGTGGAGGTTCATGTTCACACAGCGGTGCCTTGGAAGACAAGTCTGGCAATCTACTGCTGAGAGCCAAGCCTTTGAAACCTGGATGTGGCACAGTTCTGGTCTGTCACACATGGTTGCTCTGAGGTGGCACTGACTACACTGCAACTAGTTTGGTTTTGTACACTTTCTTATAAGATTATCCATTAAATTAGAATGTGGCTGACCAAGCTTTTGCTTTACAAGCTCGATAGAAGTCTCAGAAATTTATTTTGATACATGTACCTTTTCTGAAAGGACCCATAATTGACTTCCACATACTCTGAAGAGCTATACAGTGCCCCAAATCACACCCCCCTACTGTCACTCAGAGAAACTAAAACAAGGGTAGGTTTGTTACAATCTCTATAAGTCTTTCTTGTTTCCTCCTGATTAGCTCTTTCATCTGTATGCGAGATCCTGGCCTAAGTGTCAAGGCGGTCTTGTCATACCAAGGTCACTTTCAAATGTATTCTGCGTTTGAGAACGGAATAATAATTTCTCAGCATGGTTTTATTGTCTATTAGGGTCCTAGCTTAATCAACCGTAGGACCTATCAAGGTCATTGTATATGGTAGTGATGATTAAAAGCTAAAAAGACAGGCATCTTGATTATTTCATTCAAAAACCAAAAATTGTTCAGGAACTCATAAATTAGTCCTGTTTAATGTTTATGAAGATAATTAGGGAAAGATTGCCTCAAAGTAATAACTGTTATAAAAATGAGACCCTTTTAAACCCTGATTTATAAAGCACTTATTTGCTTTCAAGAATTTCGGGGGCTGATTTATAAGCTGATTCGCCATCTGTCTCCTCTTGGCACAACAAAGGAGAGATGGCTGGACACTATATTAAAATATTAATTGTCTACTTTTACATGGGCAGAAACCTGGGGAGTAAGTCTTTGCCCTTGAGTAGAGTGATTCCTTTTTCATAAAGTGTCTTCCTTAAATGGATCACTTCCTCATTACCTCAGTTAGAAAAATATATTCTAAATAGAAAAGGATAGCTTGAAACTCAAATGGTAATGCTAGGAGGCTCTTAGTTTAAAACTTTTTCAGTAAGAATTTATGAGTATTTGTTTATTTATATAATGTAGCAGTTAAATAGTTGGGGCATATTATCCAAAGATACTCTAGTTCAAAGTGCAGAAGAAATCATTGTATTCTCAAATTATGTATTTAATTTATCAAGTGCTTCCATATAGGTATTCTATTTAATATTATCTCTATACTTTAATGTTGGTAGTTTGAATCTACTCAGAAAGCCCTTATTAAAAAAAGACCTAATAATGTGCTTGTGAGAAGCGTGTGCATTGAAAACTTGAGGAGTCAGAGCCAATTCGGTGGGGACTGATGTAAATGTACAAGGCTGTGCAGTGCTGATAGGCATCATTCCCATCTTACGATGAAGAATTGAGACAAGAGGTTAAAAAATGTGCCCAAGAATTGAACCCAGGCGTTTCTGACTCTGAAGAAAATACTCTCTCCTCTATTTCACTTGGACTTGACCCTTTAAATTTTGCATAATTACACAGGAGTGCTTCAAAAACTAAAGGCCATCTTATCTTAGGGTTGAGATGTTTTTTGAATCAATATTCTCTGTTTGAGTCACTATCTTCTAACATCAGCTACATTACTCCTTAACCCTCACAAGCTGTGTATGGCTCTATTTTCCACTTCGACCTGGCATGACTCTCTTTAAACTGTCCTGAAATGTAAACATGATCATAGATAGCACATGCCCACTCTATGACTGGGTACAAATTGCTTTTCCCATCCTTGTCTGTTTGTCTTAATTGTCTCATCTGTCTTACTTGGATTGTGAGTCTTCTGGGAGACGCCACGCCCTGCTGTACATATGGCTCTCAGAACTTCTCAGGTTATTGTTTTCCATTAGGTGACATGGCGGGGATGTGATATAATCATGTTCTGAGGATTTGGCCAAAACGTCTGGCCTCTGAAGCTCAAGTCCTGCACACGTGCACACACACTCTTTTACCTGTAGCTTTGAGTTCTGCTTTTGAAAATCTATTCTTTGGATGGTTTTTTGTTTCTTCTGACTGTCCAGTTTTGAAAGAGCACCTTCCCCATTTTAATTGCATGGATGGCTTTAAAGAGAGTGCTTCGTAGTCTCTTTAGAAACTTTGAAATAAATCTGTATGATTACAAAGAGGAAAATGTACTTTTAAATAATCGTATTTAGTGTCATTTTTTGAGAATGTTTTTGCAGCTGTTTGTTTCGTTTTGTTCACTTAATACGTCTTGAGCATTCTTTTATGAATTAAACATTCTTTTCTAATGTCAGCTTCAATGCTTTCAAAGCAGTCTGTTTTATGGATATGCCAATATCTTTTTATTGGAGAATTCCATGATTTTATGGCTATTATTTAAGTACATCACATGTAATATTTTCCTGTTGTAAATGATTCTTTGTTGAGCACCCTTGGAAGCTAAATCTGTCAACACAGTTTTATTACTTTCTAAGTTTTAATCCATTGAAGTGTAATTGTTGGGCCAAAGGAAATAAGCACTTCAAGTGCCTTAATGACCAAACCTAAAAAAACAAACCCACTGCCATTGCATCAATTTTGACTCATAGCCACTGGCTATAGGTTTTCCAAGGCTACAAAATCTTATGGGAGCAAATAAGTTCGTCTTTCTCCTTTGGAGCAGCTGGTGGGTTTGAACCGCTGATACTTACCCAAGTGCACCAACAGGGCTTCTTAACAGGAAGTAGTAATTCACTTTCTCTAAGAGTTAATAAAAGATTAGTATCAGAATATAAAAAATAAATTGGACAAAGTATACACAAAATGAAAATAGGAAATATTTCAAGAGAAAAATGGACCAATGTTATGATGAAAAGATTTATGAAAGTCTAAACCCAACAGGAAAAATTGCTCATCCTCACTAGTAATTATTAAACAAGTGTTAAGATCACAAGAATGGTTTGATACCCCACAGACAGGCAAAAAAGATTGAAGTGGACCAATAACAATTTGCTTCTGAATCTTATGCATCCAAAACTCACCCTCAATTATAGAGTAAATTGACTCAAAAACTTTGGAGAAACAGTTGATGATAACAGTGGGTTGAACAATGTGTATTAAATGTGAGGGGGCATCCAAAAGTTCATGGGAAAACAAAAATGAAGGGCGTGGAAACACTCCTGTATTTTCTTAGAGGCATTCATTCGCATGGAGTAACTACATCACAAGCATGCATGATCACCAGAAATCCCAGACAATCAGGATGTGTGAAGGGGAAGGGAAGGGAAAGGAAAGTATGCAGGCTTTCAGATGAAGTAAAGCTTTAGCTCCTAAGCTGGTGAGTAGTACACACTGTATATGTTTTACTCTTCTATGTTTTTATTGTTCTGAAATATTTATTTATAACACAATGAGCAACTTTGCTCACACCTGCACTGAGACTGTCCATTCCTTCCACCTCTGTCAACAGAGTCCGCCCCATTTCTGGTGGCTCTGTGGTGGCTTGACCTCGGTAACTTAGTGTGGAGGCTTTCCTATGAGTTGTGATCGGTTTCACATGATTGATAGATCTATACTCCCTGGTTTACTTTGCCTGGTGAAAATGGGGAAGTATATTGAAGATGCTGGCAGGAGTCAATGGGCTATCCTAAAGCAATAGAATAGATCTATTCTAAAAACAAAAACAAAAGCTGGTTGGCCTTGTAGATAACCTGTAGGTCTATCCAGGCAAATCCCTCAGGCAACGCACGGTGTTGAGCCTGCTCTGTGCAACATTCAGCGGTGTGCCTATGAAACAGGGAGGGACTGGAGGAGGAAATGAGGCAAGATTTCAGACTTCAGTGAGCCCAGAGTGGGATCGAATTTTCTGCACAGAAATGGAACTGCTAACACTCTGTCAGAGTCTGAATCCGCTTATTAGTGTAAACAACATAACTGCTGCCATCTCCAAAACACTCTACCACCTCCACACTTGCTCTCCCTTCATCAATTTTACAGGAGCCCTTTTGGCACAGTGATTAACACCTGACTGCTAACCAAAAGGTCTGTAGTTCAAACTCATCAACTACCCCAAGGAGAAAGGTGTGACAATCTGCTTCCATAAAGATTCCAGCCTTGGAAACCCTAAGGGCAGTACTAGTCTGCCCCATAAGATTTCTAGGAGTCAGAATCCTCTCTACAATCGGAATTATAGCTGGTTCAGGGGGGTTATCTTTTGTAACAGGCATATCGAGCAGTTGTCCCCTATGCTGAAACTCTTGGTGATGTCCAGTCCTTTAGCGTCCGCATGTCTTTCATGACATTAGTTCTTCCTGCTTTGTGTACCACTTACATTCTCCATCACCTTACCTAACTCCCACCACTGAATTGTGCTTCTAAAAGCAGGCCTTTTGCTCTTCATATCACTGTTCCTTCTAGTTTATTCTTCATTGGCTTTTAGAATGTGCTGTTGTTCGTTATTGGCTTGGCACACCTCCCTCATCCTTAGAGAATTAGCTTGAGTGCAAACTCCGCAAGTTCTTCCCCGACCTCCAGCCATAGCAGGGTAATCAGCAGCTCCCTCCATGTGCACACCTCGGGATACCTCTGTCCATCAGTATAGTCTCTGTGCATCATGTCCCGATTGTGGCTCTTGGGTGGCGTATCTGTCTCTGTAATTCGGCTTACAAGTTTCTTACAGTCACAGAATATATACTTTTATGTCTGTGTACATAGCAGGGACTCAGTAAATGTGTGCAAATCGAATGGGGTTTAGGAATCATTTCCGTTGTAGGTGTGTGTGCGTGAGAAAAAGCGAGAAGGAAGGAAGTGAATGCTGGAGAGGAAGTCTATGCAAACAGCAGTCATTTTCACTCATCTGTGTTTTTCATTTCATTTGTTCTTTTTTATTTGACTACAGTTATTTTACTGTTCAATCAAGTATTTGGAACATCAGCTCATTTAAATTCACCTGCCAACTAGGTACACTCATACCTGAGTCCCTCGGGTTAGGAATCTATGTAGATAGAATAGAAGGAGTAACTGCAGTTTTTCTGGGGAGAGAGAGTGATACACCTCTCCAAGTGTTTGTGACACATTCACTTTCTTAATTGTGTTTCTCATTGGCATTAAAGGCTAAACTCATAAACTCAGGTTCCAGTAGCTGAGTACTTCTTGTATCAGATATAGGAAATAGGACAACTTTAGCCAGCAAGTCCTTTCACAGAAAGAATCACTGCAAACTCAGAAATTGGCACAGAGTTTCAGAATGCTTGTTTCTCGCATTCTTCAGAAATACGCATAGCATTTTTTCAGTCCTTGCTTACCATGTCTTTGTTTCTCCAAGAGCCTTCTGAGTAGAAAGTCTATGAAGGGGTGAGCTCCTCAAGATCTGTCTGAGTCTCTGGTCCCGTTTTCTCTGGAGGTTTTTACAGGCCCTTCTCCTTTCAGCATGTCACTGAAGCTGGAAATCGCGACTGCTGCATCCCTACCTTGACATTGATAATGTCCTTCGCCACTGTTGAGTTTGCCTTGAACTCGTGGTCACCTCCATGCATAATGAAAGGAAGCTTTGCTCAATCAATCCTTCACCGTCCTCATGATGGGCTGCAATCGTGGCCCTTGTGATATATAGTGTTCTCATCGGTTAGTTTTATGAAAATAAGTTACTAGGCCTGCCTAGTGGTTCATCTTTGTCTAGAAGCACCCCTAAAATGTGTGTAGTAGCATCATAGCAAAAGGCAAGCCTCCACTGATAGACAGGTGTCTGTGCGTGGGGAATATTGGCTGAGAAAGAGGATCCAGATCTCGTGCATGGAAGGCGAGAATTCCGAACCAGCCTTCTGCCCCCTTGCATTTGATGTTCTTAGGTGCCCTCTAGTTGGCTCCAATTCGTAGGGACCTTATGCACAACCAAATAAAACACTTCCCCATCCTGCACCATCCTCACAAGTGTTTCTGTGTTTGAGCCCATTGTTGTAGCCCTGGTGTCAATCCAGCCTGTGGAAGGCTTCCCTCTTCTTCACTGCCCCTCTACTTTACACAGCATGAAGTCCTTCTCCAGGGACTGATCTCTCCTGACATATCCAGAGTACTTGGCATGAAGTCATGCCATTTGTGCCTCTCGGGGGCATTCCTGGTGTGCTTCCTTCAGGCAGATGTGTTTGTGCTTCTGACAGTTTATGGTACTTTCAATATTCTTTGCCAGCACCCTAATCCAAACACATTGATTTTTCTTCAATCGTCCTTATTCACTGTCCAACTTTCACATGTATATGAGGCAACTGAATTTGCCTGGTTTGGATCACGCACACTCTAGTCCTTAAAGTAGCATCCTTGTGGTTGACAAAATACAACTGAAATAGAATGCAATCTTTCATGACAAGTTCATCTCAAACAAAGAGCTTTCTTGCTGTTAACAATGTAAAGAGGTCTCCTGCAGCAGAATTACCAAGTGCTATGCATCGTTTGATCTCTTGACTGCTGCTTCTATGCTTATTCAGTGCAGATCCAAGCAAGATAAAATCCTTAACAACTTCAATTTTTTTCCCAGTATGTCATGATGTTACCTATTGGTCCAGTTGTGAGGATTTGGGTCTTCTTTACATTGAGTTGTAATCCACACTGAAGGCTGCAGTCATTGATCTTTATTAGAAAGGTGCTTCAAGATCTCCTCACATCAGCAAGCAAGATTGCATCCTCCTCATATCCCAGGCTGATAATAAGCCTTCCTCCAATCCTGATGCTGCATTCTTCATTGAATCCAGCTCCTCTGATGATTTGCTCAGCAGACAGATTGAACAAGTGTGGTTAGAGGATACAACCCTGACACACCTTCCTGATTTTAAACCATTTAATTGCCCCTTGTCCTGTTCCCCCAACTGCTTATTCATTCATGTATAAAAACTTCAAGGGCACCGTGAGGTTTTCTAGAATTATCATTTTTTTCAAAGCTATCTATCCATAGTTTGTTACCGTGGACACTGTCAAATGCCTTGGCATAATCAATAAAGCACCAATAAACATCTTTATGATATTCTCTGCTTTCAGCCATGATCATCTAACATTGCAAAGGTAACATTTCCATGTGCTCTGCTGAATCTGGCCTGAACCTTTGGCAGTACCTTGTCAATGTAGTGCTACAATCATTGTTGGGTGGTCTTCAGCAAAATTTTACTTTCATGTGATATTAATGATATTGTTCTATCATTTGGGCATTCAACTGGGACACCTTTCATGCCAGGTAGCCCAGTAGGTGCCTCCTAAATTTCCTGGCATAGACAACTGAGTGCTTCAAATGCTTCCGCAGCTCGTTGAAATAGTTCAGTTGGTATTCCACCAATTCTTGGACCCTTACTTCTTCCTTCAGTACCATTGGTTCGGCTCATATCCTACTTCCTGAAAAGGTGGATGTTGGCTAGTTCTGTTTGAGAAAATTACCCTGTATTCTTTCCATTTTTGTTTCTTACGTCATTCATTATTTTTCCCAGAGAACCTTTTTAATATTGCAACTGGAGGCTTGATTTTTTTCATATATTTTTTAGATTTTTTTCACTTTCAGGTAGGCCAAGAATATTTTTCCTTTAAAGTTTTCTAACTCTAGGTCCTGCACATTTTATTATATTTTACTTTGTCTTCTTGAGCTGCACTTTGAAATATTCCCTTTGCCTCTTTGACTGCATCGTTTCTTCCATTTGCCTTCGCTACTCTATGACTAAGAGCCATTTCCAGTCTCTCTGACATCTACTTTACTCTTTTCTTTCTTTCCTGTCTTTTTGACGACCTTTTGCTTTCTTTACGGCTAATGTTCCTGATGGCCTTTCACAGCTCACCGGGCCTCTGCATCACTATTTACCGCAGCAAAGCTATTCTTGAGATGTTCTCAATCCAGCTGGGCTAGACTCAAGGTCATCTTCTGGCGCTTTGGCCTTGTTTTCGTTTTCTTTAGCTTGTTTAGCCTCTAATATTGAGCTTCTCTTTTCCTCATAGAAGTAATCAATTTTATTTTTGTATATTCCACCTGGAGACGTCCATGTGCATAGTTGCCTTTTGTGTTGTTGGAAAGGTATTTTCTATGAAAAGTTAATGGTCTTGAAAAATTCTACCATCAGATCTCCAGCTTCGTTTCTGTCACCAAGACCATATTTTCCAACTATGGTTTCTTCCTCTTTGTTCCATCATTTGAATTCCATCGTCCAATATTGATGAACATCTTGATTGGATGTTTGATTGATTTCAGGCTGAAGATTTGGTAGAAGTCTTCAGTTTCTTTATTGATAATGTGTGGGTAAATTGCTATGTAAATTTGAGTGATAGAAATATTGATTGGATGTCCTAGAATGCAGATAGATATAATCCTATTACAGATAGCATTGTACCTTAAGATCTATCTGGAAATGCCTTGTTTTGTTACAGTGAGTGCTGTGCCATTCCTCTTGACTGTGTCTTTGTCAGCACAGTTAACCATGTAAGTTCCTCATTCAAACTGGCTACTGCCAGTCCATTTCAGCTCCCTAGTGTCTGGGATCTCAATCTTTGTGTATTTCATTCTATTTCTGGCAATTTCCATTTTCTAGATTCATACTTTATACCGTCCAAGTTTTGATTATTGATTTGTTCAGCAGTTAATATTCATTTTGAGTCATGCTCCATTAGCAAATGAAGGCTCCAAAGCTTTACTCCCATCGACTTCTCCCGCTGATGCTACCACAATCAGTTCCACTGTGAGAAGGAATCTCTTCTAGCACCATCTCTGACAGTGTTCTGCTTCTGTGCATCAGCTTTCGGTATATGACATTGTTTTGATATTATCCATAAGTTTTCCAATGACTAATTCCAACAAAGCGGACAGCCTATTCCTTCTCTGTAGTCTATTCTTAGTCTGGAAACTCTGCTGAAAAGTCTTCCCTTTGGTTCACCCTGCTCGTGTTTTAAATACCAGTGACATAGCTTCCAGCATAACATCAACAGCCAGACTACCACAGTATGAGTGAGTGGTATTTTTGACCCTAATTGCCAAGGGGAAATTGAACTGGTGCTATACAATGGAGGTAAAGAAGAATTATCTTTGGAATCCAGGAGAACCCATGGGCCGCCTCTTAGTATTACCCTACCCTGTGATTAAAGTAAATGCTACACTATAGCCACCGACTCCAGACTGCACTGCTAATGACCCAGAGCTCTCAACAGTGAAGGTGTGGGTTACCCACCAGGAAAAAACCTGGGCCAGCTGAGGTGCTGGCTGAGAGCAAAGGAAATACAAGATAGGTAGTGGAAGATGGTAGTTCAACCTATTAACTATGACCACGTGGTCAATTGCAAAAGTAAGGTTTGTGATTATCATTTCTTTTGTATATGTGCTTATTCAATGTCTTTCCTTTGTTCATGTACAATATACCAGATACAATTAGATTCAGTGTGTTTTCATTTATATGTATGATAGATGTATGATATTAGGTGTAAGTGTGATTTTATTAATGTTGGGAAATTATATATAGCTAAAGAATTGTGTACAGGGGCCAAGTTGGCAAGTGATGGACTGTCATAATTAGGCTTATTATGCCAACTTGGCTAATAGGAACTAGTGGACCGAGATTAATCAGGGTGGTATATGATTGGAGAACAAAGAAGTAAATGGCTTTGCAAGGCCTGCCTCCATCACAGTTGCTCTCTGGTGATCAGATCAGCATGCTACTGCTTTAGGTAGTTATCTGCCTCAACCTGTGTGCTACACTACCAGTGGGCCAACCCAACCTATGGATTGTGTAGCTTGAGCTTGAGGCTTCTTCAAAACCTGCTTTGTAGCACTGCTGGTACTTACATCACTTGCCTGTTTCACCTGAGGAAGACTCTGCTGTCTGCTTCCTTGACCTTGGACTGCAGCACCCCACCCCTACCCTGTGAGTTGAAGGACTTTCAGGATATTATTAAAGTGAGTTGAACTGAGTCCTCTGTACTGCTGTGTGGACTAATTGGCTGTTAAATTCCTTCTTGCTGAATAAATCTATCTATCTGTCTATCAACCTATATCTATCTATCTATCTATCATCATAAGTATCTTGGTTATGTTTCTCTAGAGAACCCTGCCTAACACAGTCTGACAAAGTGACCAATAAGTGGATAGTATTAAGTCCAACTGGATGATATAGATTTTGGTATTAGAGGGTAACAGACTAGCCTTTTCTACTTGGCAGAACTGTCCTCTCGGGCTGCTCCAGTGGTCTCATAATATCTCTGTGCTGAGGCTCACTCTTGCTTGTATTAGACTAGAGGATCCTAGGAGGCATCATGTGGCCTCCTAGGCCAGATAATAGACCACAGTAATCTCCATATTAATGAAGAGTTACAGTGCCAATGCCACATTTCATTGTCATAAATTTATTACTAGAAGCAGATATAACAGGGAATATATATATACTTATTTTTTTCACAAAAGAAAATATATATAAAATACATCAAATAATATTCACCCCCTAAAGAAAGCCTCAAGCTAGTATAATGGCTGAGCAAATCCTGTACTTACAGACATGTATAACTTCTACTCTGTCTTTCAGGGTTGCTTTGAATCAATATTGACTCAATGTTAGTTAGTTTGAGTTTTGGTTTAATTGGTATGGAAGGTCTTTTTTGTGAGGAGCTACTGTTTGGGTTTGAAATACCAACCTTCCAGTTAGCAGTCAGTCAAACACTCAACCATTGTGCCTCTTGGACTCTGGGTTGAATGGTGTTTCCTCAAAGTTCATGTCTACGTGGAATTCCAGAAAATGACATTATATGGTTTAGGGTTTGGGCAGATATGATTACCTAAGATGAGACCACAGTGGATCGGGGTTGACCTTAAGTCCAATTATTGATATCCTTACTGGAAGGCCCAGTGAAGACATATAGGGAAGAAGGTTTTTGGAAGACAGAGGCTGATATAGAAGTGATCCAAGCACAAGTCAAGAAACACCCAGCACTGGGATAAGCCACCGAGAACCAGAAAGAACCTAGGAAGTCTTCTTTCCTGGAGCGTTTACAGGGACTGCAGCCCTGCCGGCATATACATTTCAGTCTTCTGGCTGCCAAAACTGTGAGTATGCCAAAGAATTTCTGTTGGCTTACCCACCAAATTTGTGGAAATTTATTATTGCAACCCTAGGAAATGAATAGAATTGGGCCACATTGCATCTGTTCACAGGAGATGCTTGGGAGATAGGGGAATAGAGGAGACAGACGGATGATGAAAGGAGAGGGCTGAGTGTCCCCATGAGAAGGCAGGAGTCTGGGAGTCTAGAGCCCAGGGAAGGCATTCTGAGACAGAAGTCAAACAGCATAGTTAAGCCAGAACAGTGACGAACTAAAGAGGAAGTTCATCTAGCTTCTTTGTATTTAGTTAGTGCCAAGGGTAGAATTTGCATCCTCAAGAAGCATGTGATTGAGCACTCGCAAGTACTGGCTGGAAATGTGGGCATTCTAGTCCACGCAGACTCACCTTGGAAGACAGACTTGGTAATAAATACCCTTGAGGACCCTATGCATGGGGCTTCTCTGGAGTTGGAATCAACAAGACGGCATATACCAGTGACAGAAGGTAAAGGCTGGAACCAGGTGACTTATAGACTGCTGATGGAGATGAATTAAGAGGGTGAAGATGGGAAAATTACTGGTGATGCCCCAAAATATGCTCTGTTATCCCTACACTTGTTCCGCGATTCTGTTCATTGTCTTAAAATGTAAATATTCTGTTGAATGTTCTAAAAATGCAAGTGCCAATGTGTAGACCTGCATGTGGATGCCCTCGTGGGAGCCAAGCCTCTCCCAGTTGCCCACTGGACTCTAATGCTGGCTTACGCTTTGGGCTCCTCACTGAAAAATCACACTCAACTCATTGCCAGAGGGTGTGATTTCTGATACTTGTATTTACTCTAGATTGATCCACCTTAATCATAAGACTTGATTAGATGTTATGTTTGTACATGTGTACTTCATCATCTTCATAGCAAGGCCCTTGAATATGGGGGTTTCCTGGGACACCACTCTTGTTCTCCTACCTTCTTGGAGATTGTGGGAGTCTCCATATCTTTCTTTATCTTCTGCTTCCAGTGACTTAAAATCCACTATGCTTATCTCCGAGTAGAGCGTGCTACATAGCCCCACTCTTCCATTGTCTCTTTTGTTCTAGCTGTCTATATTTTTGTCGCTGGATCACTGATAAATAATTGAAATTGACATATCCTAGGATGCTGCCCTGGACTGGTATTCATAGGAAGAAGCCCAGGGTCAGGAGGAAGGTGAATTAATTCTTAAAGAGCATACACATCTCTGTGAAAAGCTGGCTATATGCCCTTTCCACAGAGGCAAAACCTTGAAATACTCCCTATTATGGGTGGCAGGTCTCAATTCCAAACTTTACAAAATACTAACATTCATTGTTAGTTTTCCTAGGGTTCTTTCTTGATCACAGAAGAGTGAAAAAGACGGCCAAAAAGAAGCTAACTAAAATTCTCAGCAGAAAAAGAACTATATGCCAAAATTCTAAATGTTTGTCTACTTATCTATGGGTTTGCACTTGGAACATGATAACTGAAAGGTGACTAGAATAGGTATAGTCAAATCTAAAATGAAATTTATTTTTCAGGCAGTCACTTCTTCACCAGTCCTCATGAAATGGCTTTATTTAGAGGGCACATGATGAAATCCAGTGAAAATGAAGAAATTAAAGACAAAAGGTTAATGTAGATCAAAGGAGGAAGGTTAAGTGATTTATGAGACAACTCACATGAGAGATAAACTCCTTTTTCAAGGTTCATGTGTCTAATGGAGGCACTGTGAAGGCCAGTCATTAGCGAGTGAGTGTGTGTTTGTGTGTATGTGTGGGCACCTGTGTGGTGTGTGTAGTGTGTGTGTGTGAGAGAGAGAGAGAGAGAATAATCCCAGGGCTAAATTAGTGAGCAGTAAAAAGGTGTCTCCAAAAGAGTGAGAGTAGGGAATGATCAAGGGAAAGGTTACATAAAGAAGAGGTATATCTGTAACCCAGGTAGGGACGGAGCATGATAGTGGGGCAGGAGGAAAGTCAAGGGAAATAGAGGAAAGAGCTAGGAGTCAAAGGGCATTTATAGAGGTCTAGACAAAGGCATGTACATGCAAATATATATATGAGAATGGGGAAATAGATCTATGTGTCTATATTTATAGGTTTAGTATTAAGGTGGTGGAAGGACCTTGGGCCTCTACTCAAGCACTCCCTCAATGCATGAATACTTTCTTCTATTAAATTGGCATTCTAGGATGCTCAACCGCCCCCCCCCCCCCGACACAACTGCTGAAGCCAAAGCGGGTGAACAAGCAAATGTGGTGAAGAAAACTGATGGTGCCCAGCTATCAAAAGAGATAGTGTCTGGGGTCTTAAAGGCTTGAAGATAAACAAACGGCCATCTAGCTCAGTAGCAACAAAGTCCACATGGAAGAACATACCAGCCTGTGTGATCACGTGGTTCCGAAGGAATCAGTTATCAGGTATTAAAGAACAAAAAATCATATCATTGGCTGCACACCTCCATGATAGGATCACCGAGGACAAACGGGTGCATAAGCAAATGTGGTGAAGAAAGCTGATGGTGCCCAGCTATCAAAAGAGATAGTGTCTGGGGTCTTAAAGGCTTGAAGGTGAACAAGCGGCCATCTTGCTCAGAAGCAACAAAGCCCACATGGAAGAAGCACACCAGCCTGTGCGATCACGATGTGCCAAAGGGATCAGGTATAAGGCATCATCAAAAAAAAAAATTTACCTTAGTAAATGAAAGGGGAAGTGCAGAGTGGAGACCCAAAGCCAATTTGTCAGCCACTGGAGATCCCCTCACAGAGGGGTCTAGAGGAGGAGATGGGTCAGTCAGGGTGTGATGTAGCACCAATGAAGAATACAGCTTTCCCCCAGATCCTGAACGCTTCCTCCCCCCCCCAGCTACCATGATCCGAATTCTACCTTGCAGGACTGGATAGAGCAGAGGTTGTACACTGGTACATATAGGAGCTGGAGGCACAGGGAATCCAGGGTGGATGATACCTTCAGAACCAGGGGCGTGAGGGGCGATGCTAGGAGAGTAGAGGGTGAATGGGTTGGAAAGGGGGAAGTAATTACAAGGATCTACATGTGACCTCCTCCATGGGGGACAGACAACAGAAAGGGGGGTGAAGGGAGACGCCAGATAGAGCAGGGTGTGACAAAAAATAATCTATAAATTATTGGGGGCTCATGAGTGGGGGGAATGGGGAATGAGGGGGAAAAAAGAGGACCTGAAGCAAAGGGCTTAAGTGGAGAGCAAATGCTTTGAAAATGATTGGGCCAAGGAATGTACGGATGTGCTTTATACAATTGATGTATATATGTATGGATTGTGATAAGAGTTGTATGAGCCCCTAATAAAATGTTTCTTAAAAAAAAAGAAGATACAAATCAAGTGGGCAACTTTTCACTCATTCTGCCATTGGGGCCATAAAAAAACAGCAAGGTGGCTCCTGTCTTCCATGGGCCACTCTTCCTTCCTGTGGAGGCAGCAAGTGGTTGGAAGGCATGTTATCTGGGTAGACGAGACAAACAAATCCATAGAAACTCATGTGTTTGGTAAACAAGCGGCCATCTAGCTGAGATGCAACAAAGCCCACATGGAGGAAGCACACCAGCCTGTGTGGTCATGAGGTGCCAATGGGATCAGGTATCAGTCATCTAAGACCCAGAACAAAACCATACACATGGTAAATTGGGGTGGTGGTGGTGGTGGCATGGAGTGGAGACCCAATGCCCTCTGTAGACAATTGGACATCCCCTCAAAGAGGAGTCACAGGGAAGAGATGAGCCAGTCAGGGTGCAGTATAACACTGATGAAACACACAAGTTTCCTCTAGTTCTTCGATGTTTTTTTCACACCACTGTCATGACCTCAAGTCAGATTAGATCAGCGCATGCACACTGCTAAAGACAAGAGCCGGCTACACAGGAGTCCGGGAGAGATAAACCCCCTGGCCAACAATGAGAGTAGAAATATGAGAATTAGGGAGGGTGAGCGAAGAAAGGGGGAATCAATCACAAGGATCAATCTAGAACCCCCTCCCTGGGGGATGAATAATGGAAAAGTGGATGAGGGGTGATGGAGGATGGTGTAAGATATGGAAATAATAATCTATAACTTATCAAGGGTTTGTTGGGGAGGGAGGGTGGAGAAGGGAGTGGGAAGAAATGGGGAGCTGATATCAGGGGCTCAAGTGGGAAGAGAATGCTTTGAAAATGATTTTGGCGACCTATGTGCAAATGTGCTTGACACACTGGATGAATGTGTGGATTGTGATAAGAGATGTAAGAGCCTCCAAAAATTTTAAAAATAAAGTATTTTATTTAACTCATAAAAAAAGAAAGAAAGCATCCGAGTCCAGCCCAAGCCCATAAGTCAGATATTAGCCCATGTATTCAATCCCATTCTATAAAGGCCTCTTCAGACTCACAAGACCCATGCAATGATGCCAAATACAGGATGATTTCAGGTCAGTGGGTAGAAAGTCTTTGGATCCAGTGGCGTTGTAAGCATCTCAGTGCAGGTAATGGTCTCTATGTGGCTTCTCCAGCTTCAGAGGTCTGGTTGCATCAGGGTGTGTCCATGTGGCTTCTCCAGCTCATGACACTAGTATAGTTCCATGTGTCTTGTCAGCTGCAATATCTCCCAGGGAGTGAGCAGAGAGAGAGAAGTGTCTCCTGCTTCCAAGGAGGAAAACCGGAATTCCCAGAATCCTTAGGGGAAGGCCATGCCCACAGAGAGGCCTCACTGGTGATAACTTGCTTGGCAGGCCAGGCTCCATCCCTTCACTTGCAATCCTCTCAAACTGACACCAGATTATGTATGTAACTACCACGGAAGGTCACTGGCCTTATCTGTGGAGCACCACACATGGCAGACTCTGTGCCCATGCCAAGCATAAGAAATAAGGCAATGGCCTTAGCGCTGCAGAGGATGGCGAACATTGCTTCCAGCAGTTCATTTGCAGCGGCATGGGAGATATTTTAATAAATGAAGGCGCCCCGGTGGTGCTGTCAGCTAAGCATTGGACTGCTTTGTGATAGAAGCGGGGCTCTCGGTTCCTGAAAATATTTACAAAGCTGTGACTTAGAATTGACTTGCGGTTTGCTGATTTTCACTCTATCAAACACCATCATTGGATTGTAGGGAAAGGGATGTTTCCTGAAGGAACCAAAAGCCAAACCCTGCCCTCATAAACTTATAAACTACGAAGACCAAAATAAAAGCAAAACACCAAACTCACTGCCACTGAGTCCAGTCCCACTTAGAGTGACCCTATAGGACAGGGTAGATGAACCCTGTGGGTTTCTGAGACCACACCAAGGCTCCGAGACATGAAAACTGTATGAAATTAAAACATGGATGGGGAAGGACAGTTCACATATACTAAAATAGGTATGCTAGGTGTTATGGGTACCTGCAACAGTCATAAGTCAAGTTGAGAGAAGTGGTACAGAAGGAGGGACGATCTAACTACATTTGTTCTGGGAACTTTATTCAAATTCAGTAAAGACCCCTGTCAGTGCTGTCAGATAAGTGTTACACTGCTTGCTAATCGCCAGGTCAGAGGTTCCGATCTACTGCCAGACGCGAGGAGGAAGAGGAGACTGTGCTCTCCTAAGTACATCCAGCCTCAGGAACAATGTAGTCTCCGGGAGTCAGAACTGATGCCATGGAAGGGAGTTCTTTTGTTTGGGGTCAGTAACTCATTTAATTCTTTCCAAACTGTTAGAAGTCAAAGGTGGTCATGCAAAATGGAAATGGTGTGTTTTAATTGTACTGAAAATCCCCCCATATGTCGCCTTTTTGCTTCTGGATGTCTGGTGGAACGTTTATTGATGAACTTTATTAGTGAATCCAAAGGGACCATAATTGGCCCTTTGTTCATTATTTTTTAATTGAGAGTGTCTCACAGCTTTATTTAAAGTACTTTCCCACCGAAGAGAAGGGGGATTTCTATGGTAACATGCAATTATTTGTTCTGTATAGTACTTCCCTATTTAGAGGCTTCTGGCGTTAAGTGTATTTTTGTGCATGGGCTCCTGCTTTGTGTAAGTGGCAAACACAGCATTCTAAAAATGCAAACTGTCAGACATCTAGTGTAGGAAATTGAATAAATAAGTACAAAATGAGATATGCTGTCTGAACCCAAAAATTGAGTATGTTTTCCTTCAGTTCTCTGGACATTCCCTTCCTTTCCCTGCCCTGTTCTAAGGTTTCCTCTGAACCTGTCTTCTGCTTGATCTGTGTTCACCTTAAATGGTTCATCTTGCCTTCCCTGCCCCTCGCCCTCTGGCTTTATTTATTATCTCACTAGAATCAACTGCCCATTCATCCCTTATACCTATCTCTCCACTAGCACTTAATGTCTCTTAGTGTAACTACTTACTGCATTGCCCATGATCACATAGGCTGTGTGGGCGTGTTTTGAAGACAGGTAATGTGTTATTCATCTTGGTAGCTCTTACACCTAACACAGCTGGGGTCTAATCCTGGACCAGATGCCCAGTAAATGTAAGGGGTGGAATTTTTCCAAGGTTCACTGCATTTCTCACTATCTGTATGAGAACAAGAGATCAGCTAGACAGCTCAGACTATGTGAGTCATAATCAGCCTTGACCTTGCTTAGCTTACAAGAGCATGCTCTGGGAGGTCTGTCAAGATGGCAGCATGGTGTGGAGCTGTGAGACCATGTGGCTCATTAGAAGTCAGCAACACTGTCCTTGCTAATAGCCTTCGTAAGTGCCCGAAGACCTTGTTTAATTCTGTATAAGCTAGCAAGGCACATTCATTTCTGCAAGCATCCTTGAAGAAAACTTACAGCATAGAGAAGTTATTTAATACAGCCAGAGATAGGTCAAACACTGGCAAGGCCAGGCAAACACTCTCTAAATAAAATACTTCCTAAGGTCTGTAAACACTAGTTTCTGTCTTCAAGATATTTGTTTTAAGAGAGAATGTCTTCCCTGATGAACGAACTCATCACCTTTACTCCCTGTGGAGCTAGTTGCACTGGACTCAAATTTCTATACACGACAGCAGTGGTTTCCAGGCACTAAAACTCTTGACACTTTGGAGCAGTTTATTTGAACTTCTCGGACTTCCCTATGGAGCTAGATGCCAAATGGTGCCGATTGAACTTCGGAATTGGTGTCTGTCTCTTCCAGATCCGCCATCATTGACTCTTGTTGTTGTTAGGTGCTTTTGAATCGATTCCAACGCACAGGGCCCTCATTTGACTGAGGAGAAATTTCCCTATGAGGTTTCCTAGACTACAGTCTTTATGGGAGTGCATTAATTCCCAGGTCTTCTCTCTGATGGAGGCTCTGAAGGGGCTTAAATGCCAGTCTGTCATTTAGCAACTGGGTGCTTAACCCTTGCACCACCAAGCTTCTTCAGTGGAACCTAGTAATAACATGTTATTAATTAAAGATGGATTTTATCTTTCTTGATGAAGATCCCAAAGTAAAATCCCGCTGCCATCGAGTCAATTCCAACTCACAGTGATCCTATGTAGGTTTATGACATTGTATCTTTTTTTTAAATCATGTTATTAGGGTCTCTTACAACTCTTATCACAATCCATACATACATCAATTGTGTAAAGCACATTTGTACATTCATTGCCCTCATCATGCTCAAAACATTTGCTCTCCACCTAAGCCCCTGGCATCAGCTCCTCATTTTTCCCCTTCCTCACTGCTCCCCACACCCTCATGAACCCTTGATAATTTATAAACTATTATTTTGTCATATCTTGCCCTGTCCGACATCTCCCTTCACCCACTTTTCTGTTATCCATTCCCCAGGGAGGAGGTCACATGTACATCCTTGTAAACGGTTCCTTCTTTCCAACCCGCTCTCCCTCTACCCTCCCAGTATCATCACTCACACTGCTGGCCCTGAAGGTATCATTCACCCTGGATTCCCTGTGTTTCCAGTTCCTATCTGTACCAGTGTACATCCTCTGGTCTAGCTATACTTGCAAGGTAGAATTCGGATCGTGATAGTGTGTGTGGGGGGGAGAGTGGGGGGAACGAGCATTTAGGAACTAAAGGAAAGTTGTAGTTTTCATCGTTGCTACATCACACCTTGACTGGCTCATCTCCTCCCTTATACCCCTCTGCAAGGGGATATTCAGTGGCCTACAAATGGGTGTTGAGTCTCCACTCTGCACTCCACCCCTCATTCACTATGGTAAGATTTTTTTGTTCTGATGATGCTTTATACCTGATCCCTTCGACAACTCGTGATCGCACAGGCAGGTGTGCTTCTTCGATGTGGGCTTCGTTGCTTCTGAGCTAGAAGGCCTCTGGTTTACCTTCAAGCCTTTAAGACGCCAAACACTATAACTTTTGACAGCCAGGAACCATCAGCTTTCTTCGCCACATTTGCTTATGCACCCGTTTGTATTCGGCGATCGTGTCATGGAGGTGTGCACCCAATGATATGATTTTTTGTTCTTTGATGCCTGATAACTGATCCTTTCGGCACCTCGTGATCACACAGGGTTAGGGTTGCTGGTGTCTTCCATGTGAGCTTTGTTGCTTCTAAGTTAGATGGCCACTTGTTTACCCTCAAGCTTTTAAGACCCCAGACGCTATATCTTTTGATAGCTGGGCACCATCAATTTTCTTCACCACATTTGCTTATTCACCTGCTTTGTCTTCAGTGGTTATGTCGGGAGGGTGAGCATCCTAGAATGCCAATTTAATAGAAGAAAGTATTCTTGCATTGAGGGAGTGTTTGAGTGGAGGCCCAATATCCTTCTGCTTCCTTAATACTAAACCTATAAAAATATGCACCTAGATCTATTTCCCCATCCTCATATATAGATGTTGTATCTTTTTATAGGAACAAATAACCTTATCTTTCTCCTTAGTTTTGGCTGGGGCTTTCGAATTGCCAGCCTTAAAGGTTAGCAGCCCAGAGCCTACCTGGCAGTGCTACAGGGCTCTCGAAGGAAGTATGTAAATATGGAATTCTTCCCCAAAGTAGCTAAGAGTTTGGAGTAGTACCTCTTACCAAGTTGACCCTTAGATTTTTCCCATTGCACAATGAGACTTATAATAGTATTTAATCATGGAGAGTTGTATTACATGATTTAAAGGATTGATTCATATTTCATAACTAAAAGACACTGTCATCTACAAAAACATTTAAGATCAGGAAATTGTGACTCTTCAGGACAGTTGAAACTAGTCATTCAAAAAGCAATTTATTTTTATACGCCACAGGAATGTTAACACATAACCACAATGCAATAAAACATCTACTTTGGTGCAAACACTCTGGAAATAAAATATTTGTAAGAATATCTTTTTAATTGTTACTAGTTGATTTAGAACTAATTATGGTGGTTTATTCTCTTCATTTCCTCCACCAGTAATATGGGAACTTAGAATGACTGCACTGTGACCAATACAATGCCACAAGCAAACACGCACACACACGCACACACGCACGCATGTACACACACACATGCACACACACGTGCGCGCACACACGCACACACACTCTAGATCGGAATGGCTGTTGGAGGGTATACATATAAGGCAGGAAACTGGATTTTATTCAGTACTGTGTCCTGGTTAGTGGTGTGACTCAGGGGAAGTCACACCCTAGGCCTCACTTTCCTCTTCATGTTTTAATGAGATTAGGTCCAGTGCTCTCCACAGTCCCTCCAACCAGTGCATTTCTCTCACTTGCCTTTCTTTTACCTCGGTGCTCTCTAATAGGGGAACCATTTTCACATTTCTATCTTAATCTTTTTTTCTGGCTTAACTTTTTTACTTTTAATTTTTTTAATAAATTCACTTGGTTGGGGGCTCTTACAGCTCTTTTTTAACAACCCATACATCAATTGTACCAAATACATTTGTACATATGTTGCTATCATCACTTTCAAAACATTTTCTTTCTACTTGAGCCCTTGATATCAGATTCTCTTTTTACCCTCCCTCTACCACACTCCTATCTTCGTGACCCCATGATAAATTATACATTATTGTTTTCATATCTTCCACCATCTGTTGTCTGCCTTCACCCATGTTTCTGTTATTCATCCTATGTGGGATCCGGGGGCAGGTTATATGTCTCTCATCATGACTGGCTCTCTCTTTCTCTACCCTTATCCTCCCACCTTTCCCTTACCCTTATGGTATCACTACTTCCATTATTATTCCTGAGGGGTTTATCTGTCCTGGATTTTGTGTGTCCAGAGCTCTTACCTGTAACAGTGTACATGCTCCAGTCTATCCAGATTTACATTGCAGAACTGGCTCATGATAGTGGTGGGGAGAAGCATTAAAGAACTAGAAGAATGTTGTGTTTGGTTGGTGCTATGATGCACCCTGGCTGGCCTGTCCTTCCTTGTGACCCTGGGATTTGGGTCTCCACTCCGACCCCCCCCCCCCCGCATGTTCATATCGATATGATTGTTTATGTTGGATCTTCTGATGCCTGATACCCGATCCCTTCAATGCTTCCTGATCGCACAGTCTGGTGTGCTTCATCCATGTGGGCTTTGTTGCCCTGCTAGATGGCTGCTTGTTTAACTTTAACCCACTAAGACCAGATGCTATATCTTCTAATAGATGGGAACCATCAACTTTCTTCACCACATTTGCTTATGCGCCCATTTTGAATTCAGCCATCATGTTGGGGGGTGAGCATCACAGACTCCTGGATATTTTTCACACAAAAAACTTGCTCTTGCATTGATGGAGGATTTGAGTAGAGGCCCAATGTCCATTGCTACCTTGATAATTAACTTATAAATATATGAACATATCTATATTCCTATTACTATATATTTATATGTATACATGCCTATATTTATACCTCTGTAAATGCCTTTTGCCTCCTAGTTCTTTCCTCTATTTCCTTTTACTTGCCTCCTGTCCCACTATCATGTTTGACTTTCATTCAGCTCTCAGTAATTTCTCTTGGCTACATTGCACATGAATAAACCCCATCAGGTGTTCTGCACCCTCCTCTCCAGCGATGTTGGATCCTTACTTTTAATAATTGGGAAAATTGGTGTTTTATAGTGTTTTCTGTGCCAGTTCCCTTTTTATAAAGAATAGTCATCTCCCTTAATGGTGAAACGAAGCCCCAGGGGCACACTGGTTAAGTACTTAACTACTAATCAGCGGGCTGGTGGTTCAAACTCATGAAGTGGGAGAAAGACGAGACAGTCTGCTTCTGTAAAGATTGCAGCCAGGAAAGCACTATTTGGCAGTTCTAGCCTGTCACATGTCAGAATGCTGGGAGTCAGAATTGATGAGGAAACACAGCAGTAGCAACGGCAGTGCAAAACACGTTTCTCTTGCTCTGTCGGTGATTGAGGTTGCTGCCACTCTGGCAGAAGCCTGCTCTTGGGCTGGAAATGATAGGGACATTTGAGCTGCAAGACTCATCAGCTCCGATTGAGTCTTCCAGCTCAGCCATCCAGCCTTTGAAACCGGAAGCAGGGGAGGCCTAGTCAAGGAAAGTGTGAAGTGAAGTATCTGTCCACCCCATTTGCAAGGAGAGGCAGAGGTCTAATTGGTTTTGTCCTTTCATGCATGAGTAGCATGCCTGGGTGGTGCAAGAGCTGAATGCCCTAGGCTCCTAACTAGAAGGTGAGAGGTTTGAGTCCACCCAGAGCAGCCTCCGAAGACAAGCCTGTGTCTTTCTTCTGCACAATCAGCTATTGAACTGCTATGGGGCACTGTTCTATTCTGACACATATGGTGTCATGGGAGTTGGAATGAATCTGACAGAAACTGGATAAAAAATCCTGTGTCATATGCATAACATGTAGGTAGGCTTTACAGTTGTTATCACAGTTTTTGTGTGTATTACATTCACAAACATTGATAGAGTGCTTGCTGTTTGCAGGCATTTGGAAGGCACACATCCAGGAAATACCTCCCACTTAAGCAGGTCTCAGAGAAGAAGCACTAGTGCATTGCAAACATGTCTCCCATTGTTCTTCAGAAAAGATCATGGATCCATCTAGTGAAAGAAGGCCACACACCTGAAACCCTGAGGAGGTGAAAAGTACGGTGGATAGGCCAGGGCCAGATACTGCAAGATGCTTTAGGTATTTAGAAGGACTGGAGATGTCGTTCACATAGATAAAGGATTTATCCTACAGACAATTTCCTGATCTAGATTTAAAAGATGCTATATGTAGCTCCCATTTTACAGATAATATAAATGACTGAAACATGGCTAAGATATGTAGTGTCTTGCTCAACATCAAGGGCCAATAAAATGGCAGACCCCAACCTTTCAGAAAGATCTCTACACATTCATTTATTTACTTATTTTTTTAACAACTCTCTGTGAGTATTTACTGTGTGCCAAAAAAGTGAACTTGAAGCAGAATACCTTCAAAGACTTGGAGCCTGTTGCTACTTCTGTGTGCCCGGACTGCTTGAGCATGGATCCCTGGTAGTATAGCAAATTACATGGTGGGTTGCTAATTGGAGGATGAAACCATTAGCTCTCTGTGGAAGACAGAAGAAGCTGTCAACTCAGGCAAGAGTTCCATTCGTGGAAACCCCCAAGTTCTAGTCCATCCTACAGAGTCACCTTGGGTCATAATCGACTTGCGGGCAGGGAGTTTTAAGAGTGAGATTATCAAACAAACCAATACATGAACTTTGCCCTAAAATTTCAGAAAATGTTTGCATTGAAAATGACACCAGTGAGTTATTTTTGTAAGAAGGTTCATGAGGGGAACGGTAACAAGAACAGCTGACGGCATGCTCTGCTTCCCTGGAGGCCTGTGTGCGACAAGCTTTCTCGTTCCCTCTACGATTGCTACCAAAAGGCATCGAACCCTCCATATGTTCCCTGTCATTTGCATTCTGGGAGGCATTCAGATGTTCCGGAAAGATCAGAGAAGATTCATGGTCATAAATGGAAACAAGGGACATTTTATTGTGAATATCAGTGAATGTAACACTTAGTATAAGCACCGGGGGAATCGTCCAGTTCCTGATGATAACTTTAATAAAATGCTTTCATTGAGTACTGCATAACCAAAAGTAAACAAATGATGCATGCCAAGTGAGAGTATGACTTCGTGGATAAACAACAGAGGCAATGCTGGGAAGAGTCACTGGCAAATGTTGAAGTGGATGAGTCTTGCTAAGGGAAGCTGCTAAATTACTACTCTATCAAGTTCCATTGTTCCACGGGAAGAGTGGGTGTATGTTGTTGCAAAGTTGTGAGTTTCCTCCTTGAAAAGGATAACTAAGAATGTCCTTCACTTATGAAGGAGTCCCTGGGTGGCCTGAACAATTAACACATTCTGCTGACAATCTGATGGTTAGAAGTTCAAGTCCACCTAGAGCAACTTCGGAATAAAGATCAGCCAAGTCCACCTAGAGGAACGTTGGAATTAAAAAAACAACAAAACCCCATGAAGTACACAGCGTGGCCCTGAATAGGAACAAATCAACCAGGAAGGAAAAATTAGATCGTTAATATCTTTATTGCTTTGTTTCATTATTTTTTGAGTTGGTATTTCATATGTGAGTTATATGTTTCAAGGAAAATGCTGTCTTCATAGTCATTAAAATGGAATCATGCAATTTTAATTCCTTACACATTCCAATAAAAATACCTGGTGCGTATCTAACTCTTCATATTGCATTTTTAGTATCTCAGTACTGTTTCTATCTTTGCAATGTTTCCAAAATCAAAGCCTTGATTATATTAAAGGAAAGTTATAAATTCAAGGAAATCTCATAATACATTCATGCAGTAGTCCAATTTCTTTTATTATGAAAACTTTTTGAAGAGTGTTTCTAATTGAAGTTGAATTTGTTCACTTAGTATAGTTCAAGGAAAACCACAAAGTAATATGGAATTTGGTCAGATAACTGATCAAGATTTTTAAAAAAGCAGATTGACTAAAAGAGTGAATTAAGAATCAGAATCTAAACTGTGTGTATTTTGCACTTCCAATTCTAAACCCATTGTCTTCTAGTCAAATTCTAATTGATAACAGCCCAATGGGGCAGAGAACAATGGCCGTCCAGTTTCCAAGGCACGCTCTGCAACTGTCACCTCGGAGCAACAGCTGGCTTCAAACCACTGGCCTTTGGGTGCCAGTTAACCACTGGGCCACCTGGGCTTCATGCCTGCAACTGTCATTCTCCTCTACTACTACACCTTTTTGATTTTTCTTGTTGATGAGAAATCAGAGCAGGAAAGACTTGCGTGGACTAGGAAGCAGGAAAAGCCAGCAATTTGAATTTTCTGGCCAGTGGGACACCATGGAGAAAACAAATGATCTGGAATAAGATTATTAAGAACAAAGGTCTGCCATCTGTTACTCTAAAAAGATATTATTGTTGGTGCTCTGAATTGGATACATTTTAATGGAACACAGCGAGAATGGTTTAAACCCCTTTGAAGCACAGTTCTGCTATTAGAAACAGCGGGCTGCCAGGAGGCAGGGCCAGCACAATGGCCGCTGGTTTAATGGATGGAACCTCTTCGCTCCTTTTTATATGCCCACCGTCCTGCCCATTTTAACCTTGCAGCAACTGTATTACATGGGTTCTCAAATCTTTTTTTTTTTTTTTTACTTTTTCCCCTTACTTTTATTTATAAAGAGCACAACTCTGCTAGACGCAGACACAAACACACACACTCCGAGCCCACGGGAATAACAACGAGAGCATGGGGGAAAGCTTACGTAACGCCAGTCTAGGAACCCAGACTCCCAAATCCTTCAGGATCTTTTCCCAGACACGCAGCTCTCCCCCAGACGACACAACGGAGATCCTGGTGGGGTGGTCCCACCCCACCCATGAGGCAGAACGGCAGAACTCAGTCTTCAGCATCATCGAACGCGTTCTCAAATCTTAAAGAGATAAAATTACTCCCTGGAGTCACCTACAGTCAGAGCTTGGGCTCTCACCTTGGTATTTCTTGATTCTGTGCCCCATCACTGACTTTCAGAAAAGCTTTATTTGCCTCGGCTTCTGACGGGCCTCATCCAAGTACTTTCTATATTCTCAACGAGAACTTGTGCTGCAGACTTCTCACAGAACTGCTGTCAGTCAACCGACCTCTCCGTTCCCTCGTAAATCGGGAGGCAGACCTGAGCTTGTCTTGTCAGCCCCTGGTTTTTCGGTCTCTGGGTCCTTTCTTGGCTCCATCTTGCCTTCCTTCCTGAGCCTGCATTTCTAGAAGTAGGTGCAGCTAATCTACGTGTGGGAAAGGGTGAGAAGGAGGGAAGTTGCCCTACTGGCCACCTGGATTTCTGATGCCTTTGCTGTGTCAGCCAACAGAATCGAGTTGGCCAGCACTCTCAGAAGCCATCAGACCGAGCAACCCTTTTGCTAAATCAGGAGGTTGAGGCGGGAAACAAATACTGCAGGTACGAGACGGAAACATGTTCTTTGGGGGTTTGGGTTGCACTGGCTCAGCAAGGTATTGAGAGCAGCAAAATAAGTGAGAGATGTTGGCATAATTATTTGGTGAAAGTCACATTACAGACACAACTGCAGCCCAGAGCTGGTGTGTAGGCAGACTGGTTGAATTAGAGGGTACAGATAATACTGCATTTGCACGAACTCTGGATGCCATATGGAAGGGGTGTATTTATCTGGAGATTTTAAATAAGCTCCACTTTCAGTCTTTCCCCAGCCCCCTTTCTCCCCCAAACATTTATATATTTGGTGTTGTTGTTTGTAAACAAACATGTTTGCTGCATTTCTTTATGTGGTTCTGTGTCTATGAAACTGCATGATCTGGGTGCTCAGGAATCGCATCGCCTTTATCTTTATCCTCACTGAGAATTTCATGTTTTCTTCTTTTCTTTCTTCCCTCCAGCTGAGTTTATTAAGTACCTTTTCTGTGGCAAATACGTTGTATCCCAAGGAGTACAATATTGAGTGAGGACAGCTAAGCCTCTCATGAGGCTTATAGTATGGCTGAAAATGTCAGAAACCTAGAGCCTTGCATAGGATCTCTCACAGATAAGGTACTCAGTAAATGCTTATGCCATTGACTTACTGTAAGGGCTTACAGATAAGAGGGTTTACTGAAGCTTATTGATTGACTTGAGAGAGCATCAAAAAGTTCATGGGAATATGGAATGAAAAGATAGTGCAAATTTTCCATGAAATTTTTGGATGCGTCCTCATAGCACTTGAATTAAGCTGGCTTAGGCGTTGAGCTGCTAATCACAAGGTCAGCAGTTTGAAACCACAAGCCGATCCTCAAGAGAAATATGCGGCTCTCCACTCGCATAAAGCTCAACAGTCTCAGAAACCCAAAGGGGCGGGTGGGTCTCCTTTGTCCCACAGGGTCGCCATGAGTTGGAGCGGACTCAGGGCAGAGAGAGTTTGAGAAAGAGAGAGCTCTGATCCTGTTCCCCACCAGACTGCCCATGACAGGTCATTTTTATTATCATCAGCTGTAACGGTGATGGTGGCATGTCATGTTCAGTGTTCCCAATGATCCTAAGAATTAGCATGTCGTCGAATAGACAGGGTCACCTGGTGTCTGCAGCCCCTTCACTTTTTAAATGTAATTGTCTGTGTGAACTTTCTAAAAGGTCGTATTTTCTTTTCTTTTTAACTAGCTTCTGTGTCACATAGTAATTTTTCAGTTTTAATTTTACTCCTCTTACACCCACTCAGACCAGTGGGTAAGTCTGATGGTCAAGAGTCAGGAGGGTCTATTCAAGGCTGAAACCTTTCTCTTTTCTCTGTCTTTAAAGTTTTAATCCCATTCATTTTATTTGTGGCATATATCAACACAAAGAAAAGGAACCATACTATGTGTCGTTGCTAAAAGTATCTTTTCCCCCATGGCGTATTATAAGTCACAAACCCCATAAGTAGCCCTATAATAATAATAAAAATATTAAATGCAGATTGTAAAAGGAATCATGGCTGTTATTCCACAAAATTTATTTGATATTTGTTCCTGAACCTCTCACACCAGTAACAGCAGTTGAGATGGACTTAATCCCGACATGGCCCAATGAGGGTCCGAGCAGAGCTGAACAGCTGGTTTTCAGAAGAACAATGAGACACCTTCCCCCTCCTGTTTATTTATTTATTTGTTAGCATTTTCCATGGTGTTTGATTATTATAAGAGAACAAGAAACCTTTGAAAATTACTACTAAGGAATGTAATTGAAATGTGGGCCAGATTGCACTTGGATGGACAGATACATGTATAACATCCAATTCAAAATGAAGCAGAACAAAGAAAGGAAGGGATTGAAAATTACTGTCTAACAGTGCAATATAGTTTTCATTAAGCATCCCTCAGAGATGGAGAAACACAGATTTAAAATGTGAGATGATGGAAATTGATAATAAAAAAGCATCGGGTTTACTGGTGTAAATGGTGGAGCTGCAGGGCTAAAAAATACCCCACAACAAATAGTCTCATCTGAAATCTACAGCTTATTGTATGTAGGTTAGATTAGAACGACTGAGTCACTCTTGATATCTCTCTGTAGAGCAATAACTGTAAATTTCACCCTATAGGTTCATTTCTACATTGCATCTTCAGCTAATAACTACCGTTAATAACATTCTGAAATCAGACACCCCAATTGCTAGGCTGTAACTGTAGCTTGTCTGTAGGTGAAGCAAATTTATTTGTTCATAAACAAGTTAATTGGATAAGTAATTTTTGAGAGACGTTTTTGGAAATGAATATGTAGAAAGAATTTGTGGGTGAGTATGTGTACAACCCAGCAAGTTGTTTGGAACATAATTTTTTGGAAAGCAAGATCGAAAGGTTAAAGAGTATTGAAGTAAAGCAATACATGCCTTATTTAATAAAACCGTTGGGATTGTTGGCCATGAAAGTTGACCTTTTTAACTTCTACAAGGAAATCATATGTTGGCTTATGTGCTTAATCCATTACATACGGTCTGGAAGCCAGGGCATGTAGTAGGCATTCAATATGTACTCATGACTGGAGAAACGTGTCTCTCTTCTGCCCCATCTGCTCATTGGCAGTTTTCATTTTGGACGATACAAAGAGTATTGAAGTGTCCCAAGTGTCCTAAGCAAAGTCCAGGAAAAAATGCTCCCCAAAGTCATGCCTTTCTAGAGACAACAGGGCCAGACTGAAGCTGTGTCTACACAATTGGAGTAATTGGCCCATATATAGATAGACCCTTAATGAGGACACCAAATCCAATAGATTACACAGAAATTAAAAGGTCTACCCACCAAGTTAGCAGTTGAACAGCACATTCATTGGTCATGTGCATATTATAGGACTGAAAATGTTAGTCCCCACACAGAGACATATAAGCACACAAATACTTACCAATCCGCACATACTAACAACCATAACTCCCATGGGAATTCTTAAGCGAGTGCTGGAGCAGACCAAAAAGGTTTGGATATAGCTGTCATTTGTAAAACAACAGATTTTATGGCCCCTGAGAACTGTGCTGGTTTAAAATAACCAGTAATGATTGGATGGCAGGACTTTTGATTGAGTAACTGACTCACTAAAACTTTAATAAACCTCCGCTGATCTGTTCCTTAAAGAATGTTGTTGTTGTTGTTGTTGTTAATTTGTGCCATCAAGTTGATTTCAACACATAGCGACCTTATCTAACAATCCAAACATACGCTTGTGTTGTCTGACCTTGTAGGCAGTGAATGAGCACTTAACCATTACGCGAGTAGGGCCCCTTTCCTTGGTGACTATTGCCCCCAAATAGGTCATTGTGAGTGTATTCTGCACACAGGGGATAGGAGTGTTAAAGCTTCATTCCGTGCTGTTACAGTGAACAGCAAAGGGGCTGACGCTGTACACTGTAACTTTCATTGGCAGGAGAGATGGGAGAGATATGGATAATTTCCATTAATTCCTCTAAGGACTCATATGCTAAATAGAGGAGAGTCTGCTGCTTTTTTGTAGACTCATTGTTTGCTTTAATTTGCTCTCTGAATAAAACACTCCCGAATTGTCCTTTGGGGGCTGTTACTACGGATTGGTTAGGTACTTTATTGACTGTATATTAACATTCTCTGAACTACGTGTTCTGCCTATTTCTTTGCTAAATTATATTTTCCGACCTATCCAGATGACTGTGCCCTGTTTTCTGAGGAATATTTCATTGTGTGTTTTTTGAGCAATAGGTCTATCTCATATTTCACTTATCAGTAATGAGGGGTCGAATGACAAGCTACAGAGGGTAAAAATAAACCACAGGTTTGGACTTATTTCTTTATTCTATTCCTTAGTTTATTTAAAATACATAAGTTAAATGCCTCCTTTGTGCCGCATACTTGAGTCAAGTACAATTCAAATATTCCAGGGTTTTGTATTCTTTATTTTTACTCTCCCCAAATAATAGCACCCAAACTCCAAGACCGCTAACTACAAACCAAAACTCTGGAAGGAGCCCGGTCACCTCCTGAGGTTTCTTCATTCTGAATTCATACTTTCTTCATCTCCATCCTTTATGTCTGTGTTTTACCTTTGCACGGCCCATCAAACCCTGAAAATGGTTTTCCTAAACAAGACAGCTTTCTTTTCCAAAATGTATCTGGACTTCTAGCATCATGGCTACGGCTTACTAGATGAAGGCTTGAAATTAATTTCCCCTTATATTCTTTCGAGGTCTGGATTCACTCTCCCATTGCCATCTGATCCCAACTAGCAGGCATTTTCTTAATGGAATGATTTCCCCACGTAGGTGCGTATTTGGGAGCCTAACATTGATTAGAGAAGACAGAATAGAAAAGATTGACACTGGAGTTAAGGGGTAGAGGAGGAGAGTATGGAAGGATCATCACTCTTTCCAGAAGAAACTTCTTGTTCTTACACAAGACGGAAATAATATTGTTCTTGCATCTAAGTAAAAAGCTGCCATGTAAAGGAGAACGAAGAATAAACCCACAACTGTAGTATTTTCTGATCAGTGCCAAGAACATTTGCTTCCATAAAACAAGGTTCCCTCAGTCATCGCTTGCCATCTTCCCTGCGGGTGTTTGCATGACTTGGTTTAATCGGTTTCATGTTATTTTCTTCAAGGGCTGCAAAGTATAGGAGGTGGGTCTCCGGAAGGTGTGCGGAGCCTTCCAGGGACCCTCCTCCCACAGGAGGTTTTTCTAGGGAGCGAAGGAGAGGTGGTCGCAGTTCATTTCAGCAACTAGGAGGCCACAGTCTTCATGCTGTTATGACTGTTCTAGGTATCAGAGAGCAAAAACAACCCCTTCACAAGAACAACAAGATTTTTCATCTATAAAATTTGAATTTTAGAGTCAGGAGTCTTACATAGTACATGGCCCCATCTTACTTTATAGAAATAAAAAACAACCCCACTACTGTTCATAAGAGTAGCTTATATTTTTTGTGTCAGGCATTACCTTCTGTTGACTTTTTTTTTTAACTCTCACAGAGTTCTAAACTCTTGGAAGTAGATCCTATGTCAATACCAAGCTATAGACAAGGAAGTTGAAACTCCATGAAGTTAATTAATGTGCCCAAGGTCACATAGTCTAGACCAGTGGTTCTTCCTCAGCCTTCCTAATGCTGCGACCCTTTCATACAGTTCCTCATGTGTGGTGACCCCCAACCATAAAATTATTTTCGTTGCTACTTCATAACTGTAATTTTACTACTGTTATGAATTGGGTGACCTCTGTGAAAGGGTTGTTCAACCCCCAAAGGGGTTGCGACCCACAGTTTGAGAACCACTGGCCTAGACTGTGGCAGAGACTTGAATCTAGATCTTAATGGCTATGAAGCCTAATGCCTCTTAATCACAATGGTAAACCAAACAGGAGTAATCGACCTAATATAACTCCTGGTCCTTTTGATCTCATGTTCTAATTGTTTCTCAATTCCACATTCTGGATTTGAGATTTCTAAAATTGAGGGTATGTCAGTCACCTGGGAGATTACAGAGTCCTTGCCGTCACGCTCCTGTTCTGGCCTCTTAGGTGCCTCCCTGTGGTTCCAGTCCCCTGGTGTTCACACCTTTAGATTTTCTTTCCTAGACCATGACTTATCTTTAACTAACAACTCTTGAGACATAAATGGTGATATGATATGACCAGATGATTATTATATAGCATGTAAAATTCTATCTTGCTATCAGACTTGAGCTATAGATTTTCCTTGTTGGTTTGGTAAAGCAAGTGGTTATATTGAGGGAATCCACATGGCCAAGAATTGCAGGTAATCTTTTGGAGCTGAGGAAAGCCACCCAGCAACAGGCAGAAAGAAGGTGGGGATCACAGTTCTGCAACTGCAAACAATAAATTAATTTTGCAAATAATCCAAATAAGCTTGAAATCAGATTCTTCCTCAGTTGGGCCTCCAGAGGAGACAGCAGTCAAACGCACACCCGGGCTGCAGCTTGATGAAACCCTAGGCAGAGAACCCAGCTAAGCAAACAGTGAGATAATAAATGCAGGCAGTTTTAAGTGACTAAATTTTTAGTCAATTATTAAATAGTAGTTAAGAATTAATATACTTGCAAAGTTCTTTGGTTTGGAAATGGGGGCTGAAGATTTTGCATTTCTAAGACATTCCCAAAGATGTAATGTCACTGGTTTTGGACCACACTTTGAGAATTACATTCACTTAGATGCTAGATAGGATCCCTGATGGCATAGAGATTACATTGTGGTCTGCAGTCTGCAGGATTGGCAGTTCAAAGCCAATGGCACACTCCTCTGGAGAAAGATTGGACTTTCTGCTCCCATAAAGACTTTTAGTCTCATATGCACGAAAGCAGCTGTACTCTGTCCTATGGTGGCCGCTATGAGTTGGGATCAACTGGAAATCAGTGAGTTTAAGGTGTTTGTTTTGTTTTGTTTGAGACCCAAGACATTGTTTCTATCTTGTCCTCCTGATAAACCTTGCAAACCTCATCACACAGTGCATCCAGAGATTTTCTCAAGACAGATCTTACGTTAACACATACTAACGGTCGTTCAGCCACTTCTCACAGCCCTAAGGCCTCCACGGGATATCTTGTGCTGTTGTGGACTTATCTTCAGTCCTGGCTCTTCTACCCACCCCCGTACATACGGGTCTCTCTTCTTGCCCTGGGTCTCCTCCATTCCCTAGCAACCCACCCCTACCTTTAAATGAGCTTCCAATGTCTCTTCCTTTTACCTCCTCCTCACCTTTCAACCCAAGTGTTACCTCCTCAGCAAGCCTTGTCTAACCTCACTCTGACTGAGGGGCCTTCATGATAAGACTTAAGAAAAATCTGTGCATTTGTACTACAGGGTTGATAATGAGTACTGAAAAGTACCATGGGCTGCCAGAAGAACAAACGGATCTGTGTTGGCAGAGCTACAGCCAGAATGATCCATAGAGGCAAGGATGATGAGACCATGTCATCATGGGCACGTTCTCAGGAGAGACCAGTCCCTGGAGAAGGACGTCATGTAAGACAGAGGGGCAGTGGAAAATAAGAAAGTCTTGCACAACATGGATCGACGCAGTGGCTGCAACAATGGGCTCAAGAACAGCTGTGAGGCATGGGCAGTACCCGATGATGCTTCACTCTCCGGTACATAGAGTCCCTATGTGTCCGTACTAACTTGACGGCACTTTACAGCAACATCTATTACATGCCGACATCATAGCCTCTGACATCCATCCACCTGCTTGGCTTGAATCTCAGCCTCACAGCTGACTTGCTATGGAAACCTGGGAAGCTCCGCACACATGGCAGCAGTGGTTGCTTTTCATTTTGTGATGGTTGTGGTTGTGATCCCTTGTGACTTCATATTTCTTTACTGACTCACTTGAAGTTTTGTGCTTTTCTTTTTAAAATATAATCTTAATAAGTCATTTTACTGGGGGCTCTTAATTCAGGCATCCATGTGCCAAGCACATTTGTACACATGTCACCATCATCATTTTCAAAACATCTTCTTTCTACTGGAGCCCTTGGTATCAGCTCCTAATTTTTTCTCTTTCCCCTCCCTTCCCACCCTCATAAACCCTTGGTAAATGATTATTATTTTCATATCTTATACCATCTGTTGTCTCCCCTCACCCATGTTTCTGTTGTTTGTCACCCTGGGGATGGACGATATTAAATCTTGATCATTGTAACTGGTTCCCTCTTTCTCCCCCCACCTTCCCTCTACCCTATGGTATCACTACTCATTATTGGTCCTGAGTGGTTTATCTGTCCTGGATTCTGCATGTCAAGAGCTCTTATCATACCAGTGTATGTGCCCAGGGGGGTCTAACTGGATTTGTAAGGTAGAACTGAGGTCATGATTGGGGGTGGGTGGATGAAGAAGCATTAAAGAACTATAGGAGTGTTGTATGGTTTTCTGCTTTTTTGTTGTTGATGCTATACTGCACACTGGCTGTCTTCCTTGTGACCCTTCTGTGGGGGGTGTCCAATTGTCTACAGATGGGCTTTGGGTCTCCAGTCCACACCCCCTCACTTGCATTGGTATGATCGATTGTTTTGGGTCTTCTGATGCCTGATACCTGATCATGTCAAAATGGTGTGCTTCTTCCATTTGGGCTTTGTTGCTTCCCTGCTAGATGGCCGCTTGTTTTAACTTCAAGCCTTTAAGACCCCAGATGCTATCTATATCTTTTAATAGCTGGACACCATCAACTTTCTTCACCACATTTGCTAAAGCACCCATTTTGTCTTCAGTGATTGTGTCGGAAAGGTGAGCATCACAGAACGCCAGGTTATTAGAACAGTCTTCTTGAATTGATGACACACTTGAGTAGAGGCTCAATGTCCACCTGCTACTTAATATTTAACATATCAATATATGTACATAGAACTCTAACCCTATCTCTCTATATAAATATATTTATATATGTTCATGCCTGTATTTGTAGCTCCATAAATGTCCTTTGCCTCCTAGTTCTTTCCTCTATTTCCTCTGGTCTCACTATCATGCTTGACCTTCATTCGGCTTTCAGTACTTCCCTTTGGTTAATTAAACTTTTATATTTTTCAGTGTGAATGTCCTTCTTGTCTTCTGGAGTGTACGCTCCCTGAGAGTAAGAATCATGCCCACTCAAGACTCTCATTGTAAACCTTCTTTTAGTGAATCTAGGGCACATTATAAACAATCACATAATACAATTTATATTTGATGAATGAGTGGTGTGAAAGTCAGGACTCAAATCCAGGGCTTTCAGGCGAATATGCATTCTTAACATAAGGCAGAAATGCTGTTTCCTCTGTATTCCAGTTCTAGACACACCCGTCCTTTGAGCCCCTACCCTCGATACACCCCTCCTAGCTTGTGGTGAACTTTAGAGCTGGTCTTGGGTTTAGGGTTCCAGTGGCGTCTGTCATCTCAAGTATGGGTTGGTTTTGCTCTAGGGCAAAGAGGATCAGTAGTCTTAAATAACTGTCCTAGATATGAAACACTTGAACATCTTTGCTTCCTGAGATTTTTCCTCTTAGTTTAATGTCTTTTCAAGGTGTAGTGTCTATCACTACATGCTAACAGGGCCTCGTCGCTCTTAAACAATTTATAATATAATTTCTCTGAGATCAAGTACCAACAACTCAGCTACTCCTTGTCGGAGCTGATCTGAGTACTGGGAATACATTACACACAGTTGTCTCGTGCAATGGGCCAGACAGTAGTTTCTTTCTCTTCTTGTTTCCAAGAGAAAATGCACTTAAAACAAAACAAAGAGTAACTATTTCTCCAGAACACCTAAAGAGCTGGCCTAGAAAACTTTATTTTTCAAGGTTCTCCGGGCTTGTTCCCCCCCACCCCCATCCCCACCCCACCCCCATTTCATTAACCTTTGTTCTAAAACTACTTTTGAATGTCTGGGTTTAATTAAGAGTATTTTGCATGCAGTTATGGAAGAAGCCTATCTCTCCCCTTGGTTTATTCCTTCATATAATTTGGGTTGAACATATACATTTTTAGATTATTGTAATGGATGCTGATAAAAAGAAATCGTTCTTTCTCATGTCTGCAAACCCTTACGATGTTGGCTTATGTGCAGCTAATGAGGACAAGCACAGTCAGCTGTAATGGTCTCTCCTGTCACCCTGCTTTTGCATATAAGGATGCAAGTCATATTTCTGAAAGGCTGGGGCTAAATGGCTCTTTGTTCAAGAAAGAGAATGTTTGGAAACTGGTTGTGGTAGCAATTGTACAATTATGCTTGAGCTCTTTGAACTATGAAATGTTATAATATCTGTAAGAGCTCCCAATAACATGATTTATTAAATAAAAGCAAAACAAAATCACTCCAGTGTTTACTGGAGACATATCTGTTATTGTTGAGGACTAGAGGGCCTGAGTTCGAGTGGGCTCTTCTTTTAAGCGCTAAGAACTCTGGGAAATTTGTCTGTTCCCCTTAGGAGGCGCCCTCAAGTGTCAGATGAGATAATATATGCCTGCTTGGTGCTCACCACTGAAAGAAATCGTCCAGGTGGGAGGCATCTGAGGCATGTGTACTTGTCAATTCAAATTATGCTGCCTGGCTTTTTCGAACTTGTCGGGCTAGTACATTCAGAAACCTAAACTCAATTTTTATTTTTTATTTTAAAAAGTAATACTAAGACAGCAACCTTGTAATTGTTTAGCACTCATAATTTTTGAATTGTTTTCATAAACATAAAGCCGTTTCTTGGTGTCTGATGAAGAGAGAAAGGGAATCTTGCCAGGTAGATTGAGGCGTATACATTTTATTTACTCAAAAACCTTGTGAGGTAGCTAAAAGGAGCTCTACTTTTCAGATGAGAAAACAGGATCTGGGACCAAGGGCACACAGCACAAGCTTAAAGCTTTATCATGCATCATCCCCATGACCTTGTTAGCATAATTATCATGGAGGGGGGTGGGTATGGTTGTAAAAAATACAGTGAACCACCTTGAGCTTGCCAGAGTGGATCAGTTCGCAAATTCTTTTAAACCTTAACCTTAACCTCTGTTAGCAGAAAACATATGATTAGAAGGGACCTTAGATGCTTTAGTCTTCCTTCTTAAATTCTACCAGAAAGCACATACCTACACTGAGCTGCTTCAGCCTAGTGGTCCTCGTCTAGATTTGCCCCTGGGTGGCATTTGACAGTGTCTGGGGTTTTTTCTTTTCTTTTCTTGGTGCTGCTTGTGGGCTGCTATAACGTCTAGTAGAGGCGGTGGGGCTGCTCATCCTTCTACATATACAACCTTCATTCCCAACAAAGAAAGGAAACCAACATGCCATAAGAGGAGGGAAAGTCTAGCCAGATGAGCAAGGAAGGCTTCCTGGAGGAGGTGACACCAGAACTAGGGATTGAAAGATAATTAAAACTTCTCTAGGCAGACCAGGGAAAAGGACATTGCAGACCAACAGCATGCCATTTGCACCAGGACTTTGAGATGTAGGAAATTCCTGAGCTCTTTAGCTCCTCTGCAGCAATTCTGCAAGGACTAGTTGAATGACTAGAGCAAGAGTTAAGTTCTTTTCCCCAACCGTAATTCACATGAAGAGTTGGATTGTAAATATAGTTTGTTCTTGAGGATAATTCTTTCTGCCAGACAATCTGTGAACATCATCACCATTTCTTAACATAATCATGCACTGACTGAACTAATGATTCAAACAGATGCTCCAGGCTGACTTCAGGTCCTCATAGATCGGAACTTGTTTCCCCTCCATGGGGGTCTATACGGATTGGACCATATGCAGAATACAGATGTGGCATCATCCTGAGTTGGACACTTCTTTCCTCGTCTTGTGTGCACATAGCTCCAGGTCCACTGGCTCAGTCACACTGCAGAGCAGTTTAAGAGAGTGCCCTGCAGACAGTCCTTCGACAGTAACCCTCAGCTGTGGTTCATGGAAGGATTACAGATTGGACAGCTAACCACAGGGTCAGCAGGTTGAAATCACTAGCCACTCCCTGGGAGACAGATGATTCTTTCTAGTCCCTTAAAGATTAGCAGTCGAGGAAACACATAGGGACAGTTCTACTCTGTCTTCTAGGTCACTCTGTGTCAGAATCCACTTGATGGCAGTGACTTTGATTGTGTTTTTGAGTGGACCTTTACCTGGTGCTGTTGGCTAGTCCTCTGCCTGGTGGTGTCAATGGTTCAGAGCTTCAGTGCTAACTGAGAGATTGGTGGTTTACGCCTACCCACAGGTTCCAAGGGAAAAAACCACCCTTGTGATCTACTCCAAAAAATTCACCCCAACCAAAATTCTGTGGAGCATGATAGCAAAACTGCTCAATTCCCTGCTCTCTGGTCAGAAGGAATTCACCAGAGGCTTAATCCATGTATATTTCCCCTTCACTTTTTTTTTTATAAATCATTTTATTGGGGCTCATACAACTCTTATCACAATCCATACATACATCAATTGAGTAAAGCACCCTTACATTCGTTGCCCTCATCATTCTCAAAATTCACCTTCCACTTCGGTTCCTGGAATCAGCTCATTTTCCTTCTTTCTCTCCCCCTCCCACCCCGCTCCCCCCTCCTTCATGAACCCTTAATAATTTATAAATTATTATTTTATCTTATCTTACACTGCCTGGCCTCTCCCTTCACCCACTTTCCTGTTGCCCATCCCCCAGAGGGGAGGTTGTATGTAAATCCGCGAGATCAGTTCCCCATTCTACCCCTCCTTCCCTCCCAGTATCGCCACTCTCACCACTGGTCCTGAGGGGATCACTTGTCCTGGATTCCCGGTGTTTCCAGATCCCAACTGTACTGCTGTGCATCCTCTGGTCTAACCAGGTTTGCGAGGTAGAATTGGGATCATGATAGTTGGCGGGGAGGAAGAGTTTAAGAACTAGAGGAAGGTTGTGAGTTTCATTGTTACTACACTGAACCCTGAGTGACTCATCCCCTCCCCAGAACCCCTCTGCAAGGGATGTCCAGTTGTCTACAGATGGGCATTAGGTCCCCATCACGCACTCCCCTCATTCACAATGATATGATTTTTTTTGCCCCACTTTGTTGCTCGAAACCTGGTCCCCTTGGCCCTTCATAATCACACATGTTGGTGTGCTGCTTCCATGTGGGCTTTGTTGCTTCTAGGCTAGATGGCCACTTGTTTACTTTCAAGCTTTAAGTCCCCAGACACTGTATCTCTCAATAGCCGGGCACCATCAGCCTTCTTCACCACACTTACTTTTGCACACATTCGTCTTCAGCGTTTATGTGGGGAAGGTGATCATACAATGATGGTTTTTGTTCTTTGGTGTCTGCTACCTGATCCCTTCAACATCTAGCTGAAACAATTTTAAAATGGGTCAAAATGGACATCAAATGATAAGATATTACATTTTAGCCTAATTACATCTTCCATAATGAACTTTACAATGCTCTCTGTCTAAAAACAAGGCTGTTCACATCCCTGGACTTTGGTCAGGGGATTTACTCGAGAGGATGATTTTGTGTGGATAATGGATTGGGGGCTTCCATTGTCATCCATATTCTTCTACAAACTAGGTGCCCCACGATGTAAGCTCTGATACCATGCCTTCCTTCAGATTTGGATTTTATTATTTACAATCCTTAGATCACACAGATTAGTGTGCTTCTTTTATGTGAACTTTGATACTTACTTGTTTGAAGACAAGTCTTTAAGTCCCCAAAGCGATTACTCTGGTTTCCTGTTGTTGTTTATGTTTTTCTAAATATGAAAACCAGGATAGGTAAACCTATAGAGACAGTAATGGGCTAATGGTTTCTTGGGGTTATGACAAGGGAGGTTGGTGGAAATGATGAGCTAATAATAATGAGTACAGGAAAGAAGAGAATTTTCTAAAATTGATTGTGGTAATGATTATACAACTCTTCTTAATATGATTGAACTATGGAATTGGATGATATGAATTATATGCCAAAATACAGGGGTTTTTTTTAATCCTATAGAGAGCATAGTTCTATTTTTCAAAACCTGGGATCTCCATGAGTTAGAATCTGTGAAATGGCAACTGAGATTTTTAAATATATGCTTCTCAAATATGCAATTTATACTGGGGACTTCAAAAAATTGTAAATTATGGGAGAAGTGGAATTGAAAGTTATTGGAATGTTCCTATAAATTTTATGAAGCCCCCTCCTACATGTGTTCATATCACAAAATATCTTCATTCTTTGTATGATATCACGGCTTAATTTTCTGTAAAATCAATTCTATTCAAAGTATCCATCAACCAACCCACCCGAAGCCCCTATACTATATCCCACCCCCACTGTTAAAAAAACATAGACGTTGGTTTTAATCCTGATAGTGATGTGACTTCTGCAACCGCCTGAACCTTTCTAAGTGACAATTCCCAAGTTTATAAAATGAAGATCATTACACTTAACAAGGTTACCCTCTGGATTAGAGTTAATATGCAAATAATAGAACAGAGTAGATAAATAATACAACAGAGTAGATATGCAAACTACATGCTGACTTTAGTAGTAGTTGCATGGTGATACAACAGGGAGTCCTGGTAGCATTTTGGTTCAATTGCCACTAGAAAGACAAGACTTTCCTCTTTAGACACCACACAGCTTCTACTCTCCAGGTAGCAGTGCTAGCAGCTGGACTGGACCATAGCAATGAGTTTTGTGTTTTGATGGTGACAATGATGATGTGACGAGAGTGTACAAAGCAATTTGATCTATTACTTGGAGGATATGAAGGTTGTGAGTTCTTATCTTTTGGCGCTCAGACTGTGTGCTCCCCCACTCCACCCTCTCTTGACATTGAGACAACTGGTGTCTTGCCATTTAAACTTGGTAGCAACCCTTATAGAAGCAGCAGTCAGCCTGCGCTTTTGGTAGCTTGGGTAAGTCATTGAACTTCTGTGAGCATCACGACTGGGTGATTTGTGAGAATTAAGTTAAATAAAGCATTTCAAAATTTTGGCACACAAAAGAAGTTGAACCACGGCTGGTACCCTTCTCCCCGAGGTGGTCATCATCAAGATGTTCTGTGGGTTTTACTACTGGCAAAAACAAATGAGGTTAAATAAAGGTTAAGGGTGAAAATAAGGGGAATTACGGAGTTTTTGTTTTGTTTTGCTTTTTTTTTTTTCAAGTTTTGGAAAAATTGCAGACTCTCATGCCCTCCGACGCCAATGTCTTTCAGATGGCTTGACATTCTATGAGGGGAAATTTGTTTTTCTGCTTTGTTCCCACCTCTAACATAAACCGTAACTCATAGATGGTGTTAACCTTGGACACAGTGGTCTTGACCCTGCTTGCGCTGTTCTCTCTGGGGTTGTGTTGTCACTGGTATTGCCAATGCCATCAAGTTGATTTTCGACTCCTAGTAAACTCCAGTAGAAAGCTTCATAGGCTTTCCTCAGCTGCAGTCTTCTCAGGGGAAATTCCTATCTTTCTACCGCGGAGCTCTTGGGGTATGCCCCTGTGAAGGAGCCTCATGGCACTGTCTGCTTGCTGAGCCTTAGACTGCTAATCACAAGGTTGATGTTTCAAATGCATCAGCTACTCCATTCCAGAAAGAGGAAGCCGTCTGTCCCCATAAAGATACACAGCCACAGAAACCCGTTACACGCTGGCTAGGAGTTAACATCCACTTGAGGACTGTGGCTTTGTTGTTGTAAGTTCTTATGAAGACTGATGTAATGGTTAAGTACTGGAAGATCATTAGTTCAAACTCATCAGCTGTTCCGTGACAGACTGATGCTGCAGGCTGCTTCTATAAAGATTTCATGAAGCCTCATAAACTCGACAGGACATTTCTACCTTGTCCTATAGGGTTTTTATGAGTCTGAATGTCTAGTTGGAAACGGGTTTGGTATAGTAACTGCTTAAAAGGAGTTCTGGTGATGTGATAATCATCCTTAGCTGTAACCCTAAAGGAGCCCTGGTGGTGTCGTGGTTACACTTTGGGCTGTGGCCCACAAGGTCCCAAGTTTGAAACCACCTCTTATAATAGTAAGGAGTTATAGTTTTGAGAATTCCCAGAGGCAGTTCTACCCTGTCTATAGTATAGAGTCACTGTGGGTCGACCTTGACTCGATGACAGTGTTGGTTTATTTCTTCATTTTCTAACCTAAAGGTTGACAGTTTGAACTCACATGGTGACTCCATAGCATAAAGACTTGGCATCAGGATCATCAACCCGAAAACGATGGAGCAGCGCTGCTCTGCCGCATATGGTCCCCGGGAGTTAAAATTGACTTAATGGCGCACAACAACAACAGTCATTGCCTGGACCCCAAGAGTTTTCCTGCTCATTCTGTTGCTTTTTCCTTGGCCTCCCAGATTCTAGGATCTGCTTGTATCCTTGGAAGAGGACGAGTTTTCCTGGTTGTAATCAGAGCATTTGCCCTCTAGCTCCTGATGTCACTCTGAGCTGTAGAGAGCTCTTGGCCCTTTGTTGGTGGTTGTAGCATCCTGCCCCAAGCCTTTAAATTCCTCTGGCTCCGAGTGGACTCCATGTAGAGTCCAGGTGTCCACACCTCCACCACTACCCCGTCTCCTATGACTGCTTTAGACAGCTGTGTACTACTCTTTAAATGAGCGAAGGTCTTCTACTTAGCATGCATGTTGATCTTTGCAAGCGGAAGGATCAACCTGGATGTTCCCACATGGGAGCCTTGTGGGGGGCAATGACTAAATACGTGGCTGCTAACTGAAAGGTTGAGTGTTCAAACTCAGTAGTTCCAGGGAAAGAGCACCAGATGATCTACGTTGTAAAGATTGTGGCCAAGAAAACCCTACCAGACACTTTGATTTTGTCACCTGTGCTCAATATGAGTCAGACTGGATTGTTTCAGGAACTGCTCTTCTAAAACTACTTTCCATTGCCTGGATTGAATTGAGTTCTTGCATGCCGTTAAGGCAGGAGCTCATCTCTCCTCTCGTCAGCTGATGTGGGTGGTTGAACACATACATTTTTTGAGAATTAATTGTAATGGCTTTTGACAAAAGAACGAGTTGTTTCTCATGTCTGCGGGCCCTTAATGCTGACTCATGGGAAGCTAATGAGGACAGCCACAGTCCGTTCCATAGTCTCTACTGTCGATCAGGTTTAGCCCATAGGGAGCAATTCATATTTCTGAAAGGTTGGGACCAAATGGCTCTTTGTTCTATAGCTTAAAAATTACTCTATTGTCCATTGGAAAGAGCTCTGGAACCTGGGAGATTCTTTCATTCCTCTTAGGCACCTTACCGCCACTGTACCACATAGCTTTGTAAGTATTTTTATTGAGCTCTTTATTGGTTTTCCTGCAGCCCCCAGGATTATTTGGCGTACTTAGGGTAAGGGCTATGAAAAATGAATGCTCACTGAATCCAGTCTCTGGTATGATGAGAGCATCCAGTGGGGTGCCCTAATGCATAAAGTAAGGAGACAGGAAATGAAGCAAAAAACAAAAACCCTGACAATAGTAATGCATACGCTTGAGGACTATTGATGGATTGAATCTGTTGCCCAGGACATGGGTGATGGCAGGGTTCGGATCACTCTGTCAGCATGTAACCCACCCTGTCAACTGCCCCACCTACTGAATGAGCATTTAATAAAAGCCAGTGTGTTTTACAGAAGATGGAGCTGACTGCTCAAAGAATATTCTGGCTGCATCGAGACTTTGTTCGTGCCTGGCAAGTAGAATGGATGATAGGTTTACACCGTGAGACCACTGAGCATAGTTTTGGACAACCTGCAAACTAGTGTAGGAGATTAAAATTGTATGCCTCACTTCAAAGTGCCCCGGTGAGCAGAAATAGATACTGTGTCTGGAATGAAAATAAATAAATAAGTCAAAAATAGATATGATAACCTCATCGGTCCATCATCTCATCAGGCATTCATGGTGCCTTCTGTTTAATAATAAATCATTGTCTCTGCCTAGCAAATTATCCTTTCTAGAGTGCCTTGATGAATTTGCCCCTCTTGATCCTCACAGCCACCCAGTGAGGTCGGTAGGGCAGAGATTCCGGCTGTCTGTGACTAGATGAGCTGGCTGAGGGACTTCTCGAGAATGAGTTACCCAAGGTCACACAGCTAATTAGTGACAGAGCTGGGCTGGCAACTCAGTCTCTCGGCTCAGCGTGCATCTCCCCAGTGCCTCTTTCCGTGGGATTGGACAGCTGCAACAATTTGTACACAATGAAGTGTTCAACAAATGTTGACTGGCTGGTTTGGCTCAAAATAATTGAAGGTATTTTTCATGACAATTTTCTTTGTTTCTCCAAAGCAGTTTTAAATACACACAAACACGCACACAGAGGCACACACATTGAACCACCAGATCATTTACCTTGAAGTTGGTGGCCACTCCTGACTCCCCCATGCGCTGCAGAGAAGGCATGAGCTCCATCGGGTTTTCAGTGACTGGCTTCCTGGCACCAGAATGCCAGGCCTCTCTTCTGAGCCATTCTGGGCAGCTCAAGAGATAACATTAGCACCATTGAAAGTAGCTTATAAGAACATGACTTCTAGTTGATCCATGTATAGCCAAGTCATGGATGAGTTTTTGACGATGTTAAAGATGTTTTTTTCCCAAAACAAACAACTACATCAACACCTTACAGCAACTGTATCACCTGGCTTTGTGAGTATTTTTATTGGACTATTTATTGGTTTTCTTGCATGTGCCGGGATTTTGTTGAGTACTTAGGGTAAGGACTATGAAAGATGAATGTTCACTGAATCCAGCTTCTGGTGTGATGTGAACATCCAGTGTTTTGCCCTAATACATAAAAGTGGGGAGATAGGAAATAAAGCAAAAAACAAAAACAGAAGAGTCCTGACAGTAGTAATGTCACAGCTCGTTGCTACCAAGTCGATTCTACCCCATAGTCACCCGAGAGAACAGGGTAGGACTACCCCCTGTGGGTTTGGAGACTCTTACAAGGGAAGAAGCCCCATCTTTCTCCCTCAGAGCAGCTCACTGCGCCATCAGGGCTTCGATTGTCACAGTACGACAACTAGCAAAGTAACATTTATTTTTGCATAAATATTCACCATTTGTTTTGCCTCATTCTTTGCTTCATTCTTTTCTAAGCCAGAAAGCTGCCTTGCTAGATGTTAGGATGTCCATTTTAGAAATTTGTGAGTTGTAGCCTAGAGAGGCAAAGGCGTTTGCCTGAAGTCACACAGCAGAGTTCTCACAATGGGAAACTGTTCCCCTTTCAGCCAACAACAAATACAGCCTCTCCTGCCTTCAGTCACGCCTGGAATTAATCTCACTGGATCTGGAAAAACGGAGCCCTGCTCCGAGTCGGAGAGGCCGTCATTGAGCTCCAGTGACTTCCGAGACATGCTATCCATTAAGGGGCCTGAGAGGATAATAAAACTATGTACACAGTAGATTACTTTTTCAGATCCTTGATAGAGTAGTTTAACAGAGTTCTTTGTAGTACAAGCCATATGGGCTGGGATGATTTCGGTCTGTAGCTCTTAGCCATTTGAACCCGAATCAGCTGGTTTAAATCAGAGTTGAGAAGACATTTTCAACTTCTGGCTCTTTATTTTTGGTAATCTGTAAAATCTTCATTAGTAGTGCATTTTCTCTGGTGTTGATCCAGCCAAGAGATGAGCATAGACAATTGCCGGTATATAAACGTGAGGCCTGTTGATGGGTGACATCAATCGTGAAGAGCATGGGGTGAAGGCTTGCATGAGCATCACTCTACAGGCCCTTTACCCACCCTGTCAGCTGCCCCATCTACTGAATGGCCAATGCAGCCTTTTGCTGTAAAGAATGTTTAGACTGAATTGAGGCTTTGCTCCTCATAATGCATACCTAAGTGCCCAGCAAATAAAGCCTCAACCCCAAGTCCACTGCCATCAAGTCAATTACAACTCACAATGACTCTATTAGAAAGAGTAGAATTGCCCCCATTGGGTTTCCAAAGCTATTAATCTTTAGAGGACCAGATAGCACCACCTTTCTACCTGAAGTGGCTGGTGGATTAGAACTGCTGATCCTGAGGTTAGCAGCCATTGCAGAACCCACTGTGCCCCTAGGGCTTTTTGTGCAGCACACATGCAAGCAACAATGAGATAGCTGCCACAGAAACTGCAAGAGTGGACTCAAGCATAGCAACAAGTTGAAGGATGGTGCAGGACTGGGCAGCGTTTGGTTCCATTGTGTATAAGGTAGCTCTGAGTCGGAACCCACTCATCAGAACCGAACAATGGCAATGGCATTCGCCAAGCACACAGTGATCAGGAGATGTGTCTGTCACTGACTTTCACACTCTGCTCTCCTTACAGCCGCACCTCACCCTTCTGGCTTCCAGTCTTGGAGCCCCTCAGCTCCAAGCACATCAGGCTCTTTGCCTCCTTCTTGGAAAGCTGTTCCAACTGTAGCCTCCTTCCCTGTCTGGCAGTTCAATCATGCTAAGACTGCAGATTCCATGTTCTTCCTCCATAGGACTCACTGTGGCACCTCCCCAAGCCGGAGCTGATCGGCCCTTCATTTGTGCCTCTCAGTTGTGGGCCTTTCTACCCCCCCCCCTTAATGGCCTGTGGCTCAGGTGCTCTAAGTGCTGCTGGGCCTTCCAGTTGGCTCTAACTTGTGCTCTCAGATCCAGCATCATGAGCACACAGGCCAGGTCCTGAACCATTTTCATCATCCCACTGTAGTGGCCACTGTACATGTGGAATGCCTTCCGACCTAGCATGGGGTCCCCGAGTAACACCGCAGGTTAATGGCTCAACTCCTGCACGAAAGGTATTGGTTTGAACCCACCCAGAAGCACCTTGGAAGACAGCCCTGGCGGGCTCCTTCATACAGGTCCATGAACCTTGAAAACCCTGTGGAGCACAGTTCTACTCTGCACAAATGGAGTGGCCATGAGTCATAATCGACTCAGTGGCCACTACCAACAACAACCATGCTCATCTCTCCACACTGTAGCTGATAATCTTCTGCTGTGCTCCACAATATGTTTATTGGCTGATATTTTTAGGAGTCCATCACCAGGCATTTCTTAATCAATCTTAATCTGGAAGTGTGATGGACACCTGTCCGTCATGAGTGACCCTGCTGGTATTCGAAATACAGGTGGCAGAGCTTCCAGCACCACACCAACATACAAGTCCTAAGGGATCACTGGCATACAGTTAGGCACTTGCTCATTTCTCTTTGGTTTCAATCAAGGAATCGTTCCTCCGGCCCAGTACTTTTAGACAGGCACACCACTTTACAAAGGGAGGAAATTCACTGCTAGCAAGTCGACTCTTGCTCTAAATAGGGTTTCTGAGACTTTAAATCTTTACGAGAGCTGGCAGCCTTATCTGCTTCCCTTCCCTCGGAGTGGCTACTAGTTTGAACTATCAACCTTACAGTTAGCAACCTATCTCGCAGTTCCACCAGGGCTCCTTAAGGGAGGAAGGGGATGACGTTTTATCGTCGAAGAGACTACAGTCAGAAGATCCCCTTTGGTGCAGTTGGAGAGAGCCATAAGCAAGCACTGCAGGCAACAGTCCGGAGCTGGGAGGAGCTAAAATACTGCCTGACACTCAAGCCGATCGCTGTAACGAGGATTTATAAGCCCTAGGGCACCATACTCGTCACAGTGATTAACACCTCACATGCCACAGGCTGGCTAGGGATCTGGCCTCCTCATTTTGCACCAAACCTACCTTCGGTGATAGAATTCAATAGCATATGTCTAGACTCTAGTCAAAGTTAGACTTGAGGTCCCAAATTTATTTGGCCTACTGCTCGCTTTTCAAAAAAAGAAAAAACACTACTCAGCTCCCCTCTTTCAAATGAGCAGATTTGTACTCTGGCACACAATCCAGGATAAAATGTAGATATCTTCCTTTGCAGCCCCCCTGGATCACTCTGGTGCTTTCCAGGGGGAAGTATCAGCCCTATGGGGAAGCATTGGGAGTTTATTTGGAATTCTGTAGCCTGCGTTGGATTTCTCTAGTACTTCTTTCCATAGTCCCTTGGGCATCCGTTTCCATGACGGATTTAATGCATATCCTGTATTGATCGTCATATTTTGCCACAGTGGGGTATTGAGTTTCTGGGTCCCCTTCAGCCTTTTCACTGTACAAGGACAGGGATGATAGCTGTCTCCCTGCTCCCTGGCATTGGCACGCTGGGCACATTTTTGATAAATAGATGAATATCTGGGGAATTATTTTTACAGAGAGAATTCAAATCAAAGTTAATGTCTGAATTTTATAATTATGAACAATGGTAGCTTGGTGCAGAGCAATTGGTTGGGGAAATATTGTTTTAGTATGGAAACTTTTATACAAATAAAAACTAGAGTACAGATAGCTCTGTGTGTGTATACTTCTCCTGTAAGTCTCTTTACCTTTCCAAGAAACGGACATCATTCTCATCCTGACTTCATGAAAAAGGGAAACTGAGGCTCTGAGGAATTCAGTACTGGGCAAGTTCACACATTAGTTCATGACAGTGCCTGACCTTGACCTGTCTTTCTCCAGATTTTCTGAGATGACATCATCTGATAATTGTTGAGTGTATGAAGCTTAAATTAGTCAGAGGCCATCAATCAATAGACCAAGGATGTTATATAAAGGAATCCAGTTTGTGGTCATTTTACAAGGTCTTCTTTTGAAAGGAAAAGATGAACTAGAGGACATTTATAATTTCTTCTTTCCTTGCTACTGCTTTTAACTGCCTTCGGAGTGACCCTTATTCAAGGCAATTCTATATACAGAGGACCATAATGCTTCCAGGTTCCCTGGTTGTGGATTGGATCATTGTACTGCATTGGGTTTTAATTCACACTTTAACAAGATTTCCAGGCCTTTCTTCCTAATCCTTCTGAGTCTATAACATGTTCAGTATCACAGCAATAGCCAAGTCTCCACTGGCAGAGGGGTAGTGAGTGTGCATGAAGCCACTGGCTTCAGACTTTGGCTGACAGTTGAACTTGTGTGTTCTCCAGAGAAGGGCAAGAATTCTACTGCTGAACCACCATCAACCTCCCTTTTTCCTGTGATCAGCGCCAAGTTCCTTCAAGCTGATCCTGACTGTAAGCAACTTCTTGCATCCGAGGAGGGCTGCAGTCTTAGGAGAGCAGATCGCTAGGTATTTTCCCTCAAGGGGACACTGGCCAGTTCAAACTGATGATGTGTTGGTTAGAAGGGAGTAATTTAACCCTTGCACAACCAGGGTCCTTTCTGTACAGATTGTGAGTTAGAACCCCCTATGAGGCAGTTCTTCTGTGTCACATGAGGCTGCTAGGAGATGAATTCAACTTGATGGCATCCGATAAAGAACAAGAAGCTTGGAAGCATATATTTGGTTATTTTACCTAAAGTGCAAAGGGTGATTCACTATTCAAAATTTAATTTTAAATAATAATTGAATGAAACATTTTTAAAAGACCTTCACAAGTAATAGCGTTAGTTAGTGTGTCTTTAATATCCGTGATTTTTGATTATTCAAAAAGTACTTTGGGGATTAATATTAGGCTTTTCTTAATATTTCTGAGAATCCAAGTTTAATAACCTCACTGTGATATACTGTGTGGAAGCAAGGGGGTTACAGAGTGAGTGAGCCCAGCTGACTGCCCAGCGTGAACATTTGAACTTGGCTTTGTTGTTTGGCATGTTTTCTTGAGTTATCTTGTGCGCAAGCAAAGAATTGATTTCTTTGTGGAATGGCTATCACTTGAGAAATTTAAACCTTGGATATAGTTAATGAGTCAGTTATTTAGTCATAAGAGGATTAACAAAAAAATTAATGTGACTTTTCTCAGAAGGATACCAGCAGAGAATGAATAGATACAATGATAGCAATGGAGTCTCAGAGTATTAGTGCAGGGAACCCATGCCCTTTCGAAGTCTGATAGATGTAGACACTTTGATGTTTACGTGGATCTAGTGGTGCAGAGGGTTGCAACTTGAGCTACTACAGCCAGGTCAGCAGTTCAAAACCACCAGAATTTCCCTGTGGGGAAAGGAGAGGCTTTCTGCTTCCATAAAGAGCTACGGTTTTGGAAACTCACGGGGAGAGATTGACCCTGTTCTAGAGCATCATTATGATTTGGAATTGGCTGAAATCTAAGCAATATGCTAGTGACGATGAGAGAGTAATGCTGCACAAGTAAACATGTCTTCACACCTGCTCGTCCTTTCAGAAGCCACACGATATCCTCAGCACTGTGAGAGAACTTCGAGTGCTGTTCAGTAAACATTTACTGGAATGTAAAAGGCTCCTTACACTCATCATATCTATGACATGTTACATTTTTCCCCCTTCAGGGATCTAGTTCCAAGGATTTTTATGGGAACTTATAATGGTAATTTAACTTCAGTTACATAATACTAATGTTAGTTATCAACTAATTAATTACCCACTAACTTAGTTACCAGCAATACTAATTGTTGTTGTTGTAGTCTTAGTTGCCATTGACTTGGCTGGACTCCAGGGGCTTGATGCACAATGGGATTGAACCTTTGTGATCTATAGCATTTCCATTGGCTGATCTAGCAAGTAGCTCCAAGGCCTGCCTTCCTTATGCTGTTAGTCGAGAAACTCTGCCGACTCGTGACTCATGACTCGTGCCCAGCAGCATAGCAACACACAGGGTGATCCGCTAACAAGTGCATGCCAGCTGCTCTGAGTGCTTTGGCTGGGAATGAGAGCTGGGTTTCCTTCAAGGAAGTCAAAGATGCTATTACCGAACCATCAGTTGTTTTAGGTATCTTATTATCTATGAGATACTTTCTCTCTTGTAATAGATTTGGGTTGGGGATTAACAACAAAGAAACAGAAACAACCTGTAGCTATTAGGATGGAGTGCATGCTTTAATATGCTGACCAACACGAGTCTTCTGATTGTAAAAGAAATTTGAAGACAGAAAAACCAGATGAACCTTTCCAGAATAGTGACATCGGTTAGCTCGTGCTGAATTCCTAATGCGCATTTCCCCCTTTCATGTTTCTCTCTGGCTCTCCGAAACATCCTTCCTGGAAGTTGCTTCCCGATCAGAACAAAGTGGTAGAAGGTAATATTTTTAAAGCGAATGTGACAGGACACACATCAGCATGCAGGGATGAGGTTTTTGCAACAGGTAATGGTGTAATCGGTTTTGCCAGCAGCGGAATGTACAATCCTATTAGAGATGGGGAAAGGAAAGTATCACCTTAATTTACCTCCGGGCGGTCGAGCAATAATTTGAGGTGCCTAGGGCTGCCTGGGTAAAGGTACTTTAATCACATCGTAAAAACGTTTTTAGTCTTCTGCCTGCTTGAGCTGAGGGAAGTCTCTCCGAAGTTAATAAATGAAATTCATCCAGCTTAGCATACAGTCTGGCAATCAAGATACGCTATCCTTAATCTTTGTCAACATTAAATCTGTTAAAGAAATTTAGCAGGCTACATTTCTTCCCTTGCATTCCTCATCTTCCTTGCAGAAAAACTGGACTGTGGCCTTTGGATGAGACTGATGTTGCCCAAGAAGGAATTGCTCCCAAATTAAGGATTGTCGAAGCCTCTCATTCCACAGCCTTCGGATAGGCACTCTCTGGCATTGCCTGGTGCCTTTGAAACCGAGCTCATTATAATAACCATCGAGCTAGAAAGTTTTCAGCTGGGGGTAGTCGGCGTGTTTGCCTGCTCGCTGGATGGGGCCTGTGGTCTTTAGTTAGTTCAGGTTGTAAAATATTGCCCGGCATTTCCCAGGCACACTTTGCTTTGTCGTCTAGGTCAGCAAATGCAATCTGGTTTTAATTGTGACTGAGCTATTGTCGTAGGCTGGTACTCCTGGGGTGCCTTTTACCAATTAATGGTAATATACTACTGGGAAATCAGGATGCCTGGTAGAAGGCCATAAATAGTCAAGCCCTAATAGGCTGGCTATTAATAGTAACACAAAGTCAGGGACCTAATGCCATTCAATGGTGGGATTCGTGTGTGAAAGCCTTCTAGCAAATGTTGTAAGGCACATCAGCAGTAAGTTTCTCTGTTTCTGTGTGCGTGTGTGCACGCACGCGTGTGAGCACGTATGCATTTTCTTCCTGTTGCTGTCTCTCTTCTGGGACTTCTTGTTGGGCTCTTTTCTAACATGAATTTCCATTTCCTGCCAACTCAGTGATTGATTGGGTTCAGGGAAGCAACATGTGCCGGTCGTTGCCTTTGAACCTGCACTTCAGATTCATGGCATTTTCTTTCCTCCCTTGCCTGTCGGCTTATCATCATGTCTAACGGTGAATTTTGACATGTGCAAATTAATAATCATTCAGTCAAAATGAATGTGGTGACCTCGGTGCCCACACGATGTAGTAAAAGAAGAAGGATGCAGTGTTCGTGACCTCAAGGAGTTCGCAATTTAATGAGAGAAGCAAAAAGATATGTGTCTGAATATACATATTTCCATCTGCCTGGAATAGTCTGTCACCTTGTAGTAGTTTAGTATAACCACACGCTATTTGCATTGGCATGTGATATACTTCTGAGAATAACAGTTAATTTTATAAAAGGCAGAGCTAAGAATTGAAGTAACTTCTGTAGACTAGATAGATAGTAAAGCTTAAAAGGAGGGCAAGAAGGGAACAGAAGTAAGCATATATCTTTAACTTGAATTCAACAATATGGCTGGGAAATTCTGGGTCGAAAGATGGCCTAGCAGTTAATTTGAAAACAACCTTATATCTTACGTAGATATAACCTGAATATGAAGTACAAGTTAAGGCCGTTTGTCCTTAAGAAGTTTGATGCCGCTTCTTAAGAACTGTGATGTAGCCTGTGAGGACAATGATGGACAAGTGTGGATCTCAAGGTAGCTATACTGTTTTGGGTGGTAGCCCACACTTATCAGAAGTTTCGGACTGAAAATCATCCAGGAGAAGAGGATTGGTGTGGGGAGAGGGTGAGTAACAGTAGTCTCATGGGATTATACAATAACAACTAGGAATATTGGATCCAATGAATATTGTTTTGTTGTTAAGTGCCATCGAGTCGGTTCTGACCCATCGTGACCCTTGCCCAACAGAACCAAGCATTGCCTGGCCCTGTACCATCTGCACAGTTGTTCATTCCTTTGAATCCACTGTGTCAATCCACCGTGTTGAGCTTCTTTCTCTTTCTCACTGCCTCTCCACTTTACCAAGCATGATGTGCTTCTCCAGGGACTGGTCTCTCCTGATAATATGTCCAAAGTATGTAAGAGGAAGTCTCACCATTCTCGTCTCTAAGATCCACTAGGGCCATGCATCTTCCAAAACAGATCAATTTGCCCCTTTAGCCATCCATGGTACTTTCAATATTCTTTTCCAGCACCACAAGTAAAATGCAACGATTCTTCTTTGGTCTTCCTTACTCAAAGTCAAACTTTTACCTCCATATGAGGCAGTGTAAAATCCCATGTCTTGGGTCAAGTCCACCTTAGTCCTCAAAGTAACATCCTTGCGTTCAATGATCTAAAGAGGTCTTGTGCAGCAGATTTCCCTAGTGCAACAGGGAGATAATTAAGACAAGACAAAACTCACTGTGATCCAGCCGATTCAGTAGATTCATTTATTGTTTCAAGGCATGTGAAGCAGACGAGTGGAATATGTGCCCTGGACTGTTTCGGTAGTCTCTGGGTGCTGCATTGAAACCAGTACGTTCTCTCTCTCTCTCCCACAGATGGAACCTCCCAGAGGCTCTTTGAATAGGTAGGGAGTGTAGGCAGCCAAGTATATGGGTCATAAATGAAAAAGAACTGTCTGGTGATCAGAGCAACATATCGATAGAATGGCAATTCTTGCAAAGCAGTGAGTTCAGGGATGTTGTTGGACCTTTAGAGCTAAGTCAAAAAGATACTAAAAACAGAGACCTGTTGTCAATGGACATTTGGATTTGATGGCCATGATGGTCTGAAGATTGCCAAATGGACACAGAAGCAAACTGGGATTTTATCACTTGCTAACAATGTGATCTTGAAAATATTACTTCATCTGTTTAATCTCTGAAATGAGTTCCTAAAGTGCCTGTGCATTCAATGCAGTGAGCACTCGATTGGTGTACTTTGGCTGCTAACTGCAAGGTCAATAGTTCTTAACCATCAGCTATTTCACAGGAGAAAGATGAGGCTTGCTATTCCCATAAGGAATAGTCTGGGAAACGCACAGGGACAATATGTGTCAAAATTGAATTGAAGGCAGTGAGTTTGGTTTGTGTTGGGGATTCTTGCTCCTACTCATACACTGCACTCTTCCTTCTTTGTCTGAGAGGTGAGATGAATCAGCTTAACAGATGTTGATGAAATTTTAATGTAGCATTGGGTTCACAATTCTTTAGCATTGTTAGACAGGGTTCAGTTTGGGGGATAGATGTCGAGAAGTGCTAGCAGTTTGAATCTGTGGACAACAGAAAACATTCTCCTGTCCTTTGTTTCTTCCTAATGTCACTAAAATTTGTGAAGCAATATTAGATTCCTGCATTGTAGGAAGACACCGCTAATGATATACACATTGCTTTAGAAAGCCAATAATAATCATCTCAAATGATATTAACTGTAATAATTCTGAGATTTTAAAGAGCCTTTATTATGCCAGTCACTGTGCTAATCAGCATTTCACATAGTTAACAATGAATGTTTTCTACTATAATTGTTCAAAGAGCCCCTGGTGTTGTAGTGGGGGAAGCAATGGGGCCCGTGACAAGGGTGGCAGTGAAACACAGCTCTTCCGCTGGAGAAAGACAGGCTTTCTGCGAGCTCCTATAAAAGCCTCACAGCCTGTAATGTGGGATGGCGCTAGGTTGATGCTCTGTCTTACAGGGTTGCTATGAGTCGCAGGAGACGCTAAGGCAGGGGATTCTTAGTGGCATTGTGTTGACGCTGTTGTGAGGCACTTTTCAACTCGCAGGGATGGCATATGATGGAGTGGAACTCGGCAGAGGTTCTGTGGGGGGTTCTGGGCAGTAGTCTGCATGGGAGCAGGTGATCTCCTGGGGAACTGCTGGGAGGGCTAGGACTGGCAGCTAGACATTTTCATTAGTTTTTCGGAGCATAACCATTGTGCCATCAGGACTCCTGTTCTTATTAAAATCGTGTATTGAACACATTGACTTACTTGAAGCATGAGGGAGCATGCCCTCTGCAGAGATAAGGAAGCGGTGCCTCAGGAAGTTGGCACTTGCGCAAGGCCCACCGCTAGTGGAGGACAGCGATGGGTTAGCATCTCTGAACTGGGCTTTCAGCGATAATCCAGAGATGGGATCCCTTACCTCACACTAGCACTTCCCCAACCATGTTGACCAGGACCCCACAGTAAGAGATATATTCTCTTTCCCAGCCCAGCTCGCTTACCCTCTCTCATGCCTGAACGGGCAGCATACATTTCACAAAGCATTATTTACCCTTTACATGAGGGGCTTCAGAAAGTTCTTGGAAAAAAATTCTGTTATTATTGAATTCCATTTTTCCGTAAACTAGTTGAAGCCCCTTACTTATACGATACACTGCTTTTTCTGCCCCATTTTATTTTTAAAGAATGTTTAGGCCTATTAAACTGATTCCATCACTTTACTGAGCCTTACTACTTCTGATTTCAAAACAATGCCTAGGTGTTCTTTCTCTTCATACAGGAATCATGACTTTGATACATCGGGTAGATGGGAGTCCCAACACATGTAGAAAATAATAATAGCAGTAATAATACTTTGCTTCTGACTCCTTTGAAATGGTCCCCCAAAGCAGTGCCATTTCTTAGCCACAGAGGTTGTGGTGAAGGAGAGAGGCACCCTTACATGAATCACGTCTTCCGAATGAATTACTGCTGTCATCTGAATTAAAACAGATACATTGTTCCAAGCTGGGGCCCTAAGTGGCTTGAACATTTCCATGGGAGACTGTGAATTATTATGTAATGGAAGCTAAATAGTTACAGTTTTTCATTTCAGAGCTGCCTTAACTGTCACGTTTTGATGGGACACGAAAGCCCATCTTGCCATGGAAAACAGGACAGGGAGTCTGAAGACGGCGCAGATCCCGTGAAAGGATCCACCTCCCGGGGAGGCCTGTGCTCAGGCTGCTCAGTGAACACTCCGTTATTTTACTTGGACCTTTGCCTCTGGGTTCCTTTTGTGTCCCACCCCACCCTTCTGGACATCCCCAGCTCCTGTGCCTATAGGAGTGTGCGTGGTATTTAAAATCACATCTGGTCTCTGCGCAGAGCTCGGTTTTGATTGCAGAAACAGGAGGACGTTATTCCAAACGCTTGTTGGTCGTGAATGACTGTTACTTAGGAGTTTAATATTGATTCTCTGCAGGAAATCATACAAATGGCTGATTAGCTCTCTGTACTGAAAATCAAGCATTTTTATCACCTGTTTTTAAAATCCTATGTGGGCCATGTCTCTGATGCACCCCTTTAATTGGTTATGAATAAATATATTATACATTTGCCTCTCCTCTTCCTTACTAGAAGTCCTTTTTCTACAAGAACAATTATGCTGGTGGACTTCCTGATCTTCCCAACAAGATTTACCTGATGGCTTGTTCCCTGGTCAGGCATTTCTGTGACTAGTGGCAGTCAATGACCTTTTCCTTTCATTCAATAGACACTTGCTGAGCAGATGCGCTTGGGAGGGAATGGATACCAGAAGTGCCAGTGTGCTGCTGGGGAGCGTGGCTGCTCTCCAGATGTCCCTACTGCAGAACAAGGCTACCACGGGTGATGGGAAGGCTGGCCACCAGTGTCCACCAGGGCAGAGCTGAGATTTTCTCAGGCCTGACTCCTGCTATTGTCATTAAACTTTCTTTAAGACGCTTCCTGTTTTCACTCTCCTGGGGCTACCTAGGCGTGGTTTTCTTTTTCTTGTGGTGGTGGTTGTGCTTTGCTTTTCAACTCATTAACAAAGGTGACCACTGATCGTCAAGTCAATGCCCCTTGGGAAGTGGAAACATCATTCACCTGCTCCACAAATGTGCTGTTCAGCTAATATATGGCATGATAGCCAGGAACTCTGTAGGTGCTGTGATAAGTGGTAACTATTAAAGATTATGCCATTCCAGCAAGGGAGTTGACATTAGCTCTGTCATGAAGGACATTGCACATGATGGAACTCACTTTTAAGTTTCCTTCTAAATTTTACCTGTTGCTATCGTCACGGTGGACACATAGATAGTTCTTAAAAGAGCAGACTGCTCAAGAGAGAGCTTTTTAAAAGTTGGCTAACCTAAACTATTACTTATGATCAATAGCATAAACAACTTTTATGGATGATCAAGAATCAGTGGTATGGAGAAAGAAGTCCAAGCTGCATTGCATGTATTTCAAAATTCAAAGTTCTAGAATTAGCACACCAATTGAAATGTCTCAAAAACCAATGCTGCACCGCAAGCACTCACTGTTATGCCAAGTAATTCGGGGAAAACCAGAATGGAGGCATGATCAGACAATATTATTAATATCACATGGAAATACTTTTGTTGTTTTGCTGAAGTCAGTCAAAAAGAGTTGCAGTAATACATCAACAGAGAGCTACCAGAAACTCAAGCTGGATTCAGAAGACAGCTCAGAATCAGGAATGTCATTTCTGATGTCTGATGGAACTTGGCTATAAGCAGAGAATACCAGGAAGATGTTGATTTGTAATGTGTTGATTTTGTAAAGGCAAATTATGGATAACATTTTGAAGAATAGAAATTAACCACAATTTCTATATTCTCCTCCACCACGTTTGCCTGCTCTTTTAATACCATCTCCCTGTGTTTGCTTGTTTGTTTTCTCATCCTTAAATTGTTGTTGTCCATTGCTGTACTCACTCATGGTAACACTGTGTATAACAGAATGATGAGTCCTTGCCCCCAATCCAGGCCACCTTTATGCTGAGGTTTCATCAGTGCTAGACTCTGAAGTGTAAATGATTGAAAGAAGCAGGGTGGATACAGTTGATTCTCCTCTCCAGGGATATCCACCCCTAATGTTGTGAGCTCACCTCTTCTTTGAGTTGGACTGAACATTATCCTGACTCTAACCTAGTGCCTCAAATATGAAGCCATCCCTCCCACTTCCAATGTCATGCATTCATTCTGCCCAGTTCATCTCTCTTTTTTTTTAATTATCTATGCTTTTTTTTTACTTGTTTGCTCTTTATTATATTTTTATTTCTTTTCTCTTTTTATTCAATATTTTCTTTTCTTTTTTTATTTGTTTATTTTTACATCCTTTTATTGGGCCTCATACAACTCTTATCACAATCCATACATACATCAATTGTGTAGAGCACACTTATACATTCGTTGCCCTCATCGTTCTCAAAATTTGCTTTCTGCTTGGGTTCCTGGAATCAGCTCCTCGTTTGCTTTTTTTTCCCTCGCCTTCCCTTCCTGCTGCCCCCTCCCTCATGAACCCTTAATGATTTATAAACTATTATTTTATCTTATCTTACACTGCCCAGTGTCTCCCTTCACCCACTTTTCTGTTGCCCACCCCCCAGAGAAGAGGTTATATGTAGATCCTAGTGATCGGTTCCCCCTTTCTACCCCCCTCTTCCCTCCCGGTATTGCACTCTCACCATTGGTCCTAAGGGGATCATCTGTCCTGGATTCCCTGTGTTTCCAGTTCCCATCTATACCGCTATGTATCCTCTGGTCTAACCAGGTTTGCAAGGTAGAATTGAGATCATGATAGTTGAGGGGAGGAAGCGTTGGGGTGAAGAACTTGAGGAAGGTTGTGAGTTTCATTATTGCTACACTGAACCCTGAGTGACTCATCTCCTCCCCACTACCCCTCTGCAAGGATGTCCAGTTCTCTACAGATGGGCATTGGGTCCCCTTAACGCACTCCCCTCATTCACGATGATATGATTTTCCCCTCACCTTTGTTGCTTGAAACCTAGTCCTCTCGGCCCTTCATGATCACCCATGTTGGTGTGCTGCTTCCATGTGAGCTTTGTTGCTTCTGAACTAGATGGTCGCTTGTATACTTTCAAGCCTTTAAGACCCCAGATGCTCTATCTCTCGATAGCCAGGCACCATCAGCCTTCTTCACCACACTTACTTATGCACACATTCGTCTTCGGCGTTGATGTGGGGAAGGTGATCCCACAATGATGGTTTTTGTCCTTTGGTGTCTGCTACCTGATCCCTTTAACACCTCATCTCCACCTTTTCTTTAGGCATTCGATATTTTACCAGTAATATCTCATGAATATTTCACTTGAGCCATTCATACACAGGTTTTTTTCTAAACACTGTGCTACTGAAAGGTCAGAATGATTTTCCTGCATTTCTACAGTAGCTATCGCATTTTTAATGCTTTTTAAAATATCCTAAAATAGTTGTTTCTGATTCTATGCATATTATTTGCTACACATTATGGGGAGTGCCTAAATAAATATCCTTACAAAGGGAGAAAAATCAACATGATTTTTCATTTTAGTCTTGAGGAACCTGCATAGCAATTTGTTCACAAATTTCAATAATTTGTTCCAAAACTAACATTTACCTGTTATTGCTATTTACAGAGCTCAGAGTCTCAAAGCACAGTCAATGCCAGGATTTTAACATAGCTAGCCAACCTAAAGGAACACTTTTGACACAGCGGGTTAAGCAGAGGGCTGAAACCTACAAAGTCAGCAGTTCAAATCCACCAGCCTCTCTTGGAGAAAAGTTGAGGCCATATACTCCCATAAAGATGGATAGCCTCAGAAACCCCGTGGGACAGTCCGCTTCAGTCCTTTGGGGTCCTGCGGAGTGGTTCCAGACTGTGCTGTAGGGCTTCTGTGAGGCCGATTGATTGCTCGGCAGTGGGCTGCACTTTAGCCTCCGCAGCTTGGAAATGGGGTGGTAACAGATCGGCGAAAGCAAAACCACGTTGTCCTTCTCTCCTCTCCTCTCAACATCTACCAATTTTCTAAGCATGCAGGCCTCGTACATGTGTACACTGAACTCTGCTTTTAGGACCAGAGACCTCAGCTAGGATTCTCCTTTTGTTCGCTTGTCAAGGCCTGGGCTAACTGACTCAGTTCACATTTATCTGTGTCTTGTCAGTGCCTCTGGTGCCGAAGCAAGTGGGCACATTTCATCTCAATTACAAGCAGAAGACGAATATATGGCAGTGTGTGTGTGTGTGTGTGTGTGTGTGTGTGTGTGTGTGTGTGTGTGTGTCAGAGGTCACGGGCACTTAATGGAATGAAATGCAAATGAAAATTGGAAAACAATCCAAGAAATCTTTCGAAGATGAGAACTGGAGAAACTCAATTAGAGAAGACCATACTCTTTCTTCCTTCAGGCTCTGGTCTTTTTGCACTATTGTAGTTGCCTGTTTGGTTATAAATAAGAAAGCAAAGCATTTATTGTTTCTATTATAAGGAAAGGTAAGGGGTTTGCAAGGACTCCATTCATGGGCACTGTTGCATATGTATAGTTCATATAAAATAATCAATGTAAGCAAATTACCCAAGTATGACATCATCTATGTGATTTAGACAGCACTGCTTTTAAAGGGAAACAACCAGGAAAAAAATAATTTGGATGAAATTTAACCTGAAAGATGAAAGGAAACAGAAGTTCTGTGTGGTGGTTTCCCCTCGATATACTTTTATGGACTTGTCATAATAAATGTAGTTATGAGTTTTTAGGTCACCCAGCACATATATAAAGGGCCAAAAACAATGACGCTAAACTTAGACTTCAATTCATCTTCCTTTGTTTGGTCGGCATTTCATTTTTATTTGCCTAGAATATTTTTTCCAAGGTAATAAATCCCCCTATTTTGATAACAGCAGTCTCTCTATCTCTGTGCAGCCCCCATAAAAATGTTTTCTTGGTCAACATCAAATCAGCTGTGAAATTCAGAGTATATTCACTTGAGAAAAGAATAAGTGAGCTGTATGCTTTCACCATTCTATTCGGAAGTCACTGAAGGCTGTGACTCCTTATGGGGCAGTAAGTACGAGGTTTCTATCTGGGTAGCTGGAGCATTACTTACAATTCTCATTTTCTGATCTTGAGAAGAAGAAAAAATAGGAATGCAGTGCATTGGCTTTGACTTGAGGGAAACCTTATCCCCAAAGAAAAATTTCCATAAAGTTTCCTTATAAAAGAAGAAAACTTCGAGCCTCCTAGATCATTTTTAAGAGTAGACTGTACAGCACACCACATTGCTTACTGTGGAGGCCGGAGCACTCTGTGAATGTGTGGGTGGAAGTGTTCCGTTGAAAGCATTTTCTGGAGTCGATTTAGCTTAAGGAATCTTTTCCTTTCTTCCTTATTTTTCCCCAAGCCTAACTTTTTTAAAGTAAGGAGGGAAAAAAATCCGTTTCTTTGCAAAACTCAAATTCCTACCCCAAACGCAGACTGGTGCAAAGCTGATCCACTGAATCACCGGAGGCTCTCGCCGTGCTAGGTTACAGAGTCGGTAGAGAATACGTCTAAAAATTGGATTAAAGTATGGCTAATATCTGACAGCACATCCACCTTAAAATGATCTTATTTGAAGAGCCAAAGGCGATGTTCTCACATTATATTAAAAGTCACATGGCATTATCCAAGGCTCTGGGGATTTGACTCTGGTGGGTGTGTGGATTAAGATTTGGATTGCAGACTTCCTAGTTCAAACCTGCCAGCCTCTCCACGGGAGAAAGATGAGGCTGTCTACTCTCCTGAAATCATCTAGCCTGGATAATTGTGTACAGGAACACGGGGACTCACAATCAACTTCATGACAGTGGATTTGGTTTGAATAATTTGGTGGCATTGCCAAATTTTGATAGAGTTAATTATCTAAAAGTCTACCTCATGTAGAAATCTTTCTTTTTTAACAGAACTTTCTGTACCTCCTCTATATCATGTGCTCTCACCACAAAACCAAGACATTTTTCCCCCGACAAAAATGATTAAAACACCACCAGGCTGGGCTAAGGGTGTTTATGTATGTGGTCATCTGTTCTGGTTCTAGATGGAAAACTGTGGAATTTTGTAATTTATTTTTAAATGGAAATGCAAAGATTTGAGGACTTTAGTGACAACTGCATTGCAAACTATTGGCAAGAGTTCAATTGCTACACTTTTCTAGAAGGCAATGGAATCAGACACACTTAGAAGTTCTACAGCTTGGGCTTTATAATAAAGGGTACTTGAAAGAAGATAAATATACAGGGATAATCATCTATGCATGATTTCTAGTAGTGAAACATAAAAAGTAAAAGTTTGTCATCTAGAAAGAGGAAATTCATTAAGTAAGTGTTAAACATCATATGACGGTTTCAACAGATATTGGTTGATTATCTCCCGTGTGCCAAGCATGGTTTGAGGGTAGACGACATTAACCTAACAGAGAAAATCCTTGTTCATATGGAGCTTACATTTCCATATATTAGTGGATTAGAGGGAAGTGGGCAATACTGCATGTCCTTGAAAGCAATTAAATAGAACCGTAGTTATTGACATGGAAAATTTCCCATGATAAGGGACAATCTAAGACTGTAGGAAAGGATGCAGATTTATGGTGAAAATGCCTACTATATATGGAATAGCCAATATAACAAAATACTAAAATATTTAATGCTAGTACAGAGATACTAAGTGCTTTAAAAAAAACCTTATTTATAATGCATGTATTTTCTGCTACAGTGAAGTCTTCGAATTTTTTCCAGAAGCAAACATTTGCCTAGTAACCAATTTGCATGTGTCAAATACTCCTGGAAGGCAAATGATCTATCATCTATCTATCTCTCTATCTATCTATCTATCTATCCATCCAGTTATCTATCTATTTATCTGTATATCTATGTACCGACCCAGTACCCCCTAGCTCTTTTCAGAGAACGCTTCTTTTGTCACCCATTGCTGTCAGAGACATTTTTGGATTTTTAACTGAAATCCTTTGTGCTCCTATTTAATGCTCATTTTTTTCTTCTAAAAAATATTGTTTCCAGCTAATCATGGTCCTCCATATTTGAAACACATTAAACAACCCATTTTCTGCTATATTTAATAAACTGATCATAATTTCCCCTGAACTTCAGAGTTCATTCTTCGTTTATATTCAGCCATTTGGCCCCATGTCATTGTACTGTATCCGAGGTGACCTCAAAAGGTTTGTGGAAAAATTCCATTGCCTTTCCATTCTCTTTTCCAGGAACCTTTAGAAACGCCTTGGGTGAGGAGTATATAAATTAGCACAGACCGCAAAGCAAACGTGAGGAGAGGAGTAATCCAGGTTATCAGAAAGACAAAACCAAACACACACTGGATGTCTTGCTCACAGTCTGTTTGCAGGTGGTTGGTGAGCGGTGCTGGCTCCACCTCACAGAGTTCCTGTAGAGAAAGCAGGTGTTCCTCTTGAGTACACACACACACACACACACACACACACACGTCCTTTTAATTTTATCATTAAGGACATAAATACAGTGGGTGTGCTTTCTGATTCTACCAAGACAGCTTCATGACCAGGGAGACTTTCAGCACATGTGGCTGAGGTTTAGAATCTCTGGGTCCCAAGCAGACAAGAGGAGCTGTCCACTCTCATTAGCTACAAATCAAAGCTGGAGCCCAGCCTGCGGCCCTTTGCCTTAATCTCCTGTGCAGCCTCCAGCCTCCAGTCTCATGAACTGAATTGGAAATAAACATAGCTTGTTTCAGACAATTGTTCTCAGCAACTGTCTTGTGGGTTTTTCTTCACCTTCTTCAAAATGAAAAATAGGGGGGGAAGGGAAGTCTAAATACTGGGCAGTTAGTGCGAGGAAGAGGGAGCCCAGAAGAACAAAAGTATCCTGGGGGGAGGAGCATTAGCGTGAAGAGAGACCCCCTTGGAAGTGCCAGGGTGGTGTGTCATGTGGGTACGGGGGGGCGGGGGGGGGGGCGCTGAGTCCCACTACCTCCAGGTGTACCTGTGAAGAGTGCAGCAGTGAATAGGGTCCGCTGGCTTCACCAAACTGCCTCTTGGCTTATAGATCTGAGAGGGTTACCATGCCTCCATCTACACTTGAGGACAGTCCATGACAAGCTTTTACAAAAAATTATTTTATTAAGCAAGTCCCAGACAGACAGCTGGATTTCAGAACAAGTTAACTCTCAATTCTGAATCGATGTTGTCATTTTTTAGGTACTGCCCAGTTGATTTTCAATTCATGGTCAAGCTCATGTGACAGAGGAGAACTGCCCCTTCGGCTTTCTAAGCTGTCATTTTTACAGGAGGGGAGCTCCAGGTCATTCACCTTCTGAGTGCCTGAGCCATTGTGCCACCAGAACGCCTCACTAGAGGAGCCGCCAATAGATGAGTTACACTAGACTAGTCTACACCAGACTGCAATCTTCATCTCTCCCCTCTCCACTAGAAAGAGTTGTTACAGGATACCAGAATGGCCATAGGATGAGACTATTGTTCCTGTTGGTTTGTTGGTGATTGTTTTTGGTTTTTCCTGATGTTGTTGTTGATCAGGCTTTTTGTCTAATAAAGAGCAAGAAATCCGTACTTGCTTGAATTCACCACATGTTCATTCACTATCCAACCTTGTAGTACTCTAAATTTCCAGGCAACATCTGGAATCGTTCATGAAAATCAAGGCAGGGTGTTTCATGCCTACAAAAAATGCAGAAAAACACCCTGACTGCCATCATGTCGCTTCCAACTCATAGCGACACCAGTTAGTGTTGCTCGGGCTAGGACGTCACTGCATCACAGTGCCTCGTCTTTCTCTGGTTGAGACACTTGTGGGTTTGAACCGTTAATCTGCAGTTCCACACTTACAAAGCAGTGCTTATAATAGAATGGTTTAAACAAGGACAACAACAAAAGGCCACAGTCAAGTTGATCCAGCTCCAGGTTATCCCATGTGTTTCAAAGTAGAACTTCACGGTGTTTTCAAGGGGTCAACGTTACAAGACAGGTCACGGGGTCTTCCTTCCCAGGGACCTTTGGGTGGGTAGTAGTCAAGCACGGAACCGTTTGTACCACTCTGGGACCACAGTTAAATGGTGACCGGACAGAAATAAATTGCTGAGTTAAAGTTAGTAGGTGGCCTCCAGCTGGCCAGGCGAGGGGCTCTCTACTTTCCTTTTGAAATATAGAATAGAAAAAGGGGCTTGGGGACACAGGGACTGAGGGAGCAGGATGTGAAGATATATACAAAACTAAGGAGTGGATATTGAATGAAGAGTCGGCACCCCAGTTTTCTTGGTCTCAAACCAATCTGAGATTTTTATCAGAAGACCACAAAAAAATGAATTGAGAATATGTATTGCAGCAACTTTTAGAATGAGGAAAGTAATGAAACTATTGGGTTTTTCTATTGTCGAAGAACTGATACTAACCCGATGTGAGGAGAGGATGGGCATGGAATTGCCTTCTTTTTCATGATAATAGGCACTGGGGGGGAGGGGAGGGGGAGGGATAGATCAGCAGGCACCTCAGGTAACGAAAAGCATGCCCTATTCAGTGCTCACCATGCCAGGCCTCTCTTTGCCACTTGATTAACTGGGCAATTCACTTTAAATTCCCAATTATAAAAGTATGTAGCTAGATAGGAAGTCATAGATAGATATGGGTATAGATGTATACATTCGTGGATATATTTAAATAAGTTCTAAACCAACGGCAATAGAAAATATGTAAAAGCATGTGGAAGTACATGTATGTGTATAGTATGCATACCCTGAAATGTATTTTGAGCACTATAGCATCAAAGTTAGATTCTCTCACCCCACAAGGTGTCGGCTCATCTCGGTTCAGGTCACCTCAGCTTTTTTGAATTGTGTCATACATTTGATACATACATACATACATGAAGACTTGCTGAAAGATGTGGTCTTTATAGCCAGGGTAAAGCCGCCCTGGGTGAGCATATGAAAACAGCATTCTGAGTACTTCTGAGTCATTGCCACTCTCTGCTTAAAGCAGTGAGCACACTTATGACATTCGGAGTCTTAGACAAGTCAATGATGAATATGATTATATGATTCATTTTTTTTAAATGAATACACTGAGCAGTGGAAACTTATGTTGTGAATGATCAGCAATAAGGGCAAAATATATCATGTACAATTAAACGAAATCTATTACAGACTACAGAGAACGTAATGTTAGTGACTTGTTAAAGTTTTCTCTTTTTAATGCCTTGCCCTCTATAGTACTTACCTTGTCAGGATAGTTTTCATTGTATTATAAACACTTGATACCTAAATCATTCCGTGACTCACATGTTGACAGATGTTTGGAACTGTGGCGGGTGTTTGGAAATCATTTGGGGTGGCATACGTTGTCACCTGAGACCGGAAGGGTAGCATGCAGGAACATAGTTGGAAGTACAGAAGGTGAGCCATCTATCTAGCTTGTGGTATTTACTGCATCAGGAATAGGATGCTGTGCTCTTTCTCTCTCACCTCAGTTATTTAGAGTTTATTAGATGAGGACAATGTGCTTTTAAAATCTGAATATGTATGTGAATAAAGAAGGACAATTCTCATTAGCATGTACTTCATGCTGGGTCCAACTAATTCCAGTTCCTGCTGAGCACAGTTTTGCAGCAGCAAATAAATAAAATAAATGGATAAGTAAATAAATGTTGTCTGCTTATACAATTAAATGTTAAGATGCCCAGAGAGTTTTGGTTTGCTGCTGCCTTTATTATACAGCAACTATCTTTGAAAAGGGAAGAAAAAGTTTTATAAGCGTAAGCATAACCCGAAAATAAGAACATAATTGGTAATTAAGACAATGTGATACTGGTGCAAGTCCAGACATATATATCAGTGGAATAGAATCAAGAATCCAGAAATTAACCAATATATCTATGATCAACTGGTTTTCAGTAATAGCACTAAACCCATTTGATGGCAAGAGTATCATTTTTTCCCCCACCGTTTATGTTGGGACAATTGGGTAGCCTGATGTAAAAGGGAAAGTTGGACCCTTACATCACACCACAGAAAAAACAAACCCCAAGAAGGTCAAGTGAACCGAAGCCCCAAATGCAAGAGCATAAAATATAAAACCCTTAGACTGTGATTCACCGAAATGAAACATTTTTTCTTCCAATTATACTAATGAGAGAGTGAAGAGCGGAACGGGGGATGTGTTGGCCAGCTTGACTTGAGAAGCAAGTTCGGAGACACGCATGTGTGTGAGAGAGCAAGTGTACAGTGAGAACACATTCCAGCTCAGTCCTTAGCAGGACCATAAGTCCAAATTAGCCCCTACATCCAACACTACTAGTCTAGGAACTCCTCCTCCGATAAATGCAACACATGCAACGATGCCGAACGCAGGAAGGTCACAGGCCACCAGGTGAAAGTCTTGTGGATCAGTGGCGGTGGAAGGACCTCAGCCCTGGCACGCACGGGTCTCCACGTGGTTCCTCCAGCTGTCTGAGTGTGGATCCTCAACAGCAAGGCTAAGCAGAGAGAGAACGTGGGTGGCCACCTCCAGGGAAGAGAGGAAGTCCCCAGAATCCTTAGGAGAAGGTCATGTCCACCAGGAGGGATCATCTTGCTGTGACCTGATTGACAGACTAGAGGCTACGCATTCACTCTTAATACGCTGAAGTTGACACGAGATTATGTAACTACCAGAGAGAAAACATTTGCAAATCATTTTTTCTACAAGGAACTTATATCTAATTATTGACCGCTCAATAATTAGATGACAACTCAATGTACGGTAATAATGAGCAAAGGGTATGTATAGGCCGTTTTTGAAAGAAGATTATGAGTACATATAACCAATAAACACATGAAAAGGTGTTCTACCTAATTATTTATTAGAAAAATGCCAACCAAAATCCCAATATGATAGTGTTTCACACCCACTAGAATGGATAGGATAAAAAAATTCTATAGTAAATGTTGGCAAAGATATGGAGGAATCCAAACCCTCCTCAGTGCTGATGGATAGTAACATGGTGCCGCATTGGACACAGTCTGGCTGTTTCTTAAATGATGAAACAGAGTTTCCCTGTGATGTAGCAGTCCACTCCTAAGGATAGATCCAAGAGAAATGAAAACATATGACTGCACAGAAACTTATACATGAACGTGAATAGCAGCCTTATTTAACATAGGCCAAAGGATGGGAACAGCCCAAATGTCCATGAACGGATGAATGGATAGTCCGAATATGCTATAGCCACACAATGTAAAAAGGTTTGGCAATGAGAAATTACTGATATACTACACGTACATGAATGAACCCTAAACATACTAAATAAAAAACATCTGTCACAAAATACCATCATATAAGTTATGATTCTTTTTGCTTGGGCTACTAACGGCAAAGTCTAATTTGAAAGCACCGGCACTCCGCAGAAGAAATATGAGACTGCCCGCTCCTGTACATAGTTGTAGCCTGGGAAACCCAGAGGAGCAGTCCTACCTTGTACTGCGGGGTCACTGGGAATTTGAATGAGTCATTCATATAAAGTGGGAAATAGTGAAATCTGCAGAGATAGAAATTCGGTAAGTGGTTGCTGGGGGGTGGTGAATGGGGATAGGGCATGGTAGCTGAAAGTAACAGGGTTTTTGGCTTCCCTGATGGAAATGTTCTAAAATTGGCTCCGGTGATTATTGCTAATATCTGTGAATATACCAGAAACCATTACAAAGTATACCTAAATAAATGGATTATGTGGTATAAGAATGATATCTTCATAAAGTCGTTTAAAATGAGTATTTTTTAAAATGCTGGGCCTCTTTCTAAAGAATTTTTAAATGACATTTTCAGAAATTTCAACATAAAAGATACTTCATTTGAACCCAATCTGATCATTTCAAAGATAAAACCATGAATGGTAGGCGCGCCCCTGAGGTATTCCTCTTGCCGCCTTCCCACCAAGCAACACTCTCTAGCATGCGCTAGAAGCTCATTAGCATATGACAATTAATTTTTTTAATGAATGCTTTCTGTCACCCACTCAGTACCTATTTATTGAATAGACAGAGGCCGTGTCCTTCTGACTTGGAGACAGAGATCAGGATGGAGAGAAGACTAGAAGTCACATTCTAACATGTAACACGGGAGGGAGGAATTTTTAGCCTGGGGAAGAAAAACCCTGGAAGGGAAGGGCATCTCCTGATGCTCCCAGAGCTGTCAGGGAGGAAGGCAGCTCATAGACCCCTTCTCCTTTGCTGTGTGTGTGAGGGGGGGGGTGGTGGTGAGTGCAGAGTGGGGTAGAAATAGCATCTGAAGTTAGAGGCACTGCAGAGTTACGAACCCCATGTTGTCCTAGCTGCTTCCTCACGTGTGAATGTCCTCTTGCTTGACGAGGAGCAAAGACAGGGTGCCCAGTCAGAGAGGTGTGGGCAGGACCTCTGAGGCTGCCGGCTCCTTGGAGCCAGTATTCGCTGAAGCCCTTTGAGGTCTCATCGATTGAGACAGGGCTGGATTATACCTCCGGTATTGGAAGCTATCCAGTTGTTGCTTGCCTGCTAGGTGCTCCGGTGGTGGAGAGGCTATGCATTGAACTGGTAACTGCAAGGTCAGCAGTTCGAAACCATCTTCTGCTCCTTAGGAGAAAGGCAGGGCTTTCTACTCACATGAAGAGTTACCATTTCAGAAATGTACAGGGGCAGTTCTACCCAGTCCTATATGGTCACAATGAGTCAGCATTGCTTGATAATGTTGTGGACACTGAGACTGTAAGAGTGAACCTAATAAACAGAGGCTCTGCCCTATCAATTCCTGCCTTACAGTTCCATTCTAGTCCTCTCTAAAGATAGATAGTCCAGTACTATGTTAAAGTAATGACACAAGGAAATGTTTCAGATATTGGTGTATTTGTATACTGTAATACCTATTTATTGAAAATCAGTATTTTTTTATTTCACAAAAAGTCCCCTGTATGAATAGTTTTAATGATTTCTCCCAAGTTAATAAACCCACTTCCATCCAATCTATTCCACTTTTTAGGATCCCTGTAAGGAAAAATAGACCTGCTTCTTAGTGTTTCTGAGGCTACCAATCTTTCTGAGCGTAGATAGCCTCATCTGTTCCCCACGAAACAATTGGTGAATCTGAACCACGGACCTTACAGCTAGTAGTCCAACGTCTAATCCACTGTACCACCAGACCTCCTAAATACACAAGGAGATTCCCAAATAGGAAAGTATGCTATCAACTCAATGTTATATAAGCAAATAGTAACATGTCTCCATCAGAAAAACATTTTTCTAGATATGATATCCTATTTAGGTTTTATATGTATGTGTATTGAGAAGCACTACTGGTCTGAATTTGAACAGACCAAAGCTGGATAACTGGATCTTTTATTTACTGGTGGAGTGATTATTGATTGGCCAGTTTGAGTGGGTTTACAAAAGGGTAGGAGGGTGATTTCGGGGTTAATGGTTATATTAATGTAGGTGTTTGCTATCCTGGTTATGATGATGTCAAAATTTACCAAATTGTTTAAGTGAGGGCAGTTTATTGTATTGCATTCACACTGTAATTTAAAAACAGTTGTGAAGAATGTATAGATTGTCTCACACTGCCAGGCTGCTATGAGAAGGGTATTGGAATAGAGATGATGACAGTGATTATTAGGGGCCCAAAATAAGATGTTGGCAAAACGCCATTTAGTTGTGAGGGCGCAGAGAGAACATGGGCATGCTATCACTAGATCAGCTGTATTAACATGGTTAATGCGTAGCTGTGTTAGTCTGGGTACTTTAGAGAAACAAATCCACAGAAACTCATGTATAAGAGAGAGTTGTATATAAAGGCTAAGTGCACATCAAGAAAACATCCCAATCCAGTGCTGCCCAAGTTAAGTCCAACATTAACCCATATGTCCGACACCAATCCACAAAGTCCTCCTCCATCTCACAAAACACACACTATGATGTCGACTGCAGGAACAAAGCCGAATCAGTGAACGTGTAAGCAGCTCAGTGCTTGCAGGGGTCTCCACACTGGTGCTCCGGCACCCACGCTGCATCAGGGTAGGTCCATGCACCTTCTCCTCAGGGTTATCTTGCAGGAAGTGAGCCTTGCCAGCTGAAGCAGGAAACTGGCTAAGGCGGCTGCACCCTGCCGACCATCACAAAGCAAGAGACCCAAGAACTCGAAAGATGAGGCTCACCAAGCCATTTATCTCTCCGCCCCTCAACCCCACATGTGTTTATTGGCCAGGTTGGCACAATAAACTAACTAACTCAGTAGCCTTGAATGAGTCTTACAGTAATTGTCCACAAATATCAAAGTCACGCTCTTCATTTTGCCTGCAAATTTTTGGATCATGAAATTTTGCCTGAACAGTGTGTTTCAAGACACACTTTCTCTTTTTTGTATGATGAGTGAATATAGGTGTAGACATATTTTACTGTGTGTTAGTCAGGGCTGACTAGAGAAACAAACCCAGGGAGACACTCACATGTGTATAAGAAGGAGTTTTATATATAAGAGCAATTGTGTATTGAGAAAACATCCCAGCCCAGTCCAGATCAAGTCCATAAGTCCAATATTAGCCCATATGTCGGATACCAATCTATAAAGTCTTCTTCAGACTCACGAAACACATGCAGTGATGCTGAATGCAGGAAAATCACAGGCCAGTGGGTGGAAAGTCTTGTGGATCCAGTGGCAGCATAAGCATCTCAGCACTGTCAGGATTCTCTACTTGGTTTCTCCAGATCCAGGCCCCTAGTGTAGTTCCATGTGTCTTGTCAGTAGGAATGTCTCCCAGGGAGTGAGTGTGTCCAGCCTCCAGAGAACTATTTATCTCCTTAGCGCCTCCAAATGAGGTCATCTAGCTGCAACCTGATTAACAGGCTAAACTCCACCCCTTCACTCTTAATAGTCTCAAATTGACAGTAGGTTATGTAATTACCGCATACTTTAATGAGAGAACTCTCATTTCTAGCAGGTATCCTTCATTAAAAAAAGAGTAAAATGCCATCCATATATTTTAATTTGTGATAGCAAATACCTTTCATCCATGGACTTCTCACAAAACCTTTAATGTCCAATGCCTGTCATACACTGTCTTCAAGTTTGACAAGTGGAAGAATCACAGAACAATTCTGTGACTGCATCTCTGTGTCGTGTTCTGTTGCGTACATTTGCGTGTCCACAGTGACCAGGCAGGCAAGATGGCGGACAACACTGACCTTGACTTCTGTTCATCTGTAGTTCTTTGCCTTCCTTTTGCTCCTTCTCAGACATATTCTCTCCTTCGGTGGCTGTCTTAGATGCCCCTCAACAGTCCGGGTGCTTTGTGAAAGATGTACGTGTGCCATGGGCAAATAACACAGACTTGACACATATGCCACCTGGCCTGAGAAGAAAACACCAGCAATTGCAAAATTCCATCCCAACCGTCTCACCTTCTGAGATTGTCCTTTGCTTTGGGATGTGGTTACTGTGGTCACATTAACTTATCATGAATCCCGCAATGACTGTTAGGAGCATTTTGCCAAGTTTTTTTATATACAATAAATGATCACACTGAGAATGGGAAGCAAATCTAAGCTGGGAAAATTGGAAGGACCATTGAGAAGTTATTAGCCGCTGCTGAATGGGCCCCTGAGTCATGACCACCTCATGTTGGGTTTTGGGGGGTTTTGTTTTGAAATTAGGCCTGACTTTTGGTCCTAGTTGGTCTTATTTTGTAAGCTCAGCTGAAATCTGCTCAGCATCCTAGCAACATGCAGACCTCTCCTGACAGAGGGCTGGTGGCTAGTTTCCTATACCTAGTTGAGACTTGGTGTCTTTATAAGTTAGAATAATAGAATTTACCTTACAGGGAAGTCATGCCCTAAGTCCCATAACACATTACAGATCCCTAGTAAAGGTTACTTTTCTGGTCTCCCATCACTTTCTGACTCTAGATTCTTTGCCCTCCCCAGGATATGTCTCAGCAGATGTGACTGTGCAGTTATGCCTCGCTCGGTATACCTTTCCTCCGCAAGACAGCGAGCCCTGTGAGGAGAAAACCCATCTCTCTCATTTAGGTCTGCTCCTCCAGTGTCCATGTCTTGGAAGTATATATGAACCAAACTGTCAAATCTCAGGTCAAGAAATGTTCAGAACATCCATAGAGCTTTTTTCCTGCAATTCGTGGCTCCCAACATAGCTCCCATGCACATGTCATTGTCTTCATGTCATTTCATCGTCTTCATTTCTGCAACCGTTGACTCCCTATCCTCGATCTGTCTTCTTATGTAGTGGAATGGTAGCCGCATCAGAAGAGCCCCATGGCGGACGTACCACCCATGGCCGCTCCCAGCTGGGAATACCTGTGAGCGTCCTCTGACACTGTCCATGGTGTTTGTGATCAGGCTGTTTCCTGCACTCTTAGAGATGCTGATACTTGGCCAGATCCTCGGTCCTCTGAGCTCTTTGTGGACCTTAGTGTGATAATGAGATTCTACCCCCTCTCAACCCAAATTATGCCTAATCATTCCGTCGATGTATACAGAGAGCTATGTTTACTATTGTTGGGGATATTTTTACTCTTTTCTTTCCTTCTTACTCTGGTATCTACATATTTGGCTACTGCCACATTAGAGTCCCTATTCTGATGTCCAACTAGCACCCATGGCTGTCCAAGAATCCATTCTATTTTACTTGTTCCCAGGAGGATGTTTACAAGTGTCTCTTTTTTCATGTTATACCATTGTACAGAATGTGTTGGTGAGTACTCTGAAGCTGAAACTTCAACATCAATTTGGTTATCTCCACTTGAATGTCTTAAATATTTCAGCTTGAGGCAACTTTGAGTATCGCAGCCTAATTTTTTTTGACAAATGCTCTCCTCCTGTCACCATTGTTATACATGGTCATTTGTTTATGCATGATCTACAGACTAAGTTATGTGCCGACTCCAACTAAAAGCCCATCGGGTATACAGTGAGTTCAGAGGACGCAGGACAGAGTTGGAGAACTAGTTCTTGTCCTTTGCTACAAATCTGTGTTCTAGGGATTTGCATGATCTCTTTCCTAGGGATTTATATGATTTCTATACTTCCCATTAACATCCTGCTTCCGTGTACAGTTTTTATAACCAAAGAGCCAAACCTATCCCATCACAGTGGACCCTGGCGATGGTCCTATCCCTGTGGTAAGTTTCCGTGTTTGGATGATAATGGTGAGGGATAGAAGACTATACGGGAGTACTATGCTTTCCCTCTGGCTTTTCTGGAAGACATTCCATTTCCTGGTTGGCAGGTACTTCAACCATGAAACGAAAATGGAGAGTTGGGTGTTTGTCTCCTTATCCTTTAAAATGTTGTCCACAAGCATCTCTCAGAAGAAAGCATGTTGGCACAGCTTCTTCTCTGAGTATTGTGGGGTAACTGTGTCCTTTCCTCTATAGGGAAACTTTATTTCTTGACAATGCAATATTTTTTATCATAACAACTAACAGAAGTTAAAAATATGCTTGGTCTTTGTGAGTGAATAGACATAATAATCCATCCTGGGAGAGCTTTTGTCTTGTATAGCAAATCACTGTAACATTAAGTCAAAATGAGACATTGACCTTATTTTGCAGATTTCCTATGCAAGATGGGAAATGTTGTGGTGCCTTGCTTTCTGCTTCTCTGTGCTGTGTGTGCTGAGATAAGTTTATTCCCCAAATTAAAAGTTCAAATTAATTTATGAATGTAATCATATTGCACACATGGTGGAGGAACCAACCACTTAATAGAACCCTGCAGAAAATAATTTTGTTACATAAAGATGGACATTTTAACTTAATCTTGTCTTAGGGTTTTTGTATTATTATTTTTTTTATGAACCCTTATTATTAGCAGTAGTTAGCGTCAGGTCGATTTGAGAGGCTCCCTAGGGTTTTGGAGGCTGGACATCTTTACGGGAGCAGACTGGCACATCTTTCTCCTGTGGAGCTGCTGCAGGGAGTTACAAGGCACCCCCGGTGGGGAACAGTTGAGCACTTAACTACTGCACAAGTAGGTCTCCATCTACTTAGCGGAAGGAACCCTTCTGAATCTGGGGCTATGTCCTGAACACCTTGTGTTTGGGGTAGTAATCTCGCCCTCTCCTTCCCTCCTAGGAGTCATCACAACTGCAGACATTCTTGATCGAGAGACGATGGGCTCGTACTGGCTGACGGTGTATGCCACAGATCGGGGTGTTGTCCCACTCTACTCCACTATTGAGGTGTACATTGAAATTGAAGATGTGAACGATAATGCCCCGCTGACCTCGGAGCCGATTTATTATCCTGTTGTCATGGAAAACTCTCCAAAGGACGTGTCTGTCATTCAGATCCAGGCGGAGGATCCTGACTCCAGTTCCAACGAAAAGCTGACATACAGGATTGCGAGCGGGAACCCGCAGAACTTCTTTGCCATCAATATCAAAACAGGTAAGCGAATGCTCACTTGACATTTGTGGTTGGCTGTCCAACTTTTACATCCATCAACCAGACACTTGCTATGCCAGCTTATTTGTTTCATTGTCTGGAGAACAGCGTCTTGCTTTCTGGGTGTCGTGTCTGCAGAGGTAAGCTGGACTATATCTGCTTTATAAGATTTGATTTCAGCTGACACTGGGGGGGAGTGATATCAAGAAATCAGAGGCTTTCTCAGAAAAAAATAGGATTCACGTTAAATTTACTGTGTCAGAGTAACAAAAAGGCGTTCCCAGGTCACTCAGAAACACAGCTTACCCTTCCCTGTTCTGGGGGGGGATGACCTGGCCCAGGCTCCCCTGCAGTTGTAACTGCAGTTATCTCTACTTGGCCTCAGTCCAGTTTATCATATCATCTCCACAAAGCCTGACGATGGGCCCTAGATTTTTATATTGTCCTTGGAATTTCTAGACTGTCTGCCAGTGACGTGGCAGTATTCAGAACTTTCAGTGTCTCCATGTGGGCATAAAATATGCAACAACAAACATGAATTTTCTGGTTTTACTCAAAAAAATTTCTGGAGATTTCAATGAAAGTTGAATTAGTTAAATAAGAGTCAAAGAGGCCTAAGGAGGAATTGAAGCTTGAAGGTTTGGTTGAATGCAGTCTGAGACTCACATAGCAGTGGTTGGATCTAGCCGGTTTGCAATGATTCTGCAGAACCGTGACCTCATGTCGTGTTGAATTCAGTGAAGCAGTTGTTAAAATGGCACTTGTGATCAGAGTTCTCGCTAAGGTGGTGGCTGTGCTGCTGCCCGGTGTGAAAAATCACAAATTAACATTATTACTCATTTCTAGCTTTCATCTGTGCAACAGAGGTGTGCTGATATATCATATTGAAATAAGAAACTACCTTTTGGCATATCTTTTTTTTATATATACTTAGAATGGTCATGAGTGATCTGGTTGTTAAATCATCATATTGAGATAATAAACTACCTTCCAGTATATCTTTTTTTATACTTAGAATGGTCACGAGTGAACTGGTTGTTATATCACTTGGATCTCACCACTGACATACACACATGCTGGAAATTACTTTGAGAGTTGATTTTTGCAGTGCATTGCTTTCCTATTTTCTGTTTCTCTCAAGAGTCTGAGCAAGGGGTACAGTAAAACATTGGGAGTTGTGAGGGATAGGGTTTTAATTAATTGAAGTTTCAAATAATGTATAAAGGCCTTATGGATGACTTCCTTGCATAAAGGAGTTGATAGTGGTAAAAAAGTTAGACTAGGTATGTAGACCCAGACTCAAGTTTCCTAATGGACTATTGATATCACTGAGAGTTGTTTCGTATGCCCTATACTTGTTGAAGTAAAAGCTGAATCCTAAGCATTTTATAAAATCCCATTAGCATAATTTGAAGAGAATGCCAAGATTGTAGGGTTTTTTTTCCCTTAGCTATTGATTTTTGCTAATGATCAGATCATTTTGTTATGCCAACTTTTTCCTTCTGGATGCCAAAATGGTTGAATCAGGATTTGACTTCCATTTGATTAGAAAGCAGAGATGGTCATCAAGTGACAGTGTCTGTGAATTGTTGGAACTTGAAGGCAGGCGGGAAACAGAGAGTTGGAGGCGACCCTTAGCCCAACCTTTCAGATCTTGTTAAGAGGGGGATATTCCTTGTATCTGAACAACCTCTAAACTGGGCTGGGAATCGCTCCAAGAACTCCCAGAGTATGACACTGGAGAATAGAAGTCAGATACTTCAGTACGCAGGAGGGAGGGGAAAGAAAACAAAGATGTGTGTGTGTGTGTGTGTGTGTGTGTGTGTGTGTCCCTCTTCTCAAAACTCACTCTATGAAAGATCTACTTTATTGCCAGTTTTTTATAACTAGAAGAAAATCTGGAGAGAAGTATCACTTTTAGAGAAAAGGGGCAGAAAGTAACGGTGGCATTCAGTATGTGTTCTCCAGAGAGCTTTTTAAAAGGCAGCGTGCATTGTGAGCAGTGATAATGGCATTGCCAAGTTCCTTCCTAGCAACTGTGCTTAGCTGCACTCACCCAGCCACCAGCGCCTGGAGCTGTGTCTGTGAACATTACGTTAGTGCTAGGTCAAGCTTTCCGTTTGACGTGGTATGATTTGGCAGCTTAGTGGGGGAGGGAGGGCTGGAATTCTCGAAAAAGTTTCCCATGCAGTTTAATGGTAATTGCTTCTTTGCTTCACCCCATGTCAGCATACAGAAGGTGTCATAGAAACACTGTACTTTCATTAGTGGTGGGGGACTGTATATATCCCAGTCAAGGTGTTTCGGGGCATGAAACACGTCCTCCACTATATCCCATGTCTCCACACTTGATCCCATCACCACTTGATAATGAGCCCAGTGCCATCTCTTTAGTAGGTAAATGATCCTGCAAAAGGGCCGGTTGCAGTGTTCGTTCCCTAGGTGGGACTTTAAACAGATTACACAGAACATTATGCACAGACAGGAGCATGTAGACTCTTGTGCCTAAAGCTTTCTTTCATGCAGGTTCTTAAAGTTCACACATGAATTGTCAAGGAGCCCATGACTTCACAATTGGGCTACATTGCTTAAGAGCCTTAAGCATACTCATAATATCTCTGACCTTGCACCCATTTTTTTTCCCCAAGAAACTTTTCTAAATGCCAACTATGACATTTTAGCCTAACTTCTCTGATTATCTAAAATGAATATATAGCATGCTTTGTTACTTCTCAGACACCTTCTTAGAAAACACTGGGTTTTTTCCCTCCATTTATTCATTCATCTGACATTGATTGTACCTACTAGTTTCCAAGCAAAGTTCTAAAAAGTAAGGATGTAAACTTAACATGCTGTCCCAGCCTTTCCATTGACTCAAAGTTGTATGAAATTAGCAGAATGGTTAATAAATACTTACAGTGAAAGAGGGACATACTTGATTTGGTAGAGGCGTCTCATATAGGATTAGAGATTATTATGGCCAGGGAAGAGCTTTCTGCGGATGGTGGCATTTAGGATTAGGAATCCCGGCTTTCAAAGCACTGCATTTCCTAACTGGGAAATACCTTAGACCAGAGCAGGAAATCATACAGCCTGTATGACAAAGCCAAACTGCCTCGGCCTCGCCAGCTTTATGACCTGAACAAGTGATTAAACCTCTCTACATGGGGAGACAGGCAGGAGTCCTCATATGCAATGCTGAGCAGAGTTGTCTGGTAGTAGAACATCTGTTGTCCACTGCCCTACTCTTGGCCCCAGCGAGAGTCATCCTGCATTCAGATAGTTTAACTATCATCACAGGCACATGGTTTGATCTCTTTGGATCTCAGATTTTTATGGAAAAAAGAGGATGATCTTACTGCACAAGGTTTGATTGTAAAAGCTGAATGCCATCATGTCTTGGAAAGCTGTTTGATAACCACAAAGCTCTATAAGAATTAGGTCATTGCTGTGGCTATTTCCAATGAGATTCCTAGCACACACACCTGATGGAATTTGTGTTCACTTCTGTTTTTAAGTACCGTTCTTAACATGGATCAACCTCCAGCCAACTCAACAAAAGCTCTAACAGAAGCTTTGCTGTCGGGCATTCTTCCTGTCTCTCTGAAGTCATTTGTCTGACATGGTCAGTGCAACTGTTTTTCAGTCATGACGCCAGAGGGGGAGCTAGCTGGAGTTTTTAAGAAAGAGTTATGCATTAGATTTCTTTCACCTTGATGTGGACACTTGGTCAACTGACCCTTCATTCCTTCGATTGCCGTAGAGCTTTGTTTTTGCAGTGAACTACATAAGAATGATTAAAATGATGAATGCAAACTCGCATAATGACAATACTTATGGTGTGCTGCTTGCAGCACATAACAGATGTCCAAGTCCCGGGAACGGAGGGAGCTTTCTGAACACTTTGTTCTCTGCCCAAAGAACAGTTCCTTTTCTTACTAGACACACAGAGAATTGGTAGTCTGTGGACCATCTTCTGTGATTTCTGCAGCTCAAGAAGAAACTTGATCCTGGATCCTATGAAGTGCTTTTCTAGCCTGTACAGAGAACCTTTGATTAATTCCAGGCTGAACATTTGAATTACATCAGATGCAGCCTCCTTGCATGCATGCTTTCGATGTTTGGTAACCGGCAGCTTAGCAATGTATTCTGTGGAGGACAAGGGGTAATGTTCATTTTCTTATTTGGATGAGCAAGACTCTAACTTTGTTCAGACACTGGTAATAGACACCCAAGCCAGCCATTCACTGCCCAACTAGACTGACTTGGGGAAATGCTGGAGATAACATTTAATGATGGAAAGTTTCTTTTGGACTCCAGATGTTTCTTTTAGTGAAGGAACAATAGCTGAGTCAGTGTTAGAATTCTCACCTTTCGTGTGGAAGACTTGTGTTTGATCCTGAGTCAATACACCTCAAACACAGACATCACCTATATATAGGTCTGTGGGGTTATGCGTGCTGATACGATGTTGAACAGGCCTGAAAGGGACTTCTAGATGAAGATGGACTATAAGAAAGGTCTGGCAATCTTGTTTGTACAAACCAGTGCATGGAATTCCTGTGGACCACAGAATTAATGAGGTGCCATGAGTGGGGGCTGACTTGCAACAACTGCTGACAACAACCTGGTAAGGAAGGAGCAGTGGAGACCCCAGGGACTCCAGTTCGATTCCAGCCAATGTATCTCAGGCTGAGCTATCGCTCACTTGTGCATGGAGGCTTAAGTGTTGCTCCATGTGTTACGTATATTTGAGCAAAGTATCAAGGTAGAAAAGGCCCAAGGATCTACTTCCAAGATCAGCCCATGGACATTTTTATGGCTCACAGCGAGCCGCTTTACAGCAATCATGGGGATGGCACAAGACCCGCGCAGGGTTTCATTCTCCTGTCCATGCGATGGTCATGAAATGGCACTGTCAACTCGAGGACAGCAACATCTCATGACCACACTTAGCACAGCTCCGGCATTTAGTAGAGCCCTCAGTAAATGCATCATCATCCAATCAATTTAAATTATTGTCATTCTTGTTATTGTTTAAGGTACCTGGATGCTGCAAATGATGTCTGCGCCTATAAAGATGCACAGTCCGTGATATCTTATACAGGTTCCTCGTTAGTCGGAATCTAGTCAGTGGCAGTGTGTATGGCAGAAGTTGAGTGATTTAAAGATTAGGGGTTTCCACCCAAGCCACGGTGAAACAAAGACGTAGTGATCTGCGTCTGCCGACGTTATAGCCAAGAAAACATTATGGAGCTGTTCCTCTCTTGTCATACGTGATCTCATGAGTGAGGACTGACTAGATGGCATTGAGTAATGGGCTCATTATCATTATTATTATACCCTGTGTGTCACGACAGAGAGGCTCATGCTGTGAACATGATGATTCACTTCACTGTCTTTTAAGGAGAGCAGACTGGAAAGGCAGCACTGGCTTGGCCATTGGAACCCACAAGCCGCTGCGTGGCAGACAGAGGATGCAGTCTGCCACTGAGACTTACATTCTCGGAATCACCGTGGAGCTATTCGCCTCTGCCTTCTGGGGTCGCTGAGAGTTGAAATGGACTTAACAACAGTTTATTTGGGTTTTCTGGATTTATGATGGAATATTGTATACTGTGACTGTCCTAGACCCCAGGTGATGGAATGGGGTTGACATAACAGTAGTGGAGCAAAGATACTACACTCAGAAAATGTTTGTCTCATGGGACAGTTGGAGCTTGAATAACAATAGAAAGCAGTTTATAGAAAACTAATGGTCGAATGCAATGAGATAGGGGCTGTGACCATAGTAATATGTCCCAGCATAGAGTAAGTCAATGGTACCTAGAAAAATCAGTATATCACACAGCTGCTGTTGGTCGCAGAGTGGGTATATCTGCAGAGATGGACACCTGAGAGCCAGAAGACTCCCCAGGTGTGACAGCATAAGAGCAAACTAAGCAACTATTGGGAACCCATCCAATGGTACATTAGAATTGAAGGAGTTTAAGAGACAGAAATGTCTGGAGTATTATAAGATATTGATATAGAAAATAGGAGCATCACTGCCCTTTAGTTGTTCAATTTGTTATTGTTAGTTTTTTAAAAACAATGGGTTTGCAGTTGATTCTGATTCATAGGATCCCATGTAGGGTCCCTGAGACTGTAAGTCACTGTGGGAGTAGATAGCCTCATCTTTCTCTCATACACTGGTTTCTATTTTCTGTTTTATTACAAAGAGAAAAACCGGAACGCTTCTCTTTGTAACTGGCTGTGAGCAAAGAATAACTGAAAACATTTGACTTATATCTGTAATGTTTGGCTACAAAGTATTATTTCCAAATCTGTTCAATTAAGTAGAATTTGTTACTAACGAGTTTCCTTCAAATGAACTTAAACGAATAAACTAGCATTATTTTTAGCATATAATTTTTTTAAAGGAGTTAGCTCCCACAAGAGTGGTGTTCATAAACAATAAGGCCCCTAGGGTTAGGGTTAGACCTAGGGTTGGCATTAGGGTTAGGGTTAGGGTTAGACCTAGGGTTAGGGTTAGGGTTAGACCTAGGGTTAGGGTTAGGGTTAGACCTAGGGTTAGGGTTAGGGTTAGACCTAGGGTTAGGGTTAGGGTTAGGGTTAGACCTAGGGTTAGGGTTAGGGTTAGGGTTAGACCTAGGGTTAGGGTTAGGGTTAGGGTTAGACCTAGGGTTAGGGTTAGGGGGAAAAAATTCAAAACAAATAAGGTCCCTTAAATAGGCTAAGCTTTGCATTTCCACACAGACCTATTGGGTGGCAATCTTTTTTAAACTCTGTTTTTCCTGGAAAACAGAAAAGGACCTGACGGTGTGCATATTCAGAAATATAAAACGAAACCAAGGTAAGAGCCAATGGTATAAATGCTATTGATTGCTTTTGTGGCCGTGGTGGTCGGTGTTTCACAGAGTGAACCTGTTAGAGGTCTCTTATTATAGTCCCTTGTTCCCTGTTGCTTTCAGGCTGGTGTGGCCCGTCCTGATGGAAAGCTAAATCCCCTTGGATGGGTAGAAACGGCCCCTGGATGATGAGTTGATATTCATAAGCATGAGCACAAAGCAGATAATATAGAAAATGAGGATGTCTGAAACTGTAAATCACCCTCGCTCCCTCTTTTCAGCCATGAAAGGAGGCCTTGTCCTGTAGCACATTAAATTGTGTTCATTTAATCCAACAAGTCCCATAGAACAAGCCGGGCTCCTGCAGATTTATCACAGGAGGTTATTTAAATTCAGCAGTGACCTTTGCATTCACGTGGATATGCTCTAAATGAACAAGGACAAAGGGAACTTTTCTGTGCTGTCATTAATGTCTCCATTGAGGCTGTGCATTTGGTCAATTTACAACTGTGGCTTGTGGGAGACGGAGGTGCAGAGGGCTTGCTCAGGATGGGCCAGGTGGCCATGAGCAGGCCGGCCCTCACCTGGGTGGACTCAGAGAGGACCTGGCTCCACTTCGCTGGAGTTTAAAATGCTTGTTGTGAATGCAAACACCAATTTTAGAGTTTCCCAGCATCAGAACTCTTGTCGTGTGAGACTAGAACATTCTTTCCTGGAAGAAGCTGTCCTATGCATTGCAGGATGCTTAGCAGAATCCTTGGCCTCTGCTGGAACCCTGCTGGTTCGGTGGACTTGTAACCGGGCTTTAACCACAAAGGTGGGGCTTCTAAGCCTACTAGCCCCTCCTTGAGAGAAAGGTTAGGTTGTCTGTTCCCTTAAAGATTTATAGTCTTGAAACCCCTATGGAGTAATTCCACTCTGTCCTACAGGATCACTATGAATAGACAAAGAGAATGGTTTGGTTTGGAGTTTTGGCCTCTACTTGTCAAAACCAAACTCACTGCCATCGAGTAGATGTTGACTCACAGTGACCCTATAGGACATGGTAGAATGACCCCTGTGTGCTTCTGAGACTGTCACTTTTAAGAGTAGAAAGGTCCTGTCTTTCTCCCAAGGAGCCGCTGGTGCTTTTGAACGGTGGACCTTGCAGTTAGCAGCCCAATGTATAACCACTACACAACCAGGGCTGCCCAATGGCCCTATGGGACAGTGTAAAATTGTTCCCATTGGGTTTCCCAGACGCTAATCTTTAGGAAAGTTGACAGCTACATCTTTCTCACAAGGAGCAGCTGGTGGGTCTGAATCACCAATCTTTCAGTTAGCAGCTGATCCATCAGGTTCCTCCTAGACACCAAAGTTCCCTCCAACATTGTCAGATGTCCCTTTGATAACACATAATACTTTTCAGGACCTTAATTGCATTTCTTCCTTAGCAAAGCTTCCTGTGCAGAATTAGTGATAAGTGATGGTATAATCAACTCAACAGCAGTTGGCTTTGGTTGTAATGCAGATGTGATTGTATTGCTAATATAATAATAATGTGAAACACAATTTTGAAAGGAAAGAAACCCAAAACTAGTTCTCACTTTCCATTCTGACTTTCTAAATGAAAGTCCAAGCCCACTGCCATGAAATGGATTTCTGAAAATGGAAATGTTTCTTACTCCACTGCCATCAAGCCAATGCTCATTCATGGAAGGTTGAGGTGGAGCTAGAGGACCTTTATGGGAACAGACAACCTCGTCTTTCACTACAGGAGCAGCTAGTGGGTTTGAACTATTGATCTTGCAGTTGGCAGCTCAATATATAACCCAGTAAACACACCAGTGTTCCTTCATTCTCTGATTAATGAAAAAAAAAAGTAAAACCACTACCATTGAGTCAATTCCAACTTACAGTGACCAATTTCGAGAATTCGCCACATAGAGATCCTGAGAGTGTGTTTACAGGAGCAGAGAGCCGCTTTCCTCTCTGGACTTCTACCTCTCTCTGACTAGAAGTTCTTGATTTCAAAGTTCCTGTCAGTACTTGAAAGAACCCTGGCAGTGCAATCATTAAGCACTTGCCTGCTAACTGTAAGGTTAGAGGTTCAAACCCACCTCAGAAAAAATGTTTGGCTACTCCTTAGGAGAAAGATGTGTCGGTCTACTTCCATGAAGACTCCAGTCTTGGAAGCCCAATAGGGCAGTTCTACTTAAACCTGGTGATTACAAATAAGAATCAACCCAAGAGCAATGAGATTTGATGAATTTATGAATTCTTGACATCAAATCTATTAGAAACCGAGGGAAAAACACAATAACAAATCTTAAAACACACTATTACAAAAGTTACATTTTTTTCTCAACTCCTCATATGTGTAGAGGATTTGGTTGGCACAAAATTCTCATTGGAGGGAGCTTCGAAGAGCTTTCTCCAGGAAACAGCAGGAAGAGGTTATTTGGAGGGTTTCAAGGTGTATTCCCTTGAAAGAAATGCTGCAGCAGCTCCAAATCTGTTCCTGCTTCATGTCGGCTTTCTGAAGGATAAATATGTGAATTGTTTCTTCCCTGGAGGAAAGGTGGATAGAAAAGAAACCCCCCCTAGTTGGCCTCGACTGAAGACTGCGGTGATGGGTCTAGACTCAGGCTCTCTGAGGTCTTGGGACCCACTAGAAAGAATGCGCGGCTCATTTGTAAGGCCAGCGATACTGGAAGATCAAAGGGGACTAAACGCCAAGTCACCATCATTGGATGGGCAGTCGGATGAGGAAGACTGCCACTCCAAGGGAATGGGGGGTCACTAGCAATCATAGAAAGGCTACCTTTGATCCCCAAATTGCTTTGAAGGACAGAGAGTCTAAGTAGACAACAAACTGCATATGTTTTACTCCATTTCTGAGAAATAAGCTTGAATCTTTGAATTAATATGACTATTGCTTAAAAGGACCCCTGAAAGAATAGTGCTTAAATGTGGGGCATCTTACCTGCAAGGTCAGTAAGTAGTTCCAAACCACTCCCCCTTTCTACTTAAACCATCACAGTCTTGGAACCTCACAGGAACAGTTCTACACTGTCCCATAGGGTCACTCTGAGTCTCCATTGACTCCATGGAACCGAGTTTAGCTTTGGTTTATTGCTTAGAAACATGATTTTTAGATGCCTCTACCAGGGAAAAGAAACCAGCCCCCACCATTAATCACAGGTTCAGTAAGCACAATTGTACAGTTAAGATATATAAAGATTTATAGTAAAGCCATAGAGAGTGTGAGAGATAGAAGAGAGAATCAAATATAGAAGTCAGACACATTTCATGATCGCATACTCACCTCCTGGATGGCCATGATCTTACTGGCCAGGCCCATGCACAGCATGTACCGAGGTAAGGTGGGGTGAAGACCTAACAGGAGGTTGGAGGACTCCGTTTATTGATAACCAAGGGCTATAACTTCTTAAGGGGGCATGATTACAGGTAACCACACGTCACAGGAAGGGGCAGTACAATAGACATACACATCATAGGAAGGGAATGTACGATAGGCATGAGCATGACAGGAAGGGGATGAGCTAGAGGTGTGCACATAGGAATGAGAGGGACTAGGGGTATACATGTGACAAGAAGGGCGGGCCCTAGATTCATGATGGCGGCCTAACCTTGGTCACCCTTGGATGGGTTTGACCTCTCTGAAGTCTCCTACAAGGAAACAGTCAACTACAATCCTTATCAGAAGGGAGTGGGTCCTATTTTTTGTGGGATAAACAGTGATGACTAGATTCTCTAGATGACTGATAACCCTTAGGGAGAATAACCCCTGACCTACTTTGATGATCTCCAAGTCTATATCATTCTCAAGCAGCTAAGTTTGGCACATATTTGGGGGAGACAACTTGGGGAAATCTTTCTGTTTTCCACATGCCTCCTTACATGTAAAACTGCAATCTAGGCAGGTGTGAAATGCTTTGGTGAAAGGGAGAAGTGTGAAGGCCTGCCCCTCATGATATCATCAGAAATGGAATTCTGTAGATGGCTCAGGCTCATTCTGGGATAGCCAAGGTGCAGGCCATCCTATGAGGCCATTAGTGTGGTCTGTTGCCTCTGTTAAGCCACTGAGGAGGGAAAAGATGCAGGGACTGGACCCCTTGTTAACCAGCCTGCCCTTGGACTCAGCTGCTGCTGGTGGAAATGTTTGAGAATTATTGGAGAGGGTGATAGAGTCGCGTAAATAAAGCCGATGATAGAGTCATATATGTATAAAAGAAGAGATTGACTGAGGTCATAAATTTCTCTTGTATTTCTTCTATCTGGTGTTAATTCCGCAGCAGTAATTTACTGCAATGGTTTATTACTTTCTTCCATTCTGAGGAAACAGCGGAATGTAATGGAAGCCATTGTAAGGCTAGCTCTATTCTTCCTTTGTATTGTTAGCTAGTCTTCTAAAACTTCCTGAGTGTGCCTTGCCCTTACAGGAAGGATAGGATGGTGGGAGCCTGGGGAGGGGAAACTGAAACCAGAAGATGCCTGCTCTGGCTTCTAGGGTTGACTGTCTTGCTTCATTTAGCACTCACAAGAGCCACAGAAAAAAACTAGGCTCTGAGCATTCAGGTGATGTGCCCAAGGACATGCATCTGGTTAACATAGACATTTTAAAACTATCCGATCTGAGGAATGGTTAGGGTGGATCTGAGGAATGGTTTATGATTTTTTCTTATGTGAGCAACCTCAATAAACATATAATTTGACCACGATTCTAGGACTCCAGAGCTCAGAAAAATCTTTCAAATATTTGTGCACAACCCCTTTGTTTTACAGGTGAAATCTCAGGGTAAAGATGGGAAAGTTCCGGTTTTCCTAGGAGTAAAGCTGTGTTAGTCTGGGTAGACTAAAGAAACAAATTCATAGACACTCATATGTGTATAAGAGCTTTGACTATTTATTTTATTGTTGTTTTGTTTTCTGTTGGTTGTTTTGCTCTGGCTTGTTTTTTGTGCATATTATTATCTCTGCAGGTCTATCTAGATAAGATAGGTGGGATAAATAATCTGGAGGAGAAAACAATGGGAATGATGGTCCAGGGGGTAGGTGGGGGAAAGGAAGAGGGTATTAACAAGCCCAGGGATAAGGGAACAACATGTGATCCAAAATTGATGGCGAGGAGGGTATAGGAGGCCTAGTAGGGTTTAATCAAGGGCTATGTAACCAAGAAGATTTACTGAAACCCAAATGAAGGCTAAGCATTATTGTGGGACAAAAGGAAAGTCAAGGGAAATAGAGGATTATTTCTAGTTGATTCGGGTAATTTTAAAAGATCTGATTGTATATGGGGGTTGAATGAGAAGCTTGGCTGGAATTTGATTGATGACGATAATCATTTCAGGACTTCTGAGAGATTTTCCAGGGCTGATATTGTCATATCCGAGGGACTGACAAGAAGGAAACCTGGTAGTGTAGTGGATTTTGTCTTTGGTTGCTAACTAGACAGTCAGCAGTTCAAATTTTCTAGCCACTTTTCTGTAGATAGATGAGGCTTTCTACTCCCTTAAAGAATTGCGGTATTGGAAATTTACAGGTGCAGTACTACCTTGTCCAGTAGGGTCACTGAATAAGTGAGTTAGCGAGAAGGGCTGACTAGGTGTTTGTGTGAAAAGCCAGTGCTGACACATGGCATGGGGGCTCTTCTTGAATAGCTTCGCAGGGTCCTTCCTGAATGAGGGCTCTCTCATAGAGTCTCATCAACTGTGCCATTTCTTAGCCTCTTCAAAGCAGATTTCCTAGATGCAATTTTCTTTAAAAGTACTGAAAGTAACTCTCTGAGAAATGTCATATCACCAGTAGCCTCCACTTCATACATAAAGTCAGGTTTTAGGTTTGTTACATTGTATCTTTTCCTGCTCTGGCTCATCTTCTGCCATTTTGAGGGACTTCGGTCCTATCTTCCTGACATTCCCAAAGCAATGTGTTTGTATCTTGAAAATCTGTACATTTTGTTCACATGAAAATAGATTTATCTAGGAAAATACAGGACACCCTAACAATAAAACTATGAAACCAGTGTTTAGTGAGTTAGTGATAAAATTCACCATTACTTTATCACAAAATGATAAGCATATATTTTAGCACCATGTCTTGGGTAGTCCTAGTTAAGTTTCAAATGAACCAGCGCTGGAGGAAGCTACAGAGAGGAGTGTTTAAGAGCTTGAGCACTGAAACCAGATATCTCTGTGTTTGAATTCCAGCTTTTACTACCACTGATCTGTGTGACGTTGGGCCAGCACCTTAACTTTTCTCAGGTTCAGTGTCCTCCCCCGTGAAAAATTGGCCTAATTAGAATAACTCACAAATTAACTTGTCATGAAGATAAATGAGTTAATATATGCAATGTACTGTAAAAAATATTGAACACATAGTAAACTCTCAATAGCTGTTGAGTTCTATCCTCATGGCCTTCTGTGTAATGTTTTCACCACATCTGCAGAGTTAACTAGATACCAAAGACTAAGGTCTTTGGTGTTTTGAAAGGATACATCAGTGTAACGCTTTACCTTTAGGTTCATTATCGTCATCTAATAGTGTATTTATCTGCCATGTTGGCTCACTGTGTGTGTAATCATCTAAATTGAGATGTGGTTGACAGTAGATAATGGTGGGCTGAAGAGAGGTCCCTGTCCTAGAAACGTCCCTCCCTATTTTACATACTTCTTCTCAAGAATATAGTCCTATGATGTCCTGTAAAGAGCACTCATCGGAGTAAAAGCTGGTAATCCATGTTTTCGTCCAGTCTAATTAACACTTGGCAAGTTAATTTCAGAACTGCAGGCCTCCAAGTCCTCACCTGTAAATCCAGGAGTCTGGACAAGAATCAGTAGCTGGCACAGGTGCCACCACGTCTGTTTCCTGCTCCCATGGTTGACATCATTCATTGATTGCAGCGCCCTTTCCTGCTGTGTCCACATGGGGCATCCCTTCCAGGCCAACAGTGAAAAAGAGATGACACTGAGACCATCTCTCTCTCAAATGTCTTTGAATCCATAACCCCACTGAAGGGGATAGAAAGAAGGGGACTGGTGGAAGAAACCGTGTAGAGATGCACATGACCAGGACTTGGTAACTCCGAGAAGAGGTGAACATGGAAAATGAAGACGGTCTCTCATGTACAGTGAAAAAAGAGGACCAAGCTGAAAACTTCACCGAGGTGGCAGCCTGCTGTGGATCCTTTGATGACATGTGACCAGCACTTTACCGCCCCTTCTGCAAATGTTGCCACCTCCAGTCTGTCCTTCCCTGGTTTGATTCTTATGTGTCTTTGAGTCAATTCCAAGTCATGGTGACCCTGTAGGAAAGAGTAAAACTGCCCCCAAAGTGTTTTATAAATGTTAGCCTTTATGGAGACAAATTATCTGATGTGTAATTTTGCAGAGTGCCTGTGGATTTGAACTACTGATACTTCAATCAGCATCCAAGTACTTAACCATTGCACTATCTGACTACTTTTTCCTGCCTTACCCTAGTTCATTAGATTGGGGTTAACTCTCTCTTTCAGTTGTTTATTATTGGGATCCAGAAATAATTTCTGGCTGTGGTAAAATTGAAGGAGCCCTGGTGGTGTAATGGTTATGTGTTGGGCTGCAATCCGAAAAGTCAGCAGTTCTAAAGCACCAGCCGCTCGACAAGAGACAGATGGGACCTTCTGTACCAGTAAACCAGTTAGGAGTCTCAGAAACTCACGGTATGTGTGTTGGGGCGGGGTAGGGGGGTTTCACCATGAGTCCATGGCATGGACTTTGTGGCAGTGAGTTTGTTTGGGGTTTTGTTTGTTTGTTTGTTTGTTTGGTGGTGGTGGTAGAATCAAGAGGTTGTGCATTGGAAAACAGGGAGGTGGCTATGTACCCAAAGGAACTAGAAAGACAAGTGAGAAACAGAGAGAATCTGATGGCTCCAACCTCGAGGTTTTCAATGTCTGGTCTAGGTTTCACTGAAACTCTGCTGCTCCTCACCCTCAGAATTGCTAACATCCCCAATACAAACAATGCGTATTTTTGTGCAGTCATAGTTAACATGAAAATGTACTTCTAAATTTATGCAAACAGAAATACCATAACTAAGTTGCTATGGAGACCAAGTTGGAAGAGAGACTGAGGAAGGAAGGAACGTTCCTTACTGTCAGTTATCTCACACCGGTTGGAGACTGGAAGGAGCCTTTAGATGTGGTCCTTAGGAGCAAGATCAATGCAAGTTATTTGTCTTTATTTCCTGTGTCACATTAGTGCCCGGGATTTTGATCTACATTAGCTTTGACAAGGACCAATTTTTTTAGTGTTACTTTGTGGATTGCTGTGGGTCATGACCTATAATATGTGTGGTTTCTAGCATGTGGTTGTTTTAGGCCTGTTTTCTTTATAAATGACTCTTGAATGGAGATTTGCTGGTTTAAATCGTATCTGTCCTGTATCATGGGAAAGTTGTCCACAATTCTGTCAAAAGAAGAGAGCTCCATTTTCAGATAATTGGCTTAGCCTTTCCTGTTGAACCATGATTCACACGATAACCACCTGTCTTCTCAGATTTCAACCTGTGTCCCAATGTACTGGGGAGAAGGTGGACTCCTGTGTCATAGTCATGTGTCATTCACACACGAGCGGTATGGGAACAGGCCAGTGACTGATCTTCTCTAAGGCTCAGGTTGCCTGTCACCATTGTTGTCAGGATTGACCAGGCTGATGTATTTCACAAAGCACTTAGCTCAGCAATGTATTCGTCCTTGTCTTTGACAGAATAAGTAAAAAATCCTTTCTTGAAAACTGATGATTATTCAGTTTGATTAGATGTCTTGAATGCTCCGATATGCATGTTCCTATTTTATAGGGTCACTCTGAGTCAGAATCTACTTGATGGCAGTGGATTTGAATGACATACTAGAAGTTCCTGGGTGGTGTAAATGGTTAACACACTTGGTTGGCAAACTAAACGTTGGAAATTTGAGTCTATCTAGAGACACTTTGAAAGAAAGGGCTAGGGATATTCCCCACAAAAGCAACCATTGAATAACCTCTGGTGCACAGGTTAGCCCTGACTCTAAAGTCACTGGATGACTGTGGTCCCCAAACTAATCCAGGCCCCGTGCTAGGCATAAGTTGGTATGAGAACCAACCTTCCCCTGTTTCACCCATCACTGCCAATCAATGCTGCCATCATACAGCTTTGAGATGAATAGAATAAATAATATTCAATTTTTAAAGATATTTTCCTACAATAATGAATCATGAGACTGTTTATTGGTTGTTTTAGACAAGAAAATCTCAGAGAAACGTGAGTGAGGAGATGTAAAATAAATCCATCACATTAGAAACAGAGTACTACAAGTGGAAAACGCAGAGCCTTTGCCAGTGGCCCATTTTAAAAACGCCGCTGTTGCGGATACTTCAGTTAAGCAAGACAAATCCAATTTCACCTCCCACCACTTAAGTAAATTTCTCTTCTCTGTAAAATTTCCTGTTTTATAAAGACATACTTCATCTTGGCTGTGTACATACTAAATTGTTCATTTTTTACTTAGTTAAATTGTTTTCTGTCACAGTGAGAAATGCTTTCTTCCAAAGAAATGATGTTCCTGTGCGGGAAATAGGAATGTCTATTAAAATGGTTTATTGCAAAACTAGATACAGACATATTTCTGTAATTTTAGCATTTAGGTATTTTTAGTGCCCAATGAAATGACTTTTGGTATAAAATAGTATCTGATCACCAAGACCTTCAAATTCTCACTTTTATATTTAATCAAACATAGTTTGTGGATTTATATTTGCCTGTGTATGTTCAGAAATATTTGAGATGTTTTCAATAGACTTCTATCCATGCTTTGCTCGATTATAATAACTAGTCAAGGGCTAAAATTATTTTATACTTTAATTCACTCTGATTTAATAAGCCTTTTTGGAATTTGGATTCTGCACATAGGTTTGGGAGGAACAGCAACAACAAAATACAATATTTCTCGAAATTAAAGCAATAAACAGCTATTTATAAGACAAAAGCACTTTTTAATAAGCAAAATCCTGTATTTTTCATATAAAAAATGGAGTTTGATGGATACAGAGAAGACGGACAGAAAAAGGGAGGGAGAAGCAAGAATAAACCTGAAAAAGAAAACCCCATATTGGAGGGTCCAACATTAGCTTCTGATTGGAGCTGTATCTTGGAGTTTTGTTCTTAGCAAATATCTTCTGAGCCCAAGAGATAAGTGTGTTGACAGATAAAGCTTCCCAGATAGCTGACAATGAGCTCTTAAAGAGCCAAAACTTAAAAACCAAACAGACAAAAAGGAGGCTTCAGAGATACAGTGGAGGCTGCAGGGTAGAATTATGACCTTTGTGTGAGACGTTTGCGTCAAGTTCCAGCTAAGGAATCTTATGCACAGCCACTCTCTGTCTGTTCGTGGTGACCTGCAGGCCACTGTGAGGCTGAACCGGTTTGATTAGAGCTTCCAGACCAAGGTGGACTAGGAAGAAAGGCCTGGTAATTTAATGCTGAAGATTGGCCAGCGGAAACGCTAGAGACCTGCCAGTCACTCAGAAACTGAAGAGCAGCCTTTGGTGCAGAGCCATGTAGAGTGCCCTCCTGTTCTGCATGTGGGCACCGGTAGTTGGGGGACAGGAAGGCACCACTGAATGACAACAAAGAACAACAGCACAACAAAAGCACTGGTTTCACAAGCACTTTCTGAAATGTACTGGCTGTGTCTTCCACTTTTCAAATCCACTGCAGCAAACCTGTGCTACAAGCAAGGCAGGCTTCGCAGTGTGCCGTCCTTGCAGACACATAGACCCTGTGCTTAGAAGGGTCAGCTGCTTGTTTTAGTGTCTGCTGTCCCTGTGTTAAAATTTGTAATTTTTCAACAAGGGGATTCCCCCTTTTCATTCTGCACTGGGTCCTGCCAGAAAAACCACCACCAACAACAGAAACCATCAACTAACTGCCCATGGGGATAAGGCTTTCAATTGGACAGTTTATTTTGCTCTGAGGCTCCAGGAACTGCGTTCATGCTTGGGTCTCCTCTTGAACTCAGCCGGCCAGCACCTCTGTAATCAGTATGCGTCTTTCTTCCAGGGCCTTACCTTCTAATTTGCGGCTCCTCCCCTGCTGAGGCAGCCTATAAATTAAGCCTCAGAATAGTAAGTAGGATGCTAGTCTCTGGGTTCTGAAATGTGACCTTGAAGGCCCCTCCTACAGGGTCAAAGCACATCCATCTCTGCAGTCTGTTTGCAGCGTTTATTTCTGTGCTCGGAGCCCGTTTTAACTCCTCTTCTGCGCTGACTGCTTTGGTGAAGATACTGTCTAGATGAACCAAGTGGGAATGTACTCTTCTAGTCCGTTTCCATTAAAGAAACCTTTAAGAAAAAAGACACACAGAGAACCGAAAAGTCTGCCTTTTTACGAAATTCCGCATAGAAAGCAAGAAGGTAAGTGAGGTTACTCTGATTAGACACCCATTGCATAACTACTGTAAAAGACAAAGGTGTCTCTTGGCCATGGCAGATTCTTTTTGGTACAAGTCTGGCTTGAACTTTTGACCATGGTTCGCCAATGTATTGCTGCAACCATGTTTTAATTATCTTCAGTAATATTTTGCTTGTGTGTAATATTAATGACATTGTTTCATCATTGCTGCATTCTCTTGGATCGCCTCTCTTTACAATTGGTACAAATGGACTTGTCCAGTCAATTGACCAGGTAGCTTTTCCCCCAGATGTATTGACATAGATGAATGGGTCTTCTAACATCAATCTCTGTGTTGAAACATCTCAATTTGGATTCCATCGATTCCTTGAACCTTGTTTTTCACCAATGCCTTTCACACAGTTGGATCTTTTCTTTAATACCCTTGGCTCATCTGCTACTTCCCAGAGTTGTTGACCAGTTCTTTTTGATACAGTGACTATTTATTCCTTCCATCTTCTGTTGATACTTCCTGCATTATTCAATACTTTGCCATTGGCCATTCAATCCTCCAATATTGCAGCTCCAGACTTTAGTTTTTTCTTCAGTTCTATCAGCTTGGAAAATATCATGTTTTCTAGCTCTAGGTCTTTGTACATTTCAGCATAATACTTGTCTTTTCTTCTCGACATGTTAAAACCATATGTTCGGTTCCTTAACTTCATCATGCCTTCCACGCACTGTAGCTACTCTATACTGTAGATCAAGTTTAAGCTACCATAGGATCAAAAGCAGGTTCTGGGAAATCATATTATTAATTATTATTTTATAGGGTTTTCTGAACTTGGTCTTGTAGTGAAACACACTTAACACCTTTCTGAAATCTAATCATGGCTAAAATTCTCTTGAACAATTGCTATTGTTCACTTGCCATTTGAACTATTTTCGAAATGTGATCTCTGAAGTTAGCTGGCTTTGTGGATTTAGAAACCTTTCTTATTTAAATATTCGGAGAGTACGCTCATGTAGGAGATTCGTGGACTTCTGATGTTGCTCTGTGAACCGCAGGCTCAGTGATTCGAAATCTTCAGCTGCTCCATGGGATAAAGACAAGATATCCACTGTAAATATTCGCAGTCTTGGAAACTCAGCAGGAGAGTTCTACTTTGTCCTGCAGGGTGGCCCTGAGTAATAATTGACTCCATAGCAATGCATTTGAGTTGAGGAAATGGTATACATAATTACCTATATGCTCCCATAAAAACCGTGTTTTTCAGCACATTTTTAATGCAGTTTTTGTGGTGAAATTAGGCACTTTGCAAATGGACATCTCTTACAGAAGGGTCAGGAGGAGAAGAAGAGTCAGTCAGAGGCAGTATAGCACCGATTAAACATCAACTTTCCTCTAGTTCTTTAATACTTCCCACCCCCCATTATCATGATCCAAATTCTAGCTTACAAATCCAGCTAGACCAGAGGATGTACACTGGTACAGATAGGAACTGAAAACACAGGGAATCAAGGGCCAATGATCCCCTAGGACCAGTGGTGAGAGCTGCAATACCGGAAGAGTGGAGGGAGGGTGGCATAGAAAGAGGGAACTGATCACAATGATCTACAAATAACCCCCTCCCTGGGAGATGGACAACAGAAACCTGAGTGAAGGGAGAAGGCTGACAGTGTAAGATATGACAGAATAATAATAATTTCTAAATTATCAAGAGTTCAAGAGGGAGGAGGGGCAGGGAGGGAGGGGAAAAATGAGTAGCTGATACCAAGACTCAAGTAGAAAGCAAATGTTTTGAGAATGATGATGGCAACAAATGTGCTTGACACATGGATGTTTGTACGGATTGTGATTAGAGTTGTACAAGGCTCCAATAAAATGATTTAAAAAAATTAAGTGCCTTGGCTGATATTTGTGTCAGTTTATACTCGAGTAAATAAAATAAAAAGAAAGTTAAATGCAACTTTCTCTGACCTTAATGAGTTGATGATATTAGTGTGTCTTGCTTTCTGTATTAATTATGAATTCATTAATTCAACAACTATGCATTAGGTGCTACATTGCATCCTAAGCCTACATACTCTCTCAAGACAGTATTGGTTTGTCTGTCACAGCTTACTGCCTGCTAGCTTGTTACCATCTTAGCAGGCCAGGGTGTCCAGTATGGAAGATCTGACGATTTATACTTGTCACTTGATCTCATGTAAAATTGCCCTCACTGTGAAGCAATTGAACCAATTCATATTCACAACAAATTCTTAATCACACTCACTGTCACTTGCTGAGTAAGCAGCTTTCAAATCATTAAAAAGGCTTAGAGTCTTTTCTTGCACTAAAGCCAAGCCAAATCTATCACCTTCTAGTTGATTCCAATTTATACCAATCTTGTAGGACAGAGTGGATTTACTCATTAGAGTTTTTCAGCCTGTAATCTGTAAGGAATAAGAGTGCCTCTTCTTTCTTCCAAAGAGCAGCTGGTGAGTTTGAACTGCTGAATTTGCAGTTAGCTGTCTGATGTTTAGCATTCTGTGCCCAGGGCTCCTGCCTTGTACCAAAGGCTAACTAAAACCTTATGCCTGGTCTGACTTACCAGCATATTTTTGGATAACACAATTAGAAATGGATCTCGTTTATAACCCAATGTTATCTGTCCCGCATTTCTTTTTGTGCATGGTCTGGATGAAAATTCACAAAGCAAATTGATTTTCTATTCAGCAATGCATGTGCACTTTGTTTTGGGATGTTGGTGACAGTTCCCACGATGGCATAGCACTTTTCTCACTTCCTTCATGGGTACCCTTATCGTCATCTTCTTTTCCCATACCTTCCCATCTTTGGGGCTTTATTCATGGGCAGATGTTCCCTTTGACTCACATGGCTGATAGGTGAATAATAAATACATACCTCCCTGGTATTATTATTCACTTTAGAGACCTTGTTTTTGGCTTGTTTGGATGAATGTTGAGCCACAGAGTGAGTTCAATTCTAGTCTTGAAAGGTATCTAAGAGCCAGCTTTGTGTACTCCAACAGTCTGCTCTATCAGAGCAGTAAGCCCGGTCTGATTTATGATTTTTGAGTTTTGATCAACTTTTTTCTCCTACCTTAGGAAAGACCTTCCAGAACGATCCCTTCCAGAGCTGTCAGCAGGCACCATCTAGTTCCTGTCTGGAAGCTCATGAAGGCAGGGGTTCCTTTGACGAATAGTTTTCTTGCATTGTGATTTTCTTCACGCTTCTTGTTCCAGATGGGGAGAGACCATTACACTTTGCATAGCCACATACAGCGTTTGAGGCACCAGCGGTTGCTCACCAAAGTAGAGTGCACGCTATTCTTGTCCTAGATTATAACCCTGAGCTCCCCAACCCAATCACTTATTCCCACAAGGTGTTCGTTCTGGTATGACGATGAAATTTCATAACTATGACCTTGTGTGCCTCACTAATTGGATATAATTATACAACATATAAATACATGTGTACAAAGATCCTACGTCAAACCTATACACATTTATATTTGTGCACATCATCCCATTCACCTTCCCACGTGTGCCCAACCTGAGTGTCTCTCCATGTAGCCACTCCCAGGTCGTTATCATGACTGTTATTAGAGGATTGGATATGTCATAGAACTTGACTTTGTTACACTTAACCCTTGTTCTCCTCGCAGTGTCTCTCACTACTTCGATCTTTTGTGCTTTCTTCCTCCTCACAGTGGATTTCCTTTCCGTTCCCTCAAGTGAACATGTGCCTGACTTCTAGCTAGTAATTTATCCTCTTTGCCTCCCACCCTTGGGAACCTTCAAAGAATAATTCTTTATTCATGGTTACCTTTTCGTGGCTTTCTCCACTAATCTCCTTGTAGAATATTCATTCTCTTGCATTTAAATTTACACAGCCTAATACCCTCTAAGTTCATTCAGGTTATGCACTGCTTCTCACATTCACCGTTAGTCTTTAATGTTGCCTCGGAGCCCACTGAGTACATGTTCCGTCAGTTGGTTATCCATTCATCAGCCGATGAGCACTTCGGTTGCAAATAGTGCGGGGATGAATGGGTGTCATGTGTCTAGTCATGTTCAAGACCTTATTTGTCTAGGCTAGGAACTTAGAAGGAGGAATGCTGGATCCAATGGTATTTTTATTTCCCGCTTTTTGAAGAGGGACCATATCATGTCCCACAATGGTTGCACCATGTTCCGGCTCCACCAACAGTATATGAGTTTCCGTTTCTCCCCATGGTCTCCACTAGGTTTTGTTTTCGGTTTTTATGAACTTTGCTGTTAGTAATGGGGCTGTCTCATGTCTCACTGTGGTTTCCATTTGCATCTCTTAATGGTTGATGATTGTGAGCATGTCTTCATGTGTTTGTTGGCTGCCTGCATGTTGTCTTTGGTTAAGTTTTCATTCTTGTCTTTTGCTCATTTTTTAATTAGATTGTGGTCTTGATGTGGAGCTGTTGGACTTTGTAAACTTTGACAGTTTAAGCTCTTGTCAGATATGCCATTGACCAAAATAGTAATAATAAATAGTAATTAAAAATCCCTAGTCGATAGGTTCTTTTTTCCTCTTTTAGTGAAGTCTTTTGATGGACATAAATGTTTAATCTTTAGAAGGTCTTCATTCCCTTGTACTGTTATGGATCTGTATTGAACAAATATGTCCTCATCCTTTATCACTTCAATTTCCTCTCCATCCCATGGTCTTTTTAAAGAAAAGAATGACTGCAAACCAGCACTCCAATGCTGAAGGGAAACTCTTCTGCTTCTGAATCGCTGTGGCCAACCCTTTTGTGGTGAGAAGAATCCCCAGGCGGTTCTGTTTTAGGGCATAGTGTACCCAATTAAGCATTAAAATGTTCAAAATATATAAAGAATGTTGACAGAGAGAAGCTGGTGTCTTTTCAACGATAAATGTAGAAACACCAATCTGTTATAACTATCAATCAAGTATGACCTACGACAAAGTGCACTTGCCATCACTGCCAACCTAGGCAGTGCATCCTGTTAGTAAAGGCCCACCCATCTGGGCAGTCTTAGCAGAGGTGCCCGGATCCTGGCCCTCAGCCACAGGAGCGCTGGGATCGACAAAGACTCCCTTGTGTAACATTTGCTTCTTGGCCTGGGGTGTACGAACCAGCTATTTCAAAGTCCAAGGAACTCGTAGGCAGTCAGGGTTGGCAGCGACAATAAATACAAGTCCTTTGCTATTGAAGAGAAGCTGCTGATGCGATCCTAGTAGGTTTGGTGAGTCATAGTGCCTAACACCGTGCTAATGCTTCCGCGCATCTTCATAACCATCGGAAGCATGCGCCATCGTGCTTGGTCTTATGGATGCTTAGAGAATATCAACGTCATTCACAGCCCAAGTTCTTCCCTTAGCAGAGATAGACAGGTCTGATCTGCCCCCTTCAGGCAGCCCCCTTTGCACCCCACTGCCCGTGTGTCTCTTCTCTCTCCCTCCTCACTGCTCTGCTTATGACACCCGGGCCCTCAGAAAGCTCCTGCATTTGGGCCGCGCCACCTGCTGTTTCCATTGCCTGGACCATTGTTCCCTTGAACACCGACATGGCTGACTTACTTGCTCCCTTCAGGCCTTGGTCACATATCACCCACCCTCCAACAACACCTTCTCTTTCTTTGGCCACCCTATTCACTATCACATACTTTGAGCTTTCGCTGTGCCCCTCCCCTCCTTTCTCTTGGCATCACTCATCACTAGTAAAATTACCTCTTAGTGTCCCTGCGCTATAGAAACAATGCGCCTTCTTTCTGGCTTCGGCTGCTGCTAGAAACGTAGACAGAGCTGCAACCATCAGGGGCTGAAGGAATGCTCCAAGAACATGAATTCGCAGACACTTGGTCAGACGTCCTTGTTTCTGAGACCTTTCCAGAACAACGTAAGGCATGATATTCCTCACAATGTCCTTTTCTGGAACCCTCCTTCCCTGGATACCTGACTGACTGACTTGCTTCCTCAAGGTCTGGGTCACATGGCACACATGCTCTGAACAAGGTTTAACAAGGCAAACTTCTAGTTTTTCTTGTGCCCTTTATCTCTGTAGCACTCATTACTATATTGCATTAGAATGTAATCTCTATGGGGACAGGGGTTTTCATCTGTTTGCTTACCATTGTATCTTCTACCTTGAACAATGACTGGTCACGTCTGATGATGTGTCCAAAGATAGTGAACTGAATGAAATTGTGCTAGTCTCATGTCTGAGGAGCATTCACCAGGAGTCCTAGTGCCATAGCGGGTTATGTGTTGGGCTGCTACCTGCAAGATCAGCAGTTCAAAACTATAAGCTGCTCTGAGAAAGAAAGAAGAGGTTCTCTACTTCCTTAAAGAGTTACAGTATCAGAGACCCACATGGACAGTAATAACCTTACCTATAGAGTCTCTATGAAACAAAATTTATGTGATGGCAGTGAGTTTTTGTTTGTTTGTTTGTTTGTTGTTTTTGGAAGGAGCATTCTGGTTGCAATTCATTTAAGATTGATTCGTAATAAATACTGAGGTCCAAAATTGTGCTTGGTCTTGTTAGACATTAACTTTGCTGATCAAGATGCCAGAGAGTAGGTGAGATTAAAATCATCCTGGTGTTGGTAGGTTGGTCAATGAGATGAAAAGCATACGTGCCCATGGAGGCAGAGAAGCAGTCAGGCCGTCCTGTTCTCCACTGAGCTGGGTTGGTTTGGGAATTTGGCTTGATAAGTAGCCATGGAAAGCCAGACTTACATTTATTTTCTACTCCGATCCTGGGTGTTTCATGCTATACCAAAGCCTTTCCAGAGCCACCTCTAACTGTGTAGTTTCCTAGCAAATAGCCTTTCTATAACTGATAGTTGAATATGACCAGGCCTTTCTAAAATTAAGCTTTGGATCCTAGAAACATTCACTCTGTACTTAGATAAATTGCCATCCTGGCCCCCCTACTCTCCACGTGCCTGCTAGATTTTTCCATACGTTGTTTATAATACTTCTCCTTGTGGTTGAAGATAACAGATTTTTGCTTTTAATTCGAGAAACGTTGTCTGCTGTAATGTTTTGCAACATGATACTTTCCAAGTTTCAAGAGCGAGAGCGAGCTGTCTGATGGGTTTCTGTGTGTGAATCTGGAGAAAGACTCTGGTGACAGTCCAGCTCTGCAGTGAAGGAGAGAGTCTGCCCTTCCATCCCTGTCACTGTGGTTAAGCAAATGGAAGGGATTTGTGTATGTGTGTCATTGTCATTTAAATTCAGAAGGAGTCTATTTGTATGGTAATCACAAGCTAAGGAAAACAGTGTTTCATTTCTCTCAGGGATTTCTCTTCTGACATCTTCACATTCTCCAGTACTTTAACCTGGCAACAGCATATTAACAGCAATTCATACTCTGCATTTTAACATGTAGAACAGTACCCAGAAGATTAATACATGATGAGGAGAAAGGACGAAGAAGCGATGTTGAGGCCATAATTAATTTTGCTTTCATACAACACATGCTGGTGTATTCTGGTCTTAATTGAAATTAGAGTCCCTGTGGAGTTTTCAATATTGAGGTACATGTATTTAAGTACATTTTCTAATGTAGATAAATATGTACATATGCATTGTTATTCTTTTGAGGATGACGTTTCCAACATGAGAATATAAAAATGATATTCACAATGTTTGTATTTATTATTTCTAAAAAAATAGGTGTGGGGAGGGGCAATTAGAGGTGATTTTATTTCGGTGAGCATAATCAAGAAGGACCCCCTGGCTCACAGCTCATCTGGCCTGCCCTGAACCCACCAGACAGACAGATATTTGAAAAGACCTCTCTTCTCATTTTGAATGATTACTGCATGGTCTTTGTTAAACAAAAGGATTGTAAGGCAAGAGGTTAACTCTTAAATCATACCCAAAGTTCACAAAACAAACTCCATCGGATCAATTTCCCACATGATCTCATTAGCTGAAGTGATCCAGCCAGCATCTTTAGGTCTCTTCAAACCAAGAGTCATTTGCTCAGCTACCTAACTAAGATAGTTTTATAGTGAGTGTCACGGGCCTGGTGAGTTTCCACTTCCTTGAAAGTGGGCCTTTGATTGTGCAGCTTCAGCCTATCGCGGTGGAGCTGGACAAATGGCCAAGTCTCATTCTTAGGAGAGAGGATGGCAAGACATGGTATCAGGAGGTATCAGGAGGGATGATTTTTCTAGGCAAGGACGCCATGTTTGATGACGTAGAGGGTCAGCAGCAAGGAAGAAGACTGTAGACAAGATGGACTCAGATGATGACTTCAACAATGGCCGGACACAGAGCCGCAAGTGTGAGGTCACCGCGGGTCAGAACCCACTCCACAGCAGCAGCAGCAGCAGCAGCACTGCCTAAAGGAGAGCCAAGCAAACTCCCAGTTACTATCGAGTTCAGTGGTTCTCAGCCTGTGGGTCGTGACCCCTTTGGGGCTCGACTGACCCTTTCGCAGGGGTCGCCTGATTCATATAGTAGCAAAATTACAGTTATGACATACCAACAAAAATAATTTTATGGTTGGGGGGGTCGCCACCACATGAGGCCCTGTCTGAAAGGGTTGCGGCAATGAGGAAGGTTACAGACCACTGCTCTAGTTGATTCTGACGCATGGCAACCTCATATATCAGAGTCCAGCTGCTCCTTCAGGTTTCCACTTGATAATTTTTCAAAAACTGTTTAGTTGAACTCCTAACTCCAGGTCAGTGCCTAAGTGCATTCACTGTTTGTACCGCATAAGGACTCTTGAAAGGGGGCGGCCACGTGGTACACCAGAGAATGATCATTTACCAGAATGCTGCGCTCCAGTGGCCAGACCTTCACTTATACCAGAGGCACTGCAGATCACAGCTGTCATGTGATGGCACCTGACTGTTGTGTGGGCTAGTCCGTGCTGGCGGGGTGGGGTGGGGGTGGGGAACAAAACAGGAAAGGAAAGGAAAAAGCAAAAATACTGCTTTGTACCAACCAAACAAAACATGCCTATGGCCTTAATATCTTCAGGTCTGGAATCATGAAGAAACAGAGGCCCACATACCTCCAGTATAAATATTTAAAAGTTATAAATCAAGCTAACCAAAACTGTTAATAAAATATGTTCCATGCTCTGACTTTGATAAATATTCTAACCTGGAAGGCCAGTGTTGAAATTAAAGTTCTCTATGCCCTCTGAATACCAGAGGTTAGAATGGAGTAAGCAGACTCGACCTACACGTGACCCACCTTTCCCCCCACATCCCCTAGTTTGACCCGCATGCTTATGTGTGTAATACTGCAGGCCAACTGCCCAGGCTGTGTGCTCTCCCGGGCAAACAACAAGCCTTTGCCCCACAGTCAGGCCTGGAGTTGTGTATGAGAAGGCATGGCCCACTCTAGGGAGGTTGGATCCAGCAAAGAGACCACCCAGGCACTGGAAGGAGACTGGGTCCTTTAGAAGCCATCCTAGACCAAGGCCAGGACCAGGAGCTTGTTCTGGAAGGCATTCTCTGGATGGTGTGTGGAAGGCTACACGCAGCGTGCAAGTGATCACTTCTAAGCCCTTCACACTCCCAGCCCATTGAGAAGACACAGCGCTGAAGGAGCAGAGGCCCTCCGTCGCTCAGATCTCAGTGCTGTAGTGGATTAAACCCTATAACTTAGATTCAAATTATGACCCATACAATCCCCAGTGAGGCAAATGGTTTTTGCTCCACTGTTAGCTTACTGAATGGCCATTCGACCGCACCCAGAAGCACCATAGACGAAAAAGCTGTATGATATGAGCTTCCTTTAAGATTATAGCCAGAAACCCCCAAAGGGCAGTTCCACTCCGTAACATATTGGCATCATCCTGAGTTGGAATCAACTTACTGGGTACCAACATCAACAAATCTAGAATATTTACTCCAGGAGGGATCTTAAAGATCACCTTCTTAGTTCCCAAGTCTTATGTTTACGGAGGAGGATCTTGCCTTAGAGACCAATTTGCCGTTTATAGAATAGTAAGTTCAGGTATACCGGACCGCAATTGCCAGTCCAGTCATTTACTAGGTGGATAGCATCTTCCTTCGCTTCCCTGAGCCTTAGTTTGCTCCCAGGAAAGGAAAGACGGGATGAACGTTGCTGCAGCTTCTCTGGCCAATTGCAAGTAAGACTTTTGAAGACTGGGTCCCCCTAACAGACCACCCTCAGCAGGGAAGGTCTAACGTGTGTCACGTCTCCATTCACAGTTGTTTGCTTAGGCTCTTCTGCTTCCATACAAGGCACACTGGGATTGTCTTTCTGGTTCTTGAATTAGCCTCTTTTCCTTAGAAAGAAGAGAAATTTTTAAAAATGAACTTACTAAGACATTGAACAAGTTCCAGTCTGTCTTTCTGGTATCAGAATTGTGATAATATTCTCTTAAACATGCGCACCCATTTTCAAAGTTATTTTTAATTGTACAAATGAACACATACACGGGACTTAGCTCATAGATTCTTGGCTAATTGTAATTTTATGAATCATTTCAGTCTGAGATCTTTTCAAAACCACACATTTTCACTTACTTTTGGTTTGGGAAAGAAAAAGGGAGGGAAGGAGAAAGGACTTTATGTGACTAAATGTCAATACTTCTATTGTGATTTTAAATTTTGTTTGTATTTTACTTACAAGACTGGCCAATTGATGTATAATTTAGAATTGAAAAGAGAAGAGAGAAGTGTGGTATAGCAATGCCCATTGAGAATTGTCTTCAACCTAACAGTCTCTTTCATCAAGTGTGTTAAGTCAATTGTTTAAATTCTGACTCATTAGGTTACAAAGATCAAAATGCTAACTGTCTGGTCCTAAGCCTGAAAACTCCATTCCAAAACACTTCTCTGATGTGCAGAACAATTTTGAGTGCATATAGATGTTATAATTATCCCTTCATCTAGAAAGGTAGTAGATATTATCGGCTACTCCCTTACTCACAGACTCACTCATGTTTTTCTTGACTTAAACGTTGGCTCCATCAGCAGGTTGTTTTCATGAAAGCGACCAGTAGTCTATATTTTAGTAGTCAGAAGGAACTATAATTATATAGCAGAATATTTCAAATCAGGAAGTCCTTTCCATATGGCTTTGCTGCTTTTCCCGTAAAAAGTCCATTTAATTATATTTTCCCCTCAATAATCAGTGAAAGCCTCTATCTCTGGTTATAGCTTGCATGGCCCCTATAATCCGGAAGATGTATTATGTGTGGAACTCAAATAATTGTCATTTAGCGAAGGAATGGGCAGATGACAATGATGAAAATGATAATTAGCATATATTGATGTAACTTTGTCAATCATGTTTAATGTCCATTGTGTCACGCACACAACTACCCTCTTACATGGATGATGTTAGTGATCACGGAGGAAACTGATGTGGAGAAAAATGACGTGGCTGTAAGGCCTTCAGCTAATGAGTGACAGGACAAGAAGCCCAGATTCACAGACGTTTCATCCTATTTCTGTTCAGGATGCTATGAATAAAGAGAAATAGCACACATTTTCTAGTGATGGGAACCGCTTTACAAAAATACTCTCGTTTCATACCAACCAGCCAGAGTGGGAGAGATATTGTGGTTATGTGCATTTTACAGAGGAATAAAATGAGGCTCAGAGAGGTTCAGATAAAATGGCCAACCCCAGCACGTGCAAATAAATGAGTTGGGATTTAATTCTGGCTAATACACTACGGAGCTTTTAAAGTGTTGGATTACTTTTTGTCCAGAACTGGAGAATTTTTTTTAAATGAAAGGCCACATTTGACAGGTAAAACCTTGTCCCTTGATCCCCCTTTCTGAGACATGTTGGGCCTGATCTGGTTTTCAACATTTTTTGTTTGTTTTTGGTTTTTTGTTTTCTCTTTTCATAGTGGGCTTTATCCCAGATGCATTTTGTCATTATGCGAAGCCCTCTTGAATTGTTGTTGTATTTTTTTTCTGTTTTTTGGTATATGAAACCCAAAGTTGATGAACCTTTAGAGACAATGAATCCAACAAGGGTTCCTGAGGTAAAGTGTGGGAGAGGAGTGTAAAGGGAGCTGATATCAAGGTGTTCAAGAAGAAAGAGACTGTTTTGAAACTCATTGTGGTATCAATTATATAATACTGCTTTGTGTAATTGAACTATGCAATGATATGATATCTGTATTAGCTCCCAATAAAATGGTTTTGAAAAAATTCAAAGAATAAAATCCAAATTTGGTATTACCACATATATTCAAGGATAAGCTGAGGCACCTAATTTTACCACAAAAACTGGGGGGCTTTTTCAGCATAAAAAATGGCTTATACTTGAGTATATTTGGTAAATAGCATTCTAAGATATAACATTAAGAAATTAAATTCTAAAAGAGGTGCTATTTGTATTTAAGTTCCTAAAGCAAATTGTGTTAGTCTGGGTTGACCAGAGAAACAAATTCATAGACGCTCACATGAGTATAGGAGAGAGTTTTATAATAGAGAGTAATTTTACATTAAGAAAACATCTCAGCCCAGTCCAAATCAAGTCCATATATCCGATATTAGCCTATATGTCCAATACCAATGTATAAAGTCCTCTTCAGACTCATGAAGCACATGCAATGATGCCGAATGCAGGAAGATCACAGACCAGTGGGTGGGAAGTCTTGTGGATCCAGTGGCGTTGTAAGCATCTCAGTGCTGGCAGGGGTCTCCACGTGGCTTCTCCGAGTCCAAGGCTCTTGCTGCTATCAGCATTGATCCATGGGTCTTGTCAGTAGAGAGTCTCTCAGGAAGTGAGTCCAGAGAGGGTGTGTCTCCCACCTCCAAGCAGGAATACGGGAGTTCCCAGAATCCTCATGAGAAGGCCATGCCCACACAGAGGACTCATTAGCTATGATCTGATTGACAGGCTAGACCCCACCCCTTCATTCTTAATCCATGCAAACTGACAAATGATTATATAACTACACAAATGTTTTCAATTGGATCATTTTGATCAGGTTTTATAAACTGTATTTACCCACCCACCCCAACCCCAGATTCGATGAATAAGCCATCAGTCAAATGAAGAGAGTTAGTAAACTGCTTGTGTTAGACTGGGTTGACAAATCCAATGACACTCATGTATGTGTAAGCGTAAGCTTTATACCAAGAAGTAATTATATATCAAGCAAACATCCCAGCCTAGTCCAGATCAAGCTCATAAGTCCAGTACTAGTCCATAAATCACTCTTCAGACTCACACAGCCACATGTAATGATGCAGGGAGATCACAGGCCGGTGAGTTCAGAGCTGTGTGGATCCAGTGGCGGTGACCTCATCACAGGGCTTGTATAGGTCTAGTCAACGGGAAGGTGAAGGCAGAGAGAGAGAGAGAGAGAGAGAGAGAGAGAGACTGTCCTCTTGGGGACATTTATCTTGGCTACACCTTCAAAGGAGGTCTTCCAGCTGCAACTTGATAGACAGGCTAAGCTCCACCCATATCTTCTTACAGATCCCATGTTGGCAGAAAAAAACCAAAACCAAAGTATCACACTGTTCATTGTGCTTTTGTACATAAATATTCAGTGATTAGAATGGATAATTATTCATTGTATCTTACGTGTTTTATCAGAGACTAGATCCATCTGCAGGTTTAAAGATATACCTGCTATCTAAAGATTTGGGATCTTCCCCAGAGACATCTTTATTGGAGCCTGCTTTCTCAAGCTGTTCTCTCTGACTGGCCTACATTAAGCAGCGCTGGCCACTGTGGGTTTGGGCCAAATCCTCCTCCCTGCTGACCTGAGTGGTCTCTCTGCAGAGTCTCCTGCTAAGACAGAAATCCACAAACAATAGGTGGCCATCGCCAGCAATTTGAACACAGCAGTCCTAGTCCTTGGCAGCAGTTCCCAACAATTGGCAGGCTATTGCCCCAATCCTCTGCCAAGAGAAAGCTAGGATTGTGGAATTGCCTTGGTCCTCTCACCTGCATGTCACATTTCTCTCTCTCTCTCTCTTTCATTTAATATAGTGTGTGTATGGTGTGTGTGTGTGTGTGTGTGCGTGTGCTCGCAAACATGTTTCTTTACAAATGTGCATGCTGGATCTGTCCTTGGCGTGAATCTATTTGGATCTTAGAGAAATGCTTCGCAAAGTCAGTGCCTTGCTATAGTTCTGCCTTTGAGTTGAGATTAGATTAAGAAATATGCCTATTCTTGATGCATAGTTGGCACTTTCATTGAAAATTCTAAGAGGATAGGTTGTATGTTTTTGTCTATGTTGTATATCAAAGGACTGAGTGGTATGTTGTATCTGAACTTACCTCTCAGTGTAAGCAGAGAATCAAAGGCATTCCGTGCTTATGCAACCCAACTTCCCCGTCTTAACAGATAGGGAACTTCTTTGGCAACTGAATTACATGCTTATCGATTTGCAAAACGGCTTGATTCTCATTTCATAAACTAGGTGCTTGTTGCCCCGCTTGCTACTGTTGTGTGTTGTTGAGCTGATTCCGACTCATATAAACCTTACATTATCAGCATAGAACTGCGCCACTGGGCTGCCAATGTGAGCAGGGCATCAGTTGCCTTCTCAGATGCAACCATTGGTGAGTTCCAACCGCCAACCGCCATTCTTTCCTTTGCCTCTGAAAGTCTAACCACTGAACCACCAGGCCCTTCAACTGCACATTCGCCCCATTGGTAAGTATGACCTGGGAAGATGTGGCATTGAGATAATAGAGCATTAAAAATGCTGGTAAGGAATACTTAGACACACAGGACATAAACAACAGTGTAAATTTGGATATAAAAAGAAATAGACGAGAGCACACGGGAGCAGATGAAGAGGGAGGAGGAGACAGTGGAGCACAGCCTGGCCCACGAGGCCGTGAGGATGATGTTCCTGAGTAGAGCAGCCAGTCCACAGAGAGAACATGGCTGGCCCCAATATGAGACATGATGCCCCTCAGTGACCAATGGCAATACAGGGAACAGCACCAGAGACACAGTCTGCGAATTGCACCTGACCTGATCCCACCAGACCGAGGCAAAGCACTGGGGGAGTGCAGCGGAACAGCAAGGGAATGGAGCAGCAAGGCCCCCAGGGAATGCTGAAAGTGGACTTTGGGGCCAGGGCGTGGTGCCCCAACAGACTGGACTGGAAAACACTCCTAAGGGTCAACAAACGATCCTTGAACTACCTACAAGCTTTTCTTTCTTGATGTGTTTTGTTTTGTTCTTTGTCAGTGGTCTGTTGTTGTTGTTTTGTTGTCTGGTTGTATACTGGTGCTTTGTTTTCCTCTGTCTTGTTTTTGTGCATGTTATTATCTCCACAGGTCTGTCTAAATAAGACAGGCTGGATGAACTAACTGGAGTAAAAACAATGGGACCGACAGTTCTGGGGGGACTTGGGATAGGGGGAGGTGGGGCGGGGGGAAGAAGTGGTGTTAACAAATCCAGGGACAAGGGAACAATATGGGACCCAAATTGGTGGTGAGCGGGGAATGGCAGGCCTGGTAGGGAATGATCAAGGGTAAGGTTACGTAAAAAAGAGGTATAGCTGTAGCCCAGGTGGGGATGGAGCATGATAGTGAGGCAGGAGGAAAGTCAAGGGAAATAGAGGAAAGAGCTAGGAGTCAAAGAGTATTTATAGAGGTCTAGACAAAGACATGTACATGCAAATATATATATAGGAGAACGGGGAAATAGATCTATGTGCCTATATTTATAGGTTTAGTATTAAGGTGGCAGAAGGACCTTGGGCCTCTACTCAAGCACTCCCTCAATGCATGAATACTTTCTTCTATTTAATTGGCATTCTATGATGCTCACCCTCCTGACACAACTGCTGAAGCCAAAACGGGTGAACAAGTAAATGTAGTGAAGAAAGCTGATGGTTCCCGGCTATCAAAAGAGATAGTGTCTGGGGTCTTAAAGGCTTGAAGATGAATAAGCAGCCATCTTGCTCAGAAGTAACAAAGCCCACATGGAAGAAGCACACCAGCCTGTGCAATCACGATGTGCCAAAGGGATCAGGGATAAGGCATCATCAAAAAAAAAAAATCTTACCATAGTGAATGAAGGGGCAAGTGCAGAGTGGAGACCCAAAGCCCATTTGTCGGCCACTAGAGATCTCCTCACAGAGGGATCTAGGGGAGGAGATGAGTCAGTCAGGGTGCGATGTAGCACCAATGAAGAATACAGCTTTCCCCAAGATCCTGGATGTTTCTCCCCCCACCCACCCAAGCTACCATGATCCGAATTCTACTTTGCAAGTCTGGAAAGAGCAGAGGTTATACACTGGTACAGATAGTAGCTGGAGGCACAGGGAATCCAGGGTGGATGATACCTTCAGAACCAGGGGGTGAGGGGCGATACTGGGAGAGTAGAGGGTGAGTGGGTTGGAAAGAGGGAACTGATTATAAGGATCTACATGTGACCCCCTCCCTGGGGGCTGGACAACAGAAAAGGGGGTGAAGGGGGATGCCAGATAGGGCAAGATATGACAAAATAATAATCTATAAATTATCAAGGGCTCATGAGGAAGGGGGGAGCAGGGAGGGAGGGGGGAAAAAAAGAAGACCTGATGCAAAGGGCTTAAGTGGAGAGCAAATGCTTTTAAAATGATTAGGGCAAGGAATGTACAGATGTGCTTTATACAATTGATGTATGTATATGTATGGATTGTGATAAGAGTTGTAGGAGCCACTAATAAAATGTTTTAAAAAAAAGAAATAGAGAAAAAAACTAGGAGGCAAAGGGCAATTATAGAGGTCTAAAGGCATGCATTTACATATGTAAAGATAGGTATAAATAATGATAGGGAAATAGATCTATGCACATATGTTTTAATGTTAAATATTAAGGTAGCAGACAGACATTGGACCTCTACTCAAGTACTCCCTCAACGCAAGAACAATTTGTTCTAATAACCTAGCATTCTGTGATGCTAACCTTCCTGACACAATCATTGAAGACAAAATGGGTGCATAAGCAAATGTGGTGAAGAAAGCTGATAGTGCCCAGTTGTCAAATGATATAGCTTCTGTTGCCTTAAAGGCTTGAAGATAAGCAAGCAGCCATCTAGCTGAGAAGCAACAAAGCCCCACATGAAAGAAGCATACCAGTCTGTGTGATCATGAGGGGTTGATGGGATCAGGTATCAGGCAGCAAAATCCCAGAAGAAAAAATCATATCCATGTGAATAAGGGAGAGCATGGAGTAGAGACCCAAAGCTTATCTGTAGGAAATAGGACATAGAACCAGTCAGGGTTCAGTATAGCACTGATGAAACATACAACTTTATTCTAGTTCTTTAGTGCTCCCTCCCCCTACCACGAACAATTCTACCTTATAAATCTGGCTAGACTAGACCATGCACATGGGTACAGATATGAGCTGGAAACACAGAGAACCCTGGACCGATAAACCCCTCAGGAACAATAATGAGATTAGCCATACCAGGAGGGGCAGGGGAAGGTGGGGGGAGGAAAAGGGGAACTGATCACAATGATCTATATATAACCCCCTCCCAGGGAGATGGATAACAGAACAGTGGGTGTAGGTCTAAGACATGAAAATAATAATAATATTTAAGTGATGAAGGGTTCATAGGGGAGGAAGGGGAGTGAATGGGGGGAAATGAGCTGATACCAAGGGTTCAAGTAGGAAGAAATTTTTTGAAAATGATGATGGTGGCATGTGTACAAATGTGCTTGACACAATCGATGTATGTATGAATTGTGATAAGAGCTGTAAGAGCCACCAATAAAATGATTTAAATTTTATTTTAAAGAAACAAAATGCTATCAAGGATAACAAGTACGTTAGTGGTGCAGAACAGCACAGTTCACTGTCGTCTGAACCTACAGAGGACTTAGCACCAGAAGTAATTCCCTCATGTATTAACTCGGTAAGATTGACTGATGCCTCCTACGTCTTGGATGGTGGGCAGAGTCCAGCAAATAAAGGGTCCATGGAAGCTGCAGCCCACTGCAGCTCACAGATAACAGTGCAGTGTATTAAGTGCTGTTAATTCCCCTGATCCACTTGGTGGGGTTCTATAAAGTCCCACAAACATGGAATTAACAAAGACATGCCTACAGACCTCTCTAAGAAGCCTGGGTGGTATAGTGGATTATGTGTTGGATTGTTAACCACAAGTTCAGCAGTTTGTACCCACCAAGGGCTCCAAGGGGGAAAGAGGAGGCTTTCTGCTCCCATGAAGATGTACATAGGGACAGCGCCCCCAGGAGCAGTTCCACTTTGCCTTATAGTGTCACTGTGGGGCAGTGAGAGAATTTGCATGCTGCTTACCTTCTCATCTGGGCTTTAGATTCAACGTTGACGATTTGAACTCCCAGGGGTGCTTTTTCAATAGAGTGCAGACCTAACAGGGAAGAGCCTCTTTTTTGTGTGTCCCTCTACTTTTTGGCTTGAGATCAAGAGATGCCTTTCCATGTCAGCAGGCCCCATGCACCGACCTCTGAAGCTGCTTCTCACGCTCTGGGGTTTCTATCCACCCATAGTTACTGCTTGTCTTCTGCTCCATGGAGCAGTGCTTGTGTTTCCCTCCTCCTGATAGATCACTGAGCTACTGCTTACGTCAGCCCTTGAGCGTGACCCAAACTCCTGATCCTGGATCTCATTGGCCTGGATGGTCTCAACCTCAGAGAGATGGCTTGTATCGGCCCACTCCTTGTCCTCTCTGATCTCACTGGGCAGTGCCAAGCTGCAAAACTGAGTGCCCAGCACCACCGCGCTCCTTACAGACGGACTGGAGACCAACAGATACTCTCAATGTGGGTCCTGGCAGCTTGGATCTAGGTAATCTTATCCCTCTCTGAGAGAGAGGGAAAGTAATTTCTCATAACTAAACTTTTTGGTTTTTTTCCATGAGACTCTCTGTGTTCCTGCACCATCCCAGAAATGTTATATCGAGTCGCTATGAGTCAGAATCCACTCAGTGGCAGTGGGTGAGCTGGGTCAATTGGGATAACAATTTACACAGACCCTGCATGCCATCCCTTCCGTATTAAGCAATGACTAGATGCTACTTTGGAAACAACATGCAGGTCAAGAAATGTTTCTTGCTTTATAATTCTGTGTATGTTAGTACACTCAAATAAAACATGTCTTGCAGGAATTGGTCATGCTATCATAAGAGACATACACATTTTGGGCTTTTTCTGACATGAAATATCTTTAGACTAAAATTTTGAATTCCTCCTCCCAGTAAGGGATTCTGTGGTTGAACAATACTTCTTAGGTTTTAAGGCATTGCTTGTTTTAAATTTTAAGCTGGTGGTGTTGGTGTTTATTTTAACTCTATCAAATAAAAATGAAAAGTAACAGATTCCGTTATAGAATGAGTCAGTGAATAAAGCCTGTCTCCCTGTGACTTGGGGCAGATCGTATTTAACCTTAGTGCAGCTTCTCTGCCTTTGGTGTGTGCTCAAAGAAATTAATTTGACTGCTTATGATGTTATTTAATTTTCAATAATTATCCAAGCATAGATAACCACAGACTCCATGTAGTAGGCAGATGGATCAGCAATTGTGCATGTAATTAGAAATAACCCTCAAAATACAAAAGTAGATTTTAATATTCAGCATCTAAAGAAAAAATGCTAACATTACAAATTGCCCATACCCTGGGGTTGTAGTCAGTGATGTAAAAACTTAAATATAAGAATTCAAATGAAAAATTCAGCCTCTTCAGCACCAAGCAGTTATTGGATTACAGTGAAAATCATGAACAAAAAAAAAAACATGAAGAAGAAAATCATGAACAAATCACTGAAAGGGACAGTTCCTTTATCTAACCAAAAATATGTGATGTGTGTAACTAATTATTCCTTGAATGATTCCATTTAAATAATTTATATCGGAGTGCTTTTTTTTAATAATAAGAGCCAGGCATTCAAATGGAAAAAGTAAAACTAGAATTGCATTAGTAAATACCAGTGTACTTTAGATTTTTATAAAAAGAAAAATACCACTCTTATATTTTCTGTTTTTAAAATGAAGGATGTGTTGTTGTTGTTGTTGTTAGTTGCCATGAAGTCTGATTTATAGTGCCTATATGTGAGCAGAGTACAACAGTTCTATAGATATTTTTGGTATGTGATTTTCCAAGCAGATTGCTAGCCTTGACTTACGGAGGAACTATGGGTATAGTTGAACTGCCAGCCTTTCAGATAGTAGGACGCATATCTACTTAGGCCACCCAGGGCCCGAAAATGAAGACTAGAGCTCTTATGGACCATTGTCAATAAACATATGGACTGTCCATCTTTTCTCAGTGCTTAGAAAGGGAGAGGCAGAACTATATGGTAACATAAGTTCTGGAGAGAAACAAGTCTGTGGTCTATTGGTTGCCACGTTGTTGTTGGGTGCCATGGAATTGGTCCTGACCCATAGTGACCCAGTGCACCACAGTAGGAAACACTGCGTGGTCCTGGACCGTCCTCACAATTGGTCCTCTGCCTAGCCCATTGTGGCAGCCACTGTGTCACTCCCATCTCCTTGCGGCCGTTCCTCTTTTTCCGCTTATCCTCTAGTTTACCTAGCATGATGCCCTTCTGTAGGGACTGGTCTCTCCTGATAATATGTCCAAAGTAAGTAAGAAGAAATCTCACCATCCTTTCGTCGAAGGAGCACCCTGTGCCTACTTCTCCCAGCACAGATTAGTTTGTCCTTTTAGTAGTCCGTGGGTGGCACTTTCAGTATTCTTCTCAGCACCACCATTCAGATGCATTCATTCTTCTTGGATCCTTATTCAATGTCTAACTTTCATATGCATATGAGGCCATTGAAAATGCCTTAGCTTGGGTCAGGTGCATCTTAGTTCTCAAAGTAATCTCCTTGCTTTTCAATACTCTGAAGAGGTTCTGCACAGCAGATTTACTTATATATTTGAAACTTAGAGCAAATCTCTTAATCTCAAATTCCCCAGAATTGTTGGTACACTCCCCGCCCCCACTCCGAGGTAGTATTTTCTATTAACAGCATCTAGCATGGTTCCTGGCAGCATGGAGACATAGCAATAAAAAGTTCAAGAAAGGAGAAAAAAGAATTCAAACTATGGAAAGAAAGAAAAGAAATTAGAGACAGGAAAAGAAAGCAATTGGGAGAAATTAAAACAGGAAGACTTTTTGCCCCTCCCTTCTTTTATGAACAGAAGAGAAGTTCAGACTGTCAGGAAGTAATGTCACCCTCTCATGACCTATAACCGAGCTGCTCGAAATTAAAGCTCTGGTTGGACTCTTGCAACAGTAGACACCAACTCTTTCTACTGAAGTCGCAGGGTCACGCTTGGCCATATACCAGGTGATATTTTTGGAGGCAGTACGATTGGCATGAGGTGTATACTGTAGGCTGAGGACTTTGTGAGATAAGAGAAGTGAATGAGATACAGGTACTGGCTTTCACCCAATTTTAGTTCAACCAGACTAGCAGCCACATTTCTTCCAGAGAAAAGGAATCCACTATAAGTGTCCAGGCATCTGCTCAGCTTTAGAATGTGAGGTCAATACGACACGTGGAAGCCAGAGGCTTAAATGCAAAACAATGAATGTACAAGTGAGATGGTCTTGGGCCATAACGGTAACAGATCTAAACCATAGGGGGCATGCCAGGGGAAATTAAAGACACACATTGTAGAATTGATCAGTTCATTCTCAGTGTGAGAGTCGGAACAGTGTAAGATTTGCTTCAATGCCGTCTTAAAATGGGAGAAAACGAGTGCAGGGGTTGGCAGCCTTGGTTGCCCATGGCAGACCCTTTATTAGAAGAGATGTAATGGAAGTAAAAAGAATTGACAGCTTGGCTTGGTAGATGCAATCAATGCCTTTAACAACTAGAGCCTACTTCTAATCCTAATCCTCAATCCAAGTTTTTGTAAACATAATTTAAAAGGTATGGAGTGGGCTTTGCTTTTCTGCCAGATCCTATAGGGTTGTTGTTTGTTTTGTTTTAAATAGCCTATGTGTGCTGATTAAGGTGCAAGAAAGCCCCATTCCTTATAAGGAACTATCGGTTACATGTGACATACATGGTTTTCCCTGTCTGTTTCCTGGCTGTCATTGGAGAAAGTGCGACACACCCTTGGCTTCCAAGTGCTGCGATAGCAGAAATACCATCGGTGGGAGGCTTTCACACACAGAAATATAATTTCTCACAATTTACAAGACTGGAATTCCAAAGTCTGGGTGTGTACTCTAAGAGTCTACAGGAAGGAGTGCTGATGGTGCTGGCGGACTGCACTGGGCTGCTAAGTGCAAGGTCAGTGGTTCAAGCTCCCCTGCCAGTTAAACAAGAGAGAGGGAGAGAGGGGGAGAGAGAGAGAGAGAGAGAGAGAGAGAGAGAGAGAGAGAGAGAGAGAGAGAGAGATATCGACCCTGCTGTGTGTGCTCTCAGGGAGCTTTACATTGCAGGAAACCCTGCATGGGGTTGCTGTGATTCCGAATCAAAGTGAAGGAAGGGGACTGGGTCTGGGTAAACTCTAGAGGAGGGCGTTGGCTCTCTTTGGGCTCTTCCGGAGGAAGGTTCTTGTCTCCTTTTGCTTCTGCTCCGTGGTGATCTGGTGGCCTGTTTGCAGCTCCTCCTCTGAACACCCAAACGAGCTCTCTCGCTCGCTCTCGCTCTCTCTCTCTCTCTCTCTCTCTCTCTCTCTCTCTCTCTCTTTCTCTCTCTCTCTCTCTCTCTCTCTCCCTCTCTCCCTCTCTCTCTGACTCTCCTTTCTCTCAGAGGCAGTTGGTTTAAAACAGGTTTCCCAGTGGCACAGTCCATTAATATAACATTAAAAGCTCTATTCCAAAATTGTGTTCCAATCCATAATGGTCTTCAACCCTTCTGACTGCATCCTCTCTGCACAGAAGCCCTTAAATTAGGGAGATGATGCCACTGGGGATTAAATAAAGAACTGGTGACACTTTTTTAAATTGCTGTAAAAACATGTCTAGCACAGCATTTGCTAATTCAACATTTTCCCAATGGACACGTGAGTGACACCATTAATATCAATCACATTGTGGTGGTGGGTGGCACCTTCTTATTTATTTATGTGACTGTATTCACTAGAACGTTAGAAAGGAGATGCCTTCAAATTCAGAGAAATACTTTTCAGTCAGTATACTCAGTGACAATATTTTTTGGGGTTTTTAAAATTTTTTATAATAGTATAGGTTTCCAAATTTATTTTGCCTACTGTCCGCATTTTAGAAAAAAACAACTCAGTTCTTTTCCATCTTGGATTATTAAAGACTTTCTTACCATAATCTAAGATATAGTGTAGGTATCTGCTTTGGCAGCCTACCCCCTGGATCTTACCAGTGCCTTCCAAGGGGTGGCATTGCCCACTTTGGGAAACACTGACTGAGGTATAGTCGTGACCACCAAGATCAGTGGTTCCAACCCACCAGATGCTCTGCAGGAGAACAAGGAGGCTGCCTATTCTAATGAGGATTTAGAGTCTCAGAAACCCTAAGGACCAGTTCTTCTGTGACCTCTGGGATCAACATGACCATGAATCAACTCAACTCAGTGGTTGTGGGCTTTCAGATTTCTAAGCATGACAAAATTCAAACTTGGTGACAAAAAAAATCATTTTATTTCCTCCACATGATTCTTCTAAAGTTGTTGAGACTTTATATTAAAAATTTGCAGACATATTTGAAGCCAAGAGAAATGTTCTTTTCCCAGAAAATGAACCGGTTTGAGGAGATAATCCTAGATTCAGGGATTTTCACTACTAAGGTGTAAAGGGGATTCTTGTACTCTCGCTCTGATGTTTTAAATGGCTGAGTGTGAAGTGAGAAAACATGTTGTGATTTTGGTTATGGTTAGGAGTGATAGTTTTGCTCAACTCTACATTGGGAGGGGGGACCCCTGAACTGCATGCCATTAAAGGGCTTCAATGGAAATGGGAAGCTTGGGCTGTGTGAAAATGCTTTCCTTTTGTATGCCACCGACTGCGCTCTGGGATAAGTCTGTGTACCTGTAAGTCTGGGGCCAGACTTGGGGTCTTGTTTTCCATAAGTTTGTATTGATTTGTTCACCCAGGCGTGTCTAGGCCACCTTCTGGTCAGTCCAGCTAAGGCCCGGAGCGGAGCGGAGAGCTGCTCTCTTATCGCTTCCCCTTTGTGTTTGTGTCAAGAGCAGGAAGGGAGCGCAGTGGCCTGTGCAGTTACACTCCCATTGTGGAGACCAGTGCGGGCAAGATTGGCTCAGTCGGTGCAGAATCAGCAGTTTTCAAACATTCGTTTTTTTTGACACTTGTAATAGACTGTTATGTTTCTTAATGGAAAACACACAAACATACATAAATTAGCCACCAGCAACAAAAATAAATAAACCAGTTGCCATGAAGTTAGCTTCCAGTCACAGCGACTCCCATGTGTTTTCAGAGGACAGTTGTACTGCACGGGGTTGTAATGGCTACTCCATTTCAATAGCAGAGCCCCTGGCTTTCTTCAGAGATGCCTCTGGGTAGATTCAAACCTCCAGGATTCTGGTTAATAGCTGAGTGCCTAATTGCTTGCATCACCCAGGGACCCCTAAATTACCATACTCACCCCCAAACCTTACATGTTGTCATCCCTTTCTATAGTCTTGTCTGTTTAGAGTATGAAGTTTGTCTGCACATCATGGTTCTACCCTTACCGGACTGTGACCACACACGTTAAAGATACACCTGAAAAGCCGAGCACTGCTCATTTGTGAAATAAGGCCAAGGACAACATGGTCCAGGCTGGGTTTCTGTGAGTATTCAGTGAGGTATACACAGTGATGCATGCAATGCCCTCAGGCCATGCATTCTCAATCAAGGTTGGCTATTGTTACTATTTTGAGGAGTTCTTTCATACCCTGCTTAACTGACTTTTCTAGACTCTTCCCAAGTAAGTTATTCTCCCATTCTACTTGGAAGAAGAGGGCTCACAGTAACTTACCAGCAGCCTCTTGCCCTAAATTCTCTCTCTTCTAATTGCTCTTCTCTACCTGTCTTCCCAATGGTGTTTCAAGTTTTGGACTCTGTACCTAACATAACTATCTTCTTTCCTTGCCCTCTTAGTTACCCTCAGAAGCTACCATATCTCTGTGGCTGATGAGCAAAAATGTTTTTATTTGAACTATCTTCTCTCTTCAGCTCATTTCTGTGGAGAGGCTAGTAGGTTTTCATCAAGTCCTATCCCTGAAACAGAATTTTCACAGTCACTTGGCCTCTTTTGATGGTCACATATCTCTCTACCCATCAAAATCCACGGGTATTCATCACCCTCTGAACTGTAATGTCTTATTTTTTGGGTCCAGGGTCCCTTTTGGCACAATGGTGAAGTGCTTGGAGACTAACGGAAAAGAAAGTGACTCAGACCCACTCAGGGGCTCTGCAGGAGAATGACCTGGACATTTGTTTCTCTAGAAATCACAGCCACGAACAGCTAACAGACAGTTCTACACTCTCACATGGCTTTGCTATGAGTTGAAATTGATTCCAATGCTCCTACCAGCAACAACATTTATTTAGCTGCCTCCCAGCTAAATTAGAAGTTCCCTAGACTCTCCAGCATGAAGCCCTTCTGCAGAGATTGGACTCTCCTGTCAATATGTCAAAGTAGTTGAGCCAATGTCTCACCATCTTTACTTCTAAGGAACATTCTAGCTGTACTTCTTCGAAGATAGGCATATTGGTTCTTTTGGTAGTCCATGTACTTTCAATATCTTCACCAACACCACAGTTCAAATGCATCAAGTCTTCTCTATTCAGTGTCAACTTTCACATGCATAAGAGATGACTGAAAACACCATGTCTTGGGTCTGGAATACCTCAGTCATCAAAATTGTCATCCTTGCCTTTCAACACTTTAACGAGATCTTGTGGAGCAGACTTACCCAATTCAATGGGTCTTTTGGCCTCTTGACTGCTGCTTCCATGAGCATTGATTGCGGGTCCCTTGCCAACTTCACTTTTTCTCTCTGTTTATCAGGATGTTATCTATTGGCCTATGGTAGAAATCAATTAACATTTGATGAGCTCATGTGAATTCATGATGTTCAGTGCTTTAACTAGTCTCTACCTGCTGATGGGAAAATCCCGTTTTCATCTCTCTTGGAATGTCTCCCATGTTTGGTCTAGTTTCAGCGTCAATACTCTCCGCTGCCCTGCCTTCTCCGCCTCCATCTTTGCTGTTGGTGGAATCATCACCTGACTCAGTTTAGAGACGCTGCAGGCACTAACTTACGTGAACTTCACTGTCCTTCAGGATCTCCTTGTCATGGAGAGAACCTTAACTCTCTCTTCCTCCTGAGTTTCCCTCTGCCTGTGCCCTAGAGTCCATGTCTGACTCCTCTGCCCTGGACCAGTGACCTGCAGGGTAGCACAGGGTCTGTGGAAATTGGTTGAATGTAAATATTTAGTCCCTTACCAACAAGTAGTCCAGAGCACATTCCATCCAAACTGTATATTGCTGCATCCTTCCTTGCCTACTTTGAGCCTTGTCCGTTGTGACCAACGCTCAGGCCGGAGCTAACTGGGACCTCTATTCTGTTGAACCGCAGTTTGTGTGGCAGCCCTGCTCATCCCAAGGAGCGAACTGCTGAGTCAGATGATGAGCTTATCCTGAGCCATAAGGCCTGAAGTTTTCTGCCCAGTTAGACTAGAGAGACTTTGCAAATCCCTGAGGAGTTGAGAGACATCAGAAAAAAACATCTGTCCTGTTTGCGAAGGAAGAAAAATGGTATCATATGACACCTTCCAAAACTCCCTGCCATCAAGTTGATTCTGACTCATAGCACATATATCGTATTACAAGGGGCCGTGGTGGTATAATGGTGAAGCTCTGCGCTACGGAGCCTCGTGGTCGGCAGTTGGAAACCACCGGCAGCTTTACAGCAGAAAGACGAGGCTTTCTGTAAACAGTTACAGTCTTGGACACGCACAGTGGGCGTTCACTATGAGTCAGCATGGACGGGGTGGCTGTGGGTTTTTGGCCTTAGTACAAACCTCGGGATATTCTAGATCCCATAAAGAAAGTAAAAGCGTTCATTCACTTCTCCTGAGCAATGACTTATTTGAAAGGAAGGTGCATCAGGATTTGGAAAACTATGTCACAGACATGGTAACTCTTGCCGCCTACATTGGGAGCGAGCCTTATTTTGAAGTGGCCTCACATCGGGCCAGTGGTTGTTCTGGGGTAGTTCTCACCTTCCTCACCAGAGATCTGCATCCTTCTCCCGGGAGGCCCTGGGCTCACAGGGTGTGCACCAGACTGTGCTCCTGAGAGATGGGGTGCTCTGTGTCCCGGCAGAGGGACGTGACTGTCAGGGTGCTTGCTTCTAGGCCGCATCATTAGAGACCACTGAGAGGAAGTGATTTTAATAATGCCAGAAAATGATTGTTTAGTTAAGAGGAACTGTCCCTTTTACAGAGATAAGCTCTTGCCTAACCAGCATTAAATTACCCTTCAAATGCTCTCGCAGAAGCCCAGGCGTGAGTGCAGCCTGCGATACAGCCATGTGTGAGTGGTCTGTGCGTGAGTGTGTGTGTGTGTGGTCTGTGCGCGTGTGTGTAGGTTGCTGAGTCCTGCAACCCTGCTTTTGTATTTTGAGGGTTATTTCCAACAGGAGATGAGACGGTCTCATTTATCTTTGGCACTGAGCAAACCCTATTTGTCTCTGGCATGAAGCAGCCTTAGCTCATCTGGTGCTGTCTCTGGTTATCATGCTACTCAGCAGAGGCAATTTGTTTTGTTTTATTTCTGTCCCAAAAGGTACTTAATAATACAGGCGCAAAAATGTTTGTGTGGTGACTTTAGAGTTTTGATTACCCAAAGAAGGGTTCTTCAGGAGCCCCTCCAAATAGCGCCTTTTGTACCTGGCTAGACACCGGCACGCGTCACTCACCAAGAGCTGACTCTGGAACCCTTCCAGGTGTCCATTCCCTCACTTCGCAGCACATCATGGTGGCTCAAGCTGGGCTCTAAAGGGTACAGAGACACCTGCCACTGAACAGTCCTTGGTGCCTAGTCCCAATGAGCCCGGATCTTCATTTCTCAGTACAATATTCTGTCCTTTGCTGGAGAATGGAAATGATCCCAGTTAGGTCTGTGCTCACTTCCTTCCCTACCTCTTATTTCAGCTTCACACACCAATCAATCAGGTAACAATCAATCAGGTAACTACTGTTATTCTCCATTTCAGTGGTAAGGACATTTAGGCTTATGGAAACATGGTGCTTACAACCTTATTTTGCAATTTTTTTTCCAGTCCTAAGATCTTAAAAAAATTATTTATTTTTGGTGGCATTATACACAATTTTGTAGTTTCTATATGATGAATTCAGGACCATAGATTGCTGTTTGGTCACCATCAGCTGAGACTCTGCTCCTTGACCTGGCCATCTCTGTGCTGTAGATTCACTGGTGTCTGCTCACCCTCCTATTGTTGTTGATAGATGCTGTCCAGTCCATATCTATGCAGTGAGACTCCTATGGTGAATCCGAAACTCCTAATCGCTATTCCAGTGGGGCAAAGGAAACTGTCTACAGTGTTGCTATTTATGGTAGGTTGTGTGCAGTTTGAGGGGGGTGGTGCCAGCCCCCAACCACGAATCATGGGTTCGATAGGCACAATTGTACGGTTGAGATATATAAATATTATATTAAACTCATCGAGAGCATGAGAGATGAAAGAGATATTAAAATAATGGAGTCAGGCACATTTCATAGTAGCATGCTCACCTCAGCCCCGCTTGGTGGTCCACGTGGAGAGAGGGGAAAGGAAGGAGGACAAGGGGAAATGGAACAGGGAATGAGGAAGGGAGAGGAGAGGGGAAGCAAGGAGGGGTGAAGGGAGGAACAGAGAGAGAGATCTTGCTAACCCAGGCCTATATATATTTGAGGGAAGGGGCGTGCAAGCCCACTAATGACAGATGAAAACATATGTCACAGGAAAGGGTTGTGCTGTAGGTAATACAACAATTAAAGGGGGTGTGGTCTAGGGGGCATACACGCAATAGGAAGAGGAGGATTGGGGATATGCATGTGACAAGATGGGCGGATCCTAGATTCAGGATGGCAGCTTAACTTTGGATCTCCCCAGCTGGTTTGGTCTCTTCTCTGGATCTCCATAAGAACCATTAGCATTACAAAAAAAAAAAAAAAAAGAACCATTAGCAGTAGGGTGTAAATCCCACATAGAAGAACCAAGCTAATGGCCACAAGCCTCAGGGAAAAGTAGTCCATTGTCCCCAGCAGCAGGGAACAGGCCTACCCTGTGGTAGGGCAAGATAGCAGTCTAATAGCTGATTGCCTCAAGGGAAATAACTTGTACCATTAGCTGCAAGCAGTGTCCTAAGTTCTGCCTGGACATCCTACTGAGAATTTTACATTTCTATATCCCTGGTATACTGAATCCCAATCTACATTTGTAAAGATCTCCAGGTGGTTCTTATGTAAATATTGATCAGTAGAGGGGCCATAAAAAGTCAACTTGTGTGGTCCACTTAGCATACATGTGGGGAATATCCAACTGCAAATAGGTTCCTGTGCTGGAAAGGAGGGACTTGTTTGGAAGGGTGGCAAAAGGTGGCAGTTTATGCGCCTGGACAGCCCTGGCTCCCTAGGCTGTAAAGGCCTGACTGCTTCTTCAGATCTAGTTGCCTAACTACCTTCTTTGGTGAAGTGTCTGTTCACATCTTCTATGCATTTTTTATTGGATTATTTTCCCTTTTGTTGTTGAGGTGTTGAAACTTTTATACTCTTTAGATAAAGATTACCCCCTTATGAAATCTATCATACTCAAAAAAAAATTTTTTTAAGTGTTTCCCAGTACGTAGGTTTTCTTTTTACTCCTTTGGGGAAATCTTTTGATGTGTTTAATTTGTAAGAGGTCCCAACTGTCTAGTTTCCCTTCTGCTGTTTTTATTACATTTTTATATAACTGATAGTCTTTGTATGCCATAAATGAGGGCCTCGAAGTTTTCAAAGCAGTTGTTATGACTGAGTTTTCTTTCAACCTAACCTATTTGGAAGACCACTGGGCAGTACCACCTGAGTCCTGGTAGCCTAGTGGACTACAAATCCAGCTGCTAACCACAAGGCCAGCAGCCTGAACCCACCAGTGGCTCCATAGAAAGGTGAGGCTTTCTACACCTGTGAAGATTTAAAGTCTCAGAGACCCCAAAGGGTAGTGCTATTTGATGGCATTGGTTTTTGAGGTTGTTAACCTAAACGTTAGCAGTTTAGACCTACCCAGCAGTGCTGTGGAAGAAATATCTGGCTTTCTGTTTTCAAGATTTCAGCCAAGGACGCCTTAGGGAGTGCAGTTTTACGTAGCCACACATGACGTCATCATGAGTCCCATTGGACAGGACAGCAACAGGTTTATTTGTTCTGGTGGTTGTTCCTACAGACTAATCCTTCTTTGAAACCTGTCTTATAAGTCATCATATTCATTGAATCCACAAATCCTTATTGAATGTCTACTGGGCCACTGAGCATTATTCTAGGTGCTGAGAGTATGTCTTAAACACCTAAGTACAGTCGCTGCTCATATGCAAAGCAATGGGTTAGTAGTGAGTCAGCAGGATCAGGACAAGCAAATGCATTCTAATTTCCCAATATATTATCGTACCCTCCCACCCCCTGCAAATCAAAAGAATTTAAATGTGTGCTAATGTTTAGCATACAGATCAACACTGGCATCACTTTGTGACTTGCATGGCAACTAACCAGCATGGTATTGACAGTGTCCTGAAGGAATCACAACATATGGAGGAGGTGGACACTTCGACACATTCTTATATTGTGCATACAGTTTATAGTAAGCAAAGACTAGTTTGTATATGATAATGCCTTATTGGAATTATCGCTAGCAATGGGAAGAACAGATACACCAAATCATGACAATTCCTCAGGCAACTATTAGGACCTGGTGATTAGACTAATTCTCTGAATAGTCATCAGCCTGGGAACGTGTTTCTATGGCTAACAACACGAAGTCCACACTGCTGGCCCAGCTTGTGAGTATCTCCACTGTCTGACTCGGTCTGCTTTTCTTACTTGTGAAGTGAAGCCCTTCGCAGATTGGTGTGTACCTTGAACTCCATCCTCACTCTGGTTACCTGACAGTTTCCAATGTGTCCTTCAAAACTCGACTGCGAGATCTCTTCTCTGTGAAGTCATCCTGGACCCTCCAGACAGTTACTCACACTGTAATCTGACCTCTGGTGGCATCTTCCTATGGGTCAAGGGATCTTAATTCTTTCGTTCCTGACACCAGCCAGTCCTCCTGTAAGGCAAAGTTGTGTAATCTTGGGGACATGCTGAGGATGACTTAATTTTCATGGCCTAATAGATCTTCTTTCCCCAGAGTATCTAGCCCATCATCTGTCACATCACCAAAATGCATCGAGCACTTGTCCAAGTCCTCTCTTTGCAAATAAGATGAGAGTTTCCCATGGGCGCAGTATAGCCTAGCCTGGGTATCATGCCAATCAGTCAGAGAAGAATTCCATCTGTACCTCCGGACACGTAACCTCTTTATGCCTCATTTTCTTTTTCATAAATGCATCCGACAAGCCATGTTAGGCTGGGTTCTCTAGAGAAGTGTAACCGTGGTGCTTCTATGTGCCTATGATATAAATATACAACTCAGCAAAGTGGCTCACACAGTGGTAGAAGCAGGTAAGTCCAGTCCAGTCCAAGTCTGGGGTCAGAGGTTGGCTAGAGGCACCACAGATCTACTGGAACTGATGAATGAAGACACTCCAGAGGAACTCTGACGCAGGAAGGCCAAGGGCTGGCGGGGGGAGAGGTGAGGGATCCAAGGTCATCAGGCCAAGCTTGTGGCTGCAGAGGAAAAGGCATCCAAAGTAGGCAGGCAATATGGCTGGTCACAAACTCAACACCAAAGAGCTGAAGGTTGATGAGTGGGAGGTCAGCCCACAATCGGAAGCATCCTGTGGAGCAATTGTGCGATTGAAGGAAACAAAGGAAAAAATGTAAGATGTTCACCTTTTCCATGAAGCAAGAAATGAGAGAGAGAGAGAGAGAATGTACTCTCTAACAAGCTTATAGAATCATGGGGCTAGCAAGCCTCATCAGTGACGTCAGTCACATGCATAACAAGGTGGGCAGTGTCTAGATACCACTGAGCTCATTGGGGCGTAACCCAATACCAGTACTTGGGGTACCTCTAGACTACCTCTAGAGTAGGAAGACCAACAGAAACATGCCTGCTCTTATATATAGGCAGCCTCTGATGGCAGAGAGATCAGCCAGGTACAGGTAGTAGGTATCATTAAAGTATCACTATTGTGGAGGGATGTTGTGGGGACTGATTTTGAATTAAGAGAAAGTGGCTGGGATTAATCTCCAACTCACAAATGTGAAGGCCTCCTTCCACCAGAATCCTGGCCTTCCAGGCTTCTTAATTATGAGTGTAAAGAATTGTCCATGGACACTTTCTTCCCAGTCCTCAGTTTCCCACAGAGGAGACAGATGCAGAATTCAGGCCAACAAAAAGAAACAAGCCTTCCCACAGAGTCTGCTCAGTAAGAGTAAGCCGCATCTCACCCCCACGAAACTTCCTCTGATTCCACAATGACTATCACCTGATCAAAGGGGTAGCCCACCCAAACTCATGCTCTAGTGACCGGAAAGGACAAGGTAGGACTGCCCCTGTGGGTGTCCGAGGTTGTACCTCTTCACGGGAGTAGAAAGCCCCATCTTTCTCCCACAGAGTGACTGTTTCAAACTGCTGACCGTGTGGAATGCAGCCCAGTGCACCACTATGCCACCAGGGCTCCTAAGGGGGTAGCATCACACCCCAATCATCCCACAACTGTTTCGCTGCTCACACTGTCATGGGCACTACATTATCTTGATTATATTATGTTCTGTGGCATCAGGGGGCTGGCCTCACCTGCCAAACTACTGAGACTCTTGGCCGCCTAGTCAAGGCTGACATACAGCCTAACGATCACACAAGCATATCTTTGCCATCACAGTGCTTCCCCAGGTAGGATGCACGTGTTAACTGTGCAAAACTCTTAGAGCATTCAATAAACGCTGACTGCTATTGTTGACCAGGACCAGTCAATCAGTCTTGTGCCAGCAGCTTGCAGGTTGTTATACTGTTATAAGATACATTGTTGCTAGTCTTATTGTTGCTTTCCTTCTCCAAACAATTGCTCACTTGGGCGGCTATCCTATTACATTCAAGAGGAATTAACCAGATACATCACTGTGTAATGAAAGCGCCACCCCTCTCCCCTTTAACTGTATCACTTTGTGTGTTTAATAAAGAGCCAATGCTCAGTGCAGTGCAGGCAGTGGGGATGGGGAGCTTCCATCGGAGCCTGTACAATCTCAGTGGCTAATCGCAGCAATTGGCTAGGAAAGTGATTTCCAGTCACTCCTGCTGTCTGGAGCTGTGACTCTCAGCTCTTCACCTCGCCCCAGGCCTCCTGGTCAGCTTGTGATATGTTTTTGCTCGCCTTGTCTGGCTATATGTATTCTCTGAATGTCCCTGACAGCAAGGCATCCGGAGACCACAGTTTTGGTTGCCATTGAGCACCGTGGTCATTTTTCCCCTAACAGATGCCTTGGCATCAGGTAGTAATACTGAGCCATGGCTATTGAGGAGGGCAAGGTGAACACGAAGTTGGTGCGTGTGGAAAACAAGACCGGAATGAAGCTGAACTCCCCATTTGGCTCTGTTTGCACTGACAGTGCTTCTCAGTTGCTACATTGTAATAACGATGATGAGGACGATAAAGATGAGGAGGAGGACCATGATGCATGCACACGTTTCATCGCTCTCCTATCTTGTAATCTCCCTGGGTGCAGGCCCAGACCTGGGCCACCTTTGTGCCTGAGCGTTGTCTTTGGAGGAGGGCTGTGTGGTGTTGGGTAATCATCAACGATATCATCTTGGAAGGTTTTTACAAGGTTTTGCATCTGGAAATTTGTAAGTGCACATGCAGGGTCAGCGGATAGTCTAATGAAGGTCTGAACACCCTTCGTGTAGTTTCAATACTCATCTGTACATGGCCAGTCTTGGTTCTGAAGCTACACCCCCACCCCTCCTTCTCTTCAGACCCTTTTGAAAGAAATATAACTGTCAGTATAAGCTTTAGACATTTACGTGCAGATAATTCAATAAATTAATTAAGTACACATGATCAGCTTTAAAGAGATACTTGCCTAAGAGCAAGCTGCAGATACCATTTCCGTGCCTCTGATGAAAAGAGAGCCCCGTTTCTATTGCTTTCTGTCTTGTCCACATAGAACCTGTCTTCTCCGTGGACTCTCAAGATCCCTGCTGTTTAAACGGAGTGGAGCTAAACGAAGAGCAAGGCATGATTTCACTGTCGGAGCTTGGAAGCTTAATTCATTTGTTTACTTATTCTTTCATTCAGTAAACATTTACTCTCCACCCCACCCTTGGAGTTGCTCTGATGATGAAAAGAGATAATGTGCATAAAGCGCTTGATATAGTGCCTGTCATCCAGTGAGCATTCAGCAAAGGTTATTGATTACCATTTTATAATTATTCTACGCCAGAGATATAGTGGGTCCTAAGATGAAAAAGAAACAATTATCACAGGCCTCATTAGGACTCTCTAGCAGGAAGCATCAGAACCATCAATAAAAAAAGTCCACCCCCCTTGCCACTGAATTCAATTCTGAGTCAAAATGACCATAGGTAGGATTTCTGAGGCTCTAAATCTTGACAGGCTCAGACAGCCTCATCTTTCTTCCTCTGAGTGGCTGGTAGGTTTGAAAGACTGAACTTGAAATGAACAGCCTTAGGCCCAGCCCCTTTCCCCCCTTCCCCCCAGGATCACCATCTAAAAATCAAAAAACTTAAAAAACCACGAGTCACTGCCATGGAGTCTGTTCTAACTCCTGGCGAGCCTATAGGACAGGTAGAACTGCCTATGTGTGTTTCGAAGAATGGATCGCCTTCTAGGAGTAGAAAGCCTCCTCTTTGTCCCATGGAGCAGCTCGAAGTCTCAAACTGCTGATCTTGTGAAAGAGAACTCAATGTGTAACCACCACACCACCAGTGCTCCTTGCAGCACCACGGTAGCTCCTTAGAGTCTGTCAATAGAACCTAGAAATGCAGGCTGGCAGGAAGGTGAAGACCTAGAGCAGAGAAGGGGGAATTGACCTGAGGGTGCTTTCCCTGCACCTTATTGTTGGGTGCCCAGGGTGATTCAAACAGCTCATATGTTCAGCTGCTAACCCAAAAGTTGGTCCTCTGAGTACCAAGAGGAAGATCAAAAAAGATTGCCATCAAGTTGAGCCTGACTCCCAGCAACTCAATAGAACACAGAGAACCGCCCCTGTGGGTTTCTAAGCTATAACACATCAAGGGTGCAGACAGTTCCATCTTTCTCCCATAAAGCAGCTAGTGGGTTCGAACCGCTCATCTTGTGGTTAGCAGCCCAATGCATAACCCACTACACCACTAGGGATCCAAACTCCCTAGGGGCCACAGTTCCACTGGGACCCACATGAATTGCCATGACAACTGTGTTTTGTTTGCTTCTTTGGTTTTGGTTTTGATTCTCCATTCCTTTACTGTGTAATGCTGAAGCACAGGCAGCCATGGGAGAGAGGAGAGGGTGAGCGGTGGCTGCCTCCGGGGCCCTGACAACCATTTGTGACAGAGGCAGCCACCGCCCGGTGCCCACAGGCAACACCCAAAGGTCCTGGCACCCAGTTCAGGCTGTGGTGACCTCAGTTTTTGGCGGCTTTTTTAAAGCATATCACCACCATCCAGTAGTATCACGCTTATGTCTGAAATTTATATTTTGATTTAGGATGAATTTTTATGAAACATTATCTTTGACTTGACATTTGAATGTTTGATCCCATTAAAAACTCCTTGCTGTGTCTTTTGCATAAGCCTGATAAGACATCCCTGATATGACTGCCTGCCACTTTCCTGCCCCTTCATCTCTGTCTCTCCTTCTCCCTCAGCTTTTCCTGTAGTGCTTAGCTCTCCTTTCTGGCTATTCGTTTTCGTTCTATGTATGAGCCTCTTTTTCCCTTTGTTTTTCCTCTCCATCTCATCCCCATTTTAATTTTCTTCCCCGCTTGATGTCTTGCTTTCCTCTCATCACCCCTTCTCTGCTTTCCGGGAGCTTTCTTGTTCTTCCGTGTTTACCCCTCACAGATTTGGTGATGGACAGGAAGCTTGAAGCCTCACCTTGACTTACACTGGCTTGGCTCTCATGGCTCTTTGACCACCTACCCCTTGCAGGAATCCTGGTGGCAAAGTGGTTACTTTGGGGACTGGTAACCACAAGGTCAGCAGTTCAAACCAGCCAGCTGCTCCACTTTCTACTCTGGTAAAGAGTTACAGTCTTGGGAGCCATAGTCCAACCCTGTCTTATAGGGTCACTATGAGGCACTATTGACTCAGTAGCAGTGAATTTGGTTTTTCTGATCTTGTCTATGATGATGCTATGGGAGTGCTCCTATATGCCAGGCACTGGAAGTGCATATGGAATGAAAGAGACACAGCCCCTGACCTCATGGATTTACCACCCGGGAACCTTACGGTGAAACCTAAGGCCCTTAAAAAGACCTCATGTATTGTACAAATTAAGTAAGGAAATCTTGTTGGATTGAACTCTGAGTGGCACAACAGTTAAGCATGTAGCTGCGAACAGAAAGGTTGGTGGTTGAAATTTACCCAATGGAGAGAGGACTGACCACCTGCTTTCATTAAAATGACAGTCAGGAAGACCCTTTCGGGCAGTGGCACCTTGTTTAGTGGGGATGGCTCTGAGTCACAAAGGACTGGAGAGCAGCCTGCACCCGCAGCAACCTGACTGGGGATCTACTGTACGGAAGCATAGGTGGTAGAAGATGAATGTGATCAGCTGCTAACCAGAAGGTTGGTAGTTCAAGTCTACCCAGAGGTATCTGGTAAGAAAAACCTGGTGACCCACCTTGGGAAAGCAGCCCAGGCAACCCCTGCGGAGTCCAACTGTCCGCAGACACACACGGGGCCGGGAGTCTGACTACACTCGGCACCAGATGCTTTCTTTTTCCCCTTTGGAGAATCTTAAAGGCACCGCTTATTTAAGTGACAGGCTTTTTCTATCAGCAAGTGTCACGTGTAATTCTTATGCTCGCGAGCTGATAGGCTCCGAGATGAGATTCAGCCTGAAGCGGTGAGGGTGACAGGAGACCCCGCAGCCTCTGACAATGAAACTAAAATGAAAGAAGCGCTACAGAGGGCTCACCATTTTCTCACCCACGCACCAAATGTCAAGGGATGCTTTAACGAATGCTGCTTTCTGTTATGAGAGCGGGATATTAATATCTGGCCATGGCTTAAAAAAACTCTGTCAATATTGCAACCTGAATAATAGAGTTAAATGAAAGACAGCATGTGGCAATGCATCCTTATAATCACCGACACGTCGAGAGAGGTATAAAAATTAAGAATCTCACAAGAACGGAAGAATTAAAATGACTGCATGCATCGAGGAAATGTTAACAACTAGTTATTGAAGTAGCTAATTGCTGAATGGATGAGTTAAGCTTGCTCAGCCTGTTTGGTCACCATGACAACAATATTTCATCTTCCTTAAGATACACCAATTTTTCAATACTTATGATTTTAGTATTTGCTTTCTTTCTGAGTTAGCCAGAAAGCACGCGGTAACTTAGTAACCCAATAAAAGAATCAGGCGCCGTGTGTAGATGTTGCCGCCATTCCTGTGGAAAGGAGAAGGCAGACGGTCAGAAATGAAGGAACTCCTTTCAAAATAACAACCAAAAGAAACGAAGACACGAGTGGATTGAAATTATAGGAATAATAAAGAAAATTCAAGTGGCTTGCCTTGAAAGTCTTCCTTGTAGCTCCAAATTAAAATTGCTACATTTAATACAAGACCAAACACTTATTTATTTACAATACTGACCTGCACCAAACTATTCTCCGACCTGTAAAGAGAAGATAAACTTGATTGGTGTGTCCATGCTGATTGAAAATAATGTAGCAGTGGGTGAGACTGGTTGACACAATACTGAGTCATACACTTGTTTTGAAATGTTATACTCTTTGAGGGTCAAAGTCAAATATGAATATCTGAAATGATAAATAAAAGCCTCATTCCTAGCACACAAGAGAATCAGGAACTATGTTTGTGGTGTTATCCAGAAAGACAGAGGGATCTGTTCCCATGATGCTGTTCCCTCCAAATCTCTCAGCAGAATCCACACTCTTTACTAGGGCAGCAGGCTCAAGTGGAAAGAGCTCTGTGCTCTGTTCTGCCATTACTGTTCTACATTTAAATACATTTTACAGATCACGTATACTTTCAGAAGAGCCCTGTTGCATAGTGTTAAGGCTTTAGGTTGCTAATAGCAAGGTCAGCTATGCCTCTGTACCCAGAATTTAACTGTGTCCAGCTTGAGTTTCTTCATTAATAAAATAATAAAAATATGCCCAGAAAAAGAGGGTGTTCCCCAGTCTCTATAATGTGTGGTGGTGGTGGTGGTGGTGGTGGTGGTGGTGGGAGATAGCTATTTTTCTCATGAGCAGTCATTGTTTTATATTCTCCTGAAACAACATGTATATCTTGAAATCAGTTTCTTCCCTTCTTATTTTAATGTATTTGAGGGTGGGTCAAAAATCACGGCGAGCTTCTCGTGTTTGACACATCTTTTCTTGTACAATGCATTGCAGACTGTATGTATTGATAGCTAATCCTTATTATGACTCAGATCCAATTCTGTGCTAAGCATTTCACACGTATGCTTGGCTTTATTTCTTATAGCCGCCTGTCATAGGCAATAATTATCATCTTCTCTCCGCAGATCAGAAGACTGAAACTTTGAGTCTTCAGTCATTACCTTAAGGCTCTACCATTAATGAATGGAGCTACTGGCCTGCGTGCCGGCATTTGCATACAGGTCTGGCAGCTCTCCACTCCACCCCAAACCTGAGCGCCCAACTGCATATATATCCTGGCTCTTGTTTTTATTTAATAAAAATGGTCTCATTTCCCCCTTTGTTCTGATTTTTCCATTTATTATTTAGGCTTTTGTATTTTATGCAAGCATTTTCAACTATTATGCATACTTAAAAAAACCTCACTGCCATTGAGGTTATTCCAATTTTTAGGCACCCTACAGGATAACATAAAACTGTTGCTTTGGGTCTCTTTGACTTTAAATCTTACAGGAGTAGAAAGCCTCATCTTTCTCCAGTGGAGCACTTGCCAAATTTGAACCATTGACCCTGCAGTTAGCAGTTCAGTTCATACTCCACCATTCCACCACGGCTCCCTATGCAGAGTGCATGTAAATATTACTTGAGCTAATAGAGAAGAGCTCAAACTCAGAAGCTGGCACGCTAATGGCACATCATAAATTCTACCCCTTTGCCTTCTCACTCCATGGCCCCCACCCAACCCACATTCACTCAGTTTTTGAGGCAACACCATGACTTCATTGCAAATGATCTCTCAGAAGTAATAATAATAATGATACATTTCATATGAGTCTGACATTACTGTCCTACACTTAAAGACATTTTATAAACAATATATGCTTTTGGAAGAGCCCTAGTGGCATAGTGATCATGCTTTGGGTTGCTAGTTACAAGGTTAGCAGTTAAACCATGAGCTGCTCCTGAGGAGAAAGACGAGGCTTTCTACTCCTGTAAAGAGTTACAATCCCATGTCCCCCTGGAACTGTTGGTCCCATTGTTTTCTCCTCCAGATTGTAGGCCACTGGACATCCCCTTACAGAAGGGTCTCAGGGAGGAGACTAGCCAGTCAGGGTGCGATGTAGCAATGATAAAACATACAACTTTCCTCTTGTTCCTAAATGCTTCCTCCTCCCCCACTATCATGATCTCAATTCTACCTTACAAATCTGGCTAGACCAGAGGATGTACACTGGTACAGATGGGAACTGGAAACACAGGGAATCTAGGGCCAATGATCCCTTCAGGGCCAGTGGTGTGAGGGGTGATGCTGGGAGGATGAAGGGAGGGTTGGGTGGAAAGGGGGAACTGATTACAAGGATCTACATATAACCTCCTCCCTGGGGGATGGACAACAGAAAAGTGGATGAGCGAGACATTGGACAGGGCGAGGTATGACAAAATAATAATTTATAAATTATCAAGGGTTCTTGAGGGAGGGGGAGCTGGGAGGGAGGGGAAAATGAGGAGCTGATGCCAGGGGCTTGGGTGGAAAGCAAATGTTTTGAGAATGATGAGGGTAATGAATGTACAAATGTGCTTTACACAATTGATGTATGTATGGATTGTGATAAGAGTTGTATGAGCCCTGAATAAAATGATTTTTCTTAAAAAGAATGATAGTCTTGGAAGCCCACCTGAGCAGTTCCACCCTGTCCCATAGGATCATTATGAGTTGACATCAGCTCAGTGGCAGTTTGTTTTTTGCTGGTTTCCGTATTTTCAACCTAATTATGTAAGTAAAAATATATAAACATTTTCTGAAGATCTTGTAAAATAATGGTGGGGGATGGCTTCTCTCTCTGGCAATGTTTATATTTATCTTCCTATCTGTAAAATCTTCCTATCTGATAGCTATTCCAGGCAGTCATTGTCATAATTCAGTCATAGATGATTGTGGTTCTTGCTTGGCTTTGAGTTGACCCAAATTCCTGGTGACCTTCCCTGTAACTGAACAAAATTCCACGTTGCCTTGTGCCACCCGCACCAGTCCATTTGGGTGGCTATTGAGTCAATGTATCTCACTGAGGTTTCCCTTATTTTGATCGACCCTCGACTTTGCCCAAACACGGTAACCTTTTCTAGCATTGGCCCTTCGTGATAACATGTCCTAAGTAAGGAAGCTGAAGTTCTGCCATCCACACTCATAAGGAGAATTCTGGTTGTAATTCTGTTCCTTCCTTTGGCAGACCACAGTATGTTCCCCATTTTCTGCCAACAAGAGCATATGCTAGCTCTATACCTGACGCCTCTTTGTGGTGTCATTTAATAAGAAGTAGGAACACATGTTCGCTGCCTCTCTCCTTCTCCCACCCTTTCTGTGAAAGGATCTGCTGCGACTGTTGCTTCTGCTCAGCCTTCTTCTCCGTCTGTGTACAACACACTAGAAAACAGGCAGAAGGAAGAAGGTTTGTCTTTAGAACAGCCATCGGTGTCTTGAGAATAGGAATACAAGGTCGGAGCGTTGGGGATAAAAGACGTGTACTTAAAAGTGATTAGAGGCCATGCCACTTTAGGTCATACTAAAATGTGCCACATTTAGCTAGAGATTTATTACTAATTACTTTAGTGTAATAATTAGCTGTCATATAATGAATTGTAAATTGGGAGCTTGGAAATGTGTGCGGATCCTAAGCCTTATCTCAGCCGGTGTAGGTAATTGCTTAGACCTGAGACTGGATTCTATAGCATATGCAGGTAGATAATTAGAGTAGTTTGTGAAGAAAGGAATTCGGGTCCTTAAAAGGTGTTGGTGCAGTGCTTGCCTGTTTCTCAAATCTTTGTTGGTTTGCAGGCATTCAGTGACTCCAGGACTGATTGACTTCCTGTGGGGCACTGCTTTGCTGTCACATGGGGTCCCTGTAAGTAGAAATCTGCCGAGACAGTACCGCACAGCAACAGTCACGAAGGGTGACAGGAGTAGCAGCAGTCTGGTCAAGGTGCCAGCCTTGCCACAGAACTCCCCCTATTTCTCCTGGTGATTCAAGGTCCCCCTACGTTAATTGCCAGAGAATATTAAGTTACAAATATTTTCACTCTTATCATGACCTTGCCTGTGTCATTAAATGGCATTTTGTGATGAGATCTTTGGGACAGTTTTACAAACAGGTGGGTTATGTTACAAGTACATTTATAAACCCTTAACCCAAGTGGGGAGTTCATGTTTCCATGTTCTACATCAGGTGTTCATTGTCAGGCAAAATGTATATGCTATTCTTATTTCAGTAAAGAGAGCCCATGAAATGCTTTTAAACCACTTGGAGAGTCAAATCAAAGTCTTTCCTCTGTGACAAAATACGGACCCTCTTGATTTGTTTTCACACCTGAGGATACTTGCTCTGAAAGTCAGGAGTCACTGGGCAGCAAGGGTGTCCATCAGTTGAGCATCTTCCAAGCAAGATAAAACAGTTTTTGGTAAAAAGTCAAGCAACAGCAACAAGAACAAAAAGCTTACTCTTTTTTGTTCCAAAAACCTTACTTTGATTACCACAAAGAAAGGGAAGAAGTGATATGTTCATTATAGTGAAATTTTAATTTCTACCGAAAGTAAGCAATCTGCTTGAGGAAAAAATATAGTAGTGAGATTTCTTATAGGCTGCCTGCCTAGATCCCAACACCAGCAGCACACTCACAGGGCATAAGAATGTTTGAAGATAACCAAAAAATTCCAGAAGAGAAAGTAGAAATCTATGTGAAATATGTAGATTTGGCTGTTTTCTTTCGCTCGGTTTGTATTTTGTGGGAAACTACAAAGAAAGAAGCTGAGATAGAGAGACAGAAAATCCAAGCTAGAAAAACCATGCACTGAAAAGTAAACCTCTTGCATGTTTTCTATATGTACTAAAATATATTAGCAAGAATTATGGTACTCCATTGGAAAGACAGAGGGGATCTGGTGGTGATGTGGGTTCAAATCCACCAAGTGCTCCTGGGGAGAAACATGAGGCTTGGAAATTCTAAATAGTGTGACTCCGAGTGGGAATTGATGTCATGCCAGTGGGTGTGATTTTTGGTAGGGAAGACACAAAACAGCAACTGACAGTATCATATTATTGCTGTTAGCTGCTGTCCAGCGGACTCCAGCTCATGCACACTAGAGGAGAACACTGCCAGCCCTGCGCCATCCTCACAACTGGCCTGCGGTCGGAGCCCATTCTTGTAGCCCCTGTGCCTATCAGCCAACCCAAAGCAAAGTCGCTGCCAAAGAGTCTACCCAGAACCCATGGAGATGGTATACAGAGGACCGACTATGACCCTGTGCTGCAAACGTTCACACGATCACAAAGCCTCACCTTGCACCAAGGGACAGACTAGTGGATTCACATTGCTGACTTTGTGGTTCCCGGTCCTGCAAGTAACCCCCTAGGACCCAGGGTTCCTTGTGTCATTCATAGGACAGGACGCCGTGGTTAGTTGACAGCAGTCAGTGAAGGTGAGGGAAACCCTCAAGGAGATGGATTAAGATCGTCACTCCAACAGTGGGCTCAAACTTATCAAGGGCTCTGAAGACAGCTTAAGGGTAACACTGGCGATGAGATGTGACATGTGATGGGATACCTTCCGGGTCTATAAATCTTTTTAAATCTTGTACTTAATGATACAGGCTAAACATGTGTTGTTACAAGAAATGCTAAATAGATCCCAGTAAGTAGTCAGTTAAGTATGAAATGTTCAGGATAAGAAAAAAGAAGAAATCAGTATATTGACTGACACAGAATAGTAGTAGTCATGGGGTGCTACTGAAAATATGTCCTATTGGATAATGGACTGCAAATTTGAGAGTATTACACTTTACTTATTACATATAGTTGTGCTGAGTAGTTTAAAATTATTATTAAAACAATTAAACACACTGCTGTCAAGACCATTCCAACTTATAACGATCCTATAGGACAGAGTAGAGCTGATGCTAGTGTTTCCCAGACAGTGAACTTTTAAAGGAATAGACAAATTCATCTTCCTCTGGCACATAGTGACTGGAGGGCTTGAACCTCTGTCCTTGTGGGTAGCAACACAACACTTAGTCCACTGTACCACGAGATGTCCTTAAATTATTATACAAGACATTTAAAATTTGGGGGGTTGAAAATAGGTCACTCAGTTGTAGTGATAACATCTGTAGCAATATTTAGAGGTACTACTTGTATGGTGGTGCTGTCAGAGAAGGGTTGAGCTTCTCACCACAAGGTCTTAGTTCAAAACCACCAGCCTCACTGTAAGAGAAAGATGAGGTTATCTGCTTCAGTAAAGAATGGCAGAATGAAATAAATACAATTAATTTTTTTAAAAAAGAATGACAGTCTGTGGATAACTCTAAATAGGATCACAAAAAGCTGCAATTAACTTGATGGCGGTGGGTTGGGTTTCTTTGGTTGGTTGGTTGCATATTACAACTTTATCCTGTGGGAAGAATTTTACAAAACAAAACAGGGAGCATAAGTAATTTACTGGAAGTTACACATATGACACATGGTGACCCAAATCTTCAGCATTTCCACTCTGCTCTGTGGCTTGCAACATGGTTACACCAGAAGTATTTCCTATTTTGATAATGGACTGCAAATTTGAAGGAGATCATTATGTTATGCCGGTTTCGAGTTGCGTTACGCACACAACAGAGATTCTCAAAAAGAGCATCCCACTTCGAACCCCTGTTTTCCCAATCTGCCAAGCCTTCATTACCTACGCTTCCCTGCATATAAAATACAGGGTAATAAAACCTTCCATCTCTCAGGGATGAGGGTGGTAAGGACATATTAGCTCACTTGTGAGAGCAGCTTTATGTTCTTTAGAAGAAAAATACATGGCAAAATAGCATTTTTCACCATAATCATCTAATCTATCATAAAACCAATGCCAGAAAGGTAATTAAGTATGTGTATTTGACAGAGGAGTTGAAAGGAATGAAACAGTGAAGAAAATAAAAAAATCGTTATTCTACTGACTGGAGAGTGATCACCTTATAAGGGCATTTCTGAACCCATGATTCACAAAGACAGTTCTTTATTCAAAATCAGAGGAGGTTCTGCAGTTCTGTTTGTTGTATTGTAAACTACCATAGAGATGACTCCAACCCAAGGTTCGGTGGTCTGGCCTTATCAAACACCCAGGTCAGGACCTTCCAAGAAAGTGACCTATCTGGAAAAGGTCAGGACTGTGTACAGGCAGATGAGTTCAGAGTGAGGAAGCAGAACCAGGAGAAGTTGGAGGGATAGAATAAAGTCGAAGAGAAGGCTGAAGGATGAGAGAAATATGAGAGACTTCTGGTGAGTATAGGACAGAATGGAAAGAAATTGGTTTAAATTATGGCCCAAGAATTATAGCAAGTCCTCAGGGGAGACCCTGCTGCTTCCGAGAGTTGTAAGCTACTGGAATGTACTATTGATTGAATTTATGGAATCTTTTTTTTTTCTGGAGATATGTTCAATAATAAGCCACACTTCCATCTCAGCAAATTGCTGGAGGCTATAGATAAAAGGGTACCTTCTATCATATATTGTGGTTATGTCCTAAGATAATTAAATTTGGAGACAGAGTACTTCAGTGGGTTAAGTCTATCACGTGAAGAGCTGCAGTATTTCAGGACCCCAATCAAATGCTACTAGGCATATTAAGTAAGACCTATGTTCTCCTGTAAAGGGAGAGAGGGAGAGAAAATACAGCTCCTCCTTTCTCGTGGCTGCAGAATTCTCACTGGTTTTACCTTTCCATCAGCAAGATCTCCCCGTAATCAGCATCTGAGCTGGAGAGATCCTGGAGGTGACGGGAACTGCCTTAGGAAACTTGTCCTCCACACAGCAGAGTGTTGGACGCTGCGTTTTAAAAATGATTCAGTTTATTTTTTTAAAAGCAGTGATTTTATCACCTTTGCATATTTCAAAGTCATGAATATACTTTGAACACACTGGTAGTTAGTAAACAAGTCATTTGGCATAGATGAGTAAAATGTACAAAAGCCTCAAAAAGTTCAATGGAAAAATTCCATTATCTTTTCCTTCCATTTTGCCAAGAAATTTTTGAAGCCTCCTTGTAGTCTGGTTTTCAGAGTATGTAATGTGAACAGTAGCTGCTTGAATTGTAAGGCATGCAAAGACACCGGCTTATCATTTTGTTTTTGTGTGTGTGATTTTCTTTGTTAAATTAGCATGGAAAAATACACGTGAATTTATGTGCCTTACTGCTACCAACTTGATTCTAACTCATAGGATCCTATAATAAGTAAGTATATACATGTATGTATGTATGTGTATGTTTACATATAGATATGGATATACATATACACATACACGAGAGGGTACCACAAAAGCACATTTTTTTTCAAACTATGGTAGTCTGTGTCTTACACTGATATTCAGAACACTATGTAATTGGCCCTTGCCTTGTCTAGCCTAGCCTCTTTGCCTGTCCTGTCAGAGTTCCATCTTCACATCCAGGCTAATTGCTGAATGTAGAACCCCTTTACATAACATGCTGAATTAGGTAGTTAAGACAACCAGTCGATAAAGGGGGAAACTGTGTTACACAGATATTCATAATTTGCCCTCAGGCAGACTTCACATGAGAAAAGTTGACTGATGTTTTCTAGACACTGAACTGAACTCGAACGTAACAACAATTAGGAGGATGACAGTAGTTTTGTTCTATGTTCGTGTGGACATTATGAGTTGGAATCATCCCCACAGCACCTAGCAACAGCAGCGAACTCCTTGACTTAGGATATGATGAGCTGTAGGCATAACCGGAATTCCATTCTGTCTTCAAGGAATGAAGCAGCCCAGCGGGTGCCCTTCATAGGCCTTGGACTGCCAACCACAGAGGTCTGTGGTTCAAGCCCACCAGCCCCTCTGCAGGAGGAAGATAAGTCTATCTGCTACCCCCTCAGAAGCCCTCTACAGGGTCCCTATGAGCTGGAATGCGGAACCCTGGTGATGTTCCATATTGGGATACTAACCGCAACGTCAGTAGTTCTAATCCAGTCGCCACATTGCTGGGCAGAGATGAAAGTTTCTGCGCCTTTAAAAATGTGCAGCTTCAGAAACCCACGGGGTTAACTCTGATCTGTGCTCTAAAGTTGCTGTGAGATGAAATCAACTCGTGACAGTGGGTTGGGTGGGGGCTTGACCGAGTGAATTAGATGTCCTCTGGATCAGCTGTAGATTGTCCATTCCCAAGATAAGGTCTGCTCCATCGTTGGAAAATGTAGTACTCCAAATACAATTTTCACATAGGAACAGGCCTCTTCTGGGAATGAGTGCAAAGCTTAGGTTCAGAACCTCGCCTCTGTAGTACTGTAGGAAGTAGTGAAGATAAAATGTACTTTACATAAGGCACCTTTTAAAAAGTCTTTAACAATCGCATGTTTCGCTTAATGTACTTCCGCGTAAATATTGGTTTTCTTTATTAGACTGTTATTACAGCAAAATCACATTAGCACTTTGCAGAATATTTTAAAAAACAGCAAAGCCATCTCTTATAATTACATTAAATTTAATTTAATTCAGGCTCCCTTGTCTAAAAGAAAATATCTTTGCTTTTAGTGAGCCTAATTAGCATTACACAGGACTTTCCCATTCAGATGAGGGGCTTTGCTAAAGTGGTTTATTCCCGTTGACTGGAGAAATTCTGTTTTCTGTGAATGAAGAAGTAAAGGAAAGAAGCTTGGAGAACTTTATGGAAGAACTTTGTCTTTCTTCCATTGTCTTCCACTTTTTCTCTTGGGTGAAGGTAGGGATTTGATACAAAGGTTTGCAATACACTGGTTTATGGAAACCCGGCTTAATTAAGGAAAATTCCATATCTTAAACCAAACACTAATATAGTAGTTAAATAGGACCAGCCTAAGATGACGTTCATCTGACGCATTGTCTCCAGTACGCTTAGCAAGGTGGATATCCTGTGTCGTCTTCTTCCAGCCTCCCACTCTGAACTTCCCTCCTACTGTCTGCCTCTTCTGTGTCTCTCCCATTCTAAGAGTGCTTTGATTTTGGAAAGCTTCCCACTCTACCTCGTCCTATCTCTCAAACTCCAGATAGACCTTGCTCACTCCTCTACCTCCGCTTACATCCCCCGTTGCCTCTGTACCAGCCATCTATGGAACTGATGCTCTGCTTAAAGCAACCTGGCTAAGATTTGAATTATTCCCAGAGAGATTAGCATCACAAAATGCACATTGATTATATCTTTCGTTTTTGCTGCAAGAAATTTTACAAGGGAGGCAACCTGACCCTGTTTGTTTACTGAACACAGTATCACATGGCGTAGTGAAAAATCAAAGTGGGGGTAGAGGAAGTATTGGAATGACAAAGCCATCTAACTTACCAAGCAAATAATATTCAAGTTTTTGTGGAGAGGTAAGAATTGCCATTAGGTAGAATGGGTTTTGTGTTCTGGCCGTTCCCCTTGCTGTCTGTGTGACATCGGGCAAGCGCCATCTTAAACACTCCGATCCTCTCTTTCCGTGTCTGAGAGGATCGGCAATGAAGCGCACCTGTCGTTCAGGGTTTCAGAGAAGATGAAGAGAAATACTACTACTTTGCTCGTTTGAATGTTCTGAAGTGCTAGCGGCAAGCATTATTATTTTTATTATTACATGTGATGATTTCCATCGGGGTGCCTTTCACACCCTCAGCTGTTTGCGCCCAGCTTCATCAGTCACCTGTCATGTCACAAAGGCTCACATTGACAGCGACACTGCTGATCACAGCAGTGGCCACTGGATTCAGTGAAGTCCCAAAGTTTGCTTTTTTCGGTTGTTTAAAAAATACATCTAAATGATCTATTTTTGTCATTTTAAGAATTGTTTCCTTTTGTTTTTGTTTTCTTTGTGGTACAGGATTCCTTCTTCCCTCCCTCCCTCCCTCCCTCCCTCCCTCCCTTCCATCCTTCCTTCCCTCCCTTTCTCTCTAGTGACTTAGTAGTTATGTGTTTGAGCTGCTAACCTTAAAGTCAGCAATTCGAAACCACCAGCCACTCTCTGGGAGAAAGACCAGGCTTTCTACTCTAGCAAAGAGTTACAGTCTTGGGAAGAGTTCTGCCCTCCCCAGAAGGGTCGCTATGAGTCAGACTTGAGTTGATGGCAGTGAGTTTGGTTTAGGTTTACTGACATTTCGCTAAGTTTATACCTTGAAAGGCTAAGAAACACATTGGAGGACTTTTTAGATTTCCATGGTCATTCCTCGTTCAAATGCCTCTTGTACAGCAAAAGATGAAAACAAACACAGGGAGTGAGCCTTTGTCTGCCATCTTCCCCCCAAAACCAAGGATAATGCCATTGTGTCGACACCGAATCATATCAACTCTGCAGGACAGGGCAGACCACCCTGTGAGTTTCTGAGACTGCAGCTGATCACGGGAATAGAAAGCCCCGTCTTGTTTTGACCTGCTGATCTTGCAGTTTGCAGCCCAACACGTAACCACTACGCAACCAGGGCAGCACGTTAGTGGTGTCTGTTTATGACAGTTACATCTGGGAATCTGAACTAGAGTTCACGATGCTATTCAGCAAGTCCAGACACAATGGTCAGGAATGGTGGAAAGGGCAGTTTTACTAGAGTGAGAAATGTATATATTTCAATTCTCTGATCTTCATAGGCGCCCTGGTGGGATGGTGGTTAAGCACCTGGCTGCGAGCTCCGCGGTTGGAGTGTGAAACCAGCAGCTGTCGGAGAAAGACTAGGCCTCCTACTCGGGGACAGTTACGGTCTCAGAAACCCACGGGGCTCTCTAGGAGGCAGCACTGACTCCATGGCAGTGAGTAGGTTTGTTTGGTTATGATCCTGATAGAGGTGTGTGTAAGAACAATTTGCAAATTAGGGTATTTCTTTAGGGACCCCATCATTTTTAAAACATACTGAGCAATATTTTCCATAGATTAGAAGAGTGTTGGGAGGGGGGGATGGAAAATTCCACCATTATCTCAACTGGAGGGCAGTATGTTGCCATGAGCCATGATTTGGGTAGCCTGTGGAATTAATTTAGATTATTTGAGTTAGTTTGTGTAGTCTGAATGCTACCCATTTACATTTATCGAGAGGCTTTCACCCTACGGATTCGAACTGCTGAACAGATAACATCCTGTCAGAAGGAAGAGAGAGAGAGAGAAATGATGATAGCAATCATTGAAAGTGAAAATATTGGGAGAATTACTGTTGACAACCAGATTCTGTTCTGATGATATGGATATTCTATAAAAAGTAGGGGCTAGGAGTACAGAGAATGAGTTTCCTTTGCAAGCTTTTGAATATTGGTGACTATAAATATAATTTACCGTATTTACTCAAGTATAAGTTGATCCACATATTGGCAGAGGCACCTAATTTTACCACAAAAACTGCATTTTAAATGTTCTGAAAAACTCAGCTTATACACGAGTATATACGTAAACTATTTTTTCTATAGTTTTACACTCTCATCATCGTTCTTGCCAGACTTCTTAACTTTTAAAAACTTTTCATTGAAGTCATTCATACCTTAAATTATTTGTCTCCTGGGTAACTTATTTTGTGACAAACAGTAAGGACTGAAGTGACAAACTTCTATAAATAAACGTTAAAAAAATAAACGTTAAAAAAAATAAACGTTAAAATAGTTATTGAATTGTTCTGACATAGTAGCAGGCATGTCTTTAAAGGCTTTACATGTATGTCTGAACACAGTTATCCTTCCAGGAGTCCTGTGAGATTCTTGTTTCAAGGACAAGAGGAACAAAGGTACAGAGAGATAAAGTAAATTGTCCTAAAATTTACATCTAGTAAGTAGCATCTTGAAGATTCAAACTCAGGCAGTTTGAATTCAGAGCCTGTGCTTATTCGTGATCCTCTGCTACTTTTTTGGTTTTTGCTTTTAAGGCTCCATGTCTATTCCTACCAACACCCTTCCCCCCTTCCTCCCTTTCTTCTGTCCATCTGAGTCAACAATGAGCAGGCCTGAGGGAAGGGGTGTGGCTGGTCAAGGTGCGACTTATTCAAAGAGTTTCTCAGTAGGGTGGCTCTGAGATGGAGGGTCAAAAGAGCGAGAGGAAGGTGCTGAGTGTGAGAAGATGAATGACAGTGGTTCAGTGAACAAATAAGCTAAATGTATAATTAAAACCAAAGTTCTTACTATCAGTGCAAGATATTGCAAAGTAAGAGACAAAACTAAAATGAATCCGATGGTTTGGGACTGGAGTTGGAATGTTGATGTAAACTCATGTCTCCAGCACATTGCATAGAAATAAAGGCCCTGGCAAAGGACCTCAAAATGCCACTGGACTTCTATCCACAAAGTTCACGGGAGGAAAAGGAGGCTGTCTGCTGCCAGGAAGACAGGTAATCTCAGAAGCACCGCGTCACTAGAGGTCTGAATCTACTCTGTGGCAGTAGTATTTTGGGGGAGGAGGCGGTGAAAAATGCGTGCATATATGCATTTACATACGAACATATTTCTTAGCTTTGTGTACTGAGGAAATGTGAGGACAGTGACACCTTGTAGTAGCGAGCACCCCTAGGTCCCAGGGCTGTCGCCCTCAAAAACTATGAGGTCATGAAGAGCCAGAACCACTGCAGGCCACGTGTGATCTTGGATGAGATCCTTGTACAGCAAAAGATGTTCCCAGGACAAGGAATCCATTGTGCATGGCAGATGGGGGTTCTTGGTAGTACCTTTACCACTTTCCTGTAAGTTTGAATTGACTTCAAAATGAAAGTACAAAGAAAGTGGCAAAGGAAAAGGAGAATCCTTGGTACTCTCATTCTTTTTGTCAGTAAATTTTAAAGTTTGGCATTTACCCAAATCCCCAGAATTAAGGATTATTAAAACCCCACTCAACATAGATTAAAACGAGTCTCTGCTAATTGCAAATAATGAGTCAGAATGGTGGTAATATATTTATACACTTTCTTCAGTTTCACTTAAAAAAATGTTCTTAAGAACGAGGCTCCATTTCAGCAAACTCTTTTCCCAAATTGCTTTTGTGAACTCGCATTTCTGAATGGTATTAACTGGGCATTTTTCAGAGCACGGATCCCAAGCAATCCAGGGAAAGCTGCTTTTGTGGCCTTGGAGTACATTCAGATATGGAAGGCAGGGCAGAGATGAAAGCCACATAGACATCCTGAGAGTGCGCTGTCGCCGTCGGTGGGAGCTGTGAGGACCGTCTCTCGGCTCAGCTCTTGCTTTTCTCTTTTCTAAAGAAAAACAAACATCAATGTGACATCTTCCTAGGGACTCTTTAAAAATGTGTGCTAAATCAAACTCACTTTTATGATCACCTCCAATGAAGTCCATAAACTCTATTTAGGATTCTCAAGATAGAAGGGTTCAATCTGAAGAAAGTGGGAGTATTGAATCAGACTAAATTGGTTATTGGTATAATTTCATGACAGAAAAGTTCAACCCCTTCAGTTGCACTTAGTAGAAATAGTAAGGTGGTTTTTAAATTTTTGACGGGTATTAAACAGTCCTGCGATCAACAGTCTCTGTATCCTGTGGTTGTTGTGGTGTTTTGTGTTGTTGGGTTCAGCTTAGGGACCCCATGTGGGAGAGTCAAATGGCCCCCCAAGAGTTGTCTAATTCTTTATAGGAGCAGTCCAGCACGACTGTCTCCCTTGGAGCTGCTACATGGCCTGGAACTTCCAACTGGCTGGCTATCAGCCACACTACCTAATCATTCCTCCATGAGGGCTGCATGCACACAAGTCAGTTCATATTCCATCCCTAGAATATCTCCCCAGAAAATTCGACACTCAAGAGTAACTTATTTTTGAGGATTAAAAAAAAGTTGCCAAATTATTTGTTGGTCAAATAAAACTGCCCTCCTCTCTATCATCCATGTGAGTAGTTGCCAAGGTGCGATCCCAGGGGCACAGGTGAAGACACTCAGCTTATCACTGAAGGCCTGGGGTTGGGTTAAATGTATCCACTACCTTGGAACCCGCATGGGGCAGCGGTTTTCTGTCCCAGAAGGTTGCTGTGAATCAGAATCAACTTGACAGTGGATTTCATTGGGTTTGAGTTACGTTTAATATTTCAATTTTTATAGTGCCCCTTGTAGGTCTGGAACTGACTGCCTTGGCTCAATTTTCACTCAAGCCAGGTCTATAAGGTGGTTGATAGCATTAGGGAGGTAGCTCATCATAGAATTATCAACCACTTGAGATCAAAGGGCCACATTTACCCAAGGGCAACATTCCAAAGGCTTTAGAAAGAAGGAAGGCAGAAAGAAAAAGTAGGTAGCCCATCAGATAAGCAGTATTCCCCTGTGGGGATTGCAATCAATGACATGAAACAAATGGGGATGAATTGTTGAGTGGAAAACCACTCTGTTCTTTAAATCTTAACCCAATTCACAATAAAAAGTTGGGGAATGTAAGATAAGATATAATAATTATTTATAAACTATCAAGGAACCAGGGGTGGGATCGGGGAGGGAGGGGGATGGGGGGAAAAAGGGAAACCGAGCTGATTCCAAGAACCCAAGTGGAAGGTGCATTATGAGAATGACGAGTGCAACGAATGTATAAGGGTGCTTTGCTCAATTGATGTATATACAGATTGTGATAAGAGCCTTATGAGCCCCAATAAAAAGATTTTTTTTAAAGTTGTGTTTTTGTTTTTAATACTGTAGTGTAACATACCTAACAAACCAAACTAACACCTTGATTTTCAATGTTGCATGCTTAAATAGTGAGAGCCTGTTGTCCAGGTCCACACCGCCGTGTTTGGGAACACAGAACTTCCGATCCCCAGGGAGACCAGAAAATAAGGGATCACCGAGATTTGGCCCCTGAAGAGTGTGTTTTCCAGTGTCGCCGAGTAAACGCTGGGGGGTTAGTATAGAAAGCAAGCCTCCTCCTTCAAAGAAGCATTGCTTCGCTCATGCTACTTCCTCTTCTTTGCTTTTTAGGGATAGGCTTTTAATGGCAAACACAATTTTCCACTCCATTCCGTTTTCAATGTTTCTGCGGCCTTAACAAAAGCCAAATTTCAGCACGGAAGCGGAAGTGCTTTGTTGTGTCTTGACACTGGTTGGCCCTCTGCACCCCTCGTGCACTGACTTTAAAGTGCTCATCCTTCCTCTGACCATTAGGCAGTAGGGCCCCACTTTGAGGAGGACCATGAAGGCCTACAGCTCTCTAAGTGTCGACCTTTCCTGGTTGGTCTATGCTCCTGGCTCAGAGAGCATGCGTGTTTTCAACCCACCACTTCACCCACCACTTGTTCCCGATGGCGCTCCCAACGACAACCTCTGTCGCTATCTATACCTTTTTCATGGCACTTTAGAATGACTCCCAGTTATTGAACGAGACAGAGAGGAAATGGTTTCCTTTCTAGTATGGTACATGTATCGAGTCCAGCTGCACGTGGACTATTGTTATTGGCAGTGACCTCATTGATTAATGACAGGCCGACCCTCTTGACAACTTCCTAGTGATTTTACTTCCTGAGTGATTTGTTCCAATGTGTCTCTGGCAATTGAAGTGGAGGAGGCCTTAGAATAACAGCCCTGTTCCGGAACACTCTCTGCTCTGCTGCATTAGTTAACAAAGTAGTCCACAGAGGAGAATAGGTATCTTTTATGTCATAGATGAGAAAAGCAACGAGACTTGTTGCCGACCATTCAGCAAGTCGCTGACACCCGTCACGTGGCATGGAAGCAGTTCAGTCACTCTGCTTTTCCTGTGAGCTTGGTGGGTTCCTCCACAGACGAGCAAAGCGGTCCATGAAAGAGAGCAAGTCGTATGGAGCCGAATTCCTACAAAATAGGATCATCGCAGCCTGCTCCTCATCCTGTAGCCTGAAGGAAAGGTGAATTTCAGCCATTATCCAATAGTCTTGAAGAGGGTTTGTGTTAGGGAACTAATGAGGAATTATATTGGGGGGATAAATATTAAGATGCAATAATAAAACCTAGCGAGTTGATGCCGACTCAGCGTGGCCCTATAAAACAGAGTAGAGATACTCCACAGGGTTTCCAGAGCTGCACATCTTTATGGAAGCAGACTGCCATGCATTTCTTCTGCAGAGCAGGAGACCTTTTGGTTAGCAGCCCAGTGCTTCAGTCATGGCGCCACCAGAGCTAGTTTTGTGGTAACAATAATAAAGTCGTTAACTCCAAGATACAGAAAAGGCCCTTGTCCATTATCCAGCCAGTCTGAGATGACAGTCTGGGTTGTTAGGGTCGTTCTGCCCCACACAGTGCATCAGAGTTCAGGACCTCTCATCTTGTTCCACAGGCCTCTCGGGGATTGCCTTGATCGCAGAGTTGGGCTCATTCACTGGCATGGCTGAGTTCAGCTCACCGAAAGAAGAGAAGGGGCTTCAGGACATTAGACTCCACTGGCTTGCGCTAGCAAACTGGACGATCAGAGTGATTGAGCAGTATGTGTGTGTATACATCTGGTTTCTAGCTGGAAGGTTACAATGATCACTATTGTGAAATAGAGATCAGTAGATTCTAGTATCAATAACGACACAGTCTCCACCAAAGATCTGCTTGCTTAAGACACGTTTCATTTACCGTTCAAATAACACTAGTAGGCACTCAAGGTATACTCAGAGAATGCGTTGATTCTTGTATGGGGAAATATGACAAGTTCTATTGGACAGATACCAAATTTTGTCATTTTCTCCCAAGGGTGAACACACTCTATCTAGTGAAACTTTCTCCTGATTTAATCATGCTGCTTGCTTGAGCCTGAACTCGTCCGCTCGCTCGGCAAAGTAGATCTATCATGTTTGCTTTACTTGGGAAGCTTTTCTCCCTGAATGGGTTTGGATGCTTTCCCTCTTCCCGTAACTGAAGCCCTTCCCGCTCAGGTCTCAGGAACAGAGCTATGACACCTATAACGGAGGCCTAATTGGGGCTATTCGTATTGTGAGGGTGCTGTCTTCCTCTGTATCAAGCACCGTTTGTCATCAAGGATGCTTAAATCCAGGACATCAATCTCGCGCCAACAGGCAGGCCATGGAACACCAGCTTGCTGTATCAAGCCAGTAGAAATGGATGCCTCGATGCTCCTGTTTAGCCCCAGCTATCTCAATTATATTTTAGCGGATTCTTTTTTTAAGTTGGGACAAACTTCACTTCCTATGGGACCTCATCTTTTTTCTCACTGTGTATTTCTGTTGTTGTGGTTTTATTGCCATTTAATAGTTCAAAATAAATGCTCTTTAGGCAGCTTCTGTGTTTCAAGTATCTTGTATGATTCAAATACTTCATAGATCACTGCTGACACGTAAAAGTTTACTTCAGTACAGGGAAATTACTCCTAAATGGTAAATTGAGGCACAGGTGATATACTATAAAGAGTATAGGAGAGATGCAGATTCATTATAAATGAAGCAGGATAGCAAAGATTTCATAGAAGAAAAGTTGAACTTGGACTTAAACGTTAGAGGATAGGAAGGAAGTTCTTGGAAGGGATAAGATCTCTGATTGAGCTTGGCAACAGGGTGTGTTGAGTTTTTATGGGACAGCGGAGAAAACTTCAAGAAGCTTGAAGCCAAAGGCTGGATGGATAAAAGCAAGTGAGACGTTCTGTAGGAGGAAGCAGCCGGGTTCACAGAAATTAAATTCTCATCATAAGATCACATTTGGATTTTAATTAATTATCCAACCCTGAATATAGCTGACTCTAGAAGAGAATTCTTGAAAACTAAACCCCACTTGCCAGTGGATCAGTTCTTCCTCACAGCTTCCCATCTGTGTCAGAGTCGAACTGTGCTCCTGGGGTTTTCAGTAACTGCTTTGAAGAAGCGATCTCCAGATCTGTCTTCTGAGGTACCTGTGGGTGGGCTCACACTGTCAGCCTTTTTGGTCACCAGTCAAGCATCCCTTCACCGTTTATAACACCCAGAGACTCCTTGAAAGCTGGGAATTGCTTATTGATAAAGCAGTCCTCTGCTTCCTACATTACATTCTTATGTCAGATGCAGGTGATTCACTACACAAATGCTTATTGGAATAGCCACTGTGTGCTGGTTCTCCTGTGTTGAATTAGAGACACCAAGCTGAAGGAGACATATGGAGCAGGCTTTTTACCTATGGATTTTCCCTTCCTTCATCCTTCCATCTGTCTCCTTTGATGTAATCAAGCGAGCTAGGTTTTATACACAGAGTCTAAGTTAGACGAACTTGGTTACAGGGGGTGATGAACTAGACGTTGAGATGAAGTCACCACAGACCCATGTCTCCTGTTGGACAGACAATTCGAGTACAGGCCCATCCAGGTTGATGCTACTCTCAGCTGATGGCTCTCTGTGGCTGTTCTAAATCAAGTCTAAAAGAGAGGCATCCAATGGCCGGTATAATGGCTTATGATGGGGTCTCGAAACTGCCACATCAAGGTGAGTGCTCTTTGAAAAAATTCTGTTATTAAGCCGAATGTAAATTTACCTGCCCTAGGAGCAAAGCAATAAAACTCACTTAAAGTACTATGATGGCCTTCTGGCTTTCAGAATATGACTGTAGTGACCTCATATCCTCTTAGATTGAAGTTTAATATCCCACATCTCTGAATGAACATCCAGAATCATTTAGGTTCCTAATGCGCCCTTATGCATACCACAAATGGGCTTCCACATTGAGTTGGCTTCCGTAGTATGGACCTTGCCTAGATGCAGCTATAGGGCTGAGGCACATTGTAGGAGAGTTGAGTTTGGAAGTCTTCGGGAGCACCGTGGAATGTATTCATGTATTCTTATCACCCCGACAACTGTATTAGTTTAGCATAAACAACCACATCACCAGCAACAGAAGCATAGCAGATAAGATATTCATTTTCTTAATTATGCCACTCTTAATCTCCTTATTTCACCTTTAATGTTATCTTCTCAGGAGGAGATATATGTCTAAGCAGCTTCACTACTGCAGACTAGCAGAAATACTGCACTCAATTTGTGCCATACTAAAATATAACTAGCTTTTTTCACAAAGCTCATGGAAGGAGCTTAAAATATCTTACTCCTAAAAAGGCCTAGAATGTTATCATTTTAGCTGCAGGCAGATAGCAAACATCTCGCTTCTGAGACAGGAATTGTTGCAAACTAAAATGAACATTTTTTGCCTCTGTTTCTTCAGACCCATCTTCTTTCCACCGTCTGCTCATTTATCCAGGATTCATTCTTAAGCTGAAGGATAAAGAATTATTAAGACACTCACCCTTAAGTCCCTCTTTTTGTGATCCAAGATGCATATCCAAGTATACTTTTTAAAATTGCGTAATCATTAACTCTTCTATTACCAATAGTGTTGTCCAATGCTAGACCTTAACTCTCTGGTTTTAATTAGCCACTCAGCAAATGGGTTTTTGGAGCTCTTGCTGGGTACATGGCCCTGGGTTAGATAAACTGTGCAGTCCTCTAGGAGTATTTTCTTTATAGCTGGTAGCCACACAGTTACTGAATGACATTAGCTAACCATCAGGGATACTCAGTATCTTGCACCTTCTAGAAGGCTAACTAACAATAAGAGTCAGAATGTACAGCACAGACACTGTTGCAAAATACAGCAGTCAATCTCAGGACTTCCCGTGAGAGGAATCTACTCAGTATTAGGGAGGGATTTGATTTAACATTTGTTTACGGATCCCGGCTGGAATGCATGTTTATTACAGCACATGATTTGATTCCCAGCTAGTTCAGAGAAGTCACTGAAGCACAAATGATAGTTGGGGTTGGTAAGGTTTGCAATAAAGGTTTACTCCAGTCATTTCCAGGTTAGGTTGTCAAAAACATACCATGCCTGCTACACATTGACCTTCTACCTTAACAAAAATAGGAAAAGAAGAGATCCTTTACTCCCAACTTTCTCTTTGCACGTTTCTGAGCAGTGGCCGGCGCCAGCGTGAGGAGTTCACTCAAGAACTTGAATCTATCTGGAGTCATGGTTCAGGTTGCTGGGGTTGGGGTGAACTGCAGAACGTTTGAATTCCAATCCTTTAGTTTACACATCTACATATGAGCGTGACTTGAGTCCTCCTTGTCTCTGGGGTCCTGGCAGGGCAGTGGGTTACATGGTGGGTTGCGGAACACAAGGGCACCCGTTCGAGCCCACCAGCGGCTCCACAGGAGGAAAAGGAGACGTTCTGCTCCGTAAAGATGTACAAATCCAGAAAGCCAAAGGGGCAGCTCTGCTCTCTAGTCTCGGGTTGCTGGGATTCCCTCAATGGCAGTGGGATTTTTTTTTTTTTTTCTGTCTCTGGGTTTTCTCAACCACGAAACCACTTTTCACCTGGAATTATACAGGTCAGGATTCTGGGTGCTAATTTTGTCGTACTGTGTCGTCCATTTATTAATTCATTCAGTTGGTCCGCCTGTTATTGAACACCTCTTGGCTGTCCCCCTGTGTGCTAGGCACTGTGCCAGGAACAAGGGTGACAAAGTGAACCAGACAGCGTCACCTTTGAAGCCCAGCACTCAGGGTCTCTTGCTCTCTGTCTGAGTCCCCAGGGTTGCCAGCACAGAAACGACACCCACGGGTGGCTTTCACAAACAGACATTCACCCTCCAGTGGTATACAAGACTACATATCTGATTTCGGGACACAGGTTTAGGGGAAGGCTCTTCGTTCTTGGTGGTATTGGGACTCCCCCTTCCTCTCTGTTACCTTCTGTCTTCCTTTGCCTCGTGTACGATAAAAAGTGACGCAAGCTGTACACCAGGGTGATACATCCTACCCTACTTCCCTCACATCATATCACCTCACCCGAGATGGTCACCTCATTGCATAACTGACAAATTACATCATTATATAACGGCCAAACCACCGAAAATCGCGACCCAGCCAAGCCATAAGCTCTTAGCTAAAAGCCCAATTTTTTCAATAGTACCCTTGGTTATTTTACCATACACTCCAGCCCACGCTTTCACTTGATATTTCCTGCCTCAATCTGTCATAAGCTTCAGAATCCTGTTTTGTAGCACTTCCAATTGGGTGTGTGGTGGGTTACTCTCATGTAGAAGAATGCATCTACATAGTAGGGCAAGCCTAAAATAAAATATGATATACGACCATGTACATATTAAAGTGCCCGGTCACTGTTCATCTTCTCTTCTCTTGGAACTAGAAATAAGAATGACGTGGCTGTCCACATGGGCGCCACCTAAACCACGGTGCATTCCTTTCCACGCCCTCCCTTTCCTTTGTAAGAGGAAAGCGGCTCTCGGGCAAACATGTTGGGATCTGAAAGGATGGCAACCTCTGAGTTCAATCTGGCTTCAGCATAGTGTGAGTTCACAAGGGGTGGTGGAAGCGGTATCTCATGACGCCAGTGTTTATGGGCCAACGTCCCCACTGCACACTCCTGTCCTCCCCAGTGTGCCGGTTTGCTTAGCTTCACCTTACACGGGTTTTCTGAGGAGACGGGAATCTTCCGGGCTTGAGCACAGGGGTGTGGGAAACTACTCAAAGTGTTGTACAGATTTCCTGAGAGATTTTTAAACAGCTGTGTTTACAATGAGAGAAGTGCAGTCTGTCCAAAACACAGATTGCTTTTCTTCATGAACATGACCGTATACGTCCCAGCCAAGGATTGCCCTCCTTATTGAGTTTGGGTGGTTTGTTGTTATTATTGTTGCTATTTATTTGTGAAGTAAGAAACAAGCAAACAAAAAAGCAAGACCTTTGTTACCCCAATAATGAAGAAATAATTAAGCCCTAATAGAGGCAAGCTTATTAGTCTTACTTCATATTATAAGGTATAAAACATATTTTCTCATTGAAGAACCGTGTTAAATATTCAGTTTAGTGGACTCAAGTGACTCAGTAAATGACACCACTCTTACAGAGCTTCCCTGACTGCGTATACATTTAAGGTCGGGATGTTGAGCTTCAGCGTCTGCGTATACATTCAAGGTCATGGTGTTAACCTACGGAACAGACTCCTTAGATGGGCTTCCCTCCTCGTGATCTCATTACCAGGGGAAGGGCGATGGACACCCACCTGTGCTAGACTCCATGACAGCAAGAGAACACTGGCAATGTGTGATGTGTGGCTCAGAAGACACTGGGAGGATCAGGAATGTAGAAAGGTGTTTTCTGTGACAAGAGTTATGAAAATGATGTTTCCCAAGTTATCCTTCTCAATACCAAGCCCACAGATGTGAAGCACATTTTTGGTAAGAAATAGAATACATTTTTACACATATTCTCCATGGAGAGAGAGTCTAGCCATCTCGGATGGGCACATGGCTGATGAAACCATCATCACTCAGTAACCTATAGACCCGATTCCACCACATTCTCCACAGACACACCCTCTCCCACATACCCCTGTCCCCTGCCAGAAACCCTACTTTCTGAGCTCCTAAATTTCTAAGGGGAGGGATTGAAGAAAGTGTCTTGTTTGGAAGGAACTATGGAAACTTACCTTGAAGCCCATTTTCAAAGCCAACAAGGTTTTTGGGTTTAGATTAGCTGGGCATTCCGGTTGACTCATGTTGCTGAAGCAGGCGATGGCCCCATGCTCTAGTGCAGGCTCCACAGGTACTGCTTCACTTCAGGCCCTCACCACGTGCTTTCTATGGACTAGATCATGCTTGCACGCACCATGACTGTCTCTCCTGGTGAGTCTGATGTCCAGTTACAAGAACCACAAACCTATATTTCCTCCCAACGTCTTATCACTATGTATTGTTTATGTACTTTTTTTGACCATAGAGCCTATATCAATCACCTTATCAGGCATCTAGCCTTGTATAATCTGCTCAGTAGCAAGTACTCTGTTGTCCTCGTCAAAGCCAGCTGAGTTCTGAGCTTGACTGCAGTCCCTGTAGTTGCCACTGTACTGGCTCTAACTCATGCTGCCCAGTTCATTCTGACCAAGAGCAATGTTCCAGGAAAGGCCAGCACTGCCCAACTGGGGTTTTCATGGCTGTAAACGTTATGAAAACACGTCTTTTCCCCATTGTGGGGTAGTTGGGGAGCTCAATCCGTTGCCTCTTTGGTTCGCAGCTGAACACTTAACCATGGTGCCACCAGGACTCCCCCATAAAGCAAACCCCATTGCTGTGGCTTACAGTGACCCGCCAGGACGGAGTAGAGTTTCCCGTGCTGTGGTTTTGCAGAAGCATATTACCACCCCTTCCTTTCAAGGAATGGCTGCTGTGTCCACACTACTGACTGTGCTTGGCCACCTAGCACTTAATCTACTGTGCCATCCAGGAATCTTAAGGACTGGAGCCTAAACCAGGGGTTCTCAACCTGTGGGTCATGACCCCTTTGGGGGTTCAATGACCCTTTCACAGGGGGTGCTCGATTCATGACAGTAGCAAAATTACAGTTATGAAGTAACAATGAAAATAATGTTTTATGGTTGGAGTCACCACAACCTGAGGAACTGTATTAAAGGCTTGCGGCACTAGGAAGGTTGAGAACCACCAGATGTGGTTACTCCCGTCTTATAGTAGATGAAGGAGCAGGAGCATGATTTAAACTCTGCTCTCTCTCTGGCTACAGCCATGCTATATTGAATATGTTATGGGATCCCTTTCATTCGTGAAGAGTTTGGGTTTGGAGTGGCCCCTTCCACCAGCCCTGGTAGTATGGTGGGTTATCCACTGAGCTGCTAAACACAGGATTATTGGTTCAAACACCACCAGCTGGTCCGTGGGAGAAAGATGAGGCTTTCTACACCGTAAAGGGTTTCCGTCGCAGAAACCCAGAGGGGCAGGTCTTCACTGCCCTGTAGTTTTGCAGGGTTCAGAATCAATTCAATGGCAATGCGTATTTGAGCTCAACCATTTCTTCTAGAAACTCTTCCTTGGTTACTTATTTCCCTGGACAAGAATAGTAAGACTTTTGGCATATACCTTTCCTGCCTGGAAGATTGCCCAAAATATTAACTCAAAGCATTTTCTGAGAATATTTTGTGGTTTTTCTTTTAAAGGGGTTTATATGATATATTATTGATAACCGGATACAAAACTAAATGATCCAGAGATGCTTGACTAGCCTCTAGTTAATAACTAAGTTCAACATGCCAGACCAATATGAATCAAAATAAGAAAAGCCTTCGGGAAAACGTTTGAAATATTAAAGTACAAAAATGCAGCTATAACCCATGGGAATAAAATGATCTAATTCATTTAAAAGTTCAGTATGCTATTTTGAGTTTCTTAAGTTCCTTGACTCTCCACAGCACAACTTCTTTTTTCCTAAAGAAGCTTATATTCAGAGAAAAAACTTAAAGCCACATTGAAAAATATGGTCGAATAAAAAAATGAAGCTATCAAACATGAACTGTTACCGTAAAGGCTATCTGATGTTTTCTCTCTTTTTTAAAAATTAGCTTCTTCGGTAGAACATAGTTTGGTCTTTACTGTGTGGGATTTCACACAGAAATCATCTGAGTGATGATGCGATCTTTGTATATTGTGTAATAATTTCCACTCTTTTGAGGACATCATTTGAGTGTCACAAGTTCAAATAGGGGGATAGGATAGATTCACTGAATCCCCTTTTATAGATGAAAAACCACGGCTCTAAAAGGTGAAGCGATTTGCAAAAGATCTACCTAAAAAGTGGAACAATGGAATCTGTACCCTGCAATATGTCTTCCTCATCACTGCCATCTAGTTGATTCTGATGCATAGTGACTCAAAGGAAAGATTGAAGCTGCTTAAGGTCGTTAGTCTATTGTGCCAACCTGGCCGATAAACACATATGGGGTTAATTGAAGGGCGGAGGCATAAATGGCTCAGTGAGCCTTGCCTTTGTAGTTCTTAGGTCTCTTGCTTTGTGATGGTCAGACCAGGGTGCAGCTGTCTTTGTCAGTTCCCTGCTTCAGCTGGCAAGGCTCACTTCCTGCAAGACATCCCCAAGGAGATGCCACATGGATCTACCCTGATGTAGTCCTGGGTGCTGGAGCACCCATGTGGAGACCCCCGTCAGTGATGAGATGCTTACACATTCACTGATTTGACTTTTCTCCTGCAGTTGGCATCATTGCGTCTGTTTTGTGAGATGGAGGAGGACTTTGTGGATTGGTGTTGGACATATGGGTTAATGTTGGACTTGTGGGCTTGAGCAGCACTGGGTTAGGATGTTTTCTTGATGTGCACTGCCTTTATATAAAACTCTCTCTTATACATGAGTTTCTGTGGATTGGTTTCTCTAAAGTACCCAGACTAACACACTGCTCCATGGAATTTTGGGTGAGTGGACAGCATCAGTCATCCTCCATGGCCTGGGGCTGAATTGACAGCCCAACGCTCACCTCAGGACCCACCAGGGCACCTTCCATTCTGGTCAAGGACTGCAAATATGAAAAGAGGCTTAGATTCTGTAGGCAGGTGTTCTGGGTTTGGGAGAAAGACAGCCAAGAAGCAGAATCTTTGATGTGTTCAGAAGATGTAAAATTGTACACCATAGATCAGTAAATTAAGTACAACTGGTCCTATGCTTACCTTGCTTATGGGACTACCCAATGCTGCCAGAGGAGGACTAACACGCATTTAGATTTTATTGTAAGTGCTTCGAGAAGCCAGAGAAGTTTTTAACGGGGGAGAGATGAGAACCAACTGTTTTAAAAGGATGTCAGCTGACAGTTGTGTGGAAAGGAAGGTGGAGTGCAAAGAATGGAATGGAGATGAAGCCAATGACAACAGACAAATACCTTCCCTGCATGTGTCTTCAAATTAAAAGGGGGTGGGTACAAGGGGCTTAAGTGTGCTGTGGGGAAACAGTCTGAGTAAGGACGGGCTATGGTTAGAGTGACAGGCAAAAGACTGAAGGGAGGAACATATATTTGAAGACTCATAGAACAGAATCCATTACCTTCAGAATAAACTCTTGCACCCAAGAGAGCCATTTCCCTGTTTGGGCTTGGTTTCATACCAGCTTGTCCCACCAAGAGTCGATTGCTTCTGAAAACTCACATGAAAGAAATAACAGCGCCCCAAGTCCCTGATTTCAAAATGATTCCTACTTAAAATCTATGGCAAGGCACACCGTGTGAGGGTGGCAGCACTGGGACACCTGCTTCTCCCTGCAGAAGAAGAATAGTTGACATTTATTGATTTTTTTTTGCTGTGTGCAAGGCACATTCCTAGGAAGTTACTATCTTTTTAAGTTCTCATATCCCTAGAAAGTAGCTACTATTTTTATCTTAGTTTTGTAGATGGAGAGAGAAGAACGGTTCAGCCAACTGCTTGGGCACAAAGACTCGGCTCATGAGAGGTGGAACCAGGATTTGAACTCAGGTACTCTGACTTCAAAGTCTGTGGTGTGAACCTATGTGCTCATAGCTGAATGCCATGCATCTTAACTTCCTGAAGCTGCCCCTACAAAATGCGAAGTGGGTGGTGTTACAGAACAGGCATGTACTGTCTCTCAGTTTTGAAGATTAGAAGTCTAAGTCAAGGTTGGGCTCTGAGAGGAGGGCCCTTCCTTGTCTATTGCCTCCGAGTTCCCTGGTGTCTGTAGTTCTCCTCCATCTGTCTCTCAGTGTCTGCTTAGCTGTTTGTTTTGTTTTTAATAATACATCACTCAGAAGTGACTAGGTTTAGAACCCACCATACTTTGGTGGGTTTAATGTAACAGAAGAAAACCATTAAAAACAAACTCACCTTGACATGCCTCCTCCCAAACTGTAGGTAGAGGATACAGATCAATCCGTAGCAGTGCAGTCTGGCAGCTATCCTCAGGGATACAAGTGTGAGTGTAACATTTGTGAATCCGAGAGGCAGAGATGAGCTGGCTACTCGGGGCTTCTGGAAAATGCTATTTAACCTGACAGCCATCAGCTTGCTTTTGTCATTGTTAGACAGCTACTGTAATCCTTGCTAACCCCTTGATCCCCAACAACCTCACAGCCATCAAGGGAATTCGGACTTACAGCAACCCTGCAGGACCGAGTGGACTGGCCCTGTAGATTTCCAAGACTGAACTCTTTCCAGGAGTGGAAAGCCTCGTCTTTCTCCTGGGAACCCTATGTAGGTTTGGTTTGGGTTTCAGTTTGGTTTTAATCTTCCTTGATAAATGGCTTGAAAACCAAACAAACTAACTAACAAAAACCCAAACGTATTAGCATGGAGTCTATTCCAACTTGTGGCCACTCTGCATAGTTTCTGAGACTGTAAATCTTTAGAGGTACAGACAGCCGTAACTCTCTCCCAAGGATAGGGGGTGGTTTTGAACTGCCAGCCTTGAGGTAAGCAGTCCAAAATGCATTCCAGAGAGCGCCTCAGGGTTCCTTGAGAGATGCACAGTAGATGTTTCTTGTTGGCATTATGACCGAAAAGAGAAGGAAGGAGAAGTCGAGCAGGCTTGCAGAGGCCCACGAGCCAAAGATCCAGTGGCCTCAACATGGGTTAATTTTCATTCCGTTGATTTGTTGGCCCTGCCAGGAGTCAGCTACGAAAAATAAAAGCAATCATCCCGGCAGCTTCCCCTCACTTTCCAACAACGATGTAATAGCCCTGCGCTACAGCAAAGATTCACGTTGCAAGACTTCATTGCTTTCAGGGTGCACACCGTGAGCCTGCGTGATAAATCATGTAACTCAAACTTTACTAATCAGAATAAATGTACAGAAGTCATGTTGTGGTGGCTTATGTTTTTGCAGTAATTCCTGACGTTGGTAAGCTTCACTAGGCTTCCAAGTCATTAGTGAGAATTACAGACTTCCTCCACCTCACTGAGCGGCCCCGTGTTCCCCAGTGGCAGCCATGCGAGTCTCGTGTAGACCTAGGACAACTCCCCCGGTTGTGTGATCCGTCAGCCACCGCTTCCTCCGATTGACTGGGTGGTTGATGGACGGGTAAGGCTGAGAGTCCGCAATTGGGCCAGAATCTCAAAGAAGGAAGAATAACGAACTGCGTTTGTTAACCTGCAGTTCTCAAAGCCAGTTGCTTGACTGCTTCAATGAAAGGTTTTTGCTTTTGATGAGAGTCTTTGTAAATCAAATCGTGCCTCCATTTCTGCAAGGTGCGAGTATTTCTGAAGTTCCACGTTTCTCACGGAGAGGCCGAGTCAGCGTAGATCAATAGATAATTCCATTTCAAGCCATTCATTATTTCCCCCCATCAAAGCCCCCTCACGAGGGTTTGTTTCTGACCCCGTTTTTCTCTGCGCCCTCCTCACCTGCAGGTTTTATTCCATCTTGGGTTTGTTAATGTCACCTCATATCAACACCATCGAATGTCAGGCTTTCTCCCACGGTAGGTGACGACAGTGTGATGTGACATTGAGCAGCCCGGAGCAGTTCATCAGAATATTCTTAAATAAGAAGTGAGAAGAAAAGGGTATCAAAAAGGAGCACAAGTTCTGCTTTTAGAATTTTTTTTCCTTGCCTGACTTATCATTCCAGGATCTGTTATCACGCAGACGATTCTTAGAGTCTTTGGGCTCCGAAAGCACAGACATGTGTCTCATCTTCCCCCCTCTGCCCATTGTCAACTTTCCCCACTGCTTGTCTTTAAAATGCCGCGGTATGCGCCAGGCTGGTCCTAGGAGGAGGGGGTCATGCAGTTTTCTCTTGCAGTAAAACAGATGTCAGAAGCAAATTTTCCCGGAGCGCCCCTCCCCCCCCCCCGTTCAAAAGTCCTGTAAAACTGTCCATCAGCTGTGCTGGTGACTTTTCTATATTCCCAGCCGGGAGATGCTCCTCAAAGGAGATCTTCCTCATTAATGCCGCTGACCGGATGATAAAAGGTTCAAAAAATGCTTTGAGAAGAAAATGTTCATATCTATGGACTAATTTATACGGGTAATGTTCTGCGGGCAGAGATTATTTTCTCCTTTTCTTGCGGATTTGGGTTTGTGGAATATAATTATATTTACAGGAGAACAATAACTGTCTGGACTTAATTACATTCAATTGGGCATTGCTATCTCCCATATCTATAGCGCGAGGCTGGCGAGGCTGGAAGGAACACGTATATAAAGGATATGAGAGTTTTCCTCTTTGCCTGTGATTAGTTTCTAATACTAGCAACTCTTTGGCTGGGGGGAGGTGTCTCCAGTCCCATTGTCATCCCTTCACCCCCCCCCCCCCCCCCCGCACCAGACCAGATGGTCATGACCTGGACTCCACAGAGCTGGTATTTGCTCCTCTGTGCCCCTCCCTGCCATGGCACCCTCGATTTTTCTAGGCAGTGGAAAAATAAGTGCTATGGGGATCAAACAACTCTTGGGGATCAGGCACACCTCGACTCAGATTTGGCCTCTGCTCTGTCCTAGCGGAAGGAGCCCTGGTGGAACTCCCTGAGAGATGGGTGATTCAAACCCACTTCAGCTCTGCGGGAGAAAGACGTTTCGGTCTGCTTCTGTAAAAACTAGCCCACCAACCAAAACTCATGCCACTGAGGTGGTGTCTTCTCACAGCCCCTCTATATGATGGAGTAGAACTCTGCTCCCTAGGATTTCCAAAGCTGGGATCCTGATGGAAGCAGATTGCCACATCTTTCTCTTACAGAACGACAGGTGGGCTCACACTTCTGACTTTTTGGGGAGGCACAAGATACCTAAACAGGTGACTACAAGGGCAGCCTTGATAGCCCGTGGGGCAGTTCGACTCGGTCCTATTGGGCCACTATCGGTCAGAACCCAATAGAAGGAGTGCAACAGCAATGTCTTTGCCAGAGGTCTTGACGTAAATTATCTATCACTGTGCTCTTGCAAGAGTCTCCAGGGAGATAAGTGAGGCTTGTAGCTTTGTATATCTGAGAGGGAGAAATGAGCTGGCTGCCCAGTAACCCCGGAAGATGCTATTTACTTAACAGCTTGCTTTCTTTATTGTTAGACAGCTACCGTCATCCATAGACACCCCCCCACACACACACACACTAGTGACTTCTTCCTTGATGGATAAGTTAAAAAAAAACACAAATCTACAACCAAACGTCCCGCCACGGAGTCACTGCGGCCTTGCAGTGATCCACAGGGGGATTAGGAGGCAGCAATCCATACAGGGGAGGCAGCCTCATGTTTCCACTGAGGAGCGCCTGGTGCTTTTAAAGGGTAGACCCTGCGTCCGTCCGGCGGTCCAGTGCCTCCCGAGAGTGCCGCCAGGGCTCCTCGATAGGTGCATAGTAGACGTTTGCGGTTGGTGTTGTTCATCTGTCAGTGAGCTTCGATAATGCCCTGTGCTCATCTGCAAACAGTCCTTGGTAATGCCAGTAAGCAAAGTCAGCAGAGGGTTTTATTTACTTACTTACTAATCTCTAGTGAAAATGTTCTCCTTTCTCATCATATCAAGGATCTTGCTTCAAGGTATGGTAGGCATCTGTCTCCCAGCTCCATAGATAGCACCATCCCGCAAAATCAAAGCCTGTTTTCAGATTTACTACCCATGACCAGGAAAAAACAAAGCAAACCAAAAAAACATCCCAAACCACACTCTCATCAAGTCACTTCTGACTCATACCCAGTAAACAAGGTCAGCCCAGGCTTACCTGTGCTTCCTTACTGATCTGTTAGGTGCTGAGTCGGTTTCCACTCCATCCTGTGTGCAGTAGAACAGGACATTGTTCGTCCTACCCCATCCTCACACTTGTTGCTATGTTCGAGTTCCCTGTTGAAGCCACGGTGTCAATCCATCTCCTTGAAGGGCTTCGTCCTTTTCACTGACTCTCTGTCACCAAGTATGAAGTCCTTTCCTAGCAGCGGGGCCTTCTCATGTGCACCCAAAGCACATATAAGACGCGCCCTCACCCTTGCTGTCAAGGAACATTCTGGCTGGACTTGGTTCCAAGACAAATTTGCTTGTGCTTTTCTTCATCTGTAGTGAACAGTTTGACAAGTTTTGTGATGAAATTTTTCCCTACTGATGAGCAAGTAAGCACATGTACGCCTGTGATGACCTCGCTTGCTGGGTGATCCGGCCAGGAGCACGCCCCTCCTCATTCATGATGCGTCTTCATCAGACACTTCCTGCCAGAAAGAGGCACAGATTTCTTCCGTGAATTCCCACACGCTGATGTGCCTGACGGACAGGCAGGGCTTGACAACTATGTATTGATTCTTCCCGAGGTGACACAAGCGGTCTTCCCTCCTTCTGGAAAGGACATGAATCAGCAGCATGGGTCAGACAGGTCAACCTGGACCACCACTGTTTTCTTAGAGGCGTGCGGAGTGACAGGAGCCAATGCATCCCACAGAAATCCCACAGATACCAACACTTACCCAGCCTTGAGGAGGGTCTTGGCGATTCAATGATGAGGAAAAGAGACAAAATACTTGCCCTTAGATAACTTATTATCTGGTGGGGGAAACACCATTACATAATTATTTAATGCAAGAATAGAAGGTAGGGCCATGAGAACGTATAACAGGAACCCATTCACTGGAACGGAGTTGATTCTGTCTCTTAGCAACGCCACAGGACAGGGTAGAGCTGCCCCCTGTGGCTTTCTGACGCTGTAACTTTTTATGGGGGTAGTAAAGCCTTGACTTTCTCCGGCAGAGTGCCTGGTAGTTTCGAACTGAGGACGTTGCGGTTGGCAGCCAGACACATAAGCACTATGCCACCAGAGGACTAATGTAGTTTGGAAACCCAAGGAAGTTCCTTTGGAAGGGCGCAAACAACATAATCATAGTGGGTATCGCAGGTTACTGTGTGCCCTACCCACAGTGCCACATTAAGAAAGTGCAGAACACAGCGATGAAAGAGCTGCTCTTTTACAAAGGAGAAATTAGAAACTGGGAGAGTCCCTCCCATCCAAGTCCAGTCTCTCTCCAGTGACAGAGCCCAGATCAGGCCCAGAGTACCCACGGTCCAGAGCCTGCAGCTGGGGGGTCCATTTGTAATCCTCCTTGCGAGGGCCACTTTGCCAGGTCTCCGTGAGGCATCGGTTTGTTCCGAATGGGTCGCCAGGCTCTGCAGCATGCTTGACGGGAGGCCGGCAGTGAACACAGAGTGCTGTCTTTTAAGCAAATGCTCGTATTCTCTTCTCAGTTACGAGCAGAGTGAGTTATCGTGTGAGAAAGCTCCACATCTCCCTTCCTTAGGCCGCCAGCCATTGGTGGCCGTTCCCCGTCCTTGACTCCCTCCTCGTGTGCGTCTATTTCTGAAAAGGCAAGAAAGCGTCACAGTGTTTTCTTAGTCACACGAGTCATGAGATGTTCTTGTGCTGTTTGTGCCTTGTCCTTCTGTCCCCAGAGTTTGCTAATGAGCTTTTGTTTTCTAAAAACCTCCAGGCAGAAATTCTGTTCCCATGTGGAGGGAAGCCACCTCGGCCTCCAGCCTCTGCTGGTGTACAGCACCCTCCTTCCTGCTGCAGGAAGCGTGTCGTCTTCGTAGGGTAGCAACCCCTCCAGTCGGCGACTGGTGCCCAGCAGGCCCAGCAGCTGGACACCATCCCGGCAAGCAGGCGACATCGTCTGCTGGGTGTTGCTTTTGTCCTCGAACTCCTTCTTTCCAGTTCGTGGAACAGCGAGCATCTCCACTGGCTTGAAGAGTAGGTCGTGGGCATAGAAGCACTTGCTTCTGTTGAGTGCTTTCTCTCCATCGGTCAGTCTGCTGCCTGCTCCCTGCCCCAACCAAAACACAACCTGACTCATGGCCGTCAAAGCAATTCTGAAGCATGGCGACCCTATAGGGCAGGGTAGAGCTGCCTCTGGGGTTCTGAGACTGTAAATCTTCATGGTAGTAGAAAGCCTCATCTTCTCTCCCTCAGAGCTCCTGCTGGTTTCAAACCGTTAACCTTGAGGTTAGCAGCCCAAGTCGTAACCATGGTGCCACCAGAGCTCTGCTAACTGCTCAATGAGTATGGTTTGATTTGATCTTCAACCATCTACTGAGGCCACCGCTACTAAATCACATTTTAGAGTCGGAGGAACTGAGGCTACCCAGGTCAAGTGTCACGGTTGGTAACATGTGGAGCTAAGGCACTCAAACCCTGCCTTTGAACCCACTCCTGATTCATGTTCCATTCCAACAGCAGGGTCAGGAAGTGCTCCTATCCCTTTCTGATCATTTAGTGCATTGGGGGTAGCCCAGCCCAGATGGGGGATGGTTACATTTTTTTTTGGAATAATTTTATTGGGTGGCTCTTATCAAAACCCATCCATACAACTGTTTTGTCAAACACATTTGTACATGTTTCCATCACCGTTTTCTTTTTTATTTAATTAATAAATCTTTTTATTGGGGCACATACAGCCCTTATCACAGTCCGTACATACATCAATTGAGCAAAGCACCCTTGTACATTCGTTGCACTCGTCATTCTCAAAATTCATCTTCCACTTGGGTTCCTGGAATCAGCTCGGTTTCCCTTTTTCCCCCCTCCCCCTCCCTCCCCACTCCCTCTTTCCCCCTGGTCCCTTGATAGTTTACAAATAATTATTATATCTTATCTTACTCTCCCCGGTGTCTCCCCTCACCCACCTCCCCATTGCCCATCTCCCAGAGAGGAGGTTACACATAGATCTCCAAGATCGGTTCTCCCTTTTTACACCCACTTACAAGCTGGTATCGCCACTCCTACCATGGGTGTTGAGGGGTTTGTCTGTCCTAGATTCCCTGTGTTTCTAGATCCCTACTGTACTGCTGTACATCCTCTAAATTTATCCCACTTCATTATTAGATTGCAAGGCAGCTTCAGCAACTTTCTGCTCCTTTGTCTTCTTTGTCTCAAGCAGCCTTATCTCTGTGAAGTAATTTTCACCTGAGGAAAAGCCACCCAATGAAAAGCGCAGGAGGGCTCTCTGAACAGAGTAGGCAGCAGCTAACACCTCACTAGCTGCCATCAGGCCCATTCAAATTCATAACAACCATTTAGCACAGAGTAGAACTACCCCTGTGGGTTTCAGGAACTGTAATTCTTTACAGGAGCAGAAAAGGTCATTTTCCACCCAGGAAGTCACTGCTGGCTTCGGACTGTTGACCTTGCATGTAGGTCTTTCCTAACCTTTGTACCTCTTGGTTGAAAAAAACAAACAAACCTTCCTTTGGGAGTTCAACCATTTAGTGAATTTTCTATGATGCTAAGAAATGTTTTTGGTCATCAATGACAACAATTGCTAAATGCTCTCCTCACGACATATTTCCTGTGGACACTTTATCATTTTTGTTGTACCCCCTCCCTATTTCATTTACTGCCCTAGTAAGTTATGAACTAGCTGACCAAGGAGACTAGGAAAAGGAGGGATTGACTAGCCCAGCCTCCTACACCTAGCTTCATCTGCCATCCATTTGATTAAGGAAACGATTGCATTTTTTTCAGTTGATATCTGGAGAAATTTTAATATCATGTTTGGTTAATAACAGAAACATCCTGTCACTTTAGGGGATTTTATCTGCCCCTCCCCTATTTCAAACCAGCTTTGAAGCAAATGTTTAGGAACTTCTTCCATATATGCAGGGATAATTATTGTTTTGCTGTTCAGTCTTAAATTAACCAAGCTGAAAAACATGTATTTTAAATACAGTTGAACTGTATTTAACTGTAAGGTAAACAATTCAAATGTTGAGCATCATTTTGAATACCATGTGATTAAAAATGTCCCCATATTTCATGTACTATATAATGGAGTGGTTCTCACCCTTCCTAATGTCACAACCCTTAATACAATTCATGTGGTGGTGACCCCTGAACCTTAAAATTATTTCCATTGCTACTTCTCACTGTAATTTTGCTACTGTTATGAATCGGGCGACCCCTGTGAAAAGGTCATGCGACACCCCCCCCCAAAGAGTCGTGACCCACAGGTTGAGAACCACTGATATAATGCCATAGGAACCCTAGTGGCAGACTTGAAGTGCTGAGCTGCTGGCCGAAGGGTTGGTAGTTCCAGCCCACCAGCTGCTTCCTTAATGATTATTGCTGTTAGGGACTGTGGCGGCTGTTCTTACTCATAGTGACCCTTCTTTCACCAACTTCACAATGGTTCCGTGACGTTTCATATCATCAGATAAGCCCATTCTTTCAACCACTGTGCCCTTCATAAAGATGACAGACAGCCTTGAAAACGCTTTGATAAAGTTTAATGTCCTAGATGACCACCGTGAGTTCGAATGAGCTCAACAGCTATGGATTTGTTGGTTGGCTTTTGTTAATGTAATAGCATCTTTTCTTCATACGAGACAAATAATTTTGACATATATCTGATACCAGGTTCCCCTTTATCTTTAAAATGAAAATGGGCCACCATTTACTTTTCTAGCTGATTTCCCCACCAGGATCCCTGCCTATATCCTTCTGAGTAAACATGAGTATGACCTTGCTTGGTAAACCTTAAGATTACTGTTGTCTATTTTCCATATAATTTCTTTGGTCCTGATAAGACTTTGAACTGATTAGCTCCTCTATCTACCTACATTTCCTTGGCTCGGTTTTCACATAAATAGAATACCTTTCATTTCCGAACACGTCTCGTTTCTTTCTTTCACCTTAAAATGAAATACTACAGATCAAACCTATGACCTCAAACATGGGGGTTGAGGTTTTAAGTGTGTTCAGGAAATTAAAAGCCAGGGTCCCTGCAGGATCCCTAAGAGAATGATAGATGGAGGATCAGTGTAACAAATTTCACGTGTATCTGAAGGAGCTGAGTCATCACTGTCTTTTCGCTTTGAACAAATACCCATTCTCTGACCTTAGAATCTTCAAACGTGGAGTTAATGCATCTTATTTCCATTTCCAGTGAGTTGTTTGAGGCAGTATTACACACATGAGCTCTGATGGGTTTTATATTACCAGGATATTGATACTTGCCGCCGCTCAGTTAATTCACTTTTCATTTTCAACTCCTTATGGAATGATATGCTGCTAGTTGTTGCTTTTCAATCTTGTGTTCACGCTTTCATATTGCAATTACTCAGCTTTTAATAGAAAACTAAATGGAAAAACTCTGCTTGGGTGTGAAATATATGAAATTCCTTGGTGACAAATTTTCTTCCTGTTTCTCCTTCCTGCAACAGGGCTCAGTACTTTCCAGGGTGCTCTGCCCCCTCCTGACAGCATCGCGGAACAGGGTAAGGCTGCTACATTGGCCACCTGCTTCCACCATGGTGTTTCTGGGCAATTAGGACCCTAAGCATCAGAGAATGGATAAGAACCTGATAGTAAGATCATATTTTCCATGAAACCAGTCCTAAGTTGCACAAGAACAAAAGGACCCTTTATCCAATGTCAGTGTGGTGGTTGGGGAGCATCATTCATCACCCGGGGAGCGGCGTCCCAGCTGAGGAGGCAGAAGGAACTTCTGAGAGTCCGCCAGCCTTGGAATGCGATGTCCCCTTTGCAGGAGGAGCCCGCTGTGGACATTTAGGACAGAAAAGGTTGTCAAGGTCCCTACTCCTGAGGCAGCAGCCTCAGGCACAGAGCAAGGAAGAGGTGGGTACACTCAGATAAATGGGATCCATTCCCTAAAATACTCCCTAATTTTTCACTTTTTGTGGCTATAGTTTATGAATGCGGCTGTTTTGTTTTGCATACATTTCAAGCGCTGCCTCCTTTAGCATCCACTGAGCCAAGCGGCCTCTCTTTCCCACTGATATTTATTCAGGATTGCTGAATAATTCACGGGTGTTCCTCCCTCCTCAGACCTCGAATGCACAGCACCCACCTCCCGCTCCACAGAGACCTCATACAACTTCCATAGCAGAAATTAACTTCTCGGGAAGTTCTTGGCAGCTAGCAAGTGCTTCTAGAGACACAAAACGAAGACGCAGGCACGCTGCTTCTCGGGGACTTTAGAAATGTTGTTTAGACCTGTTTGCAACTCATTCTTGGCTACTCGACTCGATGGCTGTGGGCCGATGATGATCAATGTATTTGTTTCGTGTGTGTGTGAGAGAATGGGCGAATATGTTTGGTGTCAAATGCACGAGTTTCCACAAGCCTGTTGGAAATGTGTGCTGCACAGAATTCTGTGGAATCTGAATTTAGCTTTGTTCTTTAGAGCCACGTAGAACATATCTATCAAGAGCTCATTATAACTCAGACATTGTCTAAGTTGAATTAAGTCATGGACAAAGCAATATATTTTAGTTATTTAAGCTTCTGTGTGGATTTTCCTTAAAGAGAACAAATACACAAATGAAAAACAACTCTCATAATGACAATTAAAATATTGCTCATCTTTGACTGAGAGAGCAGGCTGCAAGGCGTGTGTGTGTGTGTGACTACAATATAAACATACAATTTCCCGTTGGATATCGCTTCAACTGCACACCCAATAAATGGTCCCGGAAGTGGTATCATTTGTTATCAATCTGTGGATCTCAGGCATTGGATAATTGTATCGAACTGCTCAAAACGAGCGGACTAAAGCTGTCTTTTCCTGTTAGTCAGGGCAATGGAGAATTACTCATTAAATTGGAAACTTTGTCAATAATTCTAGGAATGAGTTCTCATTCACGCTTCTCCCTTTTCTGCATTAATGGTGCACAAAGCATTTTTAAATGGGTTCTTTTTGAGCATTAAAAATTATTTAATCCAAACTTTATTAAGTTGCTATTAAGTAAAATAGGAGGTAATTTAATTTTGATTGAGCTGGCAGTTACAGCTGCTTTCGAGTGAAGGATTTGTAGCTAAGTTAAATGACGGTACTAAATGGATCAGAAACACTCTAGTTGAAGAGCTGTTTCAGTCACCCATTCAGGGAGAGTTTGTTGAGTAGCTAGTCTGCCCAGAGCTTTGGGTCAGACAGAACTTTCCTCAAAGTTGTTATCTTTTTAATTGCTTTAGACACTAATGGAATTTGGGAAAGGAATTCTATGGTGTCCCCTCTAGTCCTAAAAACGTGTAATTCTGAAAGCATTTGAATGACATCTATTTAGATTGTAGTATACGTTTGAAAATTATTAACCGGTAGACCTTTCAAAAAGACTCAAGATCGATCACTTCTATTTCTGAGACCTGGATTTAGTTCCAGTTTCTTTTCATGAGAAGACATCGGTGTTTGTTTGTTTTCCCCCAGCTTTTGTTTAGTTTCTTCTTTTTTCTTAGTGTTAGTGCTTTGTCCTCAAAGAAGCGTCCTTTGGTCTTACAGGCCAGGCTGGATCTCTGTCTTACATTATTTCAAAACAGCCGACATTCCTTTGTAGTGATTCCCATAATAGGAAGTACATCATTTAAGATTATTATATCTCTTTAATGCCGTACTGTCCTCTAACTTACAAGCTCCACAGGACAATCACAAACAAACAATCAATCAAAAATCCCCTGCTGCCCTGGCATCAATGTTGTCACTCTGTGACTGTAGAACAGAGTGGAACTGCCCTGTAATTGTTTACTACAACAGAGAGCCCGGTCTTTCTCCTGCCGCACAACTGAGGGTTTCAAACTGCTCACCTGTGGATCGCAGACTGATGCGCAAGCGCTCTATCGGCAGAGCTCTTTCCAATCCTTGCTTATTTGGCTCACTGCCAGTGCCTGGCACCTACTAGGCACTTGGTAAATATTGGTGGAAGGAATAATTTTACAAAAGTGCAACAAGCTTCATTTTTGTATCGCTTTCACAGGAGACATTCCTGTCTGAACACATTACATTATTTTCATAGACACTATTTCAAGTTCTAGGATTAAGGATGGATTGATCTTTAATCCGTACTGTGCCGCAGCTGGCCCTGTTGCTATAGGTCAGAATTGACTCAATAGCAGTTAAATTTAAGTTTGATATTCAAAAAGCATTTCTTCATTGAGGGAAAGATGAGTGAAGTTAAACGAAAAGATTATTGAGTTCCTGACTTCTTCCCGGTAGCTGAGTTAGTATACTCTAGGGGTTCATCTATAGTGGGGGGAGAGAGGGTATTTGATTACAGTTGCTTGACCTGTTTTCTAAAGAGCTTGTTTGGAGAAATCACACTTGATGTGCTGGAAGAATAGTCAAATTAGTTACATTTGCATAAAACAATTAATAGATTTCTTAACCTTCCCATGCCTTTCTTCAAAATGGGAAAAATGATAGAGCTTTTACTTGGAATGATTCAGTGGAAACAAGTTTGGAGTTTGTTTTGTTGTTGATGTTGTTTCGTTTATACGTTTATTCAATAAATGAAAAAGATAATACTTGAAAAGTGATAAGCTTAGTGCCTGACATACCAAGAGCATTCAATATATATCAGTCCTCATTGGTGAAATGTTCTGTTCATAACCTTTCCCATTTTTTGGATTGGATTTTTTTTGTTGTTGTTGTATTATTGAAATTTCCTATATATTCAGATTCTTATCAGATGTCATTGTCAAAGACCATTTCCCCAGAATGTAGGTTTTCTTTAAACACTTTTTGGTAAAATCTTTTGACCATCATATGTATTTAATTTTTATCTGATTTATCTTCCAGTTCATGTTTATACATTTTAATTGGGTTTCATGGAATATGTATGTCAAAAATTAAGTTCTGTGGTCCCTAGAAGGCCTGGTAGCATGGTGGATTATGGGTTAGGCTACTAACTTCAAGGTCAGCAGATTAAAACCACTCACCACTCTTCAAGAGCAATATGAGGCTTTCTGCTTCAGTGTTAGGCATGGTTCTCTAGAGAAACTAAACCAGGACACTTATGAATAGATTGATAGATAGATAGGTAGATAGATAGATAGATGGAATGTAACAGCTAATTAGTCCATGCAGCAGTACAGAGAATCATTTCAATTCACTCTTGTGAAATAGTTAATATACTGAAAGTCCTTCAATTCTCAGAGGAGGGGGCTTTGGTTCAAGGTCAAGGAAGCAGTCACTGGAGTCTTCTCTCAGGCAAAACAAGCAGAGTCTGCCCAAAGGATGGGTCAACAACAGTCAGTAGCATGGGAGCTTATAGCAGTAGGTCTGGATGGAATGTGGACTCAAGCCATAAAAGGCAACAGGATCCACCAGCCTCCAGCTCAGGGACATATGCAGTGTGGTGAAGCAGGTCTCAAAGGAGCTGTTAGGTAGCTAGAGGCAGAACTAGGGCTTGCCCCTCTACAAGCCAAAACCTCCTTCCCCCCTTACAGGAAGTTGGAAGCTGCTTAAGGGTGGAGGGTATGCACACATTCAGGTCTTTGAGGATGGAAGCCATAAACCTGGTGGGACCCCATTTAGGCCAGGTGAATTTAATTCAGCCAATGGGGTCTACCAGTGCGGTGGACCACACTTCCCATCAGGTGGGAGGGTGGGGGCATGGAGGCTGAAAAGCCAGTTTTTCTCTCTGACTCTCTCCCAGCAGCTCCCATATAGTTCAGCAAGGCTGGGCTGGGCAGCGGTTTCCTTGGCCTCAGGTTTCTACACGTGGGTGTGAAGTGCCCTGAGGGTGAAACGGTTTCTAACATAAAATTCACTTGGATCACAAACCAGACTTCCGTGTGAATTCTTTCTCCAGCAAAACCAAGGTATTTTGCCCACAAGAGACCAACAGAGCCTTAAGCTCTAGCCACAATCCACAGGTTGGCTTGACCCACAGGTAGTTTAGCACACAGGTTGAGGCCCAGAACTAGCTAAAGCAGCAGCAAGCTGGTCCAATCACCAGAGAGCAAGGATGGCCTCGCAGAGTCATTTATGTCTTTGCCCTCTCATCAAACTGTGACCTGATTAGTCTCTGCCCACATGTTCTTACTGGCCAGGTTGGCACAATAAACCCAACTATCACATCAATAAAGATTTACAGTCTTGGAAACCCACAGGGGCAATTCTGCTAAAGCAGCCGTTCTCAACCTGTGGGTCACCACCCCTTTGGGGGTCGAATGACCCTTTCACAGGGGTCTCCCGATTCATCACAACAGCAAAGTGACAGTGATGAAGTAGCAACGAAAATAATGTTATGGTTGGGGGTCACCACCACCTGAGGACCTGTATGAAAGGGTCGCAGCATCAGGCAGGTTGGGAACCACTGTGCTAAAGGGTCACTCTGCGTCGGAATGTACCGGATGGCAGTGAGGACGAGCTTAGTTTTAGCTTTCATATTTAGATCCGCAATCCATTTTACTTTAGCCTTCTGTGTGTGTTGTGACGTACGGATCCTGTTTTATTATTCAGATATCCGATTTTGGTAGCACCATTTCTGCAAGAAACGATCTCTTCTGCCCCCCATGAAATGGCCTTTGCTCTTTGTTGAAGGTCAGCTGTCCGAAGATAAATGGATTGACTTCTTTATTATCCATTCTATTCCATTTGGTATGTTTGTCATTAGATTCTCTTGATTCCCATGATTATGTATTAGGTTTTGAATATCTTAGTAAAATAATTGTGAGACTTTCTGATTTGTTGTTTTTCAAAATTGATTCAGCTATTCAAGGGCTTTCCCCTTTTCATATAAATTAGAGATTAATGTTTGGCTTGCTTTTTTTCCATTTTATCAAAGAACATTGTTCAGATTTGAATCAGGATTGACATATATGTACAGATCTCTTTGGGTGCCTGTTAAAGATTTTGACATTTCATATTTTACTTCGTTTAGTTATTCTCACCATCATTACCCCAAACCAGAACTTGGTTTAGAAAACTCCTTCCTGTTTTGATTCTAAAATTTAACTCTGTCTTTAATCCTATTAAAACGTCTCCTTCCCATTCAACTGTGGGAAATCAATTATGTATGCGCTGGGTTCATCAGGGAACTGGGAGACTCTAAATGAACAAGTCAATGGAAGAAGCAGATGACTTTTTGGCCTTTTATAAAGGTGGAGGGAAAAGAAAACGCAGGTTCTAAAAAGGTCTCTGAAAAACAATTATTTCCAGATGGATAAAATCGTCAGGACTCAGCGCTTATAAGGCTTATATTTCATCCCCAAATCCTACATGAGATGTTGAAGATCATTCAACCACATCGGTTTGAGAGGGGGGCTAGGGAGAGATTCAAGTGTCCCCCAAAGAAGCTTGGCAGAAGCTTGGCCATGTGATTTGGCTCACTGCTTTCCACCCTGCTGCAAATGATTAGTTTCCCCAGCACATGGCCATCTTTTTGCTTTTACTATTGATGCTCAGGGTGGTGGTGGCGGCGGCGGCGGTGGTTGTTTTTTAAAGCCTTATTCTTTTAAACTTCCTGTTATTAGAATATCCATGATTCCTAAGATCTGTTCTTGAATCCATATGATAAAAAGGACATGAAGATTGTATGTGACTAGACAAAGAGTAAAGGTCAACCTGATTACATATTAGAAATATTTCTTACGGCATGATCAGAAGCACTCTCCTGGGAGGCTTGTTGCAAAGTCAGTATTTGACACAATAACTCAGGTTCAGTGAAGGCATCTGAATTTAAACACCAGGTTGTTCTAATGCATTGGCATTTGAGATCCATTGATTCTCATGTGCATGTAAGAATTCCCATCCTCTCCTTTTGCCTCAAGGTAATTTCTCCTCATACTATTAAACAAAAACAAAAACCAAAAAAAGTAGAATCTAATTATGAAAGACTTTGTGGTCTCTCTTATTAATTTGTGTATTTTCTACTAAATACCTTTTAAGTTAATCAGAGAGTCTTCTTAAGTAATCTCTTGCTAAGCTATTATTTGATGATGATGACAGTAGAGTGTGTACAACACCAAGGGTTTGCACAAGCAAATATATGATCAGGGAGCGGCAAAGGGGTGGGTAAGGTTTGATTGTGTGTGACTCTATCACTCTTGCTTCCTCAGGTTTGACTTCCTGAGGTTTGATTCAAGACGTTCCCTTATGATAAGAAACAGGCATGCTGCGTGTATTTATTTATAAGCCTTCTCACTGACCCATCACACATTAGAAGTCACGCATGACCTGTTTTCATGAGATTTGAGGAGCAAGAGTTGAAAACAGTTAAAGAGAGAGGAAGGAGGACTTATAGAGTTCTTATTTGAGCTCTACTAGTTTCATGGTGATGCCTCAGAGGTTAATAAAAATGAGTTTAAATCTTCTGTCTGAAAAGATGCTCCTTCCTTTAAAACTCCAAGTAAGAGACGTGGCCACAAAGCAACTTCTTGTTGGCCCTCACTATGTGAACAGGTTTCCTCTAAAGAATTATGACCCTCTTTCTGGGTGGTTCCATTGCAATATATTTGTGACTTACAGTGAGCTCCCTGAGAGTAGTTTTCCAGCAAGTTGGCATACAAGGAACCTCCAAAGATGAGTGTCTTCCTACTTATTCTTGAAAGCCTACTGTTCTGTTTTGATAGTATCTTAATATCTTACAAAAGAGCCTGGAATTAATTAAATGTAAGGAAAGCAAATAATGTTCTATACACAATTGTGCAATAATGGCGATCTTTGAGTAGATTCTTGGATAGATTTGCAAGCTGAATGTGTGTAGGAAGGAGAGTGGTTTTGAGTATACCCATGAATATTTGTGGATTTGACAGAAGATATCTGCATAAGTGTCATCTGGACTAGACAAACATAAAGTTAGTCACCAAAAGACTAATTGCATCATCTTCTTTGTAAGAAATAGACAGCTGTCTAGCAACTGCAGTGGTGGCCAAGTAGGAGAGGAGGGGGAAAGAAGAGGACACTCTTCTTTGGGGAAACTGAGTCAGTTAGTGGTGTTGAGAAGACTTAGAAACTGAGAGTGGCGCTGGTGACCCAACATGATAAACACAACGACTGTCACCGAATTGTACACGTTATTGAACTCTGTGCGTGAGAAGTGTTCAGATAAAGCGTTGGCTTATCTACTTGATACAATAAAAACCAATACGTTAAAAAATATGTACCAGTATCATCTTCTTTTAAATGTTAAAATCTTTGGAGACAGGCATTATTTATGAGTCTACTATGTCCTCAGCATTATGTAAACAAACAGGCTACAAGGCAAACAAGACATGAGCCCTGCTCCCAATGTGCTTGGAAGCTGAGGCTGGCGTTGGACAAGAGGCAAGCTGTAACAACTTTCGACAGAACCAAGTCTGTGGACTACAGAAACTGCTTCCGGAGCTTCAAAGAGAAGCTACTGGAAATGATGGCACCTTGTAGCCTTGCGGGGTTTTGCCGGAGGGTGGGGGGTGGGGGGCAAGTGAAAGGACATTCCCTGCAGAGGAAGCAGCAGGAGGAACAAGGATTGGGGAGAGCCTGGCAGGTTCTGGAAATTAGCCAAGCCAAGAACCATGGATCTGAGAGAAGTTAAAACAATAGGCCTCAAAAGCCTGTTGCATCATACATAACCGGAAAGGCTCGATCTGTTTTCATCAAGGAAACTTCCTCTCTTCACTCTAATGCCAAGAAGGCTCTTTTGAAAGTTTGGAGAAAGAATTTTACTATGAAAAGAATTCTTTGCAACAGTGAGAATTAGTGGGTGATAAGGTTAGAGGCCAGCTGACCAGCTGGAGATGTCAGGTGACCACAAAGGCCTGAACTAACATCTAAATATGGGGACAGAGAAGGGATGGCTCCCCAAATACTGACTTGATGTAGCCAGTGGGCCTGAAGCGTGCTTGGCTCGGTTTCAGAGACAGAAACCTCGGGTGGTGTCTGGTTGAGAGGCATGGGGTTATTCACAGAGCGCACAGACGGAGGTGTGCTGGATGTATGGGGAAGAGGATGAAATTGGTTTCCTGCTCAACCCACATTTTTCTTAAATATATTGTTGTATTAGGGTCACATAGATACTTGCTTCGGTGACTTTTTATGCCTAGGCAGCACCTTTGGTTCTGTGTTCATCTTGCGTTATTGGCTTCTGACAGAGCCTGAAGGAGTGAGCGGCTCGGTGGGCAAGCCGGGAGCTGTCCGGCTTATATACAAGCTGTCAGTGCTGCCGCACGGAAGGCATTCTGCTGGGATGGCATTATTCCAGGTTGCAGCCCTCCCCCACCAAGAGAGTGATTGTCATCGCCCAGAGTGACACCTGAGGCTGGTGAAACCAGCCCCTGGAAGCTCTTCAGGAGCCTATTGTGAGCTGGCAACCCCCCCCCCCCCACCCCCCACCCCACAAAGCTCACACTGAAAATCCAGAAAGCAAAGATGTGGCTGTGTGAAATTTAGCAGCTAACTACACCCAGGCACCGCACTCCCTCGTCCCTCAAGCTGCCATTGGTCCTCCTCATTTGAGGCTCCACAGGCTGCAGTCAGGTGCAGATCTTGTTAGCCTTTTAGTCAGTAAATCCAAGGCTCTATTTTTCATTTATTACTTGATTTGTTTGTTGTTGTTTTTTAAAGAGAGATGGCCTGTATAGCCGAACCTTGAGACACATGTACCTAGCTCTAAGCTAAATTCCTTCCACTTTGTTATTTCAAGCTTTGGGCTCTGTTGAAGGCAAAGATGAATTGTAGTCTAGAGAGGAGAATCTTGCCAGGCACAGGGACTTCCTGGGTTTAATTAAAGTACTGAAATTGATGAGCATTGTAAATGACTTTCCAAATTGCCTGACAAAATGATTTCCACAGGTAACTCCTTAGTTTGCATAAAAATCCACGAAAGTAGCCAGTGCTTTGAAGTGAACCAAACGAACGACATCCTAACTGAGGCTAAGCTGGAATGGGCCTGAGATTTTAAAAATGACCATATATAGATACTCATTTTATTGGGGCTCGTACAACTCTTATCACAATCCATCTATCCATCCATTGTGCCAAGCATTTTTGTACATTTGTTTCCCTCATCAGTCTCAAAACATTTGCTTTCTACTTGAGCCCTTGGTATTAGCTCCTCATTTTTCCCCTCCCTCCTCACTCCCCCTGCTTCCCCATGAATCCTTGATAATTTATAAATGATTATTATTTTGTCATATCTTACACCGTCTCCCTTCACCCACTTCTCCACTGTCCATCCCCCAGGGAATAGGTTATATGTAGATCTTTGTAATCTGTTCCGCTTTTCTGCCTCACTTTCCTCCACCCTCCTGGTATCGCCACTCTCATCTGTCCTGAATTCCCTGTGTTTCCAGTTCCTATCTGTACCAGTGTACATCCTCTGGTCTAGTCAGATTTATAAGGTAGAATTGGGATCATGACAGTGGGGGGGGGCAGGGAGGAAGCATTTAGGAACTAGAGGAAAGTTGTATGTTTCGTCATTGCTACCCTGCATCCTGCCCGGCTTCTCCCCTCCCCGTAGCCCTTCTGCAAGGGTATGAAAAATGACCATATGTTGCTACAGATAGTTCCTTTCACTATAGTCCCCGAGGGAAACACAAAGCCTAACTTTGGATATGTACAAAATGTTTACAACCTTCTCAATTTAAGAAAAGTGATACAATTACACCTGGCTGAATTAATATTCATATTTAATATACCAAGCCAGTTGCCATTGAGTCTGCACCAGCTCATGGGGACCCCATGTGTGTCTGACCTGATTTTAGATGGACAGGCTTTCTTCTGAGTTGCTTCTGGGTGGATTCGAACAGCCAGCCTTCCAGCGTGCAGTCAAGGGCTTCCCTGTTTGCCCCACCCACGGACAACAAGTCAATACCGTTGAAAGTTATTTCTAAAGAAAGACAATTGAGACAGAGCATTTCAAAAAGGGGGACTAATTTGGTGTCAATCAAAGATAACAGACCCAGGACCTTTAAGGCTAAAGGGTTCCAGAAAAGAATGTTGTTGTGCACTGGCCCTTGCTTGGTGTTTTTGGTTTTCACTTTATTTTGTTTGGGCCATTTGTGTGTGTGTGTGTGTGTGTGTGTGTGGTTTATGTTTTTTAGCTAAAAATGAAGGTTTTTACATCAATGATTTGAAAAATTTAAATGGGCATGGGGTATCTCTTTTTGTTAGTTTAATTAGTTTCTTTATAAAGTTAGTTTTATTAATTAGTTTCTTTATAAAATGATTTAGTAGCTCTTCGTCTGATAGTTGCTTTGCCCGTTTCATGAGCTAATGGGCCAATTTGTGGAGCCAGATCCCCCAAAATGGAGTGGTACTAGAACTTTGTCTTGATGAAGCAATTCAGAGAATGTTTGGGAGGAATGAGGCTGATTCTGAAGGGGGTTAGGTTTCTCCCTAAACAAACAAGGGGTTAAAAAGAGCAAGGAGCAAAGGGCTGGTGGTTATGAGGCTCTCGGGGCAGATCTCCTCCATTCCATCGGGTCTGCCCCTGTTAAGCTTGCTCCTTTCACTTCCTATGGTGCTGCTGGGTGCTTGTGAGGGAGCCCCATACCTAATGCTCCTCCTCGTCCCACCAAGAGCCATTTGCTATGTCACCCAGCGATCAACATAATGAATAAATTGAATTTCATTAATGAAGCTGCCACACTGTTGAAATGATCATAGACTGCCTCCCCCCTTGAATTTCAATCAGCCTGCGAATCCCCCCTTCTCCCTTATGTGTGATCTACAGCTACATGGCGTGTTAAAGGTCTTCAGAAAACAGTAAGTGTTGTTGGATGATGGTGGTCTCCTATGATATGTGTATAACTCGTGCTAACATTAATGAGTGTTTGTCATGGATTAGTAAGAGCGAGACCTCTGCTATGAAGGTCAGTAAGGAAGACACAGGACAGTGATTCAGCGGCCTTCTATGAGCAAATAAGGTCAATGACTTGAGTCATAGGCGAATATTCTGTCGCATTAAAGAAGAGAAAAACTACTTAAAGGGATCTGACGTCATGAGAACCTGGGGAAGGATGGAAAAAGACAAGCACCTCCCCTGCAAGTCTTCTTATTCAAGAGTAAACAGAAAGGAAGCCAGTCCTGTGTGAAAGTGCTCCCTGGTTCCCAAACCTCATGAATGTATGCTTGGATGGGGGCAGGGAGAGGAGGGCGGTGAGGGGACAGAGATGTCCTCTCCGGGAAAGTTTATGAACAGTGCAGAATTAGGGTTCGATGATCAGGGGTGGAGGGAGAAGCTGTGATTCCAGCTAGAGGAGTCCGTGGGTCCAGGCTTATCCCGCGTCCCTCAAAGGACCCTTGAAGAAAATGGAGATCTCCTTCCTAAAATCCCACCACTGCTAAACCCTAGGAAGGACCGCTTTCCTCAGACACATGAGGGGTTGCACAGGTTCCATATGTGTGTGCATCCCATCATTTGCCTGGTTAGCAAATCCTCTCTCGGGGCTCGTCCAAATCGCCTGCAGAACTAGACGTCATCTGTGTTCCCTAGCGGGCTCACCATATCAGAGGGATCTTGCTCGAATCGCTTCCTCAGAGCTGGTTTTGTTTGTTTTTAATATAATGGGGCTCTGAGAGTCAGCTGAGTTTGGTCACCCTCCTGGCTGGGAACTGTGGCTCTATTTTCAGCCAAACAACAGACAGGTCTGTAACGGGAATACTAATGCTGTAGTGGGGGGGGGGTGCATACATGAAAATAAATGACCCTTTGGGATCAAGGGACGACTTAGAATAATTGATTATTTGGGAGCAAGGAAAGAAAATGGAATAGAAACAGGAAATACAGGGGTGAAGTGCGATAAGTGATGTTATATCCGGTGATTGCAACAGAGGATATAAAGCAAAATGTGCCTGAACTGATGAATGTAAAACTGATGATCTATTCTGTCAACCTTCACCCAATTCATTATTTTTTTTTAAGTTAAGAGCTAGAAACAAACAAAAGCATCGCCAGGGGGTCCATTCCAAATCATATTGACCCTCTAACACAGGATCTCCAAGACCGTAAATGCTGGAGAAGCAAACTGCCTCATCTTCCTCCCGCAGAGTGACTAGCGGATTTGACCCACCAACCTGTCTCTTGGCAAGCCAGCCACTGCCACCACCACTGCATCACCAAGCTTCCTGAAACTCCTTGCCATATGGATGATGAATGCGAATTAGCTACTCAGCTTATCCATCTCATGAAGTTCACCTTCTGTTCGCTGGCATTTCCTTAACGTGGAGTAAACCTGAATGTTGACTAGTGCCTAGCTCCCTTCACAGCGAGCCACTGTGATGCTGGGTGCTGAGTGACTTCAAGGAAAATGCCGCTGCCCTTCTCTTCCCTTGAAAACTTAAACGAGGGGACGCTTTGCCTCCAGAGAGGTCTTTCATGGGCTGAATGGTCTTTCAATTGCAATTGACAGAGTGCTTCGTGAAATGCTATATTTAGGAATCATTGTGCACCTCTGTCAATTATCTCCGTTTCCCTTTCTTTTCCACAAGGCAGTGTTTCCATGGAAAAGGCACACTTGTTGCTTAGGAGACGGTCCACTCCTGTCGTCTTGCTTATTCTTCCCCTGTAGGCCCAGACAGGTTTGGAATATCATTCACAGTTGCTGTGGAGACTATTATGATGTCAGAGGTATGAAACGGTTATTGAAGGTGGTGACTTAGCAGCTGTATCTTATGAAAGAACGGTGCACACGCTCGTACTAACATGTGTGTAGACAGGAATACACGTGTGTACTGCTACAATGTTCAGGATTCCTTGAGATGCTATTATGGCACTTTTGGAAGGAAAAGGTGCACCAAGCTTTCTTTTGACGATTTAGGAGAACTTAGATCCAGTGTCAGAGAGGCTGTTCAGCCACTGAAGAGGAAGAACGATGTACAACTTCTCTTACATAAGATGCTGACTAAAGCTCCAGCACCTGGTACCAGAGCCAATTAATCCATAGCATGCACCCCAATCTTTCTCTCGGGCCGGTTATTCTTTATTAAGCAGTATAACTGGAAATGAGTCGAGATGGACTAGCAGTGGGAGAATTCAAGTACTAGTAACTGAGCTAGAAATGTCACTCTGCTAAAAGGAGAATGAAAGAAAGGAGACCAGCAGTTTACTGAGCGCTCACTGTGTGCTGGGCTAGGACCCCCTGTCTCTCTTCTCCTTATTCTAACCATCTTCTGCTTCCACACAGCCAGCCTCTCACTATGCTCCAAGTTCTCCCGTTCCCGGCCCTTGTTTCCCAAGCCCACGGGATGGGACTCGTGGACCATCACTTTCGTTCTCTTTTGGGCTCAGCGTGAGAAGCTCATTTGCTACGTGTGTATCAGAATTAGCAGGGCGCTGATAAGCAGAGATTCTCAGGCTCCCATCTAAAGGCGTTGATTCGGAAGATGAAGACAGTAGCCCTGGAGTCTCGTTTTCAGCAAGTCCCCTGAGTAACACCGATGGGATGTCAGGTACTAGAACACAAATCGATGTTCATTTCCTCTTCCTCCTGTTCAATTCACTCATCGACTGCTCTGAATCTACTATTTCTCATGCTCACTCCAGTGAAACATGTTTGCCAGGATAGTCCCCCTTCCTAATTGCTGAGAGCAGCGGACACTTTGATCCCTATAGAACACTGGACTGGCAAGCCATCCCACCTTGACCTCTGTCTGCCCTCCTTGGGCCCCCATGACATCATGCTCTCCGTATCATCCCTTGGGCCTCTCCGCAATTCCCTGGTGATATCCTCCACGGATTCTATTTCCTTGTACTACCCCTTGCAGACTGCTTTCCTCAGACTAGCGCAATCAGCCATCCAATCCCATTACCCTCCAGACTGGGAAGAATTGTTTCCATACTCTCTGCCGTTGGCTGGATGCTGACCCACAACGACCCTGGAAGGCAGGGTAGAACGTCCCTGAATTTCTGAGACTGTGTGCGGGAGTAGAAAGCACTGTCTTTCTCCCCCGGAGCAGCTGGTGGTTTCGAACTGCTGGCTTTGCAGATCACAGCTGAAGTTATAACCACTAGGATACCAGGGATCCATTGTCTCCAGACTTATGGCTTCATTGCCATAGATAGGTTAATAACATCCCCATGTCCCTACAACCTTCCTTCACCATCTCTTACCTGCTCTCCAGATTCATGCATGTGAGTGCTGGGCATACATGTCTGGACCCCCCATGAGCTGCGTAGGCTTAACTCATCTTAAACCAGACTCATCACACTCCCGCTAAGTCCCTCAATGTATGCTTTCCCCAGCAGGGCTCTCACTAACCGTGCCTGAAGCTGTAAGTCACTCTTGTTTCCTGTTTCCCATCCCAACATTTAAAATGTACGAATCCTTTCAGCTTTCCTCTGAAAGGTTTCTTCAGTGCGTGTCTTTCTCTGCCTCAGCTATGACAGCCTTCTAACACGCTATCCCAAGTACCTAGCAGTCATTGTATGTCTCATGTCCCACCACGCCTATTGGGGGCTTAGCTCCAGGAAGCTAGGAAATATGGCTTCTTCATGCAGAATTCCTAGCATCTCGCTGAATGCTTGGTGGGTAATCAATAGCCCCCAAACCCCAGAGGCATGGCCATCAATGGATTCCCACTCAAAGCTACCGTGTAAGATAGAGGGGGACTCTGCCCCCAGAGTCCTCAGGGCCGTCCATCGTGACAGACGGAAACTGCTGCGTCTTTCTTGTCTCGAGTGACTGGTCAGGTTTGCGTTGCTGACCTTTTGATTAGCAGCTGAGCACTTTAGCCACTGCACCACCAGGGCTCAGAGCTGCTCGTCCGAGTTGGCTGAATGAATACGCGAACCATCTAGCTCATGGCTTCTTTGGAAAGCCTTCCTTAGCGTCAGACATGTAGTGGTGAGTCCAAGAGCTGGAGTCTTTCCAACCTAAACACCAGCAGCTGGCTCCTCGTTGGTATTAAGTCTAGAGTTTGGCCAATTTGTTTCCCTCTTTCGGGACTTCAGCGCCAAACTGGGTCAACTGAAATCCTTCCATCCCAATGAGCGAGCCAGCTATTTCATTTAAAACGTACCTTTCCTTGGCTTCATTGCTCTGGGTTCCTGCTTTCCAACAACTTACAGAGACCAACGCCTTCTCTCCTAATCTATTCAGAGTAGCCGATAATGCTTTTGAAGCCGCCGTCCAGGCACTGATTAACCAATTGTTGCCTGTGCACACGCCCTCGCTCCAGCTCCCTGGCCAGAAACCCTTTGCCATGTGGCTTGGGTCGTCTCTGTCTTAAAGAGGCACTGATGGCTGTCCTCTCCCAAAGCCTGGGCTTTCCCTGTTGGATCTTTTACAAAGTGGGAATATTAGCTGCCGTCAAATGTCATTGAAAGACTAAAGCGAGTGATTCCGCTCATCCTCAGCATTAGAACCCTCCAACACGGGAACCCGGCTGCGATTCCTGCGTTCAAGCACACCTGCAGTCACCCCGGCCTGCCCGTGAAGCCGTGTGTGTTCCTTAGACCAGGGATCTTCAAACTTTTTAAATAGGGGCCAGGTCACTGTCCCTCAGACTCATTAGAGGGCCGGACTATAGTTAAAAAAAAAAAAAACTATGAACAAATTCCTATGCACACTGCACATATCTTATTTTAAAGTAAAAAAACAGACCAGGCAAAAACACCCGGCGGGCCAGATAAATGTTATCAGCGGGCCGCATGTGGCCCGCGGGCTGTAGTTTGAGGATGCCTGCTACACTGTGATGGATGAAGAAAGGCCTGGTGATCAATTTCCAAAAGTCAGCCACGGAAGCCCTGTGGAATACAATGGCCTGATCTGCAGGGGATCTTGGTGATTGTGGTCTAGGCAGCATTTCATTCCACTGAGTATGGGCTGGCCATGAGTCGGGGCCAATGCCCAGGCAGCGAACAACAACAACATGCACAAACAGAAACTGTACCTTCCAGCATCAAGCGCTTGCCCAGTGAGCTGTTGACTGGGGAGCATGGAGATCTTCCAAGGTCTCTGAAATGATGGCAGCCACCCAACCTCCCTCGAGTGCCACCTGCCCCTTTTAAAGTCAGACATATTTTTTCCCATTCTTACCTGACTAAGAGCGTGTGTATAAAGAACATTTATAGTTCTGTGGAGCAAATGTGTCACCTTAAGGAAGTGGCCATGGGTGATTGGTGACATTGAAAGACTGTGTTAACGGTTCCTGTTTTTAGGATCCTATTTGCAGCATTTTTCTTTGCTTCAAGCGATCCTTGATGAAAGCTCACCAACATAAAACATCTGTGAAGACTTGTACGGTAGTTTGTTGCCTAACTTACCATGCAGTAAATATAGCCACACTAGCAAGACCTTGACTCGCCATGCTAATGAGGACCAGGCATGGTATGGATAACTTAAATCTACAGATGATACAAGAATCTCAAGCCAGTCGATATTTTCTCTCTCTTATTGCTGTCAAGCCGGCAGGCATTTGAATTTCACATCCCTTTCCTCGCCAGCACACTCATGAAAGGCGCTAATGAGAGGCAGAATGGCCAACAGGCAGGCGGGTTACTGCAGAGGGAGCTGTAGCCAGGGATGTGCACCGGCAACAACTGGATAATCAGCGCCTGCAAATTGGCTTCAGAAAGCATTTATTAAACTCGTCTCAACTGCTCCTGAAGGTTAGGCAGTCATTTCAACTCACCACATACTCGCTGAGGTCTCCTCAGGGCTCGGTCATGTTCAGGGCAAAGCACGAGCAGGGCGGTGAAGAAGATATGCATGTTGTGACTGTACACAACCCCCTCGACTAGAACACAGTCCCTGGTCAGCATCAGATGACAAGTGCAGTGTGCTGCAGGCTCAGGTGGGAGGCAGAGACGCATTGAGGGGACTGCACCTACTGGCCTGTAAATGTGTTCTTTCAGACTTGGCTGTGGAGGTGTAATCAAAGGTTAATACCTATTCTGGGCCTTGGGTCACAAGGAAACACTTCTGCGTTCCTCAATCTTTGGAGAAACACATGCCTGTGAGTACAGGGGAGCAGTGGGCTCCTGAGAACATGTAGCTGGTCTTGCTGTTTCTGAAGCAGGGTCTCGTCATCAGTGGGGCATTGTCACCTGCACTTATTCATTGTATTTTTTTCTTTTATTATTTTGTACTGGCTACCTGTACTGTTAATAATGAACCAAAGTTTTTGATTGTTAGCCCAATAAGCTACCTCGGCCATCAGTGAGACCTTTTATCTTTACTGATGGTGAGAAGCTTGTTGTGTAAGGAAGCAAGAAGCTCATTTTATGAAAACGTTTATTGCAGCAGGCTGTGACGGTCTGCTGTAGTGATTTTCCCACAGGAGTATTTTTAATCTACAGCACATTCAAATATATTTAATAATAAGCCATATCATGAGAGGATTCTACTTTATTATTAAAATATCAGGAATCCCTGTCTGATGAGGTCGCCAGCATTAGACTTTCATTATATAGAGAGCAAAGAGGCTCTTCGGCTTCGACTCAGGGTGTAATTTTTTTTAATTATTTAAATTGACTTTGAAGCACCTTCCAACCATTTGTTCAACATTTAAATTCCTCAGAATGCCTGCTGTTTTCTCTCTAATTTTTGACATGATTGTCTTTCTGGAAACAGAGCTGCTATTTAACTCAGCTCGTCCTGAACAGAACTTGATTATTCCCTTTTGATGATGCTGGAATGCCTTAAAGACTCAGTCTTTTGTGTTTAGAGAAGATTAATGTATAGAAGGAAAATGATCCATCTTACAACTCAAAAGAAATATTTCAATGTGAAATGGCCATACTTTCTTTCAGAAGAGCAGACTATGGGCCGTTGGGTGTTCCAAAACAAAAGCATATGAGGGAAACGAAGGCATCCACGTGTCCGTGCAAGGGCCTCCCTCCTTCAGCAATGCAACGGTGGCCTGTGAGTTTGGCTTGATCGATGGTTGGAAGAAGAGAGTTCAATTACAGACTTGTCATGATTTTATCCACAACCAATAATCTGGATAGGGCGCTTCAAGAAATTCTACTGCTTTCAGTCATTATATCTTCTTAAAGGTCTCATGGCCACGGGACCAAGAGTGGTTTGAGAAGGTGAGGCAGATTGTAGACAAGTACAGTCATCCTGAATGCTGGACAGTGAGTTTTAGCAGCAGCCCCAAACATCCTTGGGCACTTACTAGACGCTGAGAAACAAAGGCGCAACAATAAAAGAGAAATCGATGTGTTATAAAGAAAAGATAATAAGGTCAACAAGATTCATAACAGCTGTTGGGCTTTCTATTGAGCAGCACAGGATGGAATTTATTGGAGACTGCTTGTCCTGGGCTTCAGACTTCCGATCTCTTTGTGAGCCTGTTCCCCCCCCCCCCAAAAAAAAATAGATGGGGACAATTCAGCAATGTCCTTTGCACTGTTAGCTTCTCCCATTTCATTACTCTAATGACTACATGATTTCTCCCCAATTATTTATCTTGGCTTGAAATATCAATAAGGAACCCTGGTGGTGTGGAGGTTAAAGTATTTGCCCATCGACAGAGTAAGGCCAACAGAGGTAAAACAAGGCAATCTGGTTCCGTAAAGATTGTAGCCTTGGAAAGCCTGTGGTGCAGTTCTGCTCTGTTCTAAAGGTTCACCATGAGTCTGAATCCACTGGGCAGCAGCAGGCTTTAGAAAGAGCCATAGCAGTCTTTCTTCATGGTTGGTCTGGTCTGTCCTCCCTACTGATAGTCCGACTATCACTGAGAACTCAATGTGTGCCAAGACATCTGCAACTCCATCTCGCAATTGCTTCCAGCTTGCCCGCTTCTGAGATCAAAGCTTCAAAGCACTTAGCTATAACAAATTTTCCCTCAACAAACATTCTGATCCAAGCATGATGATGACAGAGTCCGGGTCAGAATGGAAGGGGTACAAAAATATACACAAATGGAAAGACACAGCCCCGGCAGTCATCAAGCTACCAGTCTATTGGATAATATAGGGGTGAGGTGGGGGTGGCGGTGGATGATGGAAAAAGTACCAAGCATCTTGGATATTCCTTCTCAAAGGGCCAAATATGATTTAGGGTCATCCACATCCATCATCCTGTTTCACAGAAAAGAAAATGGCGAATAAGGAGTCAGGACGCACAGTGATTATGCATTGAGTTGCTAAAATCAAGGTCAGCAGTTGGAAACTACCAGTCACTCTGCTGGTAGACAGGTCTTTCTACTCCTGTAAAGAGTTATAGTCGGACATTCACAGGGGAAATCCTACAGTGTCTATGAGTCGGTTCTACCCTATCCTACAGTGTCACTATGAGTCGGTTGACTTCATAGCAGTGGTTAGTTGGTTTGGGGTTTTTTTTCTTTTCTTTTTTTTTGTTTGAGTTTTGTTCCACTAACAAAACAATGTTATGGATTGACTTGTGTCCCCCCAAAAAGGATGTGTCAGATTCCTGTCTTTTGTACCTGTGAATGTGCTCCTGTTTGGAAATAAGGTTTTTCCTATTGGTATAGAAGAGACCATACTCAGTGAATGGTAGGTGCTAAGCCTACTTCTTCATTATACAAAGATCGAGATAGACAAAGGGATGGTGTGGGGTGGGGTGGGTGCCCTTGAAGACCTATCTTTAAGCAAGGGAACACAAAGGGTTTCCAATAGACACCAGACACTAGCAGAGAGACTCACAGAAAAATGGACAGAGCTGAGACATTAGCTTGGACTATTAACCCCTGGCACAGTGAGAAAAGAAACTAATCTTCTAGGTTTAAACAGCACTCAGACAGTGTACCCTGCCTCCTATCTTCCTGAAAAGAGAATATTAATTGTTCTCCCTTTTGCTATAAACAATCTTAACAGCTCTGATTGGTTCATGGTTAAAGTACTTGGCTTTTAACCAAAAGGTCAGAAGTTCCAACCTACCAACGGTTCCATTGAAGAAAGATGGGGCAGTCTGCTTCCTAACGATTGTAACTTTGGGTACCTGCTAGGGCGATTCTACCTTTGCCATGTATACCGCCTCCGGGTCTCTGTGAGTCAGAATTAACGTGACTGCAGTGGGTTTGGGATTAGGGGGCATTATAAGACATTTGGACCATGAGTGGCATTGAAATCGCAAATGCTTTCCTGGCAAATAGCAAGACAATTTCACTTCCACTGAACAGTTGAGTAGCCTGAGGTCTGGCAGGAGCATACGTGCAGAGTGGTAGGCACTTTATGAGCGTTCACCTCCACGTGGTTATGAAAATCTCCCAAGAAAATCAAGAGCAAGGTAATTGTGAATAATGGGGTTTATCTTCCCTCGCTGAGCTCTTGAATATTTTCTATACCATGGAAATGATTCTAACTCTATCATGTGTCTGGATAATGGCATCTTCTCATTATGCACGGGGCTTTGTTTTTAAAATAAATGAGCTATCATGTCAGGTATAGAGAGCTCCTAGAAATAAATTCAAATCTCAGCAAAAGCTGCATGTAGTTTGAAGATTACTTTTTTTTTTGTCTTCCTAGGCTGCATATCCTTCCTTTAGGTGACAGGTACTATTGATATTTGGAAAGCCCATGTACAGTGATCCATTGGTGAGATGAATCACAATCATGTGGAAATACTAATCTCACCATGTGAATTTCATTGACTTTCATTTTCTATAAATGGAGCTCACTGTAATGCCATCTCAAAAAGTTTAAAGGTACTCTTTGGTCAGACTGACCAGTTCAGGTTTTCATGTTAAAATTAGTGATATTAAGTAATATGGAGGTAAGAGAAGCATGTATATGAAAGTAGGCATATAACACTGAAATTAGGTGTTGTTTCACAATTAGAGATCATAATGAGCATGATCGTTAATCAAATGCAGTCAGCAGTCTTTTTTTGTTGTAGCTAGGTGCCTGCGCATAGCAACCCTACGTAGCACAGAAGGAAACATTGCCCAGTCCTGTGCCATCCTCCCAATTGTTGCTAAGTTCAAGCCCCTTGTTGCAGACACTATGCCAATTCATCTCATCCAGAGCCTTCCTCTGCTTCACTGCCCCTCCACTTTACCAAGCATGATGTCATTCTGCAAGGACGGATCTCTCCTGATAACCTGTCCAAAGGACATAAGACTAAGTATCGCCCTCATTGCCTTGAAGGAGGATTCTGGTTGTATGTCTTCTTCTAAGACAGATCTGTTTATTCTTTTGGCAGTCCATGATATTTCCAATATTCTTCACCAGCATCGTAATTCAAATGCACCCATTCTTCTTTGGTCTTCCTGATTCAATGTCCAACTTCCACATGCATACGGCGCCATGGACACCACCATGGTTTGGGTCAGTAACATCTTTTCAGGAGTCTATTAGACCCTTTCCCCCCTCTTTGGGGGAATCGATGCTCTTGTTTCCATATCATTTGGCCTTGACTAACATCTCAACTGTATGCCATTGTGATGGCCCGTTTTGATGACATCTCACAGAAAATTCCTTTACCTCTAAGTGACGTAAGCTATGTTGTGTCGGAAATTTGGACTTTGTGGCATCCAGACTTCTGAAATGAGGAAAGACATATTCGTCATTGTGAATTTAAAATCTGAAACGTGCTCCCTTCCCCCTCTTCTACATATCTGGACGTGCTGTGGACTTTACAATTCCATCAGGGAAACTGCCTGCCTCACACCAAATCTCAGGGCCAAGAAGAGCTTTCAGAAGCTACGGAGGCACCTTGCCCCTCTAAATTTAGAGGTTTGGATTGTTTGCATGGAGAAGTAACTAAATCTTGACCAATTAATTGAAAGGAGCATCCCTGATTCCCAGTACCCTTTCTCCGAAATACCAACATGCCTTTAAAAAGAAGCCAAGTGAAAACTAACCCAACAGTGACAGTCATCATGTTTTAGACGGTCCTGGTCAGTGAGTCGGTATCTAGTTCTTAGATCTCTACCAGCCAGCTGTGTCTAACGAATAACGTATGTATCCCATAGCCAAACACAACAGGGCATTTCACTCCCTCTATGCCCATATTTCTCCATATTAATGCATTCATTAGTTATAATGTGGCGACTATTGATGCGAATAGCCAGAGGCACCAACAGATTAATTAAGTCAAGTTGCCTTCCAGACCAAATTCCCTCTTGCTCAGAAAGCAGCCCACTCACTAGCCCCTCCATAATATGGAAAGTCAGCCTGTGTGTGAGAGGTTAGAAAGAATGACCACGGCATCTTTTAGAGGAGCTGTAGGTTTCGTATCCACCACACTAAAGCAAGGTTCCTGGACTGCACCTGCAGTTAATGTCCACCATTCTCCTTATGTTGGGGATCCATGCAACCCAGGCACTCTAAACGTAATAAATTATGCTGGGAATCCATAAAGTCCGAGTGCTCTAAACTTAATAAAGGAGAGAAAGTTGGACATCATGGCTTCCCTTCCACAATGGGCTCAGGCGCAGGAACAATTATAAGGGTGTAGACGGACTAGGGCCATGCTCCAGTCTGTCGTGCAAAGGGTCGCTATGGGTTGGAACCATTTCTATGGCACCTAACAATAACCAGGAGTTGGAATGCCATGTAAGGAAAACCGCAGTGTCCCATCAGTCTCTATAAAGAGTACTGCAGTGTTGTTGTGGGAAAAGAAGAAGTCACTGTAGTGTACTTGTCTCGCTGTTTGAGATCCCCATCCCGTGTCCTCTCTGTTGGGAGCCATGTAGTGTCGGAACCTTGTCCTGGGCAATGTATCTGAGGATGGAAAGCCCACCTTTGCAGCAGAAATATTGCAGAGCTGTGTGAATCTTCTCAAGTGTGAGGGTGAGTTTGCAGATTCTGGGGGGCCTTCCAGTTCTCCTGGTGTTGCGTTCGTCTGTCATCTGCCTGCCTGTTGTGGCATTTATTTACCAGCATATTCGATTACTGTTGACAATCCTTAGTTTTTCACGTGCTACAATAGATTTTTTTCTCACTCTGAACCACTTTCCAAAGTGTTTTGTTTATTTGATTGTCTTAATTTCCAATTGGGAGTAGAAATTTAATGTATTTCATAGACTTACAGGAAAGAGCTTAGAAATACATTAAGAGTCATGAACTTGGCATTGGAGGATGTCATGATGGGCTCAGCCTACCTTTCCCAGGCTCATTTCCTGATGCCTTACTTCCAAGCACTGCCCTCAGGCTATGCCAGCCATGACCTCAAACATGCCTGAAAGCTGCCACCTTCATATCTTCCTTTCTGCGATGCCCATCGCCCCAACCCTTCTTGTCCATTTCCCACTCATCCTTCTCATGCTTCCTAGTTCCTGTCAGTCTTCATGGACGTACTGTTCTTTTCCTTGTCTTTAAGTGTATTGGGGCACTGAATTTTGAAGCTTTACGCCAAGTTCTTCTAACAGGTTATGAGTACGCAAAACAATCCCACACTGCTTTCAGGCTTGCTATGTGCCACTGTGGGTCAAGCTCTTTGCAAACAGACATCTGTGGTCAGAGATCTGTTTCTCCTGCTTATTAGTCACTTTGCTTCACAGAACTTGAGGGTTTTTTTAAAAAATGAGAAATGATGATAAATGTGTCCTATGATTTACATATGTTCATAGCAAACTAGAACATACACATAAAGGGCTGAGCCTGGGGTCCGAAACAGCAAATGCTCAGTCACTTAATTTTGACCACACTGACTATGATTCTCTGGCTATTAGTAGAACAGGTAAGAAAAATAGGAGTACATTTTATTCTAAATGCAAATACATACAAATAAGGACCTGAGTTATAAAAAGTCCCTATGTATGAAAAGGCCCTATGTCCTTTTTGTGTAGAGAGAATACTACATAATCATCTCTAATATTATTTTTCATATTTCTTTTGGTTTAATTACTTTAAGTAGCTAAAATTCTTAAGGTAGCCTAATTTTTCCTAACACTTAAGAATTCTTTGTACTCTGTATTTTTTATCCTCAGTTCTTATTTTCCATTTATTACCACTGTTCTTGTTTCTTTCCTCCATACATAGTAAGAGGTCAATACAACTGACCAAAGGGTCACACACAGTTCCTCTTGTGTTGAACTTCAACGTGCAACTGGAGATCAGGGAAGATTTAGATCCCAAGTGGCAAACAGGATGCTGTCAGGTGTGCCGTCGGTTAGTTCCCGCTCACAGCCACCCTGTGTACAAGAGAACAAAGCACGGACCGGCCCTGCACCTTCGGCACGAACATCGCTGCCTTGGAGCCCCTTGTTATTGCCCGTCTACCTCATGGAGAGTCTTCCTCTTTTCAAATGACACTCTATAAGCACAATGTCCTTCTTCAGGGTCTGGTCCCTCCTGGGACCGTGTCCAAAGAAAGCTCACTATCATCACTTCCGAGGATCGTTTCTTCTAGACAGATGTTTCCATTCTTCCAGGAGACCGAGGTACATTCAGTATTTTCCACCAACATCAGAATTCAAAGCCATTGATTCTTCTCCACTCACGTTAATTTCCCAGCTTTGCACATGTGGCCATTGAGAACACCCTGGCGGGCCAGGAAGTCAGTTCAGATTCATGGCCACTCCATGTGTTCAGAGTGGAACTGTCGTCCTCCTAAGGAGTTTCAATTCCCGTTTTTTTCCCCCCCGAAATAGATCACCACACCCGTTTTTGGAAGTGTCTCTGAGTGCCTGGAGGGGCCAACCATTCAGTTATCAATTAAGCACACTCATTAAATGTCCGAACTTGGGGATTTTATATATATGAGTATTTATACATGAGTATGTGTGTGTGTGTATGTGAACTTCAAAATGTCTGTGGAAAAATCGAATGAAAAGATAATGAAATTTTTCTACTAACATTTTGTAGTCCCCCCCACACCCAAAAATATACACATAAATGTATATACATACGTGTTATAAACATACACTAAACTATTTTAGTACTCCAGCAATTAAGTTATATATTAGTAGAGCTTTAACATGTTTACCAGACATGCTGCTCTGCTCTCGAGTGGATTCCAAAACATAGGACCCTATAGGACGGAGTATATCTGCTCTCTTGGGTTTCCAATGCTGTAACGCTATATGGGAACAAAACACCTCGGACAAACTGGTGGCTTTAAACGGCTCCCCTTGAAATTAGCAGCCCAAGTCGGAACCCAGTTGGTAAGAGCTGCTGATTCTCTTAACACAAAGTACTACTGAAATTCTGAGACCTGTATAAAACAGCATTGAGAGAAGATAAATAAGCTTAAGGAGATTGACTTCTTGTGAAAGTCCTTTGTCCAACCTGGGACACTATATACAAATAAAATAAATAAAATAAAATAGGACAAGCGAATGTGATATGGCTATCTGAAAAGGGGCCTGTGGATCTCTTTTGCATTACCTTGGTGAAGCCTAAGGAACTGACCCCACACAGTCACAGGTGCACAGAGAAGGGAGAACACCTGCCTGAGCTGCCAGGGTCTCCCGACTCCTCCTCTTTCCCGTCAGTGCCTTGCCCGTGGTGGCACTGGGTCCTCTGGTGCTGTGACAAGAAGAAATCCTGGGCTGGAACATGGACAGCTGATCCTCTCCTCGCCATCAGCAAAGCCCAGCAAGTTGGCAGGGGGCATCAGCATCAGGACACGGTGCTGATGCAGTTTGATATTTGAACCTCCAGTGCAAAAATGGACTGTCGTCTCAATTATTGTCCAGACTCTACACAACTGCTTGACTGGCAGGCAGCCTACTCTGCCAGGAAGACACAGAAAGGGTCTTTGGATTTCATCCTAACCAGAGATTCAGACTGCATTTAAATCAGCAGGAAATGCTCATGATTCTGCGGAGATGATTGCTATGACATTTCCCCTTTAATTCGTATCTTTAAACGGGAACCAATGAGCTGCTCCTGCCTATCAGGAAGTTGGCTGGACATTTCTAGAGAGCACTGAGACACACAGGCTTCTCGCTCTTTAGGAAAGCCTTCGGTTGCAAGGCATGACAGACAATGTCGGGGCTGCCGCTTCCCTCTGCCTTTCTCCCTGACATTCAGCCAGCAACAAGTCTTCCCCTAGGTCACTACAGTCCTGGGGTCCTCCCATAATGGAAACTCTTAAAAGTAACTGCCCCGCTCACTCCCTGCAGAGGAGAACAAAGTCCACCAGGAAGTCTGGTGGAGAGAGGAACAAAACTACGCCTTATTCCATGCCAGAAATTGCTGCGCTGCTCCTTGATCTGCATGTTCTCATTTGATCCCCATGGTAACCCTGCGAGGTGGATATGATTATGTCTGAGTGTGCCAAGTTTCAAAGAAGTTGAGTTACTTGAAGCTTATGTGGACCACCCTGGAACTGGAACTTGTGCCCACAGACTCAAATCTTTGCTCTCCTAGCCACACCAGGTTGCAGGTTAACCCCAGGCCGGTGCTACCCCCCTAATTTGAATTCTGATCCCCCGGGTCTGCACCCAAAGAGACAGACATTTGAAATGCCAACCAGCCAAGCCACTCCAGAAGCCCTGCATGGATCCACCCAGACACAAAAAATCCTGCTTAGGGGCTTCAGCCGGAGACCCGGTGCCGGGTCTGGAAGCAGCATCGGTCTGTTACAAGACCTGGGTATGCGCCTTGTTTAGGCGACTCCCTTGCTGTGGAACTTTGGACAGATGCTCCATCTCCTTGGTCCATAAGCTCGGCGCCTAGTAGGAACTATTTAAATGGCTATACAAATGTAAGATATTTTTACCAGGAGACACATGTACTGAGAGATCGAGAGGAACCATCCCTTGCGTTGTGAATCCCCCAACAGCTATCTCTCGACTGCCTGCCTGTGCACACAGTCCAGGCCATCACTCCTGCCTCCCCTCACTGGAGACCATGGCATGGTGTTACGTTGGCTCCCTAATGCCTTTTCTGGTGGCTCTTGTTAGACCAGTGTTTTATTGACATCAGTACAGGGGCACGGATGGGCTCACATAGTGTACTACACTCAGTGCCCAGTAAACATTTGCTGAATGATTGGAAAACATGGATTCGTGCCTTTCCGGCTCTTTTCTGCAGCCATCCTCTCTGGAAGGAGAAGGTGCTGACCCTGCATCTTCTTCTCCAGGCCCAGCGCCCGCACTGCTGCCTGCCAGGGCAGCCCGGGGCGGTCTCCAGGGCCCAGGGCCAGCGTGGCAGCCCCAGAGCTATTCTTGTGGCAGGCGGGCCAGGGGGGTCGCCTCTGAAGGCTGAGTTGACATGTCCCTTCACTCCTTAATAGAAGTCCCTCCCTGGTGTCAAGCAGCTCCCTCAGTTCCAGTTCATCATCTTGCTTTTATTCCCCCCCCTGTCAACTATTTTAGTCTTCTGCCCTGTGCATCAGTAATCAGGATGGTAAATTTTTGTTGTGTCAGCCAGACATGCTGAGGATTCTTGACCCTTCTCTCTGGGAGTTGCAGAAAGAGGTAGTACCTGACGCCTGTCACTGCCCATGTTTTGTCCTGCCAAGGAAGATGCAAATCCCCTGATAACCTCTAATCTCTGGCCTGTGTCTGAAATAAAACGTCGCTTCCCAGCGTCGCCTCCTCCTGGACTCCTCGCAGGATATGGATTCTGATGAATTCGCTGTGATGAGTTCACTGGCGCACACGATTACGTACCCGTGCCTCGCAGGACAGAGATGTTGTTGCCATGCGACTTGACTGTCCCAAGGCCAAAAAACCAATAAAGATGAAATACCAGGCTTATTATATGTACGGGTACTTTTTTTCATAGCTCATCACCAGCCCAGGTATTGCACCGTGGAGGCAGAGTCAGAAGTTAATTGAAATGGCTGCCACATTGCATCTCGCAGAGAATCCTTCCTCTAACACATGTGACTGGTTATGTCTCCATGTAGAAATTCTTTTCTCTTGCTGGGTGCGGGGTAAGCGGAAGGAGAAAGTCGCCGAGAACAGGGACTTGATTCTTGATTGGAGCGAAAATGTGACAGAGCAGGACTTTCGTTGAGAAAGTGCTTCCGTGGTTGTCAGCACGTTCCTCCAACAGAGTGATCCATTTAATTTTTTAAAAAATACCAGTATTTCTCCTCCTCCTCCTGCACTTTATTTACTTTAGCCCATGTTACGAAGTTTTCGGAGGAGATAGCCAAGAACAATCCTCAAAATGTGTGAATACCAAACGGAAGATAAAAAACATAATTGCAGTTTAGACTTCAGATTTATTTGAAAAAGGGATAATGATAGTAATTACCCAGTTTGAGTTTTGTAGAAGGCTAATTAGATCCCCAAAGCATTTGTATGCACAAGGAAACCCATAAATACAAAAGACCATCTGGTCCTTATCAGCTTACAGCACTAACACTGTCTGTAATTATTTTTTCTATATTGTTTTGATGTTGACATTTTATGGAGCAATACATTCTCCCTGGTTAGGGAATAACCTGCAGCTCTGAAAAGATGGGGTTTGCCCCCTTTCTCCTAGTAAAAGTTTCAGGGCTCTGTAGGCAAAGGAGGCATTGCTGTTTAGAGCAACAGGTGAACCTCTTTCATCCTGCCCATTGTACTAGCAAGGCGTTGTGTATAAACTTCTTTGGCTTATCTGACTTGTCTTGCTAGTAACTTAGTCTTTCTGATACTTGGCTTCGGTTAAATGTTTGGTGTGTTAGGGCTAATTGATAATTGCCTATTTATCTGTACTCCATGTGCACAGATCTTGCTTTATTCATAGACTGACATTTATTGATGAGATAGAGGAGCCCTGGTAGTGTATTGGTTAATGGCAAAGTCAACAGTTCGAAACCACCGGCCACTCCACAGGAGAAAGATGGGGCTTTCTACTCCCATGAAGAGTTACAGTCTCAGAAGCCTGCGGGGGAGGGGTCTACCCTGCCCTTGGGGTTGCCACACGTCAGAAAGGACTCGATGGCAGTGAGCATGGCTTTTTGCTTGTGCATGGACGCTCTTCCTCCATTGGTCGTTTTCTCTAGTCAGTGCTGTGCCTGCATTCGGGTATTACAACAGTGATGTTTTCATGACCATCCTTTGTGACCTCCACTCGACTCTCAGTATAAGGTGGGCATCGATTGTGTCTTATTCATTGTTATACCTCTGCCTTCTGCAGAAATGACTGGTGGTGCATGAATACAAAATACGAAAAATCAACATGATCAAAGAAAGGCAGTTTCATTCTTTTTTTAAAAATCACTTTTATTGGGGGTACTTACATCTCTCATCACAATCCACACATGCCTCCCGCGTGCCAAGCACATTTGCACCTATGCTGCCATCATCATTTTCAAAGCGTTCTCCTCCCACTTGAGCCCCTGATCTCAACTCCCCATTTCTCCCCTCTCCCTCCCCCACCTACCCTCCCTGATGAACCTTTGATAAATTATAGATTATTTTTTCCATATCTTAAATCATTCTCTGTTGCCCCTCACCCACTTTTCCATTATTTGTCCCCCTGGGAGGGGTCTCGGTTGAAAGAAAGGCATTTTTTCAGATGCCATGCAGGAGTTTTGAGATGAAAGGATTGCGATATGAGTGTCCTTTAAAATGGTTTTTGAAAGCTTCCATTATTTTTTCATTCCACTTTTCCTGCACTGCCATTGAGTCAGTGCCAACTTATAGTGACCCTATAGGACAGGGTAGACCTGCCGCCATGTGTTTCCAAGAGTGCAGCTCTTTGGAGGAGTAGAAAGCTCCCTCAGAGCAGCTGGTGGTTTTGAACTGCTGGCCTTGTTGTAATGTGTACAGCCCAACTTGTAACCAGTATACCACAAGGCTTTGTTATTCTCAAAGAGGGGAGTAGGGTAGAGCCAGGGTTGGCAATGCTAATAGCATTCCTGGCAGCGGCTAGCTTGCAGTGCTTTGGGATAAGAGGCTATGACCATCAACGTTTTGGGAAGAGCACTCTAGAAGGTAAAGCTCACTCACGTGACTCATGACTGCGGCTTCTGCAAAATGGCCATTGCACCCATCTCCATTGAATCGCTGCTGAGAATTATCATTCGGAATCGTTCCAGATGTAGCCGTGCCAGCTTTGTCCTGCTTCCTTCTTTCTGAAAAGAAGTAAGACAATTCTTACTTGTCTCCCTGACTTCCCAGAGGCTCCAAACCAAAATTGAAACTTGGGAAATTATGTTGAGTCTTCTGTTTGATAGTTTTGCAAAAAGATTCCTTTTATAGCAATCCTACAGAGAAGTTCTACTCTGTCTTATAGGGTCAATATGAGTTGGAATTGCCTTGGCAAAGGGCAGTACTTCAATTCTCTGTTTTGCTATTCCATTGTGTGACTCTTTTGTTTTATCTATCTCAGAAACTCTCTACAAAATCAATGAACAAGCATGTACTCTGCACTCAATATGCATGCTAGTCTTTGCCCCCTTGCCGTCAAGTTGATATTCTCATAGTAAGTCTTTAGAGGTAGAAAAATATGAATACAAATAGCCAGGAACAAATAAGATGGATATTGATTCAAGCAGAACATAGCGTGAAGCTCAAGTTCAATGTGTGGGATGATGTTAAGGAGAAGAGAAAATCTGAAGCATGAACTCCAAATTTGGTAATTGCTAGATAAAAGATAACAGATGAGTTGCATTTACCTGACTGAGTTTTCGGATGCTAACATAAAGAATCTAGCCTTATGAAGAAAAGACTACATCAATATGAGATAGTATTTCAAACCAATGTTGTATTTACTCTTCTCAAAGAGTGAATAATTCAAAGTTATTTTCTTCCAAATTGGTTCTTTATTGAGATAAGTTAAAATTCTTATAACACTTTTTATTCATTCAGCACTGAATGTTAGAGTTGGTGCTGGTGCTCTGGGAAATACCAGGACCCATAAGACAGAGCAAGCTTATATTAAAGTGGAAGACAACATTTTAGTTATTTGCATTGGGAAATCTATCAATTAAACAGTATTCTTCCCTTCCTGTTTCTGTATCTATATTCCTCAGGCCCTCTAAGCAAGAAGCATAGGAAATAGTAGATGCTTGTCTTATGTTTGCTGGGGGAAATGGAGTGTCCAGTATGCTGAGCAAGATTTCTTAATTAGTGTTAAATACAGAAAGCAGGAAACCACTCAATGTCACAGCAATATGCTTGTTTACTGTGCATTGTATTTACCCTGTGAAAAGGTGTGCTCAGTATTGAATCACTAGTAGACCTGGACTTCAATGGGTGTGATAGTTAAAGTTTTGTGTTTACTCGGTTGGCCAGAATGCTCAGTCGTTTCTCAGTTAAGACTTAATATTCCCTGTAATGAGATCTCCTTGAAGGTGTGGCCTGCTTCCCATATAAATGGGCTTAACTGGGTCTAGATCATGCATCTGGCTTGCTGACCTCTGTTGTTTGGGACTTGAGTCAGCGCCTGTTGTGTTGCTTACTAATCCCTGGATCAGTAGTCATCCAGCAGGACGACCATCTTACTTGCCTTCATTCACTTCTGCAGTCAGAAGAAGCCTGTCATCTCATCTGCCAATCTTTGCTTCATCATTCCCTGAATTCACAAATGGCTGCAGCATGATTTCTGACCCAAGGACTTGGAACTTGGCCCCTTCCACAACTGTGTGAACCATTTCCTTGATATAAACCTCTCTCTTTCTAGGTAGATAGGCAGATAGATAGATAGATAGATAGATAGATAGATAGATAGATAGATAGATAGATAGACAGACAGAGATATCTATCTATATAATATTTGTGTGTGTATGCTCACACACACACATATGTGAGGAAACTCACTTGAGAGTCAGTTATAGACACTGGCACCACTAAAAAGCAGACAGGACATTTCATTGGTTACCCCCGGAACTGCACCTTTGACCACTGTCAACGATGAACTCTTTCGAATGCTGTGATGTGCTGTTCAGGCTCCTTCAAGATCAAGACGCCTACTCTTCCTGCTTTGGGATGTGTTGTTGGAGGATAAGTCTCAGTTAATATCATCTCTGAGAATTACTTTAGGCTGAAAAACAGCCACCTTGCCTGCTTGAGGGGCTTTCCATACCCAAGGTTATATAAAGGACTGTATTTTTCAAGGCAGAAGAATTCCAAAAGAATGTCTCAGCTTCAAAGTTTCCCCTAAATCAGCTGAAACCTTTGGTGGAACTCAGTTCCTCCTTCCGCCTAACCCCACTGCATTCCTTGACCCACATTGCTCATGCCGGCGTGCTTCTCAGTAAACATCCCATAAACTCATCTCTATTGGAATCTATTTCCAAGGAACCAGCCCTAAGACATGGTCCAATATTGTAGGACTCAAAAACAGTTGTTATGTCACACATAGGTGTTAGCGGGATCTCTGGAGAAACACCTTTAAATAAGGTACGCACAAATCCCCCAGTCTGGGGCTGTGTCTACATAACAAGAGGCACCCAGATGTACAGATGGTTTTCGGAAACAGCCTCCAGGACTCAGCAGTGGCTGCCCTTGCCTTCTCTTGGCTCGATGCTTCCCATCCCTCCTGCTCCGAGTCCCTCCACCTTCGTTTGTTCTTATAATTCAGCCTCATGTACCTGTCCAGTGAGGTATAAATGGTGAGATTTGTCTTTCATATCTAGTGTGCAGAAAAGTGTCTGAACACATGATGAAACAGGCTTGTCCTGGATTGTGATGAAGACCGACATTTCTCACTAATTATAAAGAATATTGGATTCCTGGATCTATTGATTTCCATTAACTTGGGTGGCGTTATGAATCTTAGAATGAAAGTCCACAGCTAGAGATACCCTCAGAGAGTGTTTTATGGCAAACAAGACTCTAGGAAGGGCCAATAAAAAATCCACTTTTGATGTTCATCTTGGGGTTTTATGACTTCAAGAATTGCTTGTGCTTTATCTGCCAGTGTTTCCCAGGCATCCTTAGCGCTGACCTGGTCAGGGGAAAGTGACGGCTGAGGTGAGGTGACTTTTCCTGTTTTCTTCCTTCACCTACCTGTTCTTTTACCTGCCACGGGGGTGTCTTCTCCTCTACCCATGCCCAGCGTGAGGTCCAGCATGTTCCTGTTCTGACATCTATCCGCCATGCTATGGAACAATCTTCTCCATAGTCATATAGCAGGCACTGCCTTCCAGGCAGAGTACGTTGTTAGACACTGAGCTCGGGGAGTGCCGCACATTGCCCTGTTGTGTATGCCTACTTAGTTGTTGTTAGTTACCATTCAGTTGGTTCTGATTTATAACAACCCGAGGTTCATTAGAATGAGACATGGTCCATTCTTCATCAGCTTTCAGTATCTCCAGTATTTTTCAGACTATTGAGGAAGCTATTTTGCCTCCTAACCTAGGAGGCTTATCTTCCAACATGATATCACACAGTGTTTTATTTCACCGGCCGATTTTCAGTAACAGACCACCAAGTCTCCCTACTCCATTTTAGCCTGGAAACTCCGCTGAAACATGTCCTCTGTGGGTGTGAAAATATCACCGACATAACTTGCAGCATTGTAACAGCACAGCAGACAGACAGACAGATGGGTGGAGGGTGTGCAGGGCTTACTTCCCAAAAGCAAAAAGGGGCCTGTGTCCTAATGACCCAAGATTGGTCTATCTTAAATCAGTGTTGATATCAGAGGTATCAATATTGGATGGCGAGTGACAGATCACAAAGGAATCTTCCTAGCGTCATCATCTTGGCTCACTTATTCATCAAATATTTATTGAAATTCTCTTCGGATCCTCATACATATGTTCTTCTTTCCCCTTTCCTTTCCCCAGTCTTGTCCTGGGGTCATATAACAAATAAGTGAAGCTGCAGGCAGTCTTCCCCAAAGACTCTGCCCTTGATGTGTTCTTTCCGTGGCATGTAGAAGAGAGTGGTTCCATCGACTTGCTCAGTCGTAGTTAAAACACTGACACCCAGCTCCATAAGGATCTGACATCAACCTGCTCACCCATGACAGCGGGGCATGGTGTTTTGATGTTGGGTGTTGTGAGTTGACTCCAACTCCTCCTATATGACAGATTCCATCGACTTCATAGTGTTTCCGAGGCTGTAATATTTGCAAGCAGATGGCCACACCACTTTTTCCCATAGAGCCTCTTGGTGGTTTGAACTGCTGACCTTTCAGTTCAAAGCTGAGCACTCAGCCATCGCACCCCCTCGGCCCCTCACAACTGGCCATGCACCTAGCTAATTGCCAGCATGCTCATGCCTGCTCTTTCTCCCAGACACCGGAGACTGGGTAGAGACCAGAAAGGGAACCATGGATGATCATGAGGAATATTTGCTCCAGCCCGAAGTGGAATCTAATGAACTATAATTTCTGCTCTACAAGAATGTCACTTTCTAGTGACTTCTTATGAGATCAACACCTTGGGTTTTCCAGTGAGTTTTTTCCCCGCCAGGCCTTTTTCCTGGCAAATCTTAATGCTCCTTGTTCTAATTTCCAGTCTTCCTCTGTACTCCTGCCCTGTTTACAGTTGTGGGTACAAGCTCCTCTTGTCATTTGTATATGCATATACTCCCTTCCTCATGGACTGACATTTGTGGATTACCTGTGGAGTAGAAGAGCTCTGGTGGGGTACTGGTTACCCACGGAGCTGCCAACCACAAGGTCCACAGTTCCAAACTTCCAAGAGACCAAGTTGAAGCTTTCTACTCCCATGAAGAGTTACGGTCTCAGAAGCCCACTTCTACCCAGGAGTGAGACCAACTCTATGGCGGTTTATTAACATAGACTTTGAATCAGGTAACACTAGGCAATGAATGTGCTAGCAAGTGGTTTAACCAGAAACCACCACCACACACACACACACACACACACACACACACACACACACACACACACACACACAAAGGGGGCCTGAGTTCTAATAACTCCTGGTTCCATGGTTTAAATATTTGTGCCACGTCCAGTTCTAGGCCACCAAAGCGAAGTGTCTGAATGGAAAATGGGGTCCACCAGAAAATATTCTCCTTGGGGGTTCATTGTGAATATTAAGTGATAGTCTATGTATAGCACTATCGTTTGTTAAATGACATGTCTGCCCAGAACCTGTGAAGATGACCTTATTTAGAAAAAGAGGCTTTGCAGATGAAATTAACTTGGGACTCTCATGAGGAGACATCCTGGTGTAGAGTTGGCCTTATGTCCAGTGATAAGGGTCCTTACACGAGTAAACGAGAGGAAAGGAGGGAGAAAGGGAGGGAGGGAGTTAGAGAGAGAGAGAAGGTGATGATGATGATGATGATGATGATGACGATGACAAAGACACGCAGGGAAGGAGCTCATGTGCAGTTGGAGGAGAGGTTACAATCCTGCAAATTCAATTTAAAAAACACCTAAAGTCATCTGAACCTGGAAAGAAAATTAAGGATTCTTCCTTAGAGCCATCAGAGGAAGCATGATTTGCTAAAACATTTATTTTGGACTTCTGACCTCCAGAACTACGGGGGGGCTAAACTATCTTGCCGAAACCACCACCAAGTATGTGATGATTTATTACAACAGTCCCCGAAAGCAAATGCAAACACCTAGCTGATGACACGGTTCGCATTCAGTAAGGGGCAGTCAGCTATCAAAGCATAGAAGGTGCTCAATCTCATCAGGAATCTCTCTAAAGCGAGCCTGACTTTGGTGTGGGTCGTAGAACAAAGTGTCCGTGTTGCTGGTTTCCACTGAAGCAAAGAGCTGGCCTGTGCTGGCTTGAGGGGCGAACTAAGCATGCCAAGTGGAGCCAAGAGGGCTGCGCATCTCCTGTAGTTCATTCCATCATCCTGTGTATTTCACAACCCATTTGAAACTGGAAGAGCATATTTGGTTAGGTATTGTGAGGATAGAATGCCTAGATTTCACTCAAACCTACTGCAATCTAGTGGAGAGAGATGCCTCTATAAATAATGAAATTGCTGTAGGAGAATTCTTGCTAAGGAGGTGGTTCTGACTTGGTCATTACGCTCAGCTTGAAGGATAAGCAAACAGGGAACATAGCTTCCTTCTTTAGTGTGGAGGGGAAAAGTGAGTTGGTTTTGTAATCCAGCGGTTCTCAACTTGTGGGTCACGACCCCTTTGGAGGTCAAATGACCCTTGTACAGGGGTCACCCAATTCATAACAGTAGCAAAATTGCAGTTATGAAAATAATTTTGTGGTTGGGGGGTCACCACAACATGAGGAACTGTATGAAAGGGTTGCAGCATGAGGAAGGTTCTAATATCTTCTGTGTGCTGTTGTACACTAGACTCTGAAGGGGAGGAATACACGGGGGGGGGGTTCTGAAAGTTCATGGAAAAATTGAATGAAAAGACTGTATTTTTCCATGAACATTTTGAAGCCCTGTCATGTGTGTCTTTTGATATGAACCGAGTCTTTCTCTCTTTGGTGGTGGAAGGAGTCTCAGAATGAAACCCCATGCCCCTACTCCACAGGATTCCATCTTGGCCAAGTAGAGTCATTAAGTATCTATTGAACACTTTCTCATGGTGGCAATGGTGAGCGCAGAGGCCTCTGTCCAAGGAGAGATGACCCGCTGCACTTTTTTTCTTTCTTTCTGATCTTATTTCTTCTGGATTGAGTGAGGAATGGTTGGTTATCTACTTAGGCAATCTCAAAACCATGGGTATTTATTTTTGCTCTTTGATACGTGAACTTCTGGATGCTTGAAGATTGTGTCTGACTATAGGAAACGCAAGGAAATGGAAACCCACTTGATCATTGGGATGATCTGTTCATTTTAATTGTCTGTTTTCCTGTTTGGACTCTTAATGCTTAGAGAGTAAGAGAGTGATGGCCGTATGTGCAGCCTGTAATTAAAGCTGGCATAACGGAGCAGAAAGACTATTTATAATCCTTGTGTCATCTTGGCAGACCCTCTGAAGGAGGTGTTATCAATATGCCTTTTCAGCTCTTCTTGAAACACTGTGTTAGGTAACCTACCCTAGACCCCACAGCTCGTCAGTGATGAAAGCAGGGCAATCCAACTCCACGTCCCGCCCCCCAGTACCTCTGCTCTAAACGCCTCCCACTCTCTGCCACTCCACGCCAAGGCAGTGCCCAGGTCCTGTGGAGACTAAATGATGTACCAGGCCTGGTAAGAGCTCCGATCTCATCAAAGCTGGGAGACATGTACACCCCGCTGCCTCCCTCCTAAGGAGGTCAGATACTCAAATGAACATCATTTGAAAAGGTTTCATTTCACTATGCTTTTTAAGGCTGTAGAACTGAGTTTGCATTCATAGATTTATGAGATCCTTTGCAGAGATAAACTTATGTGAAAACCCCGGTCCAAACGTTCCAATAAAGCCCAACTAAACGTGTTCTTGGGTTCCTCAGAGCAGCAAGCAAACCTTTGATCAAACCTCAAAAACAATGGCTTGACCGGGTTAAATGCTGTGAGTACCTGCTTCCTTTAGCCTGTCTCCTTTCCCAAGATGCCGTCTTCTTTGCATGAATATTCCCCCTCATTTTAATTGCTCCTCATAAATAGGGGAGAAACACGAGTCTGGAGTCACTTAGCTATTTTATTGTATGTGTGTGGAGCTGTATAAAGTTTTACAGCATCCTTCTAACCACAGAGGTTGGGGTAGGTGCTCTGTGAAGACGCTAGCACCTCTTACGACCTTGATTTAATCCTTTATCAAAATGATTCTCCAGCCTGAAGCCTCTTCTAATTTCCAAGCCAGAATGCACCGGGCCTACTTTTGTGCCTCACGGATGTTTTATACCACCTCGAAGCTCTCCTGGTAGAGCAGACGGCCAGGGACTGAGAGAAAGGCCCTCAAAGACATGGAGCGACACAACGGCTGCTACAATGAGCTCAAGCCTAAGCACAATTGTGAGGAGGGCACAGGGCCGGGCCGCGCTTCCTTCTGTGGTGCACAGGGTCATTACGGCTCGGGCTCGCTAGCACCTAACAGCAACATCATGGGCCTCGGGTGCCTACCCGGTGGTATTATGAGCTTCCTCAAGGCACCTCCAATCCGATAAGTGCCTAAAAGAGAGAAGTCTGAAATGACCATCCATGCATTGCTCTCTCTCATCAATATTATGCTTTGTGCAGGAAAAGGCTTTTAAAAGTTTGTGGGAAACTTGAGTTAAAAGGTAATGGGGTTTCCCCAGGTATTCTTAAAAGCTACCTCCTATTAGTGCTTCATCAGACTTATCTAACAAAATTATTGCTTTCTAAAAAATGAATTAAAATATAAATATGTTGGGGAGAGTCCAGACTCCCCGTATTAAAGCGGTCTGTTGCTCTGGCAGGTATTAAGAAACAATTGGGTGTAGTTCACAATAGAGCTGAAACCATTGCATCGTTAATTATTTCCACATATTGCAGTTGGAAAGTTCAATTCCTTGCTATGCCTTCCCACTGTGAACCTAACAAATGACACCCTCTCTTGTTGGCTGCCAGAGTATGGACCCAATTAACATTAATTCTTGAGTGAATTTTAAATAGATCCACTTTCCTTTCTCACTTTTCATGAGAACAGAGTATTAGTGCTGCCTATAGAACAAAGATGGTCACAGTTACAGGGGCGGAAAAACCACCAAACGATTCCTAGACACATGGCCTGCCACTCCTCAAAGTTCTCCATAAATCTTATGGAGGATTATTTCAATAATCCTAAGCCTTCTGAGGTTTTTCATTTTTTCTATTTTTTAAAGATTTAACTATAATTTCCTAAACCGTGCCATTTTAAGCCGTTGCTCCTTTCTTTTACTGTGGAGTATATTTCAATTAATTTGAAAATGATACTGAAATCTATTTATTTAAGGGACTTTAGGTATAGTACCCACTGCAGCAGCCAGTCAATAAAGTGATGAGACTCATTCGTGATACATTTTATTCGAAATCCCAACCCACTTCACCAGTCTGGTTTCCTTACATTCTAGGGCAAGTGAGCATGGTTTGGAAAGCAGTGGGCTCTGCTTTTGGATTACCCACACATGAACGATTTTCTCCGGTGCCTTCAGCTGAATGCCCAACTTTCTTCTGTACGTCAGCATTCAGATGGTCAACAGATTTCCACACTTAACATGCATACGATAGATGTCTTGATTTCTACACCGCATCTCCTCACTCCATACTCAAATCTGCTCCATTTTTGTATTCCCCATCTCGTAGATGTAGCTTCCTCTCCCCAGCTTCCCATGCTCCCCAGCCCACCCACTCCCAAAACACAATAAACAACAATGATACACTTATTATTTCACTTCCTCGTACTCCTCATATCCCAGCAGCTTCAAGTTCTGTGGACACATCCCTGAACCAACCACTCTTGCCATCCTGACTGCTGAAACGATAATCTAAGACACCATCCTCTCTCACCCAGCTTGCTACATAGCTCAACAGACCCCTAGGCTTCCACACTTGTCTCTGATGGTAAGTTTCCACACGACAGCCCAATGATCATACGGTTCACAACAGATCATAGCAATTCCTTGTTTACCACTTCCAATAGTTTGTTGGTGAGTTAAAAGAACAACAACAAGACCCCTCACTGCCATCAAGTTGATTCCAACTCAGAGCGACTCTGTAGGAGAGAGGAGTGTTGCCCCTGTGGGTTTCCAAGTCTGCACAACTTTACAGGAACAGAACACCTCAACTTTCTCCCACAGAGCAGTTGGTGGGTTTGAACTACTGACTCACTACATCACCAGTACCCCTTCAATAGAATAGGATAAAAATCACTTATTAAAACCTCATATCCAGTGTGATGTCACCATGTCAATCTTCTGCCGCTTCCCTGGCTTCATGTCATACAACCTACCTGGCCCTTGTATAAGCCCCAATCTCTAGACCTTTGCACTCTTAATGAGTCCCTGTAGTTAACTGCTCAACAACAGAAAGGTTGGGGGTTCAAGCCCATGCAGGCACCTGTTTGCATTCTTTTAGTGTACATGGTATGCAAAGTGTTGTGTTTGGTGCAACGGTTCCTTTTTCTAGACTATTACTGACCCATTTCTGAAGCTTGCCTGGAAGCTCCTTCAGAGTAAAGCTGTGTCTGATTCCATCTGTCACCTTACATTGTTCAGGATTGCGCCTTTAGTTCTCCTTTCATGAATATGGCATGAATGGATCAAACCAATCACTTTGAATGAATGGTAAGCTACTGGATGCACTAAATCCATTTTGTCTTGCTCTGCTGCATCTTCCATGGCTGCATTTCATGAGCACACAGCATGGACTTGACTGGTTGATGATTGAACTCTTGCCAATAGCACTGGCAGAAACCCAGAGACCTCTGAGTTTGGGGTGCTATGTTCTCCTGGAACTGGATTGTTTTAACTTACATTTTGATTCGGGCCATTGACTCTGCTCCCTTTGACAAATGCTCCTGCTGGGAACTGTGATTGCTGGGTAATCTAGAGGTTGGAAACAAAACCGAATGTTGTTCAGTTCTATGAAGATGAGGCTTGGTTATAATTTCTTTTTGCCACAACTGTAGGTTACAAGATACAAATGGAAAACTGCTAATGATTGTGCTTTGCTCCATTAAAACCCCAGGGACCTGATGGTCTAGCAGGTTATGCGCTGGACTTCCTGCCGCCCGCTCAGTAGTGTGACTCCACTAAGCCAGTCCTTGGGAGCAAGATGATGCTCTGGCCTCCTGTGAAGATTTCCAGGCTCTGAACCCCTAGGGGAGGCAGTTCTACTCTGATGGGATCACTAGGAGTCAGATGGGCTCAATAGCAACGCACTGGGTTTCCTTTGTTTGTTTGTTTTTTCATTTAAACCAAAACTGTTGTGTATGAGTGCTCTCAAGCCCCAAGTCCCTTCTAACTCACAATAACCCTACTGGACAGAGTAGAACTATCACTCAGGGTTTCCTAGGCTGCAATCTTCACAGGAGCACATTGCCAAGTCTTGTCTCCCAGGGCCATGGTGGTTTCCAATTATTGACCTTTCAGTTACCAACCCAGTGATTCTCTGTTGGGCTGCTAACACACCTTTAAGCCAACTACCCACCCCTCTTCACTGCTACTGAGATGTTGCTGACTCATAGTCACCCCTACAGGGCAGAGGAGGATTGCTATAGAGGAGTGGTTCTCAACCTGTGGGGCCAGACCCCTTTGGGGGTTGAATGACCTTTTCACAAGGGTCGTCCAATTCATAACAGTAGCAAAATGACAGTGATGAGGTAGCAATGAAAATAATGTTATGGTCGGGGGCCACCACTCAAGAGGAACTGTATGAAAGGGTTGCGGCATTCGGAAGGTGGAGAACCACTGCTCCAGGGTTTCCAAGACTCATATTTACCAAAGGAGGCTGGCAAAAGCAATTGCCATGCCCCTTCCCACACTCACAGAACAAAAAGGGTCATCAAGTCAATTTCAACTCGGGGCAACCGTATAGGACAGAGTGTATTTCTGAGGCTGGAAATTGTTGCAGCAGCAGAAAACCTTTTCTTTCTCTCAGAGTGCGGCGGGTAGATTCGAACTGCTGACTTTGCAGTTGACCAGACATCCGCTTTGGGCGGGACAGTCCTGATTTTTAATAATTTTTCCCACATCCTGCGACGTTTTAAAAAAGTCCCGATTTTTGGAAAGAATGCACGACAAGCTAGGGTCTACGGTTTTCGGCTGCCATGTGGCTATTTTGCAAGGATATGAGTTTTATTAATGGTGTCCCGTTTTACCAATGTCAAAATCTGGTCACCTTAAAACATAACCGACCAGACCACCAGGGCTCCTATGTAAATCCCAGATGTCATTATTCCCACCTGCTGATCTCATGACTCGGGCTCAGACGTGAAACCTCGCCCCGGCTAGGACCATGAGCCTCCAAGGTATGGTTGTCTGTTCAGCTGTATCCTTTGCACCTGCGTGAAGGCATTCTCTCCAGCAGATTCGTTTTTATAGCCCGGGCCACCTGCTCACTCCTCACAACTCAGCTGAACGTGGCGACGCAACCAAACCGCCAGAGGCTGGCATGAGCTTTTCCCTGGGATGGCGCAGACTGTCATTAGGTGTCCTCCCCCCACCCCCAACGATGGTCTCTCAAGTTTAAATTTACTTTCAAATGCAGAGCAACCATGTTTTTTATTAATTATCCCGAATGATTTCTATGTAAACACACTTAGCTCTAATAGCATTCTTTGGATTTTTAAGAGTGAGTTACAGCCATGAATTTGCTGATTAATACAGTTTCCCCGGGTGGAGGGCTTCATCAGCCTGGATTTCATTTTATAGATGGGGGAGCTGAGACGGATTGACTCAGCGTTTCCCCTGGGAGTGCTTACCCCACACAATGTCTTTCTGTGCGCTCTCATCCCTGGCTCATGTTGCCACCTATCCTTTCCTCTACACCTGGCTTACAGACCGCAGTGGCCCAGGGAGGTGTGTGGTGCCAACTGTGGGGCCACTGAACACTTGATCACCAGACATTAGGCCTGTGCGGGGGAGGGGTCCAGAATTTGTGTTAGAATAACAATTTCTGCCCCCAAATGAGTTACCCCTGAGTCTATTCTGACTCACGGCAACCTCATGTAGGTCAGAATAGGACTGTGCTCCCTGGAGTTTTCGTTAGCTAATTTTTTGCAATCAGGCGGCCAAAGCTTTCTTCCAAAGGCCGACTAGGTGGACTTAAACCACCAGTCTTTCTATTAGCAGGTAAATTCATTAACGTTTGCACCGCCCAGAGACTCAAGGAATTTATATTTTATTGTACATGTCAACAGGAAAATCCCATTAATGTACTTTTTCAAACTTATCTGTATAAAACATGCCTTTTATAAAAAATGTCATCACCCTGGGTTAATTAGGGTGCAAGGTAGTACCGATGAAGAACACAGCTTTCCCCCAGATCCTGGATGCTTCCTCCCCCCAACTACCATGATCCGAATTCTACCTTGCAGGGCTGGATAGGACAGAGGCTGTACACTGGTACATATGAGGGCTGGAGGTACAGGGAATCCAGGGTGGATGATACCTTCAGGACCAAGGGTGTGAGGGACGATGCTGGGAGAGTGGAGGGTGAGTGGGTTGGAAAGGGGGAACTGATTACAAGGATCCACATGTGACCTCTTCCCTGGGAGAGGGACAGCAGAGAAGTGGGGAAGGGAGACTCCGGATAGGGCAAGATATGACAAAATAACGATGTATAAATTACCAAGGGCACATGAGGGAGGGGGGAAAGGGGAGGGAGGGGAAAAAAAAAGAGGACCTGATGCAAGGGGCTTAAGTGGAGAGAAAATGCCTTGAGAATGATTGGGGCAGGGAATGTATGGATGTGCTTTATACAATTGATGTATGTATATGTATGGATTGTGATAAGAGTTGTATGAGTCCCTAATAAAATGTAAAAAAAGGAAAAAAAATGTCATCACCCATAACACCCGCCCCTGCACCAAGAGGCACGTTACACCAATGGGTTGGGCCATCCTCAAAGAACAGCATCCAGCCATTCCATCACTAATCAGATGGAGCAAATTGTAATGAATAATGATACTTATGAACAGTTCAGTTGATGCAGGGAGGGCAAGAGAATTGGGGGCTGATCAAGAAAAGAGATTTACGGTGGTGAGTAGGGTGTAGGAGGCCTGGTAGGGCATAATCAAGGGTAATGTAACCAACAGGAATTACTGAAACCCAAATGAAGGCTGAGCATGATAGAGGGACAAAGGAAAGTAAAAGGAAATAGAGGAAAGAACTAGGAGGCAAAGGGCATTTATAGAGGTCTAAATAAAGACATATACATATGCAAATATATTTATATATGAGGATGGGGGAATATATTTATATGCATATATTTATAGATTTAATATTAAGGTAGCAGATGGACATTGGGCCTCCACTCAAGTACTCCTCAATGCAAGCATACTTTGTTCTAATAAACTGGCATTCCATGATGCTCACCTTCCCTGACATAGTCGCTAAAGACAAAGCAGGTGCATAAGCAAATGTGGTGAAGAAAGCTGATGGTGCCCGGCTATCAAAAGATATAGCATCTGGGGTCTAAAAGGCTTGAAGGTGAACAAGCGGCCATCTAGCTCAGAAGCAACAGAGCCCACATGGAAGAAGCACCCCAGCCTGTGCGATCACGAGGTGTCGAAGGGATGAGGTATCATCATCGTGAGCTTAGTTGCTGTGGTGGTGGTGAGCGGGCCTCATGGGGACACTCTGTGTTCAGAGCAGAACTGCGCTCTGTGCGGTTCTCCAAGGCTGTGGTTCTGGGGAAGCAGATGACCAGCACTGTCTTCCCAGGCCCCACTGGGCGTGGTGGAACCCCAGGCTGTCCGTTTGAGCTCTTAATTGCTTGCACAGCCTGGGGTTCTGGGAAGTAGTTGACTCTATTACTTTTGAGTATTCTCTGCCCTGGGGGCTTGTAGAAAGGAAGTATTGGGTGTAGCCCTGGACTTGGAGGTAGCCAAGGTAATGGTGAGGTAGCCAAGGTACTCTACCAAATGATGGAGTCAGATGTGCAGATTCTAAGGAGCCCCATTCAGAAGACTGCCCAGGGAGGTAACCTTCACCACCAGCGAGGGAACTCGGAGGATGCTAAGGAATTCAAAAGTCTTCCGGGAACCCCATCCCAGATGCATTCCACAGCATTTTGTCATTTGACTAAATAATGAAAGGCATATTTATCACATTTTCAGAGAACATAGAGATAAAGGGGGAAAGTGAATTCTTTTGAATATTACATCAGCGTTCAGAAAGACCAAAGACGGCAAGAATAGACTGATGAGATCTAAGTTAGGAGCAGCCAAATTCAAATTCAGCTCAGGGCTCTAGAGCCTTTGTCCTAGTGGACCTGAAAGATCCATTGCTAACAATATAGGATTCCCTCCACGTGTTTTGTGGTCAGACAATATCTGAATGTTTATGTCCAGTTCTGGCCTGTCTAGACTAGTGCTGAACAAGAGAAATATAAATACATGTATAATTTTAAATCATCTCCTAGCCACAACAAAATGTTTTTTTAATGGCAAAGTTAATTTTAATGATAGTTTTATTGAACTCGATCCAGAAACACTTCTATTTTTGACACGGAGTAAATATAAATATATTAATGAAATATTGTACATCTTCTTTCATATGAGAGTTTCAAAATCCCATGTGTATTTTCCACTTCTACTTGACACATTTCCATTCAAATGCTGAATTTTCAGAAGATTTATATTCGCCTATATTTAGATTTAATCAAATTTACAGTTAAGAAAAAATAAGGTGACATACTTAAGTTGTTCTAAATAGATTCTAAAAGTTTCCTCCCAAACTGAAACAAGTGTCATCTGTTAGAATAAATTTGGACAATTAGAAATTAATGGAAGTAAACAATCCAGCTCCTTACTTGAACTGACTGCGGGGCCTTGGGGGCGGGTTCATGCTGCCCAGTACAGGTCTCGACTAAGCATCAGTCACAATGATGAAAGTGGTGTCTCAACCAGGACCAGTGGGCAAAACAGGAGGAGCTGTTCGGCCATCCATCAGGGACACAGTGGAGGAGGTGAGGCTGAATGCCTGCCGCACCCTCTGAGTTCGTCTAGTTTAAGACTCCACTTGGAGAAAAGGCACAGAGACCACATCTGGCCTCTCCCGGCTGCCCCAGGGAGAAGGAGCATCCATCTCCATGGTGGCCCCAGCGGGATTCCCACAAGGCAGAGGTTAGGCATGCCTCCACTGCTGCCTTTCTTTTACTTATTCTGACACCAACTGTTCCTCCCACCATGCTCTACTTTTCTGATGGGTTTGAGCATTCATTTCAGTGGCCCACAGAACTCAGAGACAGCACTCACAATTATGGGGAGGATTAGGGGAGTGAACAGGTTCCGAGGTCTGCATAAGTAAGCTGTAAGGATACAGTCATTCGCCCATGGCAGCGCTTCTCCGTCATCAGCAGCCATGCCTCTCTGTCTGCTCCTCAGCCCCCCAGCCAAGTGGTTCCTGGGATTCCCATCTGTGGGCCAGGAAGCCAGCCAGGCTGCCCCTCCCCCTCACTGTATCAAGGTCGCCGGTCTCCAGGGCACAGTCTCTCTGCTCCCTCTCGGTGGGTTTCTCTGCTCTGTCTCAAGGTCTCTTTGCCACTGCCTCTGGTGCCTCTGCTGAGAGCTCTGCCTCCGTCAACAGTGCGCTGTCCACTGGTGGTTCTTCTGCCTTGATGGCCCCTGGGCAGTCTCGGAGGCCTCATTCTCATCGCCAGGGCAATGGCCACTAAAAACTGACCAACCTCCTCGCTCAGTGTTGCACACATCTTGTTTGCATAGCCCAATCAGTCGCTTGCAGGGGACTACAGAGACGTGGATTACTGAGCTGTATTAAGGAGTTTCACTCCACCACCCCAGTCCCGTGATCTTGTTATCCTGCCTTGCCGCCTTCCTTCACAGAGGCTGTTAAATTGGTGCTCAATTAAGGCAACAAGGCCTGAGCATTTTTAATCTTCTGCATGGTTACTGTGCCACCTGTCTTTGCTAGTTCTTCTCTAAAAGTAGACATGCTTATAGCTCCTCAAGGACCCATCGCGTTTTCTGAATACACTCTCTGTTGGAGAGGCAGCTGGCTCCACTTGGTCCATCAGTTTCGCATAAGCCCAGTTAAATGTTGTAAGCTCCTCGTGGGGATGGGCCTATGAAGGAGGTCCTGTTGTTTCAGCGTCTCGGTCATCATTGTCATCGCCATCCCCATCAGTGCCGCTGTCACTCTCTCTCCCTTTCAGTCCATCAGATGCTCACTGTCCAACCGCTGGTCCTCATGGGACAGGGGAGAAGCTATTCTCACACCTCATATCCAGCTATGGAGGTTATGAAAAGAAGATAAAGAAAGCAGACGAGGCAGTTTTTGCACAACCTTCTTGGAGGGAAGGTGGAAGAGTTCTCCATTTTCGGTTCTGACCATGGAGGAAATTCACCGAGTCCAAGGCCCCCTCTAAGATCATTATCCCACCACCACCATTGAGAAAGTTGCAACTCATGGCAACCCTGTAGGCTAGAGTAGAACAACTCCCCGCTGTCCCTGAAGCTGTACCTTTTCCCAAGAGTAGACAGCCTCCTCTTTCTCCTGCAGAGCAGATGGTGGGTTTGAACAGCTGACCTGACTGTCAGCAGTCCTATGCGTAACCCACTATGCCAGCAGGGCTCCTGCAAGACCACAAACGGAGATGAACCCTCTTGTTTTGATTTGTCCAAGACAGACATAAGGTAAGGAACGTGCATCCCCTACAGTAAACCCTCTGGCTGCAGAGACACTGCTGGACCTACGTCCCTCAACAGTGCCCACTCCCTGTTGCCACCGTTGTTTCCCGTGGCCATTGCAGTAGCAGCATAAACACCTTGCCATCAAGTTGAGGCCAACTCAGCACCCCCAAAGGATGGGGAGAACTTCCCCTTTGGGGTTACAGGACTGTAACTCTTTTCAGTAGAAAACCTTGTTTTTCTCCCGACCTTGCAGTTACCAGCTGAACACATAACCTCCACGCCACCAGGTCTGTTAGTTGAAGCAGCATGGCCCCATCAGATAAGAGGATGGGTAGGAAAGCAAACTCTGTCCCCACATCATTAGGTAAAAGTGGGTTTTGTTTGTTCTTACTCCTCCCGCCTCTTAAAAAGCCTATAAATGTTATGCTGCAGGCCACGGGCACACAGGTAGTGAGCTGGTGAAGGAACAATGGAAAACATGTTCTAAAGTCCCTGAGTTTGCTAACGTTTCTGAACGTATTGCTGTATTCCAGGGAGAAAGCTGGAGAGGGTCTCGAGGAGATATTGTTTGGGTTACCGCAACCTTAAAACAAGGTTGATGCCTCTTGGGACTTTCAACTTGCTTCTGTGCAGTCTGTTTTGGTTTTGTTTAATCAAATGAACAAGAGGGTTTGTTTTGTGCTTGTTTGTTTTATCCATGGTGGGAAGGTCACGTGATTGCGCTTCCTTCCTATTGGAAAATAGAGTTCAAGGAATGCAATAAAATGGAAAGACCTCCTGCTCATGTAATTATGTCGTAAATTGAGTTTCTACAGCCAAATTAGTTTGCAGTCATTAGTCTGTAAAGTGGATGGGAGAACTTCCTTCAAAGCCCTTGGACATAAATGCATGCCCCTGGACATCAAATAAGGATTGATTTTCTTCCTAAGAATAAACTACCAAAATGTACTGCCCGTTCACACATAGCAACCCCACGCAGGGTTTCTGAAGTTGAAACTTCTATACGGAAGCTGATAGCCTCATCTTTCTCCCGCAGAGCGGGGAGTGGGTTTGAACTTCTGGCCGCACCACTAGAGCTACTAAGAATATCTCAGTGGTGGTCAGGTCAATTCCAACTCAGGGGGCTACGGTGTGTATCAGGGTCAAACTGACGGTGTAGGATTTTCAGGGACTGATATTTTTGGTTGGTTTGTTTGTTTTTTTTCCCTCTGGGTGAGCTCCCACCTCCAACCTGTGAGGTAACAACCACACAGGTAAACCATTTGCATGACCCTGGGCATTCCTGCCTGAGGCCCCTCCCTGTCACACAGCCTGTCTCTTGCCCCACCGTTTGCTCATAATCTCCCCCATTTTGCAGATGACAAATTGTAGTCATCTTCTTAAAAGGAAAAAAGGGCAGATCAGCGTAGAAATCTTGGTTTCTGGTGAAACAATGTCTCCAGAAAGCCACTGCCTCAGTTCAGACGCCTGATGACCTTGATCCCAGACAGTGAGAGACAAGAGGTGGCTGACCAGGATAGAGACACACTGCAGGGAAGAGCAGGCCATCGGACAAGGAAGTGAGTGCCTGCCCGCCAGGATGAGCCCCCGGGGACACCCACTGTGGGAATAGGCCACTTTGACACTGTCGCTCTGGGGGGGCTTTTGGAACGGCATCTGGAAAGAAAGGAGCATCCGCCAAGTGAAGCGTCCTTTCCCGGAGGTTCAGCTGCCGCGCGTTCAGGCGGCATTTGCTCTTTTCAGACGGCATGTAGAAGACACTTGAAGGAAGAGTGAGTGGAAGAGAGATCTGCACACTTTATTCTTTTCCCCCACTTGGGCTGATGAACTGTAAGGAGAACTTCATTAAGTAGGAGGATTTTAACAAACCCAAGTAGTTTGCTGAATGTCTGGTGATCTATGTCTTTGGGGAAAGTGTTTCAGCATCTAACCGAAGAGAGTAAGTAGCTGGTTTGAAGCACATGAGCTGGGTGCTGGTGCGGAAGAGAGGGTTGGTAAAGGTGCCCTTAAATCCCAGAGTTGTCAAAGTCCCCACTGAACACTAAGGGCATCTAGGCTTCACTTCCAAACATCCTACAGAGCAAGGGGAGCTGGGAAGTAAGGTTACAGGAGCCAGCCGGGAGGTGGGTGACAGAGAGTGGAGTCAGAAATCAACAGTCAATCCTGCAGTAGAAGACGGCTGCATCACCCAAGACTGGGACCCACTTCTACTTTAAGTAGGACTCAATGGTGCCCCATGGTGGTCACTGTTTGAAGGTGGCTGTTATTATTGTGAGAGCCAAACTGTTATAGGAAGCAGAGAATAAAGAGTAAGACGTATGGGTCTTTACGGCTGGATTTCAATTGTTGCCTTAAACTCTGGATGGAGTCTTTCTTTGCTCTGAATTTCAAGGCCTTGAGACATAAGGAATAATAACAGAATCAGCCCATCACTGACCACCTCATAGCCCAAAAGACTTTCCTCCTATAGCCGTCCCTTCCAATTTTCTCTAAAAGCACAGCACGCTCAATATATCTAGCTTTAAGTTGTGTCTCAAGTAGTAAGAGCTTGTCTTCACAGCAAGCTCTCCATGGGAGACCCATTGGTAATGATAGTTATATTAAAAAAACCATTAATCTTTATATATATATATATATATATTTCTACCTATCTCTCCATACACATACATATTTATTAACCTGGGTATTTCATTATGTAATGAAGAAAATGAACAGCCAATAAAGTCATAGAATTGAGCCAAAGAACTGTGCTGAGCAGAGTAGAATTAGAAATGGTTCAAGAGCCAAGAGGAGCCAGTGGAGTTGGGAGATGACACAGGAGTGAATCAGATGACTCCACACAGGAGGTGTGGGCATGGTAGCTATTCAGCCCCTGGTCCCCCAAGCGCACACCAGCCCACGAGTGCATCTGTGTCCAGAGTGCACAGAAATACTCATGTAAAAGTTGGACAAAATGTGGCCTCATGAAAGGTGTGTGGTCTTTTGAACCTTGGCCATGGTCCATGGTATGTCCGGAACGACTGCACAGCTATGAGAAGAGATGCTGTTACCATATGCGGTGAAGTTTCATTTCCAAGACCCACATCCTGCCTCCCAGGACCCCCTAGGGACATGAAGACAGTTTTACACATGGATTCCAAGCATAATGGATGGGCATTAAAGTGGCTGTTTTTTACATTGTCATAGGATATGCTGGCATCTCCTCCCCCTGCCCCCAATATTACAGCATGTGGACGCGTCTGCTTAAATAAATGAATGTTCCCAGCTCCACTTACCTGTTTAGAAGCATCAAGGACTTAATATAGAGCGGAAATATACCTGTGCTTGGAATTGGAAGAAGTGGATGTCTCAGGAAAGTAGAGGAAGGAGAGAGAGATCCTGCAAATTATCAATAAGTCAGCATATCTGCATGCTTTCACTTAAATAAGCACTGGTTATTTATATAGTCCAGGTGGAGACTGTGAGAAAGAAACAAGATGTGGAGCTACAAAGAATCTTTGTGTGTTGTTGGAAAGCTTGGATTTTCCAGCAGATAGCTGAAGATACATGCCTTGCACATCTGTGAATGTGGGTGATTATTATGCGGGAAAGGGACTCTTTCGGTAGCCAAGTAGATCATCTGTGTGTGTGTGTTTTCCCTACCTCTATATTCATATACAGTTGTTATAATTCTTAGTACGAGAAGCCAGTGTGACTCTAACGCGCTGTCTAGTCGATCCCGACTCCGGGAGACTCCGGACAGAGGATAGAGCTATCGTCCAGAGAGCGTTCAGTGGCTGGTGTTGCTGACGTAGATCACCAGCCTTTCTTCCAAGGCACTCTGGGTGAGCGACAGCTGCCAACCCTTCAGTTTCCAAGAACCAGGCACTCTCTAAACATAGAAGGAGCTAGTTATGTGTGTCTCCTCCCCCACCCCCCGCACCTCTGAAGAGCTCTCGTAAGTGCTTGAGTTAAGCCTTGGGGTGCTAGCGGAAAGATTGGAAGTTCAAACCTACCAGCTGTTCCACAAGAGAAACACAGGGCCGGCCGCTCTTTCAAAAGATTAGAATCTTGGGCAGAGAGAGGAGCGGTGCTACCTTGCCCCATGGGGTCGCTGTGAGACAGAAATGATTCAGTGGCGGTGGTTGGTTTCCTTTGTCATTGTTCTTGTTTTCTGTCAATAATCTAAGGCCATAGCTACTCATCTTGGCACTTAAATCCCACTTGCACTTGTCAGCTGATACAGAGCACCTGCTCTCAACCTGTGAATCGCGACCACTTTGGGGGTCAAGCGACCCTTTCACAGGGGTCACCCGATTCATAAACGTAGAGAAATGACAGTGATGAAGTAGCAACAAAAATATTGTTAAGGTTGGGGGTCACCACAACCTGAGGAACTGTATTTAAGTGTGGCGGCATTAGGAAGGTTGAGAACGACGGATAGAGAGGAAGAAGAAGGCCTTTCATGGCAGGAGACACTGCGTGATCAGGAGCGGGCACAAGCGTGGCACCAGCCTTGCCAGCACAACAGAAAGTAGAAGCAGCAATCGGGCAGAGAGAACACCTTTCAACTCGTTCTGAACCACTGTTCTGAACCGCTAACCTGAGGGGGATGAGAGTGTTTACAGAGGAAAAGTGGCTGCCTCTATTCTGAGGGCCACTTCTCATTAGTCGGACTTCATTCCAGAGGAATTCCTTGAGAATTAAAATGAGGATGCTGCAGTTTTCCTTGAGCGATACTGAACAGCTGAGAACACAGTCCTAACTGAGCCTCACTCACAGTCCACAGATGCCTGGGCTTGCACTCTGCAAGTGTGAGAATCGTTTGTTTTTCCCTTTGTTTCGTCTTAAGACCACATAAATATCAAAACCTCCAAGTTAAATCGCCAAATAAAACTCACACCCCCTCTCGTGGTCTTCACCCTCTGGGATTGGCAGGAAGGGTCATGCCACGCAGGGAAGGCGAGCGAACACTCGTGAAAAGGCAGGTCTGATCTCTGCATTTTGTCAGCTCCCCAAGTCATTTGTCATGTTTCATCGCATCATCTGGAGTTCTCTATTCCCCACTGGGGCCTGGCTGATCGGCCCTGAAGCTTTTAGCTGCTGATGTGAAAAGCAAACTCCGTCCTCCCTGGAGCAGAGCAAAGAATGCTCAGTGGCCTCCGCTCAAGCAGCCCCGTGCTTGTGGCAGACCTGGATTTAGCCCATCTTAAGGGGGTAGCGTGCCCCCAATAAACTCCCCGTTCAGTGCTAGAGGGTGGCTTATGGGGCATGCCACAGGGGGGCAAGATCATGCCTTGGAGGTGTGCACCGCCTGTCCGGGGGCCACAGAGGAAGAAGCAGCAGCCCTGGGGTGCAGCAGTCAGTGTTCATTCTGTCCTTGATGGAAAGGTTGGTCGTTAGAATCCACCCCATGCCTTAGTGAGAGAAAGACCTGGATATCCGCACCCTTGAAAACGTTAATGAAAAAGGAAACTCGCTGCTGTCGAGTTGCATCTAACTCCTAATAACTATCTGGGTCAAGCTGTTAATCTCCACGAACGCATGCTGCTTCATCATTCCCCCACAGAGCAGCGGACAGTCTCAAGCCACTGACTTCTCATTGGCAACCCAGCCCTCACCCCGCTGTGGTATCAGGGCCCCTGCCATAAATACCGCTGCTTAGAAAACCATCTCATAAGGATTCAACATACGTCGAAATGAACTCCGTGGAACATCAAGAGGAAGAGGAGGGTGTATGACACTGAAAAAGTTGGGAGAGCATTGGGCATAAAGCCTGATACCGGTCACATTTTACCTGGTGGAGTGAATGTGGCTGGCATGGCAATACTGAACTGAGGCAGCAGCCTGGAGTCACTGCAGGTTCAGGAGCAAGGAGTGGCCTCTCTGGTTTGAGCATTGGGATTGAGCAAGATACTAGTAAAAGAGGTTGAGACTAGGTCATAGCAGGCTTTGGAGGTCAGGAAAAGGATTTGGGACCTGATAATGGTGACAGTGCAGGTGCTAGTAGGAGAGTGACATCGACAGACAGCTCAGAAAGAGCATAACTGCCCGATGTCTCTCCTGAGCTTGAGACCTAAATATTGCATGGCCTCTTGAGCAGCTTCACCTAGATTTGTGACATAAAATCTTACATGCTGCATCCCCCAAAGTTCTGCCAGTCTCACCCTAATCCTCTTGGAGAAATGCACCACCACCCACTGGTTGGTCAAACTACAGCACAACAATCTCATCGTGAAGGGCCCTGACTCTCATTTCTCCTCGAGCCAGCCTCACGTCTGATGGACGGTAAGTGCTCCTCTCTGGAGTGTTCGGCTCCTCCTGGTCCTCACCATCCTGCTGCCCGGAGTTAGGCCCACAGAAGCCAATGCAACTCATTTCCATCCCTTCCCTGGCTAGCTCCTGATTCTTACTTCAAAACAGACAGCAAGGAAATCAGAGATAAGGTACCATTGATTTCTTCCATGGCAAACAATTGAAATTACTGCCTTCCAAACAGCATAGAACATATACCTCCTATACCTTATACCCACGGGGCAAAAAAAGAAATTCATATTTACAGTCACAGAAACCCTAAGAAACAGCTCTACCCTGCTCTGTATTGTTGCTATGAGTCAGAATCGGCTCGATGACTGTGGGGTACTCTTTCCACACAAAGATAAGTCTCAGGAGCTCCCTGGGCCAGTTCCACTCTGTTCTAGAGGATCCCTCTGTGACAGCGGGTTTGATTTGGAGCTAGTATTTTAAATACTGCCAGCCCCACCCCATTCCAGACTCGCTGTGCCTGGGCTTTTTCCCCAGTGCATGCTATGCCCACTCCATGCTCAGCACAGCGTGGCCTTTCCCCAGCTGGAGAACTCCTATTCACCCTTCAAAACCAGCCTGAAACCCCATGCATCCCCACCCCACCTCCCAACAATTGTCCGCTCTTTAGAGGGATCCTCTCTGTGTGTTCTGTACAGAGTGAGTAATCCGGCACGTTTGATCTATTGTATTATAAGGAGTTGCTGGCCTGCAAGTGCCTTCCCATAACTGAGTGATGAAGGCAGTGACTTGTTCTGATGATCCTAGTTCTTCTCCAGTTACCTGACACTCTGGAGACACTACCAATGTCTGTGGAATGACTAAAGGAAGGAGGTGGCCACAAACAGAGTCTCGGGGTGAGATTGATTATGGATGTGCCATTCCGTAGCCAGCATCTCAAATCACCTTTTAATTTTCTTTTCATTCTGCTATAAAATGAGTCCGTAGAGATAAAACATCTAACGCAGTATCTCCACTTAGTGACACTATCATTCCCACCAACACACACACACACAAACACACACACACCTTTGAAAGGGTAATTTACATCTCTCCACAGGATAACAAATAGCTTATGAATGAGAACATGAAACAAATAACAAACTTGATATATACATGCCTCCCCGCCCCCCAATTTTAAGCATTAAATGAATTTTGGATTCTGGAAGAAAACGTCTTCCTCTAGATTGGTTATTTGTTTGTTTGCCAATTTGAATGGGCACTTTTTTGAGTTTCTCTTCCTCTAGTTTTTCCTCCCTGTCTCCACCCAGGCCTCCCTTCAGTCCCAATAAGACCGGTCTAGTTATTTTCTATGCAGTGTGAGAAGTAATAATGACCGAGCGGTTTTACCGTTGCCATGCACTTGGTCTGAAACTCCAACCCTGAGAACCCGCGTCTGTCTCGTTTGTCAGCCATGGCCATTGCTGTGCTGCTCTGTGCTCAGACTCCACTAAGAGCTTGGTAGGTCATTTTTAGCCAATTATGTCCTACAGTCAAAGCCATTTTAATACTGTGAGACACAACTCTGTTTGCTGCAAAAGTAAATCAAGACTCTTCCAGAACCCCCCAGAAATGCTTGCTGGCATTTGGTTGAAATGCTACCACCCTTTGTACCTGACTCACGTCGTCTCTGTTGTGTACATGCCAGAGACTGGGAGGTTTACCAGATGTGTCTCACAACGTGCCATTGTCAAGCACGGAAGAATGACTTCAGTAAAAATAACAGATTTTTAAAAAATTAACAAGTACCAACTGTGCTTATGTTCATCTGGTTCTGCTGACAGCAAGCTTTCTCATTCTAATTATTTTTTTTAATTTTAATAAAAAGACAGAAGAAAGAAAAGATTCTAACTAGCAAAGATGAGGTATAACAACAGATATGTTCATATTTCCTGAAGAACTTATGAAAGAGTTCTGCTAAGCTTCCTGAACTGAATGTTAAAGGAGGTGGTATCCCCTCTGTTGGTGGTCACTGTCACTGAAACCCTTTGGTACTGAAGGCATGACCACAACCCAGCCAAGTGTGGATGCAGTCATCCTCTATTCACGGTGTCACACGTAGATGCTAGCAGGGTGCAATGCAACGGCTCATCTACGATGGCTCTTCTAGCCCGAGCCTTGGTTCCTCCCACCAAAGGACCTTCATTTTCCTAATGGATCTGGGAAAGAAGGTGTGTGTATGGAGAGATATTATTGGATTATCTGATTCAGGTATGAGTGGCTGGAAGTACAATTAGTTGTAATTGCCATCCTGCTGTGTATAAAATGAGGAATCACCTCAGAAGCAGTAGGGGAAGAGTCACGGGTGGAGACGTCTTTTAGACCCCATGATCTCTGCATATTGAACCTCCTAGATCCAGGAGATGCAGCTTTGACGCCAGTGGAGTGGCAGAGAAACAGCAGCAGCAGGACCAGAAGCCTGAGCATGAGACGGAGCAGTGGGCTTCCCAGGCCACAGAGCAAGTAAAGCTGAGCTCTTTGGGCAGGAGGCTGGCTTGTCGAGTAAGATGACGCTATCTTTGGATTGAGGCTTTAGCCAAGTGGCTTGCCTTTTGTGCATTTATTGGAAACCCCAACAAAGCTTTATAACGTTGCCAGAGCAGAGTAGGGGCCAGGACAAGAGGGTGAGGGCCTGAGAGAGACCTGCCTGAGGCACAGAAGAGAAGCAACTGTCCTGACTGAACCATAACCTAAGCATTGCTCACCTGTGTGGAAACCTTTTAACTTCCCTAACAACCCCCATAATCAGGTTGTGTGGCCATTACAATGAATTACTGAACTCAGTACAGAAGCAGATTTCCAATGGGAGGGACCGCTGGTGTCAGAATAAGGTAACGGGATGGAAAATGGAGTCATGTCTGACCTCTGCCTTGTGATGGTCAGCCTCGGGAAATGGACTAGGTCCGACGTGGCCCCCATGCCATTTCCAGAGAGGGTAAGTGATCCACGTGTGCATTTTCTCCTTCCTTTCTTGTGTTCTCTGTCTGTCCATACCAGGCCCCCTGGAGAACGATCGAGTCCACCCTGCTGCATGTCTGTGCCGTCACAATGGCAGTGACATTTCTGTTGGTGGAGAGATGCACAGTCGATCAAATTTGTTCGCCTTTTCCTGGAAATGGCATGGGGGCCACATTGGACCTAGTCCATTTCCCGAGGCTGACCGTCACAAACATGAACAGACTCGGGGGTCGGGGGGGGGGTGGGTTCTAAGTTTGATGGTAAAGATGCTCATTTAGCAAAGAACAGGTAATACTTGATAGATGATTTATCCAAAATCATAGAGTTAATGGGTTAATGTTGGACTTGAGGGCTCGGGCAGCACTGGGTTGGGATATTTTCTTGATGCGCACTTAACCTCGACATAAACCTCTCTCTTATATATGAGTTTCTGTGGCTTTGTTTCTCTAAAGTATCTAGACTAACACCACCATGTTGATTAATGGGAGGGGCTTGCTCCATCTGCCTGGTCTCGCTTGGGTTCCCCTCACATGGATAAGCTGTCTTCCTTCTTACCACCAGCTACTTCTGCCCTGTCCCCTCTCCTCCTTGACCCCAGCAGGCTCAGAAACAAAACCCCAGAAGAAAAGCTTCCCCATGCCACCACAGCCCCTCCACGCCAAGGTAATTTTGGACACGGGCCAACCCCCTTTGGGACGGAGACCGGGCTTTCTGGCAGCTCCCTTTGGTAGTCTGAAGCCGGAGTGCTGACAGTTGAGTGAGACCTTAGAGAATGGGCCTGCCGAGGGCGGGTGGGTGGTGATTAAGGACACACACACACACACACACACACACACACACACACACACAAGTCGCCTGAAGAATGTTGGCTCTTGCTGAGACGGTGATGTCATCCCTAACCACAGGTGGCAGCCTTCCTTTTCTGCAGTCCTCCTCCTGGAGGTCCTCAGTGTTCCCAGCCTGAATGAGGAACAATAAGGCGACCACAGGGTTAACGGCCACTCCTCGCACCCCAGCCTGTGCGGAGCTGTGGCCTTTCCCATAGAAATGTCACTAGCTGGAACGGATTTTTATTTTTTTCCTGCTGCTCAAATGTCAGACTGTCATATAGGAGGAAATCATGAGCAATTTTTGCCACCAAGGCCCAGCAGCAGCAGCATAATGATGCGTGTGTGTGCCTTGTGCAAATCCTGGTGACGCTGGTTCAGGGGTGGCTAGTCAGACAGGGACCTGCCTTTGGCTCCCCACTAGGAAAGACAGTTTGAGCCGTGTGAAACCTGCGTCACTTGCTGGGGTGATGTGGTTGTGCATTGCGCTGCTAACCACAAGGTCAGCAGTTTGAAACCACTAGTCGCTCTGCCGGATGATGCTCTCTACTCCCATCCAGAGTTAGAGTCGTGGAAACCCACATGGGAGGTTCTGCCTGTCCTGTCGGGTCTTATGAGTAGGAAGCGACTCTGTGGCAGTGAGGTTTTTGTTTGTTTGTTATTTTTATTTTGGCGGTAGAAGCAGAATGTGTTTTCAGAACTGGGTGGTCGGACAACAAAGTTACAAGCACTCACATGGAATTATTAGAGGAAATTGCCGAAGACGTGGTGATGGTAGTGTGTATCAGGATTGAATCTGGCCTGATTGGACCTCCGTTCCTCGCTCTCCACCACGTTACACCTCCACAACGACTGCTACAAACAGGCTCCCTTAGCAACGCCCATGCTCTCAGCACCCAACATAATTCAAAACACCAAGACGCACAAGGCACAATCCTGGCCCATGAAGGATTCAGCATGCCCCGGCGGGCCTGGGGATTCTATTTCATGACGATCCAGGTGGCTCTGTTCCACGCTGGTTTCCAGCAGAGAAACAGATGGCCGTGGTGATGGAGACATCATGTGGACTTAGCCCTTGAACGGTGTGGGTTAGATTTTGAACTGGGCCACGTACAGCCTGACCTTGATCAAGTCCTTTGACTTTCCTGAGCCTCGGTGTCCACGATATGTACCAGGAGGAAAGCAGTCTCGTCCTCTCTGGCGTGGACGTCGACCCCACTCCGCGCGCTGTGCTTCACATACTGCAAGGTACTCGGTCTGTGGATTTGTCTTCACCCTGTACCTCACTTATTCAGTCTCCCATCTGTAAAATGTGCAGATTCGATTAAATGACTTCAGAACACCACCTCAACTGTAATTTTCCAGGGCTGCCCCCCTGACCCTGGGGTAAAATGGTAATAGTAGACTGTGTCCAAGCAGTGTTCCAGTTCGCCAAGAGGGACAATGGTTCTTTCCCCGCCTCTGGCGTAGATTGTGGCAATCATGCAGCAAACAGACAATAGAACCAAAGGCTGCCGGTGGGAGGACATAGCTGTCTGCAGTGATTTTAATTTACAAGAGTACAGGGGGTCTTGTAAAACATCCCAGGCTTTCCGGGACACCTTTTACAGTACCATCAATCGTGATTTATCTGAGTCCATTTGACACTTATTTATAGTTTCACCCTCTTCTGTGCCCTGGGACACAGCATCTAAGTTGACTTGTGCCACGTTCTCAGTCGGATTCTTTCAGAGTCCAGACTCGGTTACACACAGACACATCTCAGTGCTATAGCTTTCTAGCTCTGTGACCTGCTAGTCATGTCAAGCTGCCCAACCCACAGAGCCGAGGCCACAAAATCTACTGTGCCACTGAAATGGGATCGCTTGTGTACTCTGCAAGATCTGGGGCGCCTTCATCACGCCACAGTCGCCTCTTGTGATCGCACGGGAGAACCAGACCCACGTCTGCTGTGTCTGGGTTTTTGTGATTGTATGGATTTTGATCATATCCCCGTTCATGCTTGCTGTTTCCAGACTCACCTTGTCCAACACAGAATTTACACTTTGAAGCATCGATGACCTGTCCCTGGGCACTTTGCCTGTCTCTGTTGTGACCTATGTAAGCCAACAGCCTGTTTTCCGTTCAAGGTTAGGATTGTGTATCCCACCTAGTCAAGAGCCCAATTAGCAATATACTAATAGGATTAGGTGCACTCACTTCAGAGAGAGGAAACTCACTTCCTGTTCCAGAACAAGTGCCTACCCGCCACAGGTCCCAGGACAAATGATGTAACTGCAGGCTCTGTATCCTAATGTGTAAAACAGGTATAAAATGGGAATCGTAAAGGCGACTCACGTCAGTATCGTGTAAATTATATGATAGCATGTGGATAAATCATTCATTCCATTATTGTTGGGGCTGCGAAAAAGTAGATTGGAATTCACAGACCCAAGTTGACTACTACCTGGCCGTTTGATGACAGTCAGACTGTGTAGCCCATCTCTGCCCGTTTTCTGAGCAGCCAAAAAGGCTCGGGAATTCACCGTGCAGATGCCAGCATGGAGCTTTCTGGCTAAGGAGACATCGCGTCCTCCTATTGTTGTCGCTCAGATATGACGTTGGTTCCTGATGTCTTGCCATCTGCTTTACAGAAATGCTTTTGAGGCGTGTGCAACCTTGGGTTTATCTTTTAAAACTATGTTCAGTTCTGGATGTCTCATTCTTCCCAGTTGAACATACCCACGCGAGATTCTGGAGCATTCCCGAAAAGCAGAGGGCGCCTTCACACATTTCAGACAAGCGTTAAAGGCAGTGCATGCCTCTCCCTACTTAATTAGACAGAGCCACCCTGCAGCCCTCTCTCGACGCTGATCTGCCATCGCATTGCATTGTCTCTTTATTAATGAAACGCAGCAAATAGCTTTTTTTGTGTGTGGATACTCAAATTACCCCAAGGGAGGAAGGACACTGTTAATGAGCTGAACGGTCTTGTTTGGGGGGGTTGAGTTGTGTTGACATATCAGGTATCCTTTTGAGCCCAGAGCTCTGGAGTGCCTGAGAGCTGGGGCCAGACCATGTTTCTTCACACAAGTTTCCTGAATTCCTCTGCCTGGGCTTTTCTGCAGTCAAGCAGGTGCTTGAGTATTTACATTGTGATAACATCTGCAGGAGAAATGGATTGAATTTCAAAAGAGAAACAGCGTTTTATAAATAGGTCACACCTGTGGCAGGGAAGCGAGACAGGTGAAGGTACTTGGACAAACGGTCTGGACACAACACTCCCTGTCTAGCCAGAGCTGACTCATAGGAAAAGAGGAAGCTGTAGGAAGCCTCCAGACCTGTGTTGGTCATCAATCATGCTCCTCCCTTCCTCAAAAATCCTAAGTAGCTTTCCATTCTGTGAGAATAGACTTCCACAAAGCCAAAACTTTTAAACCTGGTTTAAAAGGGCTTCACAGGGGGCTCACAAAGCCTCTTGCATCTTCTCTAGCCTTCCCCCCTGTTGGCTCACCCTTCTGAAGCCAACCTGTGTGTGTGTGTGTGCGCGCGCGCGTGTCTGTGCAAAACATATGTAATAGAATATTTGAGCAGCATTCTTCACATGTGCAATTTAACATTATCTTATGTTCATCATTTGTTCAACCATTACGTTTATCTCTTCCCAAATCACTCTTAACAGAAACTCAGTCTGCCCCCACCCCAAACACTGAGCCCACCTTTCTCTTGTCACCACTAATAAACTTTAGGCTCTGTTCACTTCTCTGTTCTGGATATTCCATGTGAGATCATACAATATTTGTTCTTCTGTGGCCAACTTGTGTCACTCAGGAGCTGTGGCGGTCCTGTTGGGGGAGCTCTGGACCGCTAACTTCATGGTCGGTGATTCAAACCCACCAGCTGCCGGGGAGAAAAATGAAGCTGTGTGCTCCTGTGAAGATTCGTGGCCTTAGAAATGTCATGGAAGGCCCCATGAGTCAGAAACAACTGGATGGCAGTGGGTTTGTTTGGCGGTTCTGTTGTTTTCCTCAGCACCGTGTTTTCAAGCTTCCATGTTTCTTTCTTCTTTACAGCCGAGTCTTATCCCATTGCATGGATACACTGCATTTTGTCTCTTCATCCGTGCATTAGGCATTTAGGCTGTTTTTGCCCTTGTGGCTATTGTGTAAAGTGCTTCGGGGAATCATAAAAAATGCTCAGTGTCATTCATCAGTGGGGAAACGCAAATAAAGCCCCGGATACTACGTCACACCTGCTGAGATGGCTGTGATTTAAAGGACAGGAGACAGATACTGTTGGTGGTGATGTGAAGACATGGAACCCTCTTCCACTGCACCTGGGACGGTAAGACAGCACTGCTCTGTGGAGAGCAGTCGGACAGGTCTTTACAAGTAAATGATAGACTTACCGTGTGACCTAGCAATTCCACTCCTGGATATAGATGTCATGGAAGTGAAGGCTGTCATTGTTGTTGGTAGGTACCATCCTGTCGGCTCCGATCCACTGTGACAAAAGAATGCACAAAAGAATGAAACACTGCACAGCCCTGCACCATGCACTCAGTTGTTCCTATGCCTGAGTCCACTGTGGCAGCCGCCATGTCCATCCATCTCATTGAGGGCCTTCGTCTTCTTCACCACCCCTCCACTTTGCCAAACATGTCCTTCCGCAGGGACTGGGCTTTCCTGACAGCATGTCCAGAGTGTGTGAGATGAAGTCTTCCCATCCTTGCCTCTAAGGAGCACTCTGGCCTTCCTTCTTGCGACAGTGAAAGCGAGCCTTCTTTGTTTCCATTATTTCATCAAGTTCTTTCCTGCCTTGAGCTGCCACCACATGTTGCCTAGAATGGTTCCCCTTACGCAACCTGGCGAAACTGTGCCCAACCCCCGGGACTTGCTTATAGGGTCATTTATTCAAGGTAAGCTTCGTGTTTACACCAGTCTCACTCGGGCATTCGTGTCTTCTTCCTAGTGCATCCTCTAGTTTCCTTTCAAAGTGCTTTCCAGCCATGTCGTTGTGTGCTTATGTGGTTAATGTGTAGACTGAAAATTCCATTGGGACATTGTCTCTGGTTTACTCTTGCTTCTATCCCCTTTCTCTCTGAGCACAGTGCTTAGATAATAATAGAGGATTATTAAGTCGCTCATAAGGATTCCTAGTGGTCCAGACGATTCAGCATTGGACTGTTAACCCCAAAGTTGACTGTATGGATCCAGCTGCCACTCAGAGGGAGAAAAGTGAGGCAATCTGCTTCCATAAAGATTTACCGCCCCAAAGGACCTTGGGCCTCTACTCAAACACTCCCTCAATGCATGAATACCTTCTTTTATTAAATTGGAACTCTATGATGCTCACTCTCCCAACACAACGGCTGGAGCCAAAGTGGGTGAACAAGTAAATGTGGTGAAGAAAGCTGATGGTGCCCGGCTATCAAAAGAGATAGTGACTGGGGTCTTAAAGGCTTGAAGATAAACAAGCGGCCATCTAACTCAGAAGCAACAAAGTCCACATGGAAGAACACACCAGCCTGTGTGATCGAGTGGTCCCAAAGGGATCAGTTACCAGGCATCAAAGAACAAAAAATCATATCATTGACTGCACACCTCCATGATAGGATCGCTGAAGACAAATGGGTGCATAAGCAAATGTGGTGAAGAAAGCTGATGGTGCCCGGCTATCAAAAGAGATAGTGTCTGGGGTCTTAAAGGCTTGAAGGTGAACAAGCGGCCATCTCGCTCAGAAGCAAATAAGCCCACATGGAAGAAGCACACCGGCCAGTGCGATCACGAGGTGCCCAAGGGACCAGGTATAAGGCATCATGAAAAAAAAAATATATAAGTATGTATATGTATGTGTATATATGTATATATATATATATATATATATCATATTAAATGAAGGGGGAAGTGCAGAGTGGAGACCCAAGGCCCAAGTGTCGGCCAATGGAGATCCCCTCATAGAGGGGTTTAGGAGAGGAGATGGGTTAATTAGGGTGTGAGGTAGTATCGATGAAGAACACAGCTTTCCCCCAGATCCTGGATGCTTCCTCCCCCCAACTACCATGATCCGAATTCTACCTTGCAGGGCTGGATAGGACAGAGGCTGTACACTGGTACATATGAGGGTTGGAGGTACAGGGAATCCAGGGTGGATGATACCTTCAGGACCAAGGGTGTGAGGGACGATGCTGGGAGAGTGGAGGGTGAGTGGGTTGGAAAGGGGGAACTGATTACAAGGATCCACATGTGACCTCTTCCCTGGGAGAGGGACAGCAGAGAAGGGGGGAAGGGAGACTCCGGATAGGGCAAGATATGACAAAATAACGAGGTATAAATTACCAAGGGCATATGAGGGAGAGGGGAATAGGGAGGGAGGGGGGAAAAAGAGGACCTGATGCAAGGGGCTTAAGTGGAGAGCAAATGCCTTGAGAATGATTGGGGCAGGGAATGTATGGATGTGCTTTATACAATTGATGTATGTATATGTATGGATTGTGGTAAGAGTTGTTGGAGTCCCTAATAAAATGTAAAAGAAGAAAAGAGAAAAAAATGATTAGGGAAAAGACTGTACAGATGTGCTTTATACAATTGATGTATGTATATGTATGAACTGTGAAAAGAATTGTATCAGCCCCAATAAATTGTTAAAATAAAAAAATTTTAAAAAAAGAAAAAAAAAAGATTTACCGCCTCCAGAGCCCCACAGCCCTGTTTTACTCCACCCTATCATGTTGTGGCCAGCAGGTCCACTGGACCCAAAGGGTTTTCAAGTCTGTGACCTGTCAAAAGCAGCTTGCCAGGACTGTCTTTTGCGGTGCCACTGGGTGGCTACTAAGCACCGACCCTTTGACCAGAAGTCCAGCACTTCGCCATTTGTACCACGAAGTATTCCTGTTCTGTTTAGGGTCATTATTCACGTGTGGACATAACTAGTATTCTCTGTTTCACTTCTCTGGTTTCTAATATCCATTGTCATTGCTATAAAGAACTCACAGATAAAATTTATGATTAAAAAGTATACTAGGGAAGTTAACAGGCTGTAATGGCAGTGAGAAATACTCAGGAGAGGTGGAGGGTGAGCGGGTTGGAAAGGGGGAACCGATTACAAGGATCTACATGTGACCTTCTCCCTGGGGGACGGACAACGGAGGAGGGGGTAAAGGGAGACGCTGGATAGGGCAAGATATGACAAAATAATAATTTATAAATTATCAAGGACTCATGAGGGAAGGGGAGCAGGGAAGGAGGGGGAAAAAGAGGACTTGATGCAAAGGGCTTAAGTGGAGAGCAAATGCTTTGAAAATGATTAGGGCAAAGAATGTACAGATGTGCTTTATACAATTGATGTATGTATATGGATGGATTGTGATAAGAGTTGTATGAGTCCCTAATAAAATGTTAAAAAAAAAAAAAGAAATACTCAGGAGAGTTGTGTGTCAGGCCATGTTACAGATGCCTTTGAAGGCTGCTAATAAACCCACAGAAGGCATACCTCTCCATTGTAAACCTCAACCCTCAAACATTCAGCTCAAATCCGAGGGTCAGCAAGCCCAGCTCCCTGAATCAAGTACCCAAAGGCACCCACTCTAGTAAGCCTCAGCCCGAAGGCACTAAGCTCCACCTCCATGAGTCAGCCCTGCTTGCCCAAGTAAGTACCCAGAGGCACCCTGCTGCTCAAGCCAGCCTTCTGCCCCAAACACCCAGCTTTACTTGCTCCCTGGCTTGGCAAGTCCGCCACTCTGCTCCATGCTCCGTCGCCGGGCTCTGCTGCTGCTCCTCTGATGGGATAGGTGTCTTCTGGGTCCGGGAGGCTCACTGCACAGCAATCTGAGGTCCAAAGGATGTGATTAACTACTGGCTCATACTAGGAATACGATCCCCCCTCCTGCTTCTAGCAGGCTCCTTTCATAAACAGCAGGATCACACTCCAGGGAATCTTGTTCATAATTACTCACAAGTGAATCCTATCAGTATCTCCCCCCATTTTCTTACTCAGGGAAAGGTCTTTGGTGGGAGTTTGGTAGAGACTTTTGCTAGGAGCTCCAAATAATTCACTTCTCCTGAAACTAAAAAACATTGTATCAGTTTTATTTGTTGGATTCAGGCCTACTCTGCTTCAGGCCTTCAGGTCAAAAGATCAGGCGACATTTCTAAAGTCATTTAAAGGAGAATTACATTGAAAATAGATTATTTCCTAATGTTGTATGACTTACACCCACTACTCCGAGAAGAAGTCATAAACGTTTAACAAGTGTCCTCTTTTGATTTATTTTATTTTAAAAATTCATTATTTTTTAATTTTCTCATTAATTGGCTGTTAATACATATATCAGTCCATCGTTCAGTCACGTCAAGCAGAATTGTACAGTTGCTACCACAATCTATTTCTAAACATTCTTCTTCTTCTAGATTCCTTGACATTGTTTCCCTTTCCCACCACCCCGCCACCAGCACCACCACTGTAACCACCTCCAAACCCTTATTCTACTTGCTGTCCTTACAGGTTCATCAACTCTGAATATCCTTTTTATATTTTTACTGCTAATAATTCATCTCTGTTCAGGTAAACAAACACTTCTATGTGTGTGTGTCTAACAAAATTCTGTTGTATATATACCTTCAACCTGACCTTACCTTGCCTTACCTAAATAGATATAGCCTGTCTGTTAGATACTAGAGATGCAGACATGAGAAACTTTGACCTTTCCTTTAGGGACTGCACGGTCACATTCATGCAGAGTACACCAGCAATAGGTCCCACGTGGTGAGGGCCATGGTGGAGACTGTGTATGGGGCTGTGCGAATGCAAAGCAGACTGTGGGATTTGGGCTGGGCGAGAATCTGAGGTTACAGAGGCTTTTAAGTGGAGGCAAATTTCTGGACACTTGGAAGCCAAGAAGAATAGTGCACGTTTTCTCATTCCTAGGAGTTTGCAATTAAGCTAGTAAGGTGCTACTTCAATCTTTCCGTGTGGGACTGTCGCTTATATTAGTAGCTATGACATGGTCATTAGACATTACTTTTCAAATGTTCTGGACTCCATCCTACAATTAAAAATGTCCATAGAAGCTGGAAGGGCAGTGGTTCTAAACCTGAAGATTTATGTGAACCAGGTGAATGAGGGGTCCTTTTCAACTTCCCCTGCCCTCTTTTCCTCTTGCTAATAGAGACCCATGTTGTTGGCCAGGTAGGGTGCTGGGCGTGATGGGGGAGACCCTGAGTGACTTGGAAGTGTGGAGGCCGATCATGGGAACCCTGAAGAACCTTGTGTTCCTAAAATTTAGAACAAGGAGGAGAGGGACCATTTCAATCAAACCCAACACCAAAATGACTTCTACGGAATCAATCCTGACTCCCAGCAAGTCTGGTCAGGTGAGCAGTGTGGTGCAGTCCCAGGGTGGTGCCCAAGGTTCATGGGTGCAGCTGCTAACAGGAGAACAGGCTCTGTTTCAACTCAAAGGTATAAGGGATGAAAGACCAAGCAATCTACTTCTGACGAAAGAGCCATTGAAAACTATGGCGCCCAGTCAACCCGGACACCCGGGGCTCATCAAGAATAAAATGGACACAATGGCAGCTCGTTTATCAAAAGGAAGCCTAGGGAAGGCTGAAGCTGAGTGAGAGACACCGAGGACCAGGGAGTCAGTGTTGCTACTGCCTCTTTATCCCCATTCCATCCCCATCTCTCCTCTTCATTCGGAATAGCATTCTTATATTTTGCACAAAACAGTCTAGACAGAAATACCATTAGGGTTGATAAAGAAGCGGGATAAATGAGTTATGTGCATGAGCATGTGTTTGTAATTAGAGCTTTCTCTGAGAAATAGAGATCTACTAGGTTTTTCCCTTGTTCATTCCCCCAATGACATGAATCTTTCTCTGACTTACCAGTAGTTGACTTCCAATTTTAATGGGATAAGAATGCTTGTTACTGTCATAATTTGCCAAAACCTGAGGACTCATTTCTCACAGATGCTGTAGTCGCATAGTATGATTTTCAAGCAAGAAGCATGGATGTGTCGCTTTGCGGTGCGAGAACCGCATTTATCACCTGTCTGCACACCAAGAAGGGAAATGAGCAGTGAGAAAAACGTGCCTGCTCAGGTGCGGAGAGAGTCTCATCCATGCAGGTGAAGGAGGAAGCAAAACAAAAGCGCTCCTCAGTGTGCGGGGAGGCCCCTTGGAAATCGAATCTTTGCGCCTGTATTCCGGTAACGTCTCAATGCGGTAGAAGGACCTAAGGTCCGTCTGAACAGCACTTACACTTAGAACTCAATGGGTAGCAATTAGGAGAAATTTAAAGCATCCCCCGGAGGCTCCAAACGTAAATATTTCTCTGGGCAGATGTGTTATAGCCAAATTAACTGGGTGTTTGTGCAACTGCAATGAATCGGAGAGATAACGGTCTTTATTGCCTGTAGATGTAGCCTGTGATTCCAAACTACAAGTGGTGTTAAATGTTCCCAGTAGAGGTTCGGGCAGTTTGCTGAACAAACCATCGCTGCTGCCAGGTTATAATCCTGCTGCCTTAGGTTATTTGTCCAATTTGAAGTAATGAGGTTCTCATCACCCTCCATTTGAGGTGTGTTTATCTTTCGAGAACTTGGGTCAGATTGAACTTAAATTTCACTTGATCGCATTCTCTACTAAAAACACTCTCTAGAGGAGTGGAGCACAAGATTCATTTCTCTCATATTATTCCTTGTTTAAAGGTTTTTGGGGAGGAAAACTGATCTCCCCCTTTGGGTTGACTGGGTACTTTGGGGTGATTACTCTCACCTCTCACTTTAACGGGCAAGCAAGTGTAAAGAGACTGCGGCTGCCTAGACGCCCTGGTCTTTTCTGAGTGCATCCCGAGATCATTCGACAGCAGCGAGCGCTGGGGAGACGCTTGCCGATGTGTAATAATGGCAAGGAGAAGCAGGCTGGCAGGAGGGCAGAACACGCAGCAGTAAATACCCATAATATGCTGCTGCTGCTGTTGTTAGGTGCCATCGAGTCGCTTCCAACCCACAGTGACCCTGTGCACAACAGTACGAAACACTGCGCGGTCTGGCGCCATCTTCACAATGGCTCCGATGCCTGAGCCCATTGATGCAGCATGGTATCCATCCTTCCTCGTTTCCACTGCCCTCAACCTTACTAAACATGATGTCCTTCTCCAGGGACGAGTTTCTCCTGACAACATGCCCAAAGTATGTAAGACTAACTGTCGCCATCCTTGCCCCGATGGCGGGAGGAGTCTGGTTATATTTCTTCCAAGACAGCTTTCCCCAATTCAGGTCACTATGGCCACCGCCACGCCGAGAACTCGCTACCCCTCAGTCACATTTCGAGTGCCCTCCACCCTGAGGGGCCTATGTCTGCTCATGTTATACTTCCACTCATTAGGCCTTCAGTATCTGACAGTATTTGAACCTGTACATAGGTTTTCAGTGGCTCCTACCTGCGAAGTGCCAGGGAAGTCCTTCTTCATTGGCGGTTCTTAGTCTGGAAGCTCCACTGAAACCTGGTCACTCTGGGGGCCCCTGCTGGCAATTGACATACCCGTGACGTAGCTCCCAGCATCACGGCCACACGCGAGCCACCACAGCACGACAACCTGACAGCCGAGTGGTGGCCTGTAATAGAGTGAAGAGCAAATAACCTGGGTTGGCCAAGGACCCTTGCTGTTACCTTCACTGTAATACAGTGTGATTTAGCCACACAAAGCCTCTACTCTAAATGGGGCCTGGTTTAGTTCTGCCCCCAGAGAGGCCAAGATCGGGCAGGGATTCACCCATGGACTAGTCATGTTTGATAAAGGAGAGGGCCCATGGGAAAAATGAAACTCTCAATGCGATGAACTAACAGAGCAGCCTCAAGCATAGACCTCAATGAACAACCAGGCAGCTGGGGCAGGACCAGGCAGTACTTGGTAATCTTATACGTCAGTGCTCTGTGAGTCGGAGCTGACTAAACAGCACCTTACAGTGCCAGCAGTGGCCTCTCATGCTCCCAGCTCCCACTAGATTATCTATGTGCGTGCTTTTGTCTCCAAGAAATGCATCAACTTGATGATTATTCTCACCTGACAGATAAGGAGTGAGCTCTGACGTAGTGGTTACATGTTTGCTCATGATCTACAAGATCAGCATTTTGATACTACCAGCCACTTCATGGGGGAAAGATGGGGGTCCTATTCCTGTAAAGAGTCACACTCTTAAAAACTCACAGGGGCAGTTCTGCCCTGTCCTATAGGGCCGCTGTGAGTCAGTATCGACTCGGGGGCAGAAGGGTTTTTGTTTTGTTTGTAACAGATAAGGAAAGTCAGTTCACCCAGTGTTACATGGAAAGTAGATAACAAAGCCTGAGTTTGCATCCACATTGTAAGAGATGGCCGAGGTCAGCACGCTGTCACAAGGCACTTCACACTCAGCAACATCAAATGTCGGGCGTACTACTCACAAGATGACTCCTAAGAAATAAATCCTGCAGGAATTAATACTCCCTAGAGCCTATCCCAGGTGGTGCAATGGCTAAGCACCCACTGCTAATAAAAAAGTTGACTGTTCTAGACCACTCAACTATTCTATGGGTTAAAGTCTAAGGATCTACTTCATAAAGATTGGTGCCAAGAAATCCTTATGAGATAGTCCCACTCTGTCACATGGGATTGGCATTAATGGGAGCCAGCAACAGTCATGCGCTCAAGGGATTTTTGTTGACTGAGCCAAAGAATAAGATGAACCTTAAGAAGGATTTTGAAATGGGTCCAATACAGAAGCAATGGATCACAGAGCATGACTCTCTACTTAAGGAATGACTGGAGAGTTGATAACTTCACAGCTTAGGCACATCTCATATTTTAAGGCCTCTGAAGTATGAAGCATTTTAACCATGTCTCTATTTTTTTAAATTAAATACTCTCTTTTTTTTCTAAGTAGGTCTTATGAAATTGTATTGCTTGAATTCTCTCCCCTGAGTTGCTGCGTGGACTGGTACTTATTAAAGCACTGTGTGTAGGTATAGTGCTAAGGAGAGTTGGGGTTATTAAAGAAGGTTAGCATTTGTTCATGAATGGGCCTGTAGACTCAAGCCAAGTAGAGGTTTGTGTTCAATAGACGACAAGACATGGTAACTGGGATTGACAAGTGGCTGAACTATGTGGGTAGAATTGTTATTTTTATCCCTGCTTCTGAGGAAAAAAACCAGTGGCTATGTGACTTTAAAATCACAAAGAACTTAAAACACTTATGATGTTGTAGCTTTCCCCACCATTTTGTTTTGTTCTTTTTATTAAAGAACATAAACTCCTTTACCAGAATTTCAGAGTGAGAGGAAAAGAGAGATAGCTGGAAACGTTCCCCGATGATACAGATAGAAGAAGACACGAGCACAAATATCTCTAAAGAAAACAATAGCTTAGAGGACCTCGGGTGAACTGATAGGCAGGAGATTAAAATGAGCTCTGAGATTTTATTGGGGGCTAGTACAACTCGTATCACAATCTATGTATACATCCATGTATCAAGCACATTTGTACATTTGTTGCCATCATCATTCCCAAACATTTGCTTTCTACTTGAGCCCTTGGTATCAGCTCCTCATTTTTAAAAAATAATTTTATTACGGGCTCATAAAACTCCCGTAGCAATCCATACATACATCACTTGTGCAAAGCACATTTGTACATTCGTTGTCCTCGTCATTCCCAAAGCATTTGCTCTCCACCCAAGCCCCTGGCATCAGGTCCTCATTTTTCCCCTTCCTCCCCACTCCCCCTCCCTCATGAACCCTTGATAATTTATAAATTATTATTTTGTCATATCTTGCTGTGTCCCACATCTCCTTTCCCCCACTTTTCTGTTGTATGTCCCCCAGGGAGGAGGTCACATGTAGATTCTTGAAATTGGTTCCCCCTTTCCAACCCATCCTCCCTATCCCTTCCCAGTATCACCACTCTCACCACTGGTCCTGAGGGGATCATCTGCCCTGGCTTCCCTGTGTTTCCATTTCCCATCTGTACCAGTGTACATCCTCTGGTCTAGTCAGACTTGCAAGAGAGGATTCGGATCATGATAGTGGGAGGTGGGGAGGAAGCATTTAGGAACTAGAGGAAAGTTGTATTTTTCATCGTTGCTACATCACACCCTGACTGTCTCATATCTTCCCTAAGACCCTTCTGTAAGGGGATGTCCAGTGGCCTACAAATGGGCTTTGGATCTCCACTCCGCACTCCCCTGCTCATTCACTATGGTAAAATCTTTTAATCCAGTCAGTTGACCCAAGTGGGAGCATATCTCTTAACTTTTACCTTGGCCTCTTTGATCTGATGGTAGAAGTTGCGTTCATCTCCTTGGAATTCACTGCCATCAGGGTGCTGGCCTGGAGGTGCTGCTATGGAACTGAACTAACACTGGCCTTTTCTGATGGCCCTAGGGGACCTACTGTGTATACTCAAATATAAGCCAACCCGGGTATAAGCCAAGGTACCTAATTATTACCTGGGAAACCAGAAAACTGATCGACTCAAGTATAAGCCTGGGGTGGAAAATGCAGAAGCTATTGGTGAGTTTCAATAATCAAAACAAATCAAAATAAAATTACTAAAAATTGAGACATCAGTGGGGTAATGTATTTAAATATTTATTTAAAATTAAAAACATAAATAAAAGGACAAGACATTTAACATTAGTAAACCAGCACAGTAAGTGGAAAATAGGTTCAACAAAAACAATAAGGTATCAACAATGATACCTTAAGAGGACTATCCCCTGAGCTCAATCAACAACCAAGCTAAAATGTAGAGTTAAAATCCTTCAAAACTGGATTCCTCATCATCATCCATATCCCAATGCAGAGCTTCAGCTGGTGTGAGGTCATCATAGACACTGTCCTCACAGATCGCCGTCATCACCATCACTGCTGTCATTTTCATACAAAGCACAGTCTTCACTGCCATCCATAGCATTACTAATACTACATTTCTGGAAGGCACGTCGCACCATGTCTTCTGGAATGTCTTCCCATGCATCTCGAACCCACTTTGCTATTAACTCTATGTCAGGCTTCATGACAATTCCTCCTTTTGTTAGTCGGGCTTGACCAGATGACATCCATTCATGCCACATCCTTCGCACACGGTCTTTAAAAGGCTTATTCAAAGATACATCCAGAGGCTGCAGTACAGATGTAAGCCCACCTGGAATCACGGCTAAAGTAACTTTACTAGATTTTGCCAATTTTTTTATGTCATCTGATAGGTGGGCTCTGAATATATCCCAAACAAGTAATGATGGCTTTTTCTTTAAGATTGATACTGGTCATCGGTTCTAAATTTCTTCCAGCCATTTTTTTGTTCCATCTTCATCCATCCAGCCTTTAACATGTGCACGCATAGTAATTCTTGGTGGAAACTTGACCTTTTTAGACAAGGTCTTTCTTTTGAAAATAATGACAGGACGCAGCTTAGTTACATTAGCCAAGCATGATAGGACAACTGTAAAGTGTTTGTTTTTTTTTTCATTTCCTGTGGTTTTGAGAAAAATGTTTTTTTCTCCTAAACTTACCACAGTTCTGCTGCTTGGAAGATCAAAAGTCATGGCAGTATCATCCATATTCCCAATATCTGCCAGGTCATAATTATAAATCCTTCTTTGTTTTATTATAAATGACTGGAATGACATAATTTTTTTCTTCAAGGTCTTGTGGCACTTTCTGGAAAATCTTTGTTCTTTGTCTCAAATATAGTAGGCCAAACCTATTCATGAAGTGGGTACACCATCCTGCTGATGCAGCAAATTTTTCAATGCCTGGTGCTTTATATTTGTCATCCTTAGCCATTTGTAGAGCACGTATGCGGATTCCCATGCGTGTTAACACAGTAACCATTTTGATGACACTCCATAACCCATTTATGCAATTCACTCTCTAGAGTCCCATAAAAATACATTAAACCACGACAAGCTTTTTTAGCTTTTTGAATCTGTTCCAAGTCAGCCTTCATTTTCTGCCACTCCCTCACTTGCTTTCGTCAACTCAGAATTCCCTACTTGCAATACTGTTATTGCTCTCTTCTGCTCTTGACACAACCTTCATTTTGAAACCAGCTTCAAATGACCATTTTTGTTTTGGTTCAAGAGCATCCATTTATAATAGGATAAAAAAACAAGACTTTGAAAAAGAACTTTCATGGTAATACCCCGCAACGTGTTAGCCAGGAGGAGAGGGTGGGGAGTTCATGCAGGCTGGGGATGCAGGATGTGAATTAACACAGAGACCAGAAGGGAGAGATGGAGCACAGGCACAGACACATCCTTACCAGTTCAGCTGCCTGCATAAGTGAATCACTACGGGTGCTTCTGTGAATTGGAGCTGTCCACGTCATAGGACGGCTCTGATTGGTTAGATGTGAGTAAACAAACATTGAAAGTCCTGCAGTGTCAGTGGAGAAACAGCAATCACCCACGAGATAACAGGCACTCGTCGCCTTACCTTGGGCGGGGGGGGGGGGGCAACAAGATGTTACACCTCGCTGGGGTGCCACTGACCTGTGTATAAGCTGAACCCCAATTTTTCAGCACATTTTTTGTGCTGAAAAACACAGCTTATACACGAGTATATACGGTAGATTTAGGGATGAGAATAGAGTCCTAAAGTTTTCCTGAACTTTTATATGTTCCAGTTTTCAAATGAATACTTTTAAGCGTTCAGTAATTACATCTAGGTATTTATGTGGAATTATAAACATCAACCAAAGGTAATAACTATGTGCATGTGAAAAATTGGACATTGAATAAGGAAAATGGAAAAATAGATGCATTTGAATCGTGGGGCTGGCGAAGAATATTGAAAGTACCATGAGCTGCCAAAAATACAAACTGATTTATCTGGGAAGTGATGAGGCTCAGAACCAAACCTGGCCCTTTCTTACTGCTTGTCTATGGTCCTTCTATCCATCTGTCTGATAAAGATCATGCAGTGACCTGAAGAGGGAGATTAAAAAATATTAGTCAAAACAGTGACATGAAATTAAAATCAACAGCTGTCAGTGTGAGATATGAAAATAATAATACTTTATAATCTATCAAGGGGTCACAAGGGTCGGGGGGAGGAAAAAAGAGGAGCTGATACCAAGGGCTCAATAGAAGGTAAATGTCTAGAAAAGAATGATGGCAATATATGTACAAATATGCCTGATACAATTGATGTATGGATGGAATGTAATACGAGTTGTAAGAACCCCCAATAAAATGATCTTTTAATAAAAAGAAAGAATAAGATATTTACCATTAAAAAAGAAAGAAAATTGAATTCAAACAAAAAGCAGCATGCAAAACATATAAATACAAGGGAAAGCAAACTTCCAAAAACTTTTTAAGTGACATGCATAAAAGCCATTCTTTCTAGCACTCACCTGTCATTTACTGAGGGCCTATTAAGCTCCAGGTGCTGAGGATAAGACAACACATAAGATAAGGGCAAAGTGCCTGCTGTTGTCTGCCATGCATCCTGGAGGAGGCAGAGTGCAGACAGTGAACAAACACACAGACTGAGTTGTATTGTGGTCGACAGAAAATGAAATTGAGAAGGGCCTGGCTTTAGGTGGCGAGCCAGGGAAGGGAACAGTCCTCCCTGGAGGTGCCATTTGAACGGAGGTCTCTGATACAGAAGGAACTAGCCTTTCATTTGGGCGGAGGGGGGGAGGGGGCGGTATTGGCAAGGACAAGTAGCAGGAGGAAGAACAGGAGGGCTGGCCCCTGGTGACAAGTGATACTTTGATGAAGGGAGCTGAAAGTGTCAGGGATGAAGGGTTTGCTTTCAAAAGCAAAGGGCTAGCACGTGGGAGAGCTGAAGGAGGCTTAAGCCAAAGAGAGAACACTGCAGGAGAAGCCCCAGAACTCCATTTGGGAGTGGTCTTGGCAGAGGAGCTTGGCATGTGAATACCTTTAAGGTCTCTTTTGGGTGATGGGCACCTAATGGGACATTTAATTGGACCAATCTTCTCACAGCTAAGTGACTTCAGCCCAAGCCAGGCGCAGGCATTTGAAGCAGTAGTGGAGCAGGAAGGAGGGGGATGTGGCCACAAACCCTCAGGGAACTGGAAAGCATGACTCATCTGAAGATACTTTTCCAACCTCAGTAAACTAAGGTGTTTCGGGCAAGATTTCAAAGGAGTCCTCTGTCATAGCACCCACCCACTTATGTGTGACAATTGGTTTATATAGCCTTCCCCCATGAGCAGAGGCAACAAGAGGAAGGAACCAGAAAGATCTCCTTTGCTGTTGTAACTCCAGCACTGAGTGCAGCGCCGGACACGTCATAAGCAATATGCATGATGTGCTAACCAGACTCACAAAAGAATGGATAGGAGGTCGAATAGAAATACCATGTAAAGATGGAAATGCTACTTCTATGCTTTTTGCAAACACTGTGGTTAAATGATGAGGTGCTCTTCCACCGGGAATGGCAGAAGGTAACATTGGCAAAGGAGGGGAGTCTTTTATCCTGGTGATTTAGAGTGAACACCGGGGAGTCAGATAATCTGGTTGAGTTTCATCTCTCTCCCTCTGATTAACATATAACTCCTGGTATAAGACCAAAGCTATTTGATCTTCGTAATTCTCCATCTTTGGATCTGCAAAATGGAAGTAATAATAGTATTATGTGTCACAGTAATATGCGTAGTTGGGACTTACATTGGATAGAGGATTAACTGAGATTTTGCATGTCACCTGCTCAGGATGCTGCCTCCCATGTGGGGCACAATTGGAAAATGGAATCATTTGGAGGGAAGACCAAGGTTAGGCTGCCATCTTGATTCTAGAGCCTGTCTATCTTTTTACGTGTCCACATGTATGCCTCTTATATACCCCCTTCCTGTTATGCATGTGGTTACCTGTAATTAAGGGGGCTTGCATGTCCCTAGAGCATATGAAAAAAAAAAACATAGAATCAGTTGTTAGCTATTTTTTAGGACAAGCTGGGAGGTGATTTTAGAAACCTGTTTTAATGAGCTTCGGGGTGTTTTCTTGAGCAGGGGCATGACCTCATTGGAGCAAATCATTAGACAAATGAACCCAACAAGCCATTTCCCCTCTTCTGGGCTTAGTTTCCTCAGCTGCAATCAGAGTAGAATCTAGGAGGAGGTGGGAAACACTCGCACGGGCTGCTTTTTCAGCCTCGGAAAGCTGTCTTTTTGTTTTTCAATTAGACATTCACTTTGACCTACCACTAGAGTCATCAGTTGCTCCAGCTTGGACTGCACAGAAAGATTTCCTGGGATATACGACCTTTAAGTCTCTGGAAAACCGAGTCATTGGGTCACCCTCCACAGCTTTGCTTCCCAGGAGTCCCTGTGGGAGGTGTCATCCCAGCTCCCTGACTGTTGGGTGTTACTGTAAGGGACTCATTTGGAATGCAGCCCTGGTCCCTTTGTTCTGAGCTGGACAGGAAGGGAGAGGAGACTTTTCCCTCTATCACCTTTAGTGCTGTTTTGTGATCTGGAAAATGTGCAAACACAGGCAGGTTAAACAGTACAGAGCACCGGTGAACAGAGACGAGCTGACTGCCTGCTCTGCCTCTCCTAGTCTCTGCAATCAACACGCCCCCTTCTCCCAAGTCTCCTGAAGTGCCACTGGGACAGGAAGGGGAGGCCCTCTTGCCTGTGTGGTCTTTCCTGCTCCATCAGAATACGATCAGATGCCCTTCCCCAAAGGGTCAACTGGAAACACTCAAGCAATCACTTCCTGGGAAGTTTTTCCCTGTACCCCCAGGTAGCATGACAGGCTGACCCCATGGCTCCCCTCGGGCTACCTTTCTGCAGAATTCACCCTGAGCCCCTAACTGCAGGCCTGTATGCTGGGGACTTCAGGAAGTCAACAGGAAACCCCTATTGTCTTTGAATTCCCTCATATCATTTATTCACTGGCTGTTCCCAGAGTGCTCTGGAGACAAGCACGATAGTGCCAAGCTGAGGTGGGGAGAAGGTGCCGGAATGGAAGTTGTGTTATATATGTGGATATATGTAATACTGAAAACTCGAGAGTCCAGACTGGCTGTTGAGGCCAGGGGATGCCTACCCTCCATCCTATCTCTTGCCTGTGCTGTTTGCTAATGTAAAACCACCCAACACTTTTTTTTCCCATCATAAAAGTGAAACCATTATAATATCATTTCAAAGCTTAGTCTGTCTAGCTTGAGCACCCAGGTTTTCTAGGACCAGGATACCAAATTATTCAAAAGAATCAAAATTAGAGCAAAATGAAATAATCTGGTGGAGTGGATACTGAACCCGCCTCCCATTCCACCACATGCAGCACCAACCTGTACAGGTGCCAGTTATCCACCAATCACAGCCGCAATGATGCTGAGCTCCTCGTTATCCACCAATCACAGCCGCAATGATGCTGAGCCCCTCCCCTCCTCTCCACGCTCAGACTGGCACGGAGCCGTAGGGGTTTGACGTCTGCTCCGCCAGCTATGCATGCAAAGCCATTTGTTGCAGAGACACGGACTCTCTCCGAATGAGAACGAAGACGAGGAGAGTTCATTTCGCTCTTGAGGGCCTGTGTATTGAGCTAGTTGGGTTTGTTGTTTAACGTATTGGGGTTTAAGTAAACTCTACAGAGAAGAACATCCATTTTACATGCACCGATTCAGACTCATTTTGCCTCAACTCATCCATTTGCATACCCCCCCGCCACCCCCACCCATGAACTGTGGTTTATCCCACTCCCTCCCCGTATTTCTATGCCTCTGATGTTTCTGAGTCTCTGTCCTTGGGTCAAGGCTGGGGGTCTTGTGGACCCATCCAAAGCGATCATGCCAAAGTGGGAAAAATAAAAGAAGCCATCTGCAAGGGTTCCTCTCCCTGCTTGGCTGGAGTGAAGTCGGAGCAGAGGGATGCCCCTTTGGGGATGACAAGGAAAGCAGTCAAGGAAGCCAGACAGACCCTCCTGAAGGGGAGGAGCGCTCCGCAGGCTAGCAAGGAGGGCAACTCTCACCATCAGGTTTGCTGGAGGGCGGCCCCAGTTAAAGTTCATCATCACTGCCCTCTCCCACCAGAGGAAAGGCAAGCAGAAACCACCATCTCCCAACTGCACCACAAGGAAATAATTCAGGGGAAACTAGGTGATTATTTACAATTCCCTAAATGCGAGGAGTTTCTCCCCAGGAGAGACCGGGCTTTCTACTGCCATGAAGTTACAGTCTCAGAAATTCAATGGGGGCAGTTCCACCTTGTCCTATTGGGTTGCTGTGTTACACTCTCAGAAACTCACAGGGGCAGAGATACTCTGCTCTGGAGGGTCACTCTGAGCCGGTGTCAATGGCAGCGAGAAACTCAAGTGCAGCCACCACCTTCTGTCAGAGGAGCCTCCAGACTAAGATGAACATGGAAGAAAGCTCTGACTATGTAGTTGAAAAACATCTGCATTGGAACCACCGTGGATTACAGCAGTCCGATCCCACCGTGGGTGGGGTGACCCTGGGTCTGGGCCCACTCAATGGCAGCGGACAGCAAGAAGCATGCATTTAGGATCCATGCAGACCAAGTACTTTGTGAAGTAACACGGTGGATTTTGTGGGTAAAACTGGAATAAACAGGATCTAGAGATGGACGTTCTTCCAGGCTGCTTACTGTCCCTCTGGATACCGTCCCAGTGGCCCTGAGCCAACCATTGCTGTGCCTTCATTGTTCCCAACTTCACTAACTCGTTCAGTGATCCTGGTTTGCTCGCACCATTGGCTGCTGTTTTTCATTTCTGAAAGACATAACTAAAATGCCACCTAAGTCACTCTTTCAGTTAGACGTGCCTGGCACACCCCATAGCACAGCACTTGCTAGCTTCTTGGCGGAACTGTGAGAGGGACGTGTCTTCAGAATGTGTCTGGCTCTTTTCTGTATCCACACACACACCCCTCCCTCCCCACCCCATATCCCCCCATGTTTAATATTCTTTAGGAAATGAAGCCTGGGCCAGGCACACACAGACAGGTTAGCACTCTACTTCTGTGAGACAGACCCTCAGATAAATAGCATAATTTAGTTAAACAAAAAGTAGAGGCCAAAGAGAAATAAAATTCAGCCTATGAGAAGGCATCCAGGAAAGCACACTAGCCCTGGCAACTTGCCACTTCCCCCGATTAACCTCCATCAGTCACACACACGGACTTACAATTCTGAAAAACAAGGACTCTGTGAACCTGGACCACTTTATGGTAAAAACTCAAAACAATAATTACCACAGCAAGTCATTCTGTGTTCAACTTCTTTGGAAGTTTCTCTCCACACGGCTGAAGTGTTTACAAATACAAATGCCGGGCAGCAGCATTTCCATCTGTCAGGACACTGCCTGCTTGGAGCAGTGGTATGTGCGCGCGCACACACGTATACACACCATTGGCAATATGATTTGCTCATTCAGTGCTAATAGTTGTTGATCACCATTCAGATGTCAGGCACTGTAACGAAGCACAAGAGAGACCAAGATGAGCCCATGCTCTTAACAGGTATCCCTTTAGCCAACATGGGACGAATGAAAACCCTGGAGAAGCCGAGGCTGTGCGTGGGTGGGGGTGGATGGGTGGGGGAGGATACACATGTCACAGTACAAAGCGAAAGAGCCATGCAGTACAATTGGTTGTAAAGTTTCTGAAATGGGCAGAAAGGATAACAACTCTTCCCTGAACCAGTGTGACCTCTTCCCAAGGAATCGTCAATGAGGGTAGCCCCTCCTTTACTCCCGCCCATGCTTGTAGAGGAATGACTGGTGTACTGGGCCTCCTAATGAGGAAAAGCTTATCAGGTTCCCCATTCAATCATTGCTGTGTTGCAGTGGCTGATACCGAGGCACCGAGCATTTTTTTAAAAAAGATTTGTGCAGAGGTGCTCTGTTGATAAATGATTAAACCCGAATTTCATCATTCTTGCCAGAGATGGTGGTTCCTCCCTCCCTGGCCGAGACCCCCACCCCCACCCCAGCCCAAGCATGGGAAGGAGGTGAAACAAACGCTTTCAGAGGCCTCTCGTTGAGGAAGCCTCTACAGCTGCTGAGGACGGAATTCTCAAGTATTTGAAGACGTGCACGTTTTCTGCTTCCAAACAAACACATAAGGTTAATGCTGTCATTAACAAAGTGTTGCCAAACAAAAGACCTGCTGGACGGACTCTAACGAACAGCTACCGGGCTGCTTGCAATTAGAACATCAAAATGGTGGTTGTTAAAATTAAAGTGCTTGGCAAATGGTTTGCCTTGAATACATTAAATATTCCACTGAGACCTTTCTGCCCTATTAATTTGCCTAGGTAGTACAAAGGTAAACTTCAACCAGCCACACAACGATTACAAAATCTCAGATAGGGGAAATGAAAAATAATGAGGCTTGACAGCCTGTATATGCATTTCGGACCAAAAGAAAGGATTGAATTATGTGAAAATTAACTGGAAAAATGTGTGATATTAAAAAAAAAAGTGTTATGTCAGTCTTCTGATAACATTCAAAGCTCTCTGTAACAAGTAATTTGTCCCAGATTTTTTCCCCATTTTTTAAAATTGGGTTTCAAAACATCACCCCTGTAGAAGAGATCTTGTATAAATTATAGAGAAAAAGATGATCTTAAAGGATGGTGTGCCGACAGAGCACACATCTTCCGAGTAATTTGCACCCTCCTGGTTTTATCTGTCACTTGAAAACAGATGTAGAAACAAATGATTTGCAGTAAAATCATTTCTAAAGGGGGGCACAAAGGTTCTTTCACACCTCTGGAATGTGGCAAGAATTAAAAAAAAAACTTTATCGTGTCTCCTTCAACAAACGGAGGAAACTTCAACTGCGAGTTGCCGGGTTATCAATTCTTCAGACATTGTGTGAGGGGTAACCTGTCTAGAGACGAAACAGTTTTATTGTTTTATTGCTGAATAAAATTCAAAATAGCATCCCAAGGCCCTTGGGGTTTTTTAAAAATATAAATAACAAGCAATAAACTACTGTTTCTATGTATGGATGTTTTTGTTTGTTTGTTTAACTATCTAATTGCAAGGCACCATGCTAAGCATTTCATATCTATGGTTTCCTATTAATAAATGGTCCTGATGGAGCAATGGGTTAAGTGTTGGGCTACTCATTGAAAAGTCTGTGGTTCAAACCTAACAGCCTCTCCAAGCAAGAGACTTGAGGCAGCCTGCTTCCGTCAGGATGTACAGCCTTGGAAAACCAATGGGGCTGCTCTGTACTCAGCCCTCTCGGGGCTCCATGAGTCCGAATCAACCAGAAGGCAATGGGTTTGGTTTGGTCTCTAGTCTAAAAAGCCAGTGACGTAGCTGTTACTGTCCCCACTTCAGAGATGGGAAAATTAAGATCAGAGAAATTAAGTCATTTGCCCCTGGCCACACAGATAAGAAAGAGCAGGGCGGATGATTTAAATCCCAGGTTGGCTTTTTCCCTAAGCTTCTTTCTGACGAATCTGGGATGCAGATAGGAGACGCTGACGTTTTCCGACTTCCCTGTCAGCTCCAGTACAAATGCAATCCAGCCTCTGTCTCTCATCCCACCCGGCAGTTCAGCATTGGTGTTCATTTCTTCAGGGCAAGTGAGGTTGTCTGTCTAGGGTGCTGTTAGATCATGCCTTGCATCATAGGTGCTTGTGTACATGCCAGTTCGTTCTCGACAGGCAAACACGAGGGTTGACTGTCATGTGCTCTTCGTCTGGGCTCTTCCTCACGTGCCTCGTGTCAGCAGATTCTCTTGTGATGAGGGGGTGGCACGGTGTTCTACCTCTGCCTAGAGGGCCCAGGGCGCCACATGGAGCTTGTAAACATGGACTGCTGTAGAAAGTCAAAGAAAGCATGCCAAGAAGAAGAGGCCAAACCGTAGTGAAATCAGTCTGTGTATTCAACCTGTGTCAGCAAGACCTGCGAATCTGCTTCCTCCCAAGCCAGCACTGAAACAGTCAAGCACAGTTTTGCTCTGGCACACGGCGGAGTGGGTGTGTGTGTGTGTGTGTGTGTGTGTGTATGTGGGGGGGGGTGATGCCAGGAGCCCAAATTATTTTGACAGGACTGTTTTTGAGAAATCAAAGTCAAAGCAAAGATGGCGACTACATAGTTTAATCCATTGCCGCATTGCAGATTCAGATCCAGCTTCAGACTAGGGCTACATAGGATTCAGATGAAGACGTGCAGGGGACAGGGACCCCTTGCTTAGACAAGGAAGCCTTTGCTTACCATGCTCCATTGTTCAGAGAGAACCGCTGTTGATAACCTTAGTAATTTTCTTCTAGACCAGTGCTTCTTACTGGAGGAATCTCCGGGGGCCTTTTAAAATAAATCCCTGCAACCAGGTTTCAGCCCATACCAATTCATTCGGGCTCCCTGGCTGTGCTACCCGGACATCAGTTCTCTTTGGAGTCCCCGGGTATTTCCAGTGCCAAGCCAAGGTTGAAAACCAGCAATGGTCTGGAGCAGAGCTTCTCAAGGTCTCATGTGCATAGAGATGACCTAGGTCTGAGGTGGGCTGCAATTCTGCACTTTCTAAGCAGCGCTAAGATGATGCTCGTGCTGCTCATCAGTGCCCTACTTCTGGTAGCATGGGGGGGCGGGGAGGGGAGGGCTCCTCGCAATCAGAATTCAACAATACACGAATGAGTGGTTTCTTACCAGTGCATTTTGCGCAAGTCACTTAAACCGTGAACAATAGGCATTTGACTCTTTTAGTTGCCCCGCCTCTGAACAATTGAGAGAGATCTCAAGGTGGGAAGATACCAAGAGTAGATCGTGGAACATAGACAATATTCCAGGCAAGATTCTAAGAGGTACAGTGTCGCTATGAATTCGAATCCACTTGATAGCAGTGGGTTTCTGGTGTCCCAGGAAGCGGCACAAAGAGTAACATTGTGCCAGTGTTTACTGTGCGTCAGGAGCCATGCCAAGCTGTTTAATAATATTGTTTAATTTAATGGATCCCATTTTATAAATCAGGATGCTGAAATGTAGAGAATCTAGTACTATGGCCCAAGACATGTAGCCAAGGGTGGTGCTAGAAGGACAAACCAGGCAGCCTGATTGCAGAGCCCAACGAAGAGTAAGTGGACTTCAAACCAACGCATCCTGTTGTTTCCCCAAACCAGATATTTCCTCAAATCAAGCTGCTTCTTTAAATTGATCATTCCTTATTCAGAACCATGCACACCTACACACATGCACCCAAGAAGTCTTGACAGAAAGATGGAGGAGAGGTGTGGAGCACAAATATCAGTGGTCTGTTAGTAGCACTAAAAGATGCCATGGCTTCGTGCAACATCCTTATATCCGCTCACCAGCTACAGCTTCGTTCTCTGAAGAAATCCAGCATGGTTCTCCAGGCTTAGCTCAATCGCTGAGAGGCTTCTTCAGGTGGTGCATAAAGGCCTCCCCAGCTAGGCTGACTTGCAAGGCAGTGCCTGAAGGCTGTGTGAAGTCGAGGGGCAAAGCCTTGTGGTTTGGTGATAACAAGAGGAAGGGAAGGAAGAACAGATGGGGCTGGTGAGTATCCAGGTATTCCGGCAAAATTAGACTCCCACACAGTAGCTCTGGCCATGTGTGTGTGTGTCTGTGTCATGTTCCAATGTGTGCCTGTGCACATGTGTGGGAGCGTGTGGCAGGACCCCTGGCTAGGAGAGAGTGACGGGAAAGCAAAGGCATTTGGAAATGCCCCTCACTGTCCAGTACCTTCTTCATCCCTGCCTCCTGAGTTGGCTTCAAAGTTAGCCTTCACTGCCATGAATTTTGCCTTGACCCAACCGCCCCTTCTCGGTCTAGGCTATCTCTAACGAGGGACAGGGAAGAAGGCAGTGCGGCCTGCCTTGAACCACTGAGCTCTCTCCCTCCAGGCTGGGGGCCGTTCCCTCCGTCCACTCGGCCTACGGGACGGCACAAGATGCGTGTCTGACCGACCCTTTCCTTTGTAGGTACACTTTCAACCATGTGCTGCCTGTAGCAGCTAAGGAATCTGCAATCCGAAGGGTACAATCCCCTGGCAGAAGGTATCCTATGCGCCTTTCCCGTCGGGAAGACGGCAGCCCTGGGAACTGCCATCGCTCGGTTTGCAAAGAAAGACAAGGAAATGTGTCTGTGGGGGAAAGTCAGCCCCCAGACCCACCGTGCCGTCATGTTTTGGTTCAAAGAGCACGCTCCCCTTTACGATGGAAAGCTTCTCTTACCATCGTACAAATCCCTGTTTCAAAAGAAAAGCCTGTTAGCGCATCTTGGGAAACTAGGGTAACAGGATTGTGCGTTGCGCCGAGCGACTCCAAAGCTTTCCGCCAATGCCACAGGTAGTCAGTCCGACGGGCAGCCTCCAGAAGCCCTTCTGTTTGCCCCCCGACAGGAGGCTGAAGCATTTGTATTTTCGTTCCTTCCTCGCCTGCCTGAGCATGCACAATGCCTGATGGTTTTCCAAGCGAACCTCAGCCTTGTCTGAGGGTAGTGGTTGTTCCGTGATAGAGGGGTGGTCACTGCCCACACAGGAGACCCGGGTTTGGACCTGGGCACCGCGCCTCTGGGGCAGCCACTGCTTGTCTTCCATGGAGGTGTGCGTGTTACTCTAATGTTGAGCAGGTTTCCACGGAGTTTACAGAGGGTTATCTGCCAATGACCATGGGGATGACACTGGAGAACCGGGAAGCATGTCATTTTATTAAGCACGAGGTCACCATGAGTCCAGGGCAGGCTCAACAGCTGCTAGCAGCAATTCCTGTCTCCACTCCAGTGCAAAATGCCCCCAAATTCTGAAGCATGCACTTTCTAAATCACTAGTCTTTTCACTCAAAATTTGGTGTACGCCATTGGGTCATGTGTTCGTCCTGCAGAGCTGGCTTTAATGGGGTCTGTGAGCGTCGTGGGTTACACATTGGCCTGCTAAGGTCAGCAGTTCCAAACAACCCACTGCTCTGCGGCCCAAAGAGCTACAGCCTCAGAAACCCATAGGGTTTTAGTTGGACAGGGTCACTCTGAGTCAGATTCTACTCAAGGCCAGTGAGTTTGGCTGAGTTTGAGGTGTGAAAGGAAGAATCATAGGTTCTGGGAAGTTGGACATAGTGGAAGGAGTAAGTAGCATGATAGCATGATACACCCCCCCCCCCGAGCCAGAGACATTCTGAGAGTTAAAATACATTTTTCCCTCTCCCTAGTCTTGTGAAATATTCATAGGAGCCTTTTGATATAGATTCTATAGATAGAAGAACACAGCACTTCCTGTGTCTGACTCAGACTCAGGTTCAGGACCATGGAGAAGAGAGGGGCCTGATGGAAGAGAAGGGAAGGACGGAGAATAAAGACCTTCTCGTCCAATATTTTTAAATAACTTATTTTGTTTTGTTTTGTTACTAAAAATAGACACAACAACACATACCCCAATTCAACATTTTCAACAAGTCCAAGTTACTGGCCTTGATGAAAGTATGTTGTGCAAGCACCCCCTCCTCCTTTTCTGAAGCGTTTCTCCCCGACTTATAAATTCCCAGACTCCCGGGTTCCAATCAAATCTGTGGGATTCTTGTTGCCAGCGTGACCCCATGCAGTTATTTAAGAGAGCATGATGCGATGCTCATGGTAGACATGATTCAGTTCTTGTATTTTGGAAACTCTTCACCGGAGAAAGACGTCACGCTTGAGGGTCAGCAGAGAAGCTCCTCATTTTAGGGATGGGCTGCTGCAGTGGGCTTCAGCATGGGGCCTGGGCAGTGTTTCCTACTTGTGTCAGTAGGATCACTGTGGATCGAAACTGACTCAAAGGCACCGACCCGCAACAGTAACACACTCTTCCCACTGCAAAGAGACCGTGATTTTGCTACATGAGGACACTGGGCCTGAGACCTGGATCGAGCCTCCTGGGTCTTTAGGAAATGAATTCACTAGCCTCCATGTTCTTCTATAGGGAGACAGTGAAGACCTTTCAGAGTCGGAGAACCCCGGCTTCAGCGAGGGCTCCGTTTGGTTTTTCTCTCGGTGTCCTTCCTACTTGGTCTTCACTTAGAAATGCCACGGAAAGCTGTTCAGCGTCGTGGACACACACAAGCCTCCTCCGACAGAAGAGTGTGGCTGCCCTTAGGACAGTAAGGGAGTGAACCCAGGTCTCCTGCATGGTAGGCAAGGATTTGATCACTGAGGCACATTCACAACCCACACTTGTGACAGGCACACCCGGATCCAGTTTCCTGAAGAATGTGTTCTCGAGGGAGAGACCAACAGCAGATGAGCTACAAGCAACCCTCTTATGAACCTTCTGGAGGCTGGGGGAGTTTCCCAGGGCTGGGGGTGGGGGATGGGGTAAGGGCAGAGAGATGGTAAACTGAAGAAATTGGATCTGAAAAGCACAGAGAGGAAGCAAGTAGCTCAGAACGCCTGATAATTCCAATTGCATCTTTAATGCCAAGCCCAGCCTCCAGCAGTCTTAGAGAATTATGTTGAAGTAGCTAAGGCCTGCCCTGCTTCAAGCAGCACTTGAAGGAAATGCGAATGTCGTGCCAATAGATTACACAGCTGAGACCGGGACACCCACAGGGAGAAAAATTAGGGGGAAATGTCAGCCTTCCAAGTATCACTTCTCTGGCCAGAACCATTCACAGTGTCGAGTGCTCTTTCGAATGGCCAGCCACAAATTTGTGCCCAGACTGTTTCTTCAAGAGGTCACTAAGAGGCCCCATCAACAACAACAACAACACAATCATAAAGCAGCATGTTCTAAAGGAATTGCACAGTTCCAGCCAGGTGCTCTCCCACCTCCCTGCCTTGAGTATCCTTCATTTTGGACTGACATCAGTCCCCTCCCTCCTAAATGGGAGGTAGGCATATGTAATTCTATCAAATGATGTGTTGGTTGGTATCTCCGAACCACATCTGAACACTCGTCTTTGATTTGCGTTTGAAATTCAATTTCGTCTTGTCAACCCCCAATTTACTGTGCCCAGTGAGCCCACAGTTACATGGGTGATGAACACACCTCTCACCTATGCAGAGCACAGAATGGGGGTCCTTTTGCTGGGGTGAGACGGAGTGATTGGAGAGGGAGCTGGCTCTAGGTTTTTTTGTTTGTTTTTTGGTTTTAATCTTTTTATTGGGAGCTCTTATAGATATTATAACAATCCATAATTCAATTAGATCAAGCATAATTATGCAATTGCTGCCACCATGATTTTTAAAACATTTTCTTTCTTCTTGAACTCTTTGATATCAACTCCCCTTTATCCCCTTCCTCCCCCATCCTACTCACCAGGAAATTATACATATATATATACTGTATCTTACATCATCCAATGTATCCATTCACCTATAATTCTAATGTGCATTCCCCTTGAGTGGAGTCATACACTCATCATTGTACCCCCAGGGAATCATTACTCCCATTACTACACTGGCTCTAGTAATCCTCATCTCTATTTCAAGACCAACCACATTCAATGACAGCCCAGTGGTTGGGAATGAAGAGACAGCATTGATCATTCTGGCTAACCTGCTCACTGCATTCCTTTCTTTCTATAAAAGATGACAGTGCTTTGAGTCAGCATCTCTCACCTGCATCTCTCACCTGCAGTATGTACCTTTAGAAGGCACAAAGCGGCTTCCCTCCTGGGAGTCCAAATGGATTAATGTGCTTCACTGCTAACCAAAAGATGGGAGATTGGAGTCCTCGTAGATGTGCCTTGGAAGAAAGGCCTGATAATCTGTCTGGAAAACTCTATGAAGCACAGTCCTGCCCTGAGTTGGAAACTGATTGAACTTGTGATTGAATTTCCCCCCTGTTTTTTCTTTATATATGAAGCCCCAATGGCATAGTGGTTAAAGTTTTCAACTGCTAAGTGAAAGGTCGGTGGTTCAAACCTACCAGCCACCCTAAGAAGAAAAAAAATGTGACGGTCTACTTCCATAAAGGATTCCTGCCTAGGAAACAGTGAGGCAGTTCTCATCTGTCCTGGAGGCTCTCTGTCTGTGAGTCAGAATTGGCCTGATGGTGACAAGTTTAAGAGCGCAGAGACCTGAAACCTGTAGAAATTTCCTTACCTTTAATCTGGGCACCGAAACAGAGTGGTATTCTCAGAGTTCAAGGTTCACTGCTATGTATGCTGTTCCGGGATTTTCAGGAAGCCTGCATCTCTCTCTCTCTCTCTCTCTCTCTCTCTCTCTCTCTCTCTCTCTCTCTCTCTCTCTCTCTCCCTCCCTCCCTCCCTCCCTCCCTCCCTCTCTCTCTCTGTTGGCTGCCTAAGGGCGCAGATGGGAAGAATCGCCAGCTGCTCTTCCACTACACACACATAATGAAAATGCGTGAATTCCCTCAAGTCTTGCCCTGAGAATAACCAAGAGAGCAAGCAGACCTCCTCGCCTGGCAAGGCCACAGGACAAGGGCTGTGGCTGCATGGCCCATGGAAAGAGGGCCTGGAATGATCTAGGAGTCCTCAGGGGACACAGGGTAAAGGGGTTGCTGGTCTTTTGTGCCTGACAGAGCAGCAGAGCTGAGGTAACAGCCCTTTCACCCTTGTGTACCCTCAATATAACAGGTATTGATTACCTCCATTGTGTCCTCTAGCAGAATGCCCCCTCTGAAGAGCTGGGGACACTCCTTAAGAGCCTGGCTTCCCCTCCTTGGGGAAGAGGAGTTACTTCTCGCTTGGAAGAGGCTCTGCCGGAACACTTGACCTTGTCAAATTTCTAAAACGGAAGGCGTCAACTTCGGGTGTGGGATGCGCCCTGGTGTGACTGCAAGTCTCCTAGTCAATATGAACTGGGGAGCTGTGCTCCCATTTAGCCTTCCTTTGACACCTCCTGCCCTAAGAGACTCAAAGCCCCCCCCCACACACACACGTGCACACATAGTTTCATACACACATATTCACACACACACACACAGTGAACTTGATGGTCCAGCCCAATTCTAAAACAACTCACTGTGTTTATTTTTATGTGTCTGAACAGAACATGTTACATCAACATGAGATTCCATGTGGATGAAACCTTCTCCTTGGAATCCAAGGACTCCCTGGACTGTACCCCAGGAGAGTGCGATACAGTAGATGTGGGATGTGTTCATGCACCCTCTGCTCAGCAGTCTGCCCCTGGAGGGCAGTGAAACTCCTGTGCACAAATGCCCTGCCTGGCCATGCGCTTCCCCTCAAATGTGCCTGGCTGGTGGGGCAAGCCTCCAAGGCTCCAAGCCATGGAATGGCCTCATGAGGAGCCATTTAACCTTTTTATTTTTAATTGTTTTTGAAACTCTGTGGATCCCCACCCACAGCTTCAAGGTGAAGCGGAAGTCTAAGGTTCGCAGCTCCTCCACAGGCCCTGATGAAATGCATTGTCTGTATTTCAAACGCCCTATCGATGTCAGAATTAAGCTTTCCATGCTCTTTCCTCTCTGTCCTTTCCCTGTCAATCATGGTATACCGAGAGAACCACCTAACCTATATTCTGGTCAGAGACACTATGGAATCTAGAAATGGAATGTCAATTTGACCTCCTGATTGCCCATTGACAATACTAATAAAGGTGTTAAAGACAATTGGTAATTCCCAGCAGTAAGCGGGGAAGCCGGGAAGGTCCTGTCCTCTCGCTCCCTGTTCTTTGTGTCTATCCTCGGTGATTCCTCTGAGAAAGCTCCACTCAGAGAGAAGAGAGGGATTCTCCACGTGGAACTGACTTCAACACATAAAGACTTCAACACATGAAGCCAAAGGATGACATTCTGGGATGTGATCGGTGGTGTGTAAGATCGGTTACATTTGAAATGAGTGTGTTTCCAAGTGGTCCCGACAGAAATAACCACCTTTGCCAAGTAGAACAACAAAAAGCAGTCTATAAGCATATAACAATTAAGCAAGAAAGTGCTGTTTCATAGCCTGCGCCTCATCGGCATGAACAATCTATTTATTGTTCAAGAGCTCTAAAGTCATTAATGAGGATCTGACTGTAGACATCCAGTCAGATGCAAATGAATCATTGAGATCCCTCCATAGGCGGCAGACAATGGCTCTTTAGTTTTCCTTTTCCCACAGTGAACACAATACCTGAATTGCTCTAAGCAGCTTTGAAACAAATGTTGAATGTTTTCTTTGCAAATTTCACTTTGCTGCAGGACTAATTTTGGAGACCATCTGATTCCCACGCAGGATGGGAGAGTTACCATTCTCCCATCATGTTTGCATTTTCCTCTGCGGGATTTATTTCCCGTCCTCGGCTAACTGCTTGCTCCCGATAGTTAATATTCAAATATTCTCATTTCTACCCAGGTCTGATTACAACCACATCGAGGAAATTGGACCGAGAGCAGCAGGCAGAACACTTTCTGGAGGTAAGCGCATGACACCTGACTTTCGCTGAAGCATGCGCTAGCTCTTGGGTGTCTTTGAGCAGGCGCTTCAGACACAAGGGGGAGCTTCCCTTGGACTCCTGGGTCTGGACTGGAGGTTGCCGGTGCTTTCGCTTTGAACGTTCTTCCGTGTGGGGCAGGAGATAGCAGAGCAGACTCTGCCTGCCACAGACAACAGGACGGGTTATCGGCATCTCTGCCTTGACTTCAGGCCCCTCTGTCTGTCAACAGTCGGAAGGGAAAGTTCAGGAGCAGAGCCCCGTGCGACAGCACGGCCTCCAATAGAGGGAGAAAGCAGATTCCGGGAAGTACCTCACTCGTGAAGAAGTGCCGGACTTACTCTCCATTTCTTTCTTTGTGGAAAGGGTTGAGAAAGAGAAGGCTATGAGTTGATTCACTGCCTGCAAAGGCTGTTTCTGAAGCCGTAAACTGTTCTCCTAGAACTCATTACGACAGAAAGAGCAGCCATCCAAACTCCAAGAGCATTATTTCTGGAAGGGGGAAAAAGTCAGAGAGGAAGGTGCGGGGTGAGAAAATAAATAGGAAAGAGCTTCGGAGAGCCTTCCTTCCGTACATATCGGATCTCTCCTGTGGAAGCCGGAAGGCCCGGGAGGCTGTTCGGCACTGTGATGTACGTGAGGCTAGCGAAAGGATGCCAACACATAGTACAGAGAGCTTTGTTGGGGCTTTAAAAGGCACCGTGTTTCTAAAATGTTCGGCTAGTTCTTAAGAACCGCTTACTAGATGCCACAGTGTGCCTGACAAACACACACCCCCTCCTTAAATCCTACCACAGACTCACTGACTTCCGCGGGAACTTCCTTGCTTCCCATGCCCTCCTGTACACCAGCTGCCCGAGAATCTTGCTGCAAGAAGGCCACACTCAGAGTTGCAGCTCCTGAGCCCTGATGCTTCTTTGCCTTAATCAGCTGGAAGCTTGGGACTCTGCTGTTTCATAGCTCCTGGGCCTCAGTTTCCCCTACTGTGAAAGGTGGAAAACAATTACTACTCCATTATTACTCCAATTATTACTCCAGATACTCCACATAACACTTAGAATCGAGTGTTATATGTTATCTCAGAGTTTTTTTGTTTTGTTTTTCATTTTTTAGTTCTTAAGGCATGGGGCATAATGAAAGATCATTGTTGTTATCCTGTAGTATTATAACCATCTATTGAAAGCATTGCTATCATCTCATAGAGATGAAAGATTCCAGGCTGCTGAAATATAATTATGATCTTTTTTTTTACCTTCAAAATCATGCTAGTAGGCTGCAATACCTCCCTAGTCCAGCATTCGAGTATGTCAGAATAATAAGTCCTCATATTAATGTGCTGCTACCCTTTCCAGAAGCAAGCCCAGCACTCCCGGAGTGGCTGTGTTCGCAGCTAGTTGAACCCATTGCCTCCCAGCAGGAAGGAAGGAGGGTGTCTCATTAGCTGGGACTCTGACTGAGATCACTTACTGCCCGCCCCTTGCGAGGTGGTGTTCTGAGGCATGTGTACTCTCCCAGGGTGTACCGATGGCCAGGCAAAGGGACAAGAGTGCATTCCAGACGTGTAAATTAACTTTCCAGAAGAATCCTTAGATGACTCACCCCATTTTCAAAACCTCAAAAGACCCAAACTCACTGCCATCAAGTCTATTTTGATTCATGGCAACCCTAAAGAACAGGGCAGAATGGCTCCTGTGGGTTTCTGAGGCTGGAACTCAGAGTTGAGAGTTGGAAACCTCATCTTTTCCCCTCGGAGAGGCTGGTGGTTTTGAACTGCCAACCTTGTGGCTAGTAGCCCAGCTAATAACCACTATACCACTAGGGCTCCTTCACACACACACAACACACACACACACACACACACACACACACACACACACACGCTTTTAGATGTAGCTAATACTGTCCTGACATTCTGATACATCCTGCTAACACAGATTGAGATCTAGGGCATTCTTTCCCAGTACCTGGAATCCTCTGCCTGGGGATAGAGTAGAGTGGAGTGGGGCCTGACAAAGTTATTGGGAGATTCGAATGTGCTTATTTTAAATGCATTCTAATTTTATGAGGATGGTGCAGGACTGGGTGGTGGGCTGGAACCAACTCAACACCACCACCACCAATTCTAATTTTGTGTTTTGAATTGTTCTATACATGTAAGGCATGGAGGCTAATGTCTGGCACTAAGTAGGTACTCGATCAAGTTTAATGATTGTGGTTTTCATTATTATCATATGGTGGCATGACTCCATCACCCTCCTACAGATTTGGCTTCAGCTTCACACATCAGGCAAGTGAGGCTAGCAAGCCTTGGGCTCTGATCATCAACCCCCCCCCCACTCCCCGCCAAATGCTGCCCTCGGCACTGGGCATTCACGCAGTGGACAGGAAGGCTAAGTGGTGTGCCACAGATGAGCAGACACCGGCCTTTGGGACGCATGTCCTCTGAGGCCATTACGAGGAGATGCCAGGAGAGTACCTGCAAGAGGAGGGTCGTGGACTGAGCAGGTGACATTCAAGCTGAGACAGGACGTCAAGATCAGGTGCTCAAGAAGCAGACCAAGGATTAATGGCAGTGAGTGGGTGAGGGTGGGCTACAGGCCATCAAGTTGGGAGAGCAAATTGAGGCAGGCTGTGGTAGGGATTCAGCCAGGAAAAGCACTGGAAGCTTGGCAGAGGATGATGTGCTGTGCTCCCCACTGTAAAGACGTCGCTGGCTGGAGGAGGGCACAGGAGGCACTGAGGAGCCTGGGTGGGAGGCTTGCGGTCCAGGTGAGAGGGAATGGTGGTTTGCAGAAGGTGAGGGTCGGGGCGGAGAAGGGAATTATTTTTGAATATCAATCCCTCCATTGTTCTCTGATCTGAATTGCTTTAGGATTTTGAGTAACAAGAACAAACTGGCCTTTCTCAAGTTTTCACAGCAGCTACTTAGGAACTATCTGGAGATGCCGTGACTCATGCCCGCCCACATGTCCTGGCACAAACTGTCACCCTGCCCACTTCCCCGAGTGCCACTCTGCATGCTCTTTGTTGAGTGGACTCCTGCTTCAGGATTTGCAAACCAGTTGAATGTCCCTCTCTCCCTTGCTTCCATTCTCTCTCTCTCTCTCGACTTCCATTTGCTTGTTGTGTTTTGTCTTGTCTATATGCCATTGATGGGTTTGTTGGAATGACATGCATTTCTCGGTTTTCTCCCACATGGATCATGAAAGGAATATTGCTTTAACTTGGCCTCGCAGAAAATGGCGCAGAGTAATACTCCTGAGAGTACGAGGGTAGAGTTCTCTGTTGTACACAAGTTTTTGTAACTGCTGATACATTTTGTGAGGTGCCAGGGCTAGGTGTAGGTAATTAACCTCCTGGAGAGTCTTTAATTGCCAAGATAACCTTATGCTCCTATTAAACTCATATTAACCTTTTGGCTCTACTTCATCTCTCTTCACCCCAATAAAATAAAATCAAGTCTTCTTGAAAGGACCCATTTAGACTCTGGCCTGGCAGGTACATTTCTGAGTCAGTAGCCAGGAGGGCATTGGTGATTTGTTTGTGGTTTGCCATCCCCAGAAGAGAAGGCATTGAATTCTATACAGCTATTTATACTGTAGATTTAAGATGCTAATTTGACCCGGAGGGGCTGTGAGGGGTTTTGAGTCTACAGAGCATCTTGCTTAGCAGTGGTTAAGGGTGCAGTGCGTTTCACGGTAGAAAGATGTGGCAGTCTGCATTGGCAGAGACTTCAGCCTTGGAAACACTGAGAGGCAGCTCCGCTCTCTCCTATAAGGTCATCATGGATCAGAATTGTGTGCATCATGACTCCTGGGTGTGGGTAGTTAACCTCCCAAAGCCACGAGATTATTGGAATATTTGCCTTAAATCTCTGACTATAAAAGGAAGGTTGTCATCATGAGACTTCAAAGGGCTTGTTGAAGGAGCAAGAGAAGAAAAGAAGCCTCCAGGTGGGTTCGCTGGTGAATCCCGCGCTGGAAGCGTGTCATGTGCGTGTATTGAACCGTTTTTCCCTCCCTACCATCAAATGCAAAAAGATCGCATGCTTAGCTCATGTAGAGCTACACGCATCCCTGGACAGCCAGGGATGACTCCTTGGGAAGGAGTAGGCTCATGGAGGCAGACAGTGAATAGTGAACAACTTTTTCTCTTGGCAGCTGTACTTCTAGCTCTGATGGTCTCTTTATCGTGGAAGATAGCTATGAAATAAGCGAACCAGGTCACCAGTTCTTTATGCTGTGATCATTTGTAACAATTGCTCTCTGATTTATTAGACAAGAGTCTCTTTGGGGCATGAAACTGAATTGATCGAGATAGTGGGGAAAGCACGGGTGTTCACTCCAGGCAGCCCCGAGACTGTAGTTTGGTGCACGCTATTTCACTTCCTAGTCCTTCCCGTCATCTATAAAATGGGCGTGAGGATTTCTGCCACGTGGCTGCAAAGTGCTCGGGACCCTGTCGATTGGGCAGTATGTGTTCATGAACGGTGGAGGTGCTCGGCAGCGCAGACTGTGTGATTCGTCTGTCTGTGCACTCAGGGCATCTGGTTCAGCACCCGGGACACGGGACACTCAAACCACACTGAGTGACCAAATGATCATGCTAGCCAAATCCAGGTGCCATGAGCTTTGGCTCCAACTTCTGGGGACACCATGTGAGTCAAGGTGGAGCTGCACTCCCCGAGGTTTTCAATAACTATCATCTTTGGGAAGTAGATCACCAGGCCTGTCTTCCAGGGTGCCTCTGGGTGGAATTGAACATCGAACCTCTTGGCTAGCCACTGAATGGATTAACCTTAACATCACCTTGTGATGCTATGCCTACTCATTGACGCTGCTGTGGTTCAGAGAGACCCTATTAAAATAGTTTATTGTCATCTAATTCAAACATCATACAACTTAATTGTTCAGTTATATCGAGAAGAGTTGTGCCTGCCTGAAGGACAAGGCTAGGAAACGTTTATTCCACCTCGTGGATATAAGCACATGAGAAAGAACATGGGCTGGGAGTTGGAAAAACAGCAGGCTCTGCCTCCTGCTTTGCCACGTTAAAGGAACTCTGCCATTCCATTTCTTCACCTATAAAGTGGGGGTAAGACCACCTCGTGACTCTTTGCGAGGATCGATTAAGAGAAGCTGCCTAGAGGGCCTGGCACACCTGGAAACAACACAACAGTTACAAGTCTTCCCTCTCCTTCCCGATCCCGCTCCTTCTCCCTTGTCTTCAAGCAGCACTTGTCTGCTTCCTTTCTCTCCCTGGATGGCTCCAGTGGCTTGAATACCTTATAGCACTTCAATTATTCTTAAAAGCTAGACCCACTTATAGCATCCTATAGTCCTTGCTTAATTATGTGTGAATCTTTAACTTGTGTGCTCAAAGAGGGTTGTTTGGTGGTTTTGATGTCCCCCCCCCTCCCTTTTGATCTTAAAACACTTCTCTATTCAGGACTGGGTGGTTTTGATAAGTCTCCCAAAGAGAACACAGAGGAAATCTTATTTGCAAATCAAAAAATATGACAAGGCCCAGTAACCACTCTAAAGACAGCAGATGAAAAATTAGGCTGCGTGTATCACTATGACTTGAAGAAGTCCAGAAAAATGCAGGGAGGTTTCACAGTGAAGTCAATAAAAACAACAAACACACTTGCAGAAAGAATGTGCTAGGTGTATAGGAATGTAAATTATTTAATATTTGTCCCCTTAATATGCCAGTCTATCGTCCTCCATGCACCACAATCATGTGTCTGAAGTTCCCATCCTTTTTTACAGTTCTGTTTTTCTGCGGCGGAGGTGGGACTACTATTCTTGGGTACATTTTTATAACATTTCCTCTTGCCTTAGGATGCAAACTGATTTCTTCAGTGAGTGTACCTCCTTGGTGGTTTCCTTGGTAAGCATCTGCTTTGGAAATGATGCACATTTCTGGTGGAGAAGAATCATGGGCTCATTTCAAGCCTGAAAGCAGCCCATGTCTTCATTTCTTAACTCCAAGACAGATGGGTGTACCTCGTGTCGGCTTTTTCTTTCTGCCACCCTTGATGAACTTGGCAGGAAGTAGTAAAAGGCCTGCAACGAGCACTAAGGTGTCCATGCGTTCAAATAGCTCCTTGTAGCAAACATGGAGTCCCTTGGTGGTACAGAAGACCGGCCACCAAATGGAAGGGTGGAGACTGGAGTTCTGTGTGAGGCCCTTCGGTAGAAAGGCTTGCTGCTGCACTTCTGCAAACCCAGCAAGGGACAGCTTTCTGGAGCGTAGTTTCCCTCTGATACACGCAGGGCCCCGTGAGTCAGGGAGGACTTGAAGCAATGGATTTGCAAGCAGGCAGTGACTTTGCGGGGGAGATGATTAAGGTTTCTTTCCACGGCACTCGCAGGGGAGGGCCACTTGTAAGTATGCCCCCTGAATACCTTGGGATGTGAGGCTGGTCATCTCTCCCCCTCTCTGCGCCCACACCCACCCCTCCTCAGGCCTTGGTTCCTCACACTCTGTTGCATCAACCTGGACAAATTTCATGGGAAACTCCATTTTCCTGCCTCTTCTTCCTTCTCTCCGGGCTTCATTGGCTTGCCAGCTAGGTGCTGTTAATGGAATAAATTGGAATAAGCATATGCCTCCCACTTGCTGTCTTTTGTTTTTGTTTTTCCTTTGACTTTCACACCAAGGTCTTTGCGCACTAAAATCTCCAAATCTTCCGTAGACAGTTACTTAGGTTAGCTACTGTCTTAGAATCGAGAGGATGGCTTTCATTAATGACATCCACACTCTGCTATTCCATTGGCTGCGTCGGAAGAGGTTATTTTAAAAGAGGCCATGGAATCAAGCTCATGCAGCCATTTCATAGCAGAGCCCAGTGCACATCTTCCTCTCTTGAAACAACAGACCTGTGGCCCAAAATATCAAGCAGCACATTGAAATGTTGCTAATTGAATCAGGGCCTCCCTCTCTGAACTGATAATCACTGATTTCCTCCAGTGTCAGGTCAGCCCCCGCGCCCCCCCCCATCACCATCGTCTAGAACCTATCTGAAGAGAAGAGACGCTCTCTTAGTCCCTCTGTGATCGTCCACTCACCACCCCTTCCGCTGCTCCTCAGGATTCAGCTCCCTCGCTGCCTGCTCTGCTCTGAGCTCCAGGACAGAGACACCCGTCTCTAGCAGGAACTACAGAGGAGAGGGTAACTGCCTTTACCGACCTGTCCTGGAGCCTCCTCCCCCCACCACCACCTCACCAGACAGTTAGAACACAGCAGACTTGCCTGAGGAATGGAAGAGACTAAGCAATCGCAGTGCAGACAGAGAGAACTTCCATCTACAGCTGATCATTTCCATCCTTTGTACTCTCAGGGAAAATTGTCCCCGCAAGTTAAAATTCTCCACAGAAGGCTCCCTCATGGAGCCTGCTGTCCCCCCTTCAAAGCTTTGCCTAGCATGAGCCTCCGTCTTCACTCTTCTCAGGACCAGTTTCCAGCCCATCATTTCCACCGGCCTGCCCCTTACCCACACGACAGGTGTTGCCCGGGGGTACCTCCCACTCTAGAAGCTTTTTCATAGCAGGGTCCTTCTTGAGTCGTAAGTGAGGACCCAGTCAGAGTGGACCTTCGGTGTTGTCCGAATAGACAGCGAGCACTGGGGCTGGCCGGGGAGAACCGGCTCGAGGGGCGTGGGTCGGATGGGTTTGGGTTACCGGAGGGGGCACTGCGAACACACTTGGCTGTTCGTGGAAAGGCTGGCAGCTTCGGTCCACGCGGAAATGTCTCGAGAGAAAGACCTGTCTACTTACTTTCAAACCCTACAGAGTGCAGTTCGCCTCGGGCACTTGGGGCCACTGGGAGACTGAGTGGTTTGGTTTATTCCCGATGGTGGTGGCGTGTGTGTGTGTACACTCATGCATGCATATATGAAGTGTGAGCACAAGTTCCTGCTCCATGTGCTGCAGAACACTCCAGAGTGGTGTAGCCCCTTAAGAATTGTCTTTTCTTTTTCTTTTATTTCCCCTCTCTCTCTCTCTCTCTCTCTCTCTCTCTCTCTCTCTTTCCATAGGTGTAAAATATATATAGCTCGAAATGTGCTATTTGAACCAGCAGCAGTTCTTTTTGATATCTTCCCCGCAGAGGGAATTGAAGACTTACCACTCTCTTTTCCCAATTGACCAGAGAATAAATATTGAATTAAGCACACGTAAACAAATTTTCTAAGCAAATATTAGTTCTCAAAGATAGGGCATACAAAGTAGGGATTGCAAGATGCCCATAGGAATAGACAGTAAATTCAGAGGAGCTGTGGGTTTGTGTATGTATATATTTGCAAAAAAAAAGAGAGAAAGAGGGGGGTGGGTATTCACAGAGAGGGGAACTGAGTATAATGAGCCTCACATGTCCTTTCTAAAAAGATTATTCAATTCTCAATTCAGCCAGGTGAGAGGTATGGAAATAGGCAAGCCCAGCATCATCAGAAAGTCTCTTTAGTCCAAGAAAAACTGAGATTATACTGATATGCAAAACCTCCCTAAATTAAAAAGTGCCAAACTCTTCCTTTAAAAGCAACAACACTGTATAAGTCATTGATGCATTCAAATTGTGGAGAAGAATGATGAATGATGTTGGCTGTACCCTGGTCTGCCATAAATGAAAAACACTCAGTGCCATCTAGTCAATCTCAACCCATAGTGATCCTATAGAACAGCGTGAAACTGCCCTTTTGGGTTTTCAAGACTGTGCACCTGTACAGAAAGCCTCATCTTCCTCCCTTTGGGTTGGCTGGTGGTTTCAAACTTCTGGCCTTATGGGTAGCAGCCCAGTGGGTAACCCACTAAACTGCAGACTGCTACAAGAATGAACAACTCTGTCTTAGAAGACATCCAATCAAGAGTTCTTTTAGCACTCAGCGGCTGAAAGCTTGGGATTGGAACCCACTGGTCACTCGACAAGAGAAGATGTGGCAGTCTGCTTTCGTCTTAAGATTTCCAGCCATGGACACTCTCTGGGGAAGGTCAGCCCTGTGATGTAGGGCCACTGTGAGTCAGAAGTGACTAGACAGCACACAACAATAACATGCCAGTGAGCAGTAAATATAGACCTCAATTTCACCACCTTTGAATAGATCAAATGAATTCTTTTCTCATCTGCCTCATAATTTGTAGTTCTCTCACCGTGGAACAAGTCCCTCACATACTGTGTACAGTGATCATCTTTTCTTCTCTGCATTCCGAGTCTTCCAAGGGTGCCCCTCCGGCTTTGGAAAAGTACGGAGTGAGCCTCTGGGCTGTGCCTCAGCCATCCTATTGAAGTCAGAAATGGCAAGGGCAGCTGTGAGAATTTAGTTCTGATCTCAGTTGACCCTGCTCTGTGTTGGGTGGTAGAATGATTCCAGAGTTGTGTGGACATCATGTCTGCTCTGTCTCACATTGGCAGCAGTTCTTCACTTATGAACTTGAACTTGCTGGGCACTCAGTTAGACTTCAAGTTAAGAAATGCAAGTAAATACTTTTACACTCTAAGAGACTCTATGGAATACCTGCCTCCAATTCACCTATTTACGAAAGGTTGGGTTTGTTTTCTTTCTACTTAAATGTAAACACCAATTAGTAGGGCTAAAGGAAAAGATACCTGGACCCTTCCATCAAAATACAAGCTCACTGCCATCAAGTCAATGCTGACTCGTAGCCACCTGCTTGTGTGTGTGGGGGGGGGGGGGTTTCCCTTCCATCAAAATACAAGCTCACTGCCATCAAGTCAATGCTGACTTGTAGCCACCTGCTTGGGGGGGGGGGGGCGGCGGGGTTTCCCTTCCATAAAAAGACAAGCTCAAGCTCACCGCCATTAAGTCAATGCTGACTCGTAGCCACCTGCTTTTGGGGGGGGGGAGTCTGAGACGGTAGCAGTTTATAGGAGTAGAAAGCCGGGTCCTTCTCCTACAGAGCGGTTGCTCGTGTCAGACTCTGACTATGTAGATTGCAGCCTAACTTGTCACCCTGACCAACGCCACCAAGCCTCCCACTGTTCCCTTAGACCTCACGATGTCTTTTCTGTCTGGTGGGAATGAGTTAGACTTTGTCGCTCTGCTCACAACGGGCTACCCAGGCAGGTAATTGCTCCAAGCCAATTCCAGGTCTCCTTGGGCGGTGCACACAGGCTGGAGGGCGCACAGGCTCTGCTGTCGCCATTAGCTGTGAATGGGGTGTTGTGTGGTTGCTTTCTTCCAGGCTCCTGGGGCAAACAGCGTATGTTGGGGCCTGGGCTTGGGAGAGGAGGAAGGCAGCAGGGAAGCCTCTCGCCTGCGGGGCAGGTCTGCTATCGCATAACCATCCTATCCCTTGTCACAGAAGAGCGTTGAACTCCTCTGCATGACCCACACACCCCAGGGCCGCCCCCGGCTTCTCCTGCACAGTGCTTGGTTAGCTTTGAGTGCAGCACTGTGCTGTTTGGGGAGCCCATTGACCCAGAAGAACCCCAACAGGGTAGAACGACTTCTCCCATGGGGTTTTCTTGGCTGCAAACTTTACAGAAGCAGATCCTCAGGGTAGCAGCCAAGTACTTAACCATACTGCCTGCAGGCCTCCTCTCCATCCCGAGTGCGCGGAGATGGCACGTTGACCCTGTGCACTTTGTGTCCGTAGCTCCTGCTCCCTCTTTCTGCCGGGTTGCTTTCCTCATGTATTTTTGTGCATCACATGCTCAAGCTGTGGAATGATCTGCCCAGTCTCATTTCACTTGGGCCCTTCACCGAGGCCCAGGCTCAGCACCAGACATGTGTGACCCAGTTAAACACTAGACCTGTCTTGTGGAGAAATTAAAAAAATAATAATAATGATAAAAAGTGATGGCAGCAGGTATAGAACAAGAAGCTGCTACTCCAGTGCTTCTGCTAACACAGGGGCAGCGTTGCTCTGGCTTGCATCCTGCCTGCGGCAGGCAGCGTTGTTCAAAGGAGCTGCCCTTACGTTACAGACCTTGCGAGTCATTTGCCTCTGCAGCACGTCCAGGGCTGGCAGCTTTCTCTATTTTTAGTCATTTATTTACTTTTCATTTTGCTTCTGCCTTCTTCCCTTCGCCTCCCTCCTCCACCTCTCCCTACCCGCAGCCTTATCTATTGTGAGGTAAGACTGACAGTGTCAGGATGCTGAGCACTCTAAGGACAATGAGCCAGGGTGGGCTGGAATGGCTGCGCTCAGGAAAGGAGCTCAGTGTGTTGGGGCAAATACCATCAGTTCCTCCTAATGTAGTGTCTGTAATTATGCCATTTAAATGAATGATGAAGAAGCATTTGCATGGGCGAATTACCGCCATCATTTTAAAGTTTAAAACAAGTTGATGTTGTACTATACTATAGATTGGCAACTTCCCCAGCACAGTGGGATTGGACCATTATGGATTATGGTGGAATTTCATTGCATTATTTTCGGGTGATGATCTCCAGGCCTTTCTTCCTAGTCTGTCTTACTCTGGAAGTCCCACTGAAACCTGGAGCACTCCAACCTCCACTGGCAGAAGGCGCGGTGGCTGTGCCTGAGTTGTTTTGACTGGAACCTAAGCTATGGTTTCCTGTTTGGAAGGCAAGAATTCTGATACTGTGCCAGTGCCTTACAATATACACACCAAACCAAACAAATAAAAGCAGAATCACTGCCGAGCCCATTTTAACTCACAGAGAAAACATACCTAGGCATGTCGATCAGCTATGTGACCTTGAGCCAAATTACATAACCTATCTAAGCCCCAGTCTCCTCACCTGCAAAACTGGGACAATCATGGTGTCTCCTTGATAGGCATTTGTGAAGATCACCATTTCCCACAAGCATTGAGCAGGTGGCTATATGTTAATATAAGTTAGCTATATGAGGAAAAGCTTAAAGACGTCCCTTGGATTTCTGAAGCCTCCTTATCATGGCAGACGTCAGTACCTTTTCTGAAATGTTTTGGGGGTCATGGTTAGGGAGTATACTCCCCAAATTGGAATTCACTTCCTGTTTGCCTTCTCTAAAGAAGATCCCGGTGTATAAAGGATTCACTGGCTTCCGTTCCCAGCATTTATCTAAGTGGACATGACCACGTAAATTGGAGAAGTTCATTCTCCAAAGACAGACTGTAGGCAGACTCAGCCGTGGACAGGGCGCAGCAGAGGAGAAGATCCTTGGGGCTCCCGGCTGGTCTGTTGTCCCTCAGGATTTCTAAGCCAGAATCTAAGAAGAGGCTATGGGGGAACTAAGGCATTCAAAGTCAAATGGCAGAGGTATCGATTTTCCAAGAAGCCGGGATAAGATTAGATATTCCTGAGACCTGGATTGCAAACCTTTCCAAAAGTGTATGTCCAGTTTTGTCACTGGCCTGCCAGGTTTCCTGGAGAAACAAAATAGCTTTAAGGCCTTCCACTCTGCCTAGTTAGTAATACAATGAATGTGTTTTCAAGCACATTTCAAAACATGACGGGGATTCTTGGGTGTGTGTGAATGTGTTTCATTCAGATGTCAATACCCTAGTTGCATAGAAATAATAAACTTGTCATGAGGAACTCAGGAGGTTATCCACAACGTGATTGACAGCATGCCTAACACCAGCAACAGATACTGTGCTTCACACGTCCTTGCCTTTAGTTGCCCCAAGTTCGATCTCTGCATCAGGATTTTCTGCTCTATTTGGGAACTGAAGGATCACATCCTTGAAATCCTGAAACTTCTCCCTTCCCAGATCTACCTTCAGTGAAGGTCAACATTGGAAAGATGGCCAGAATCAAGGAGCACTCATTTCTATACCCCCAACACCTGGATCAATGCTTGCAAAAAAACAGGCTTGAACTTGAACTTTAGGGATTCCAGTAGTTCACAAACAGGAGATCCATGCTTCCTAGGGTACCCTGATCTAGAGGTCGACAGAAAGGAGATGGAGCATGCAGCGAATACAAGAGAATAAGAGGTTCTCTGACTTCCTGTGAATGGATGCAGTCCCCTGCGTCCTCCTCAGTAGAAAGGACACCCACCAACCCCAGCTCATGCTGGCACTTAAAAGTCCCACCCACGTCCAGGGAGTCCATTCCCACTGGTAGTGTGCCTCATAAGACACAGTCGAACTGCTCCCTGGGTTTCTCAAGTTGTAAATCTCTGTGGGAGCAGACAGCGCCATCCTTTCCAGCAGAGCACTGGTGGATTTGAACCACAGACCTTGTGCAAGTAAGCCACAACACCACTAGTCTTCTTTAGGGACCTAAAAGCGGTTCCTAAATCACATTTAACCACCTGAAATCTATCATTCTCAGGCAATCATAAATACATAATTCAGAAGGAAGATCTTAGATTTTTCATGAGGTACCTGGTAATAATTCCTGGCATGCCACAATATACTTTTAAAGCTGCTGATAAATCTTAATATTAGACATGGGGCTAAGCTCAGTGCTAATGCATTATTTTATGTATGTAAGGTAAAATCTACTTTTAAGATATTGCTTTTAAATAAAAGAAGAGAAGCACAGTATGTTTTTAATGCATATGCCTCAGGAATACAAAACAAGTCAGACTGGGCAAATAGTACTTAGAAGGCAGAGCGCCTCTGACCGACTCAGAGTGGAGTTCAGAAAAGGTCAAGGACCTTCTGACTCTCTCTTTATATTGTTGTTGTTCGCTGCCATGTCATCATTCGCTGCCATCAAAGGACCACTCCAACTCATGGTGATCCCACCCAATGGTATGGAATCTGATCATTGGATCCTTAGATAGACGTTTCATTGGGTGATTTGGGAAGTAGATCATCAGCCCTTCCTTGTTCATCTGCGTTATTCAGGAAGCTCCTCTGAAGTCTTCTCATCACCATAGCTACCCTGAAGTCCTGAGGCTCAGGAGGTGGAAAGTGAGCGGGAGTCACCACATGGAAGGCAAGAATTCTTCCCCTGCACCCTCCTTCCCCACATGCACACACAAGGCTGTTGAGTCAGCCCGGTGCGTGGCGACCGATGCCTTGCAGTGGGACTGCTCCGCGGGGTTTCATGGTGGCAGTTTTCACAGCTGCAACTCACCGGTTCTGTCTTCTGATACACCTATGGGTGAGTGCCACGCTTTAGGCTAATAGTCAGATGCAAACAATGGGCACCATCCCACCACTTCTCCCTTCTCTATAGCCAAACCTGAATAGCCAGATCCAATGCCTCCTAGTCAATTCCAGCTCACAGCAACACCCAGGATGGACGGGTGGTTCCAAGGCTGTAATCCTGCAGAAGCAGACGACCTCTTCTTTCCCTGGAGTGGCAGGTGGGTTAAAACTACCAACTAAGCTCTGTGCCCCAAGGACGCCTCTCTCCACACATGCCATTCTTGTCAGTGTTGCTGATAGGTAGCTTACGTGTAAATTTGGCTGGGCCAAGGGTCTCAGTTGTTAGGCAGTAATTGACCAAGATGTGATCTAACATGCGTAATCGACTCCAGGATGGGCTCTAACAGACGTCGTGCCCTCTGTGAGCAGCCAGCAGTTGTGGTGAAGTATGCCCCCTTGGATCAGGTCACAGCCTTGATGCAACTGGAAGAAAGGCTCCTCTGGGTTTAAATCAGACTCTGCAGGAAAGCTTGGTGCATCTGGAACCTGCACCTGGTTCGCCAGCCTTTTGCCATGTCTGTCTGTATGAGACTTGGGTCAGGAGCACTTTTGTCCTCAAAAGTACATCTTTGATCTTTAACCCTTAAAAGAGATGTTTTGCTGCAGATTTGCCCAATGCAATGTGTTACTATATTTCTTGATTGCTGCTTCCATGAGCACTGATTGTGTGTCCAAGTGAAATGAAGGAATTGATGACTTCCATCTTTATTCTGTTTATGAGGATGCTGTCTGCTGGGCTGCATCTAAAGAGGAACTAAATTAGCTTTGAGGAGCCCCGATATTGGCCCTTTGGGTTAGATGTTGGGCTGCTAACTCCAAGGCCAGAAGTTCAAACTCACCAGCCACCCTGAGCTGTCTGCTCTCATAAAAATTTGTTATTCTGGTTGTTGTTGTTGTTCACTTGGTTCCAACTTATCGTGACCCCATGTACAACAAAAAGAAACATGACCTGGCCCTGTACCATCTTCTTAATGATTGATGGGTGAGAGTCACTTTGAATCACAGTGGGTGATAGTGACCTAGTGGCTGTTAGCCAAAAGACCGGCAGCCTGTCACCAGCTACTGCACCGGAAAGCAGACGCAACAGTCTTTTCCAATAAAGATGGACAGACTTGGAAACCCTGTGGAACTATTGTCCTCTGTCCTTTAGAGCTACTGTGAGGAGGAATGGTCTCAAGAACACAAGGCAATTTGTACATTTTGTTCATTTTATTGTGTGTTGAATAGAAAGCTTTGCGTTCATCGTTTGACTCTATATAATGCCACATGACTGATTTTTTCCTCTCCTTACCAATGAGATAAATTTGGTAAAGGAGCATACCATCATTGGCATCTATCTCAAATGCCAACTCACTTCCACAGAGCCGATGCTGACCCACCAATCCTCTAGGAGGGAGTGTCCCCAGACTGACTGTTCACGGGAATAAAAAGCCACATCTTTCTCCAGCGGGGCAGCTTGTGCTGTCAAATTGCTACACTTGCAGATCAAAGCCCCACGGGCAAGCACTGCACCACACTGCACCAGATCCTCTATCAGGAGGCCTTTAAAAAACTGGTCTTCTGACATGCCACAAGGACATTGGCATCCAAAAAGAGTGAGCTCAGCCCCTGATGACTTAGAGCTCTCTAGCTCAGTGAAAGGAGAAAATTTAAGTTTATCCCTGAACACTTCTAGAAACTAGACAGTGCCTGAGGTGATATTTGTGAAAGACAAACTACTTCTTCTTATAAAAATTATACATATTCCGTGTAGAAAAGCATAATAGAGTGATAAAGAGTTTAACAACACCCATCATTTCCCCAGGCAGTGATAATTACTTTATATATTTCTGCGTATCATCTTTAAAAATGGCAAGGGAACTTTGAAAAAGCTCATGGAAAGTTGGAATTGAAAGATAATGGAATTTCCCCACAAAAAGTTCTCTCTTAATTTTGTATAAGATGTATTTCCACATGCACAGACATAGTCTGTTTGGTCAGTCCAGAGAGGTGCACACATGACATGTGTTCTAGAATAACATTACGCAAAGACTGAAATTATACTGTGTGTATTGTCTTGTGACCTCCTTTTAAAAAATTTTTTTTAATGTATTGTGGGAAGTCTCCTATGTTAAGGAACATGCATTCAATAGGTTAGTTTTTATTATTGTTTGGGGAGGTCTCATTATGCAGTGATCTATGACACAGTTTTTCATGATCACAAGGAGGGCACAAGATGCCACCTTTTATGACGGAAGACATGGATACTGCCCATCCCACAGAACTCCACCCAGACTTGAGCAGAGCTGTTGGACGGCCACTCCCACAGTCTGAGGTCCACACTCTGCAGAGCGGGTTTGACGGCCACTCCCATAGTCTGAGGTCCACACTCTGCAGAGCGGGTTTGATGCAGGGGTGCAGGCATGCCTCAGAGAGATTGCAGGCTTGGGTCTCAACCACTTCAAAAAGCAAGTGCCACAATAAAAGCAGCCGCATAATTTGGGGGGGGGGGTTTCCTGATGTCGACAGGATCAGGTTTCAGTCATCAGAAGACCCCAAACAACCATTTTGATGTGAATGAGGGGGATCAGAATGGAGACCCAAAGGCCATCTATAGACAATTTGGACATTGCTTCACAGAAGGGTCACAAGGAAGGGACGAGCCAGCCAGGATGCAGTATAGCACCAATGAAACACACAACATTCCTCTAGTTTTTTAATGAACGCCCCCACTCACTATCATGACCCCAGTTCTACCTTAAAAATTCAGTTGGACCAGAGCACGTACACTGATACAGATAAGAGCTCTCAACACACAGAATCCAGGACAAATAAACCCTCAGGAACATTAATGGCAGTAGCAATACCATGAGGGTAGAAGGGAGGTAGGGGAAAGGGGAAACGATTTCCATGATCAAAGTATAACCCCCCCCACACACACACACACACAGGGGGACAAACAATAGAAAGGTGGGTCAAGGGAGACAGCAGACAGTATAAAATATGAAAATAAAAATAATTTATAAGTTATCAAGTATTCATGAGTGTGAGAGGGTGTAGGAGAGTGGGAGAGGGAGGGGGGAAAAGAGGAGCTGACACCAAGGGCTCAAGTAGAAAGAAAATCTTTTGAAAGTGATGATGGCAACATATGTACAAATGTGCTTGATACAATTGGTATATGCATTGTTATAAGATCTGTAAGAGCCCCCATAAAATGATCTTTAACGAAAAGTTAGGTTTACATATGTCTTTAAAGTATACATCAGCATTATGAAATTTAAAAGTTTGAAAGTAACCAAAGTGCCACGCAGAGATACGAAGTGAGCACATTCTATTGGGAAAATGGGGCCGATAGACTTGCTGCCACATCCGTATTGCCCCAGATCATCTACTTGTCAAAGCTCAATTCCAGCGAAGGACAAGACAGCAATGTGGAATGGAAGGAGCCGGCCCTGCTGTTAGCACTCCTTCTGCCTATGGATTAGCTAAGAAAGAAAATGCCATGGCCCTCTCATCTAAGTTGGTCCACTGACCACACGGCACACAAATGGCAGCAGCGAGCCTTGCTGACATTGTAGCATTGCACCATAGAGCGTCCGACGATTCTGCAATGTCAAAGCATCGACATCGTGGACACGCATGACAAGGTCATCTGCACACTGACTCACACCCTTTGGGAAATTCTGTCCGAAACCTTCACGTGCAACCTCAATGGTTAGCCAGAGAGAGCTGAAAATTGTACCCACGGAGAGAAACGACTACTTTCTCTTGCCTTGTGCTTCCTATAGGTCTCATAATATTTCCCCGTTGGAGGCGAAATGCCACGTTGTCAGCATCTTTTCTCAAAAGCACAACTAAATCCCACAGAACCATAAAACTTCAGAGCTAAACAAGGCCATAGGAATCATCGACTAGATGATGGATTATTTAAATTCCAAAGTAAAGATCTGCATAAACATTTGCCAAATGTGGGCATGCACATTTGGCGTAGCTGTCCGCATCCTCCGCTGGTGACACACTGCGGTGTCAAAGAGGGAAAGGATCCAAACCAAGCTGTAGCTGAGGCTTGACATGTCTTTGAGGGGGTGCATATGCCCCCCCCCCCCGATTTCAGCGCAAAGCCCCATCGGAGGATGCCAGTGGAGCCAGCAGGAAGAAGGGCGGCCCGCTTTTCCCTTCACACATCCCCTGTCAGCTCCAACTTGGAGCTGTTAAATTAAAGGGACTCTGGAAAGACTCTACCATGTCTGCCAAGAAAAGTCCAGTTCGCGCACAGAGAAACGACTCCATTTTCAGATAACCTCGAATGTGGTTTGCAGTGAGGGCAGACAGGACAAATGACGTGCTTCTTTGAAATATCTCTTTCTGAGGGTAACAAAATAGATACACGTACATTTAGTGCTACAACAGTTCGAAAGACAATGGTGTATATGCACATGTTGTCATTGGGTGCTGTCATTGTCCCCATCTCTAGCCACCCTACTTACAACATCCCCAAACTCTGATCCTCCTGGAGTTTGGTGCAAGAGGGGACTTGAAGTGACAGTGTGACTAACTCAAAGGATGCTATTTCAAAAATGAGGAAGAAGAAAGCAAGTAAGCATTAAGACAGAGTCTGAAAAACTTCTAGCTGTGTTTGGCGCCATTGGAAAGGACAAGGCACAGAAGCAGTTAAAAAACCCTCAGGATCAGCAGAGATGCTTGCTAAGCTCCTGGTCCAGCTCATAGGCATTTCCATAAAGGAAATCCGAGTATGATTATCGCCCTGCTCAGGTGCCGTCCCTCTAGTTCCTCTCAGTCTCTTCTACCTTTTATTTTGGGGATTGTCTGGTTTCTTGATCACCTCTCTGAATGGTGGGTCATCTTCCTTGTCTTTCAACCCTTTTGAAGCATTATCTTTTATTATATTCAAACTTAAATGCCATGCATTATCAAAGGACAGTTTGGGAACGGTCTCCTTGGCAATCGCTCTGGGTTTTAGGAGTTTGGAAATCCTTTGTTCTTGTTGCTAGGTACTGTCCTCTCGGTTCTGGCCCATAAGAGCTCAGAAGGAAACACTGCCCAGTCCTGTTCCTTCCTCACAGCTGTTCTGATGTTTGAGCCCATTGTTGCAGCTACTGTGTCCATTCGTCTCATGGAGGGCCTTCATCCTTTGCTCTGCCCTCCACTTTGTTACCCATGGTGTCTGTCTACAGGCACTGATATCTCCTGGCAGCAGCCCCAAAGCACAGGAGCTGAAGTCTCATCATCCACGCTTCTAAGGAGCATTCTGACTGTACTTCTCCCAAGATAGAGTTGCTGGTTCTTTTAGAAGCCCATGGTCTTTTCAATCTTCTTTGCCAGTACCATGATTCAATACATCAGTTCTTCTTTGGTGTTTGCTTATTGTGTCCAACTTCACCCGCAAATGAGGCCATTGAACGTACCACAGCTTCAGGTAGGTGTACCCTAGTCCTCAAAGTAACGTCTTTGCTTTCCACCACTTCCAAGAGGTCTTGTGCAGCCGATTTACCCAGTGTGATGCATTCTTTGAGCTCCTAACTGTGACGTCCATGAGCATCGAGAGTGGATCCTAGCAAGGCAAAATCCTTGATAACTTCAATCTTATCTCCCTTTATCATGATGTTACCTATTGGTCCAGTTGTGAGGATTTGGGTCTTCTTTACACTGAGTTGTTATCCACACTGAAGGCCAAAATCCTTGATCTTCATCAGCAGGTGCTTCAAGTCCTCCTTACCGTCAGCAAGCAAGGCTGTGTCATCCTCATATCACAGGTTGTTAATAAGCTGTCCTGCAGTCCTGATGCCACATTATTCTTCTAACAATCATTTCTCGGATGATTTGCTGAGGGTCTGTATTGAATAAGTACACAGAGAAGATAAGCCCTGATGCACATTGCTGATTCTAAATGTGGAAGTAATAATATATATGTATTAATAATATATATTTATCAATAATATATATGTATCTCTTGTAAAACCTTAGATGACAAGGTCCTTAAGGACTGTTGAAGGCAGCAGTTCTCAACCTGTGGGTCGTGACCCCTTTGGGGGTCGAACGACCCTTTCACAGGGGACGCCTGATTCATAATAGTAGAAAAATTACAGTGATGAAGTAGCAACGAAATAATTTTTTGGTTGAGGGTGTCACCACAACTTGAGGAACTGTATTAAAGGGCCGAGGCACTAGGAAGGTTGAGAAGCACTGGCCTTTAAGGCATCCTAGTGATACACTGGTTAAAGCACCTGGTTCCAGACACAAGGTATTGATTTAACTCCACTAGCTCCTCCGTGGAAAGATGTTGAAGCCATCTGCTTCCACGAAGATTGTCGCCTTAGAAACCCTAAGGAACCAGTTATGTTCTGCCCTGCAGGACCACCGTCAGTCAGAATGGGCTCAGTCAGAACCAACAGCAGCATGCTTGGTTTATTTATTTTGTTGTTGTTTGTTCGGTAATCTTTTTTTGTTTTCCTCCTAGCACAGAGAGTGTACCAGATAGTAAGTATTGACCAAGATGAATTGAAAAAGTGTCCTCACGCCTCGTCTTCACGAGGTGGTGCACAGAGAGAACAAATCTCAGCTCAGTCATCAGTAGTTTACTTCTGCGAGGAGCATGAGCTATCTGTCTGGACCTGTGCCCGGACATTTCCAAAGAAGTGTACATATGTAGACTTCGATAACTGACAAATGGCAACAAGAGGATGGAAACATAGAAAAAGCACCGTGTATGAGTTTGCTCGTCAAGAAGACTGGTCTCACTTGGTGCCTGGATCTCTTCCAGTTGAACTTCATTATGGGGTTCCTGACAAGACCCTTTACCACCAGAAGAAGGACACAAAAATAGTGTGTTGGATTCATGAATGAATAGGTGGTGTGACTGAGAGATGCCTACATTTGTTAAGACCAGCCCCTCTTTCCGTTGTTATTAGCTAATCTCAAGTGGATTTTCCACAGAGTAGAGCTGTCTCACAAGAGTTTCTCCTTCTTTATAATTCTTAATAGGAGTAGCTCAGCAGATCTTTTAACCCACAGAGCTGTCGGAAAGGTTAGAACCACTGACCTGTGAGTTAGTAGCCATTCGGCACTTAGCCTATGTCACCTGCGCTCCCGAGCCTCTGCTTACAAGGTTGGAGCCAGCATGCAGGTCAATTTACATATGACACTGCACACCGCCTAACACTTCACCCAGGTGTTCAGGTGGAAAGCCTGACATAACAGATTAAGAAGGCAAGCCAGTGGAAACTACACCTGCTGGGACCGATAAATGGTCCCAGAAATAGACTCCTGGGATCTCTCCTGGGAGAGATGGGCGAATCTTGGAGAAGGTAGCTGCTGCCCTTGGCCCCTGCAGCCCCGTTTGGGAGTAGGAGTTCAAAAGCTCCCAGAATTCTAAGCAAAGGCAAAAGCTTTGTTCCCACTGCTTTTCTGTTCTCTCCTTGATTGTCATGCATTTCAATGGCATCCAGATGTTCCATTATTTTAGCTCCCAACTTGGGAAATTGCATTGTAGTCACTCTCAAAGTTGTCAGAACTGTAAACTCAACAAAGACAGTTTATAACCCATTTTCTCTAAAGTGCTTAATTTTTTTTTTCCTCCTTCTTCTTCTTTTAACCCTGATGGGCTGGCATTTAAATCAAGTAAGTCAGGAGTTTGAAATTCAATTAGTTTCTGTTATCTGCGAAGTTATTCTTTGTGCTCATTCACTTGCAGATCAGGGACTGCAGGAACTGGGAATACTGTACTTGAACTTCTCCTAGACTTGCGTGGAGATCCACTCACAATAGGGCATTTGCTTTATGCATTAACTTCAGATATTTGCATTTCTTAATTTGAGACGAACCTATTTAAATTAACTGGGGACCTGGATGTATGCCCCTACCCTCGCAGAAAATGGAAGGCTAGTTAGAAAGAACACTATTTAATCAATCAACCTTTTACTTGTGAAAATGCCTACTATCCTAGTGGAATCAAATGTGTATGTGATGTGTATATCATAGTTCTTGTCTGATTTGCTTAAGATTTCCCAGACAATTCTGTAACTGTTAGTAGCAGTGGAATGAAGTTCTTCGATTTAATGTCCACCTTGTTCTCATGGTAATTTTGAAATGGGAGACTTGAGCACATTCATAAATGTTAACTGTACGAAATCGGCCACTTTCACATCAAACAAAACCATGGGAAACCTTGAGGATACTTTTGAAAGAGATTTTCTAACAAGACACTCTCGTTAGTAGTGTCTGTTCGCAAAGCAGATGAATGAGGAAGTTTCCATAACTATTGGTGTTGAGTTGTTTTTTTCTTTGTCTTTGCTCTTTAAGTACAGGCTGCTTCTATGATCTGGCTGTAAGGTTCTTAGCATCCTGTAAGACTCAATAAATATGTAGTGCTGATAATATTATTGCTCAGAATTCATTTAGCATTTTTACATCTTTCTCTTTTTTTGGTCTCAATGTTCTGCCTACTAGGTGCAGGGAATTTTAATTTAATGCTCACTTGGAGACTTAACGCTTAGAAGTGTAATGACCCATGAGAGATAATCCTCCAGTCCAGCAGGACATTCTTTGGAGCAAAGCCACTGGGTAGCCCAAGCATTCATTAGGAAGCAGAGAAACTTTACTTCCCACATGAAAAGTTGGGAGCTTGGTGTACTGGCTCTTCCAGTCTCTCCCCTCCATGCCATCCAGTGACATCATACTCCTCTAGCATACAAACCAAAAAAGGAAAGCGAAAGAGAGGAAAATATGAGTAGATCTATGATAATGACCAGCTCTGACCAACCTCAAAGAAACAATGGTCCGTGACAAAAAAGAAAATAGAAGTCGGGAGGAAGGGGAATGAGAAGTTTGGTATCAAGACAACCCACGCTGTTTCTTTGTGCTGTTCAGGCCTCACTAGACTTTGGGATATCTGAAAGTGACCGTGTAATCTCTCCTATAAAATTGCTTTTTCCTCTTAGCTTACAAAATACTCACCACAGGTAGTTTCGATACCAACAATCTCCTTGGTGCCTGACACCATGGTTGGCATGTAAAAAGCGCTCTGTAATTGTTCAATGGAATGAAGGAAGAAGTCATCCATGAAGGATAATTCCCAATTATTTTAGAAACCCTGGATCTTGGTTATTTGATTGCTTCTTCAAAAAGAAAAACTGTGAAAGTTACCTGGGAAAAAAAGCCTCAAATCTTTCTGTTATATAACTTGGGATGTCTAGGATAAGTGGCCTTTATTTTAAAAACTAACTTTATCAAGAAATGTAATAAAATGGTCTAGGACTGCTCAGCTTGAGATTATCTTAATGTAAATTAACATACGTGAGAGTATTTAAATATTGGATCTGAGAGCCAGTTGGGAGCTTCTGGTTGTTAAATAACTATTAACTAAATGACTATACACATGTGCACATATGCCCACTTACAGCACACACAAACATACACATGAGTACTTCTGACATGTAAAATATGATAATTACACTCACACTTATCCTAAAACAGTTGGAGAAACAAGACTAGCACTGATGAAGCATCAATTAACACAACTGGAAGACCAGACCACAACACCAGGCTCCTTTGACTCACCGTGGCCCTGTAAGACAGGGTAGCGTGCCCCGAGACTGGGATTCTTTAGAGGAGTAGAATGCCCCATTCTTCGGCCAGAGCTGCTGACCTTGAAGGCAAGCCACCTAACGTGGAACTCCTATGCCACTAGGGCTGGGTATTAAAACAATGTGAAAAACAACGTGTATGTGCCCGTTGAGTTCAGAGTGAGCTTTCAAGAGGGATGTAATGGAAGAGACGAGGCTTTATTTGGACCTTGGAGCATACAAGGAGGAGCGAGGTAAAAGAAGAGAGGACTCTTGATTCAAAGACGTGGCCATGGAGAGAGCAGGATCACAGCACTCTGTGGAGGCTTTCACAATGGTAACCTCTGGATAAAGGAAAACAGGGTTTGAAAAGGTCTGTCCAAGCTGAGGGGACCACTGGGGGAGAAGTTTCAATTAGGTACATGAGGAAATAGAGATCCAGGACTGATTTCTTGGCAGAAAGAATGATGTGATGATGATGACATACAAAGATCATTTATCTGGTAAAAGAAGACTTGGGAGTAAAAGAAAGACCCCGTGATCAGGCAGGCCAGTTAAGAGGTGTCCGATCCAGGTGTGAGAGAATTGCTAAGCAATCACAGAGATGAACAAAGAAACTGGAGAAAATGGGCAAAACGTAGAGGGATTCAATGGGAGGTTAGAGGAGCAAGAGCAATTATTTCCCACAGGTACCCAAAAGCCCGAGCAGATAGATGTTATCATCCCTTTCATTGGCCATGTTTCTGCTTCTTCCCTTCAGAGTAAGTGATGTGGTCATCCTGCCAGCTGCTTACTGCTTAATTAACTCCTTCTAATTGACAGACACTATATGATCTCTGAGTCGCTCTGCCCTTGCTCTGTGCTCCCAGTTTTGGCTGAAAAAAAAATTCCTTGCAGCAAGCATTTTTGAGGAGGAAATATATATACATATGTTGTGTAAATTCATAGTACACATAAATAAATATAATATACTATTAAAATTTTATAAAATATATTTTATTACAGTTATTAAAACATATTTATGTTTAAACTGACAGTTTAGAAGTAGATATCTATATTTTCTATGCAACATGTAAAAATATAATATATAAATATTTGTGATATGTAATATGTAAATGTATTATAGCATGCACTTTATTTTTATAGATATATAGAGAGAACGACCATTTCTTTTTCTTATTATAAAATTACATGCATTTTAGTTTTACGCATCTCCATAAAGTTCTTGACCCTGCATTTTGTGCTCTATGTGGTTTCTAGCAAGCACACTGTTTGTAGAGCAGGCGAGTTTGACATACAAGGTTCTTGCCTTTTCATTTCCTTCTTCACTGCATATATATTTGGAATCCGACCCTGAGGAACAGGCTATTCCCTTACGTGGCCACTTTGGCTACAAACCAACCCGTCATCCTGGATGTCATACAAAAATAGAATCTAAAGAGGCAGTGTGAGGAGCGAGAGGACGTCCCTTTATAAGCATGTGCATGGTCAGATGTTCTGAGAGAAACTGGCAGCCAATAGAACATGTGCCGAGCTGGAACAAACACACGAAGGCTGATGTAGGATACTGGCGGAAAGATCCTGGACGTGGGCTCAGGCACACCAGAGACTGAATAAATATTCTACCATGTCTTTGCTGAATCATCTGGATTCTGGAACAAATACCTTCTATGATCTTTTCGATATCGAACAGCCATAAAATGGGGATAATATCAGCCACTTCACCAGGCTGCTGCACGCACGGGCTGTGGAGAAAGATGTAGCAGAATGCCTTACCTATAACAGTGCACCAACTGCTGTGTGTGTGTTTCCTCCCGCTTCAGTGCTCCGTGGAGATTCATTGTGTTGCCCCTATGAGGTTGCACTGCCCTAACTTAACATACACTGGCGACTCAATACACATTTTTCCCAGTGAATACAATATTGGAGGGACATTGAGGTCTAGTGAAGGAGCAGTGTTCATGGTCAAATGCACCTGTTTGCCTTCTAAGCGGGCAACTCCTCCAGCTCTTCAGGCAGAGATCATCCACGTAATTGTGGGGTGCCACTACACCCCCAAAGGCAACCATTTATCCCTATCTCCCGAGTCTGTCAGGAGTCTCATCCTGACTCACTCTCCTGCAGACGGTTGGTTAATTATGTTATTAGGATGTCAGAATTATCTGGAATGGCTTTGTCACCCACCTGACAAGAGACTTCATTTTGATAGTGATGTGTTTAGAATGACTGAAAAATGTGGATGATGTATGAACATATATGGAAGTTTAAATTTTCTTTTCAAAAAGCTTTATGATAGACTTTCATTTTACTCCTGTGTTTCAGCTATTTTTTTTTTCTTAAGTTCAAATTTATTTTGTTTCCCTGTACAACCCCCTCTGCAGTTCCCCGGTACAATGCAAAGGGCTGTGGGCAGAATGATGGGGAGGGAGTAAGACCTGGTCTAGAAACGGCCACTCTTTAGGGGGGAAACACCCTTTCTCAGGACAGGATATCCAGTTGTCACCTTCATCACGTGATTTTTTTGTTAGAGTAAACCAGCCTCTAACAACATCACCGGGTCCGTGGGTGCAATTGTACAGCGATAATATGTAAAGATTATAGTAAAGTCATAGAAGATAGGAAAAGAAGGAGAGAAGATAAAATAAAGGAGTCAGACATATTTTATGGTAGCATGCTCACCTCAGCTCCTCTTGCTGGTGCATGTGGAGGTGGGAGACGAGAGGAGGAGGTCCAGATATATTTCTATTCATGGCTTATATATAAGCCCCCTGATTACAAGTAACCACATATGTCACAGGAAGTGGTTGTACCATAAGCAATGTAAGCAATGGGAAGGTGTCAATCGTGGGGTGTCCATGCAATAGGAAGGGGAGGGACTTATGTACACATGTGACAAGGTGGGCGGATCCTAGATTCAAGGTGGCAGCCTAACCTTGGTCTTCCTGAGTGGCCTTGGCTTTTCCCTGGGTTCTCCAGGGAAACAATCGCTGGTCTTTTTTTCCCCTGGTTATTAAAGGAGTCTTTATTGTTTTCTTTTGTAGTTCTTAACTTGCTAGGCATTCCACTGCACTGCTGTGGATGGCCTCTATGATGTCATGAAAGTGGTGCCCATCAACATTGCAGCCCACAGACTGGGCAGTCCCCAGGACCTCTTTAATAGTTCCAGACAGTTCTCTGGCCAAAGATCCATGCCGCATCTGGCACGCAATGCCGACGAGCTCACCGAGAGTGACGTTCCCACTATGCTTAATGTTTTTCTGCTTCTTTCTATCCCTGGGCGCTTCCTTGGGGGCTTGGATGATGAGGGCAGAAGCCGAAGGCATGACTTCAATCTGGGATTGTCTGTTCTGAGTGGTCAATTTCACCGTCATCCTTAAACCCTTCCAGTCACCGGTTGCCTTGGCAATGTCATCACCAACCTTCTTTGGCGACAAGCCCAGGGGGCCGATCTTGGGGGCCAGCGCGGTCGTGGCACTGACTTCCCCACAGATGCACCTTAAATACACGACTTTGATCTCATTGGGGTCAAACTTGGGTGGCATGGCGGAGGCGGCTGGTGTCAGATGAACCCAGATGTGGGAATACCAAAGCAAGTTGCACCCAACTCTCCTCCAAGCCGAAAAGCACAATCACTATTCTTATCAGTATGATGTGAGCCCACTTACGGTGGGACCGTCAATAGAGTCTGGCTGGTCTCTATGGCTGAATGCCCTCAGAGAGAAGACCTCCAAGCAGCTGACTATACAATGCGCTAGCAAGCGGGTGACAACCTGGGGAAATCCTTTCGGTACCCCTCAAATTTTTACTCTCATTGCAGTGAGAGGTGAGCACACACAATGGAAGCAAATTGGATTCAGGGGGATTATGTTCTTGATCTTCACTAAAGTTCTTAAACTACATGGCCTTGTACATAGACCTCTGAACATTTTTTAAAATGCTGCTTAGAACAATGTTTTCTATGCTGTGCCATTCAGTGGTTCTCAACCTGTGGGTTGCATCCCCTTTGGGGGTCGAACAACCCTTTCACAGGGGTTGCCCGATTCATAACAGTAGCAAAATTACAGTGATGAAGTAGAAATGAAAATAATTTTATGGGCGGGGGAGTGTCACCACAATATGAGGAACTGTACTAAAGGGTCGCGGCATTAGGAAGGTTGAGAACCACAGCGGTAGACGAAGATGCATGTGGCAGGCATATCCAGGCTTAGGGCTGACACTGCGACACTCGTCCCTCTATTAGATGAAGACTGCAGCCAGCTGTCACAGAGCTGACAAAGTTTCGAAGCTGCCCCTAAGGTTTTCGTTATGTTGTGCGTACAGGGTGGCTCTTGGTCTGAACTGACCCACGGCACCCAACAACCATGACATCCCAGAATGAGGAGCACTCGGGTGGAACGGATGACACTCGGGGCTGCGAACAGCCAGCTCAGCAATTCAAACTCACTAGCCCTCCATGGGAGAGAGAGGAGGGGCACTGCTCCCCAAAGATTTTCAGTTTGGGAAGCCCACAGGGATAGCTCTACTCTATAGTGTTGCCTTCAGTCAGAATTGACTCCGTGGCAGTGAAATTACAGAATCCAGGTTTGTGCTAAGTCGTGGGAACCGCCCTTGCCCCCGGTTTCCTCAGAGTTTTATTCTTTCCCCTCTCTTCTCTGGCCCCCAACTTTTCACTTGTCGCCTTTCTTTTAAATAGAACACTTGTCATCAAATTATAACAAAATAAAACCATATATTGTAATATATAGAGTCACATCCTTGTCAATTTTTAGATAAGGTAGTGCTAATAACGGAATTCTTCCTCTGAGACACAAGGTACAAACCTGGAACTTGCGGAAACGGTTCAGCCTTCACTGTAAGAGATGTGTGATGCTCACTTTAGGTCAATCTCTCATAGCACTTTTTGATTCGATTTTGCTTTGGAGTCTATGTTGATTCATGGCTGCCCAAGGCTGTAAATCTTGCCAAGAGCCGGATAGCCTCATCTTTCTTCTGAGGGGCAGGTGAGGTTTCAACCACCAACCTTGTCATAAAAGTTCAATGCCTACCTGCCAGTGCTACCTGGGTTTCTTATGGCACATCTTATTTATTTTTATTATTATTTTTTAAAAATCATTTTATTGGGAGCTCGTACACCTCTTATAGAATTTCATACATCATTTGTATCAAGCATGTTTGTACCTATGTTGTCATCATTTTCTAAACATTTACTTTCTATTTGAGACCTTGGTATCAGATCCTCTTTTTTCCCTCCTCCCACCACTCCCACCCTCATGACCCCTTGATAAATTTTAAATTATTATTATTTTCATATCTTACACCAACCACTGTCTCCCTTCACCCACGTTTCTGTTGCTCGTCCTCCAGTGGGGGTGGGAAGTTGTTATGTGGCAATCATTGCGATTGGTTCCCACTTCCTCCCCTCCTTCCCCAACTTCTCCATAGCCTCCTGGTATCATTACTCCCATTTATGTTTATCTGACCTGGATTCCATGTGTCATGGACTATTATCTGTACCAGTGCACATAGTCCAGTCTAGCCAGAACTAAAAGGCAGGACTGGGGTCATGATAGTGGGGGGTGAGGAAGCCTCAAAGAACCAGAGGAATATTGTGTGTTTCATCAGTGCTATACTGACTGCATCCTGGTTGACTCATCCCTTCCTTGTGACCTTTCTGTGAGGGGATGTCCTATTGTCTGCAGATGGGTTTTGGTCTCTGTTCTGACTCAGCTGGTTCTCAACAATATGGTTCTTTTGCTTGTTTGTTTGGGGCCTTCTGGTGATTACGGTACATTTTAAATGGTCCATAAATGTTTGTTGGGTTGCTTTACCTTTGGGGTTTTCCCATGACATAGGGATTTGATTCCTGTCACTTATGACCAGAACTTACAGACTATAGGAATGTGGAATATGAAATACAGTCACTTTCTAGAGCTATCCTACCGGATACCTTTTGAGTATCATTTACGAGAATGATTTTCCTCTATGTCTTCCCGCTGCTTAAAATAGAACCCCTTGGCACTAAAACTGTTGTGAAATAAGTGCTGATTGATCTTCAAGAGTACTTTAACATATTTGAATCTTGAGAATTGATTATATTTTTAGCAGGCGTTTGATGCATTGAAAATGAAAAAGGAAGTCCCTGCTAATGTAGTTGTTGCCACCTACCATTGAAAACGCATTAGCAACATAGTCCACTTAATTTTCCTTAGAGAACAGAGGGATACACATAAGGTGGGCTGGTTCATTCCTTACTAGAAAATGTATCTGCTTTCTGCTTTGTTAAACCATAACATTGGAAATATTGTTTCATTGCAAATCTCTATCATGCGATATTGAACTATGAAGCATTTGGTGAAGAAGGGCTTCAGTTGTGTGTTTAGTCTTGCGTGTTGAGTGAGAGCATGGTGGGGATGTTTCTGCATACTTTGAGAAATCTCCAGTGTGTCTTCAAACCTATTCACTTTCTTCTTACCCTTTCCAATGCTAACGTTCAATTTCTGGCACTTTTCTCTACCTTACTGAATAGCCACTTGAAGCGTTTCAATAGCCATCTAGATTTACTTAATATTTGCCTGTTTAAAAGGGAATTATACTCAAGTATATTAGTGTATCAGATACCACGTTTGCGGAAATGATTTTCTATAAACAAATTAGAATTAAACTCAGTAGTTTGGTACCAAGGAGCCCCGATAGACTTGTTGAAAATTTTGGTTAAAGTAATAGAACCTCCTCTATTTACGTTTTCCTCAGGATTTCTGCATGAATAATCCAGGAATTCCAAATATCATATCGTTTTCCCCTGTAACAAGCACAATCTCTATGAGTTGTAACATGAAAAAATAAGACTAACGCAAAAAAATTTTTAATTGTAAGAAAATTAAATGAGAGTAAAAGTTCTTGTCGGCTACTCTATGCATAATAGGAAAATACAAAGTGAAAATCTGTGCCCCTTTTTGGGTGATAAAAATGTTCTAAAATTAGATTGTGGTGATGATAGCACAATTTTGTAAAGATTAAAACCCGTTGAATTGCACACTTTAAACAGGTGAACTTTATGGTATGCAAATTATATCTAAATAAAGCTGATCTTAAAAAAGGCTGCATCCTAATGAAGGGAAAGATGGTGCAGTTGACATATATCTCTAAAGTCAGCAGTAAACCTAATATATTTAGGAAAGCTTATTTGGGACAAACAGTGATTGCAACATTAAAGGTGTAAACACCAACTGATTAAAAGCTTTTCTAAAATGCCTTCATGCCTTATTCTATTAGATATTAATGCAGTATCTCTGATGCTCTTGCCAATTGCCAAATGTTAGTGCATAGCACTGTCATAGGGGCTGCTCTTGGACAGACAGAGGTACCAGATTTCAAGGTACAGCTGTAACAGTTGTCTGAAGCCATATCACACAGTTTCGTGGCTTAGAGCAAGCATTTTATTTAGCTCCCAATGTTGTGGGTTGTTGGGTGTTTGTTCTTGTCTGGGTTCAGCTGACCTCCACTAGGCTTTTATAAGAGAGTATGGTAAAGTGGCAGCAAGGGTAGGTGGTCATCTAGGACACATTCGGGTACCAGTCTGGCAATTGATGAGCTGTCACGAGAAGCATCCTCATTCTCCCCCTCACAGCCTCTCCTCCTCTGGCTTATTCATGTAGTGGTCTCAGAATTCCAAGCACAGCAAAAATAGAACCTGCAAGACTTTGGAGCCTGGGGCTAAGAACTTACATATTGTCCATTCTGTTGCCTTTTATTGGCCAAAACAATTCATCCAGATAGCCCAGGTTACAGAGCCGGGGCACCTCAGGATCATAGTCCCATTGGACATCAAGGTCAATTGGCCTAACATAGTTGGCAAAGACAACGTTTTACATTCAGTACAGAGTGACTGGGGTCTTAAAAGCAGTCATCGTTCAGTGTAAGACAAGAAAAATAACAATAATTTATAAAATATCAAAGGTTCAGGAGGGAGGGAAGGTGGGGGAGGGAGGGAGAAAATGAGGCCCTGATACCAAGGGCTCAAGTAGAAAGAAAATGTTTTGAAAATGATGATGGCAATAAATGTACAAATGTGCTTGACACAGGGTTGTATGGATATAAGAGATGAGCTGTATGAGCCCCCAATAAAATGATTTTACAAAGCAAAACCAACAAAAAAGCAGCCTCTAAATCACAAGTATTCGTCTCTTTGTCCAGAAGAAAGAGTTGAAGTCAAAGACACACTCAGTTGATCCAATGTACCACACCAACATCAGTCTCTGCAAACCCGAGACTTGAAAACCGTGCCCAGCTAATAACTGCTCTGGAAGGCTCACACTAGAAGGCCCATGATAAAATGACAGAAAAAGGTGGAACAGAGCTCAAAAACAATAATACAAAAAGACCATGCTGACTGAAAGCCCCAACACCAAGGCCCTTTTGTCACCCTTCAGGTCTGGAACAAACTCATCACAATGGCTCAATTATCAGCCAACAACAGACATGTCCATAAGAAGAGCAATGACCCTAGCCAGCCAAGATCAAAAGGTCAGAATCTCCCCCAAAATGAAGTTCAGAGGGTTAGGAACAAAGGAGGACTGGAAACAGTAACACAAGGAGGAAGTGGAAGAATTGATATGACATTGAACGGAGGGCAACAAATGAGGTGATACAAAATATGTATGAGATGTTCAATATAAATTCATGATCTGCTCTGGAAAACTTCACTAGTTCACAATAGAAAGTTTCAAATACATGCATATGCACGAGCACACACACACACACACATACACACACACACACATACATATAGAGAAAGAGAAACTTCCAAGACCCAAGTTCTATTTCCAGGCAAATTACTTCGTGGTTAAGCAACACCCTTCTATTAGGTAGAACCTTGTGCATTGCTGTGATGCTGACCAGATTCCAGCAGAGATCTTGGAAGAAAGAGCCAAGGATCTACTTGCAAAAACCTTATAGATCACAGAGGGCGGATCCACAACTGAGAGTGGGGATGGTGCTAGACATTGCAGCCTTTCACTCCATTGTTCATAGAGTCACCAGGAGTCAGGGGTTTCATCAGAAGTCAGGAGCTGATCCACTGGCAATTGACAATAGGAAGAGATTAAAAGGAGCAGCCGCCAATGGTGTGTCCTTTGTCACAATAGTTGAGTGGACTTGATTGGGTAGCCACCAGTTTACCCCGACCATTTCAATTCATGTACTCCTCATAAGAAATTGAATCTTGGCCCAGGAGATTGCTAGATATACTCAGTCATAAGACTGCATGTAGACTGAATTTTGGATTAATCACCCTAGTGAAACATGACAGGGCTATTCGTAGGCTTGCTAAGAAACATGCAAATTTTGTTTTCAGTTTGTGTTGCTACCGATTTGACCAGCAGAGGGAATGCATTATATTCCTAAAGTTAACATCAGTGAGTAAGAGCCCAAAGTCAGAGAGATGCAGATTAAAGATGGGATTAAAGTCGTTTACCCAGCACAGAGGGACGAGCTAGTTGAGCGAAGGAAGCCTCATCTTTCACGCAGAGAGCCACGAGTCCATCCCCAGCCCAGGCACCTCCTGGGTAGCCAGCGCCTATGTATGGTGGCTTGCGTATTGCTATTATACTGAACAGGTTTCAGCCTAGACAAAGACTAAGAAGAAAGGCCAAGCAAGCTACTCCTTCACATAGGCCAATGGAAACCCTATGAATCACAATAGGATCTGCAACCGATGAGTGAGTGAATGGTGCAGGACCAGACCACGTTTTGTTCAGTTGGGCATGGGGCCACCAAGAGTCATCCCAATGTGACAATCACTACCAATAGCCCACACTGGGAAACTAAGATCCAGCCACATTAGGACTTGTGCTCTGACGTTCGTCGCTCACCAACCAGAACCCTGCTTGCAGGGATGGAAAACGTCCATGAATAGAATCAATCACCCATGTGAATGAATACAAGAAAGCAAGCACAAGACAAGAGCAGAAACAAACATTATAAACCCCATGGGCTTTACCTGGGTAAAGAAAGCAATGTTTTAATCAGCAAGCTCAGTGAAGTTGGCATCGAAAGGAAAACCAGCAGCAGGTGTGGGACATTGACACAGAGGGATTTGCAACCTTGCTAAGTGGCGGCATCACCACCACTGGCCTGTCCACCGCTGCTACCAGGGCTGGTGCAGAACCTCAGGCCCAGCCAGGAAAGCTACTTGGCCTCCTGGCGTTTAAGGAGAGCTGCCTCGCAGCCAAAGTCCTTTGTCCTCAGCCATTAAAAACCTTTACAATCCACCATTGAAATGTTCCTTCAGATCCAACCATGATTCTCAAGTGGGAAAAAAGACCCATTCCCAAATTGCCTAGTCAGAGTGGTATTTAGTTTGATTTCCTGTCTCTGGGCATCCCTTCTCTATAAACACAGCCCCGGTGTGATGGTGTCAAGTGAAATACCCGCTTCCCAGCCATCTGATAGAAAAAGGAGAAAAGAAAAGAGACTTTCTAATTTTAGAAATGAGTGTATTTGTTAACCAATTCTATAGCTATAAAAGGTCTGGCATTTTAAAGGGCATTTTAAACTCAGGTACAGTTGAAGTTTTTCTAATAAAATTGCCAGGCAAGTTTCTTAGTAGATTGCTAACTTAGTATGATAAAGAGCTGTGTTTTTTCTTCTTCTTTTTTTTTCCCCTGTAAAGAAAGAGATCCCTTTCTCTGCTCTAATCCCCTGGCTGCTACATTTGCATAAAGACTCCTTCTCACATTGTGTCTATTGTGTCCAGAAGAGAGCACTGACAAAAGCATTATCAGGGGGACACACTGGAGAGACTCCCCACCTCTGCATTATCCCTTAAGAGTAAACAGTTATTTTCTAGATGAATCAATTGCTGAAATAACTTTGTTATCTAGCCCTCTAAGCTGCTTCATCACATTTACTAAACTACAACTAAAAAGCATATAGGAAATCACATTAGACGCAACTATTTTAATAGCTTTGATGATTTCCAGGAAGTTCCAATTCAGAGTATTTTGTGCATTTTAAAAGATTGTTGTTTTTTTTCTAAAACTAAGGGCCACAGGGTAGTTTGATTTTATAAATATGTCTAATATTCAGAAAATTATATTTTATAGTTAGCAACATGACACTGGGTCCTATATATGTTAATTATACACATTAATTGGCTAAGAAAGGACCAATAAGAACTGCAACAATAGGAAAGAGTAAAAGGTTATTTCCATGTGCTGTATAAGCAAATATTAAATTCATGCATCCTTTGAGTCACAGCAAAGGGAAGATAAAATGTTTAAAGATTAGGAATATACCCACTCCTTGGTTATTGTCATGATTAGGTTGCAGAGACTAGGACCTTATGCAAAAAATGGAAGATGACTGTATCATATCATAAGTGGAAATGATTACATTATTATATAACTGCTTAATTACATCACTATATAACTTCCAAACCACAGTGAAATCATGTGGACCTGTCAACTTGACACATAACCTTAACCATCACAGCCAACATTTAATCTCACCAACACCTGTGTTTGTTACGACGAGAAGCACATCATTGATGCTCAAAATAGTCAGATATTTTTTACTAGCATCATAAATGTGAAAATTTTTAATAATTTGTAAATGAAGAATTTAAACCAAAAACTAAACCCACTTCCATTGAGTCAATGTCAATTCATAGCCTTACATGGAGTTTCTACGAATATAAGTCTTTGCAGGAACAGACAGCATCATCTTTCTGGTGGGTTTGAACTTCGAACATTTCAGTTAGCAATCCAATACTTTAATACAGGACATAAAAGTTCTTTAAGTAAAGAGTGTCCTACACTAACACCAATACTAAAAGCAACAAACCCAGCACTATCAAGTTGATACTGACTCATAGGGACTCTACTATAGGTCAAAGAACTGCCCCTGTGTGTTTCTGAGGCTGTAATTTTTTTTCAAATCGTTTCATTAGGGGCTCATGCAACTCGTATCACAATCCACTCATACATAAATTGTGTAAAGAACCTCTTTACATTCATTGCCCTTATCATTCTCAAAACATTTGCTCTCCACTTAAGCCCTTGGTATCAGGTCCTCATTTTTTCCCCTCCCTCCTCGCCTCCTCCTCCCTCATGAACCCTTGATAATTTATAAATTATTATTTTGTCATATCTTGCCATGTCCAACATCTCCCTTCACCCACTTTTCTGTGGTCTGTCCCCGGGGAGGAGGTCACATGTAGATCCTTGTAATCAGTTCCTTCTTTCCAACCCACTCTCCCTCTACCCTCCCAGTATCGCCACTCACACCGCCATCCCTGAAGGTATCATCCGCCCTGGATTCCCTGTGTTTCCAGTTCCTATCTGTACCAGTGTACATCCTCTGGTCTAGCCAGACTTGCAAGGTAGAATTCGGATCATGATGGGGGCGGTGGGGAGCATTTAGGAACTAGAGGAAAGTTGTATTTTTCATCGTTGCTATAGCGCACCTTGACTGGCTCATCTCCTCCCCTAAGCCCCTCTGCAAGGGGATCTCCAGTGGCCTACAAATGGGCTTTGGGTCTCCACTCTGCAATCCTCCCCTCATTCACTATGGTAAGATTTTTTTTTGTTCTCATGATGCCTTATACCTGCAGGTGTGTTCCTTCCATGTGGGCTTTGTTGCTTCTGAGCTAGAAGGCTGCTTGTTTATTTTCAATCCTTTAAGACCCCAGACCACGATACCTTTTGATAGCCAGGCACCATCAGATTTCTTCGCCACATTTGCTTATGCACCCATTTGTCCTCAGCGATTGATCATATCATGGAGGTGTGCACCCAATGATATTATTTTTTGTTCTTTGATGCCTGATAACTGATCCCTTCAGCACCTCATAATCACACAGGCTGGTGTCTTCCATGTGGGCTTTGTTGCTTCTGAGCTAGATGGCTACTAGTTTACCCTCAAGCTTTTAAGACACCAGATACTATATCTTTTGATAGCTGGGCACCATCAATTTTCTTCACCACATTTGCTTATTCACCCACTTTGTCTTCAGCGGTTGTGTTGGGAAGGTGATCATCATAGAATGCCAATTTAATAAAGTATTCTTGCATTGAGGGAGTACTTGAGTGGAGGCCCAATGTCTTTCTGCTACCTTAATACTAAACCTATAAATATAGGCACATAGATCTATTTCCCCATCCTCATATATAAATATTTTTGTATATGTACATGTCTTTATCTAGACCTCTGTAAGTGCCCTTTGCCTCCCAGCTCTTTTCTGTATTTCCCTTGACTTTCCTCCTGTCCCACTACCATGCTCAGTCCCCACCTGGGTTTCAGCAATACCTCTTCGTTACATTACCCTTTATCATGCCCTACCAGGCCTCCCACACTCACCTCACCACCAATTTGGATCACTTGTTGTTCCCTTGTCCCTGGGTTTGTTAACACCACTACCTTTCCCCCTACCTCCCCCTCTCCCATGTCCCCCAGAACTGTCGGTCCCGTTGTTTTCTCCTCAGATTGTTCATCCAGCCTATCTTATTTAGACAGACTTGTGGAGATAATAACATGCACAAAAACAAGACAGAGCAAAACCAAGCAACAATATACAACAAAGCAACAACAACAAACCATTGACAAAGAACAAAACACAAGAAAGAAAAGCTTGTACTTAGTTCAAGGATCATTTGTTGGCCTTTAGGAGTGTTTTCCAGTCCAGTCTGTTGGGACACCATGCCCTGGCCCCAAAGTCCACCTTCAGCATTCCCTGGGGACCTTTCCGCTCCATTCCCTTGCTGTTCCGCTGCTCTCCCCCAATTCTTTGCCTTGGTGTGGCAGGATCAGGTCTGGCACAATTCCCACCCTGTGTCTCCGGTGCTGTCCCCCGCAGGGTCATGGGTCAGTGAGGGGGGTCATGTCTCATAGTGGGGCCGGCCATGTGGTCCTCTCTGTGGACTGGTGCTCTAATTGGGGTCATTGTCCTCACGGCCTGGTGTGCTAGGATATGCTCCACTCTCTCCAACTCCCCCTTCATCTGCTCCCATTTGCTCCGATCAGATATACCCCTCTCCCGGAGCTGAAGATTCAATGCCATCCTTTGAAATAAATTCTTCTGGGGGGAGGGGCAGGTGTCCACTTAGTATTTGGGACTGGGGCCAGCATCCCCAGACCTCTCCACTGGTTTTCTACTACACGTTGGAATTGTGCATTCACACCTTGAAGCACTGGGTTGAAGTCTGGTCCCTCTTTCCCTGTGGAGATATAAACAATACTCTGCCCTTGGGTGGGTTAGCACCCCATGCCCCCGCTACCCATTTATTCCTTTTTTCCATCATTTTTCCCTTTCCCCACCTCCTCCCCAGTTGTCTACCATGTGCATCCCTGCATTTGATCTGGTCCCTGCCATACTACACGGTCCTCGCTCCAAGAATATTGGTATAGAGTAGCTTTTTCCCTATGTCCCTTTTGCATTTTTTTAAACACTTACCCCATCGGACTCGTGTTCTACTTGTCCTTTTGTGCCTAACTTACTTCACTTAACATGATTTCCTCCAGTTCTTCCCATGACGCTATGTGCTTTATACATTCATCACTGCTTTTTAGCAATGCGTACTACTCCATTGTATGTATATACATTTCTTTAATCCAATCATCAGTTGGTGGAAATTTGGGTTGCTTCCAACTCCTTGCAATTGTGAACTGTGCCGCAATGAACATTGGAGCACAGATGCCTGGCCTGGCCTTGGTTTTTATCTTGCCTCTTCTGGGTATATGCCTAGTAGGGATATACTAGGTCATATGGTAACTCGATTTCCATCTGGGTCATATGGTAACTCGATTTCCATCTGTTTTAGGTATCGCCAGATTGACTTCCATAGTGGCTGTACATACTTACAGTCTCACCAGCAGTGGATGAGAATTCCTGTTTCCCCACAGCCCAGCCCCTCCAACACTTGTTGCTTTCTGATTCTTTGAATGGGGCTACCTTTGAGGGTGTCAGGTGGTACCTCATTGTTGTTTTAATTTGCAGTTCTCTTATGGCTAAAGATCAGGAACATTTTCTCATATGTTTGTTGGCCATTCAGATTTCTGCCCCTGTGAAACTTCTGTTCAAGTCCTTTGCCCACCTCTCAAGTGGGTAATTGGTTTTTTGTTTTTTTTTTATCTATTTGGAAGCTAGCAGAGTATTTTAGATTTTAGTAATAAGGCCTTTGTCTGATGTGTCATTGATAAAGATGTTTTCCCAGTCCGTGGACTCCCTGGTTACTCTCTTGGTGAATTCTTTCGATGTACACAAGTGTTTTATCTTCAGTATATTCCATTTGTCAATTTGTGCCTCCTCTGTGTTTGTGTCCTTCTCTATTTCTGACAGCCTGTGTATTCCCTGTGCCAAAGTTCTCAAGTTGGTCCCAATTCCCTCATTAATGGCCCTAATAGTTTGGGATTTAACCTAAAGGTCTGTGATCCCCCTTGAGTTTATTCTTATGCATGGAGTGAGATAAGGGTCTTGCTTCATTTTTCTGCATGTAAATATCCATTTTTTCCAGCACCATTTGTTAAAGAGGGCATCTGCTTCCCATTTGATATTTTTGGGGCCCTTATCAAAGAGCAGTTGTCTGTATGCTGATGATTTTATTACTCGGTTTTCAGTTATTTTCCATTGATCTGAGTATCTGTCATTTTAACAATACCAGGCGGTTTTGTCAACTGTGGCTATATAGTATGTGCTAAAGTCAGGTCAAGCAAGCCCTCCCATTGTGTTCTTCTTCTTGAGGAGATCTCTGCTAATTCTGGGCTTCTTCTGTCTCCATATGAAGTTGGTAATCGGTTTTTCCATTTCTTTGTAGAAAGATGAGGGTAATTGTATTGGTATTGGATTAAATTTATATAGTGCCATTGGAAGAACTGACATCTTGACTATATTGTGTCTTCCAATCATGGGATAGTCTTCCGTTTGTTGAGGTAGCTCTTGGTTTCTTATAATAGTGTTCTGTAGTTTTCCCCATATAGATCTCTTTTTCTTCTAGTCAGGTATATCCCTAGATATTTCTATTTGTGTTTGGCTATTGTGAAGGGTACCACCTTTTTGATCTCCTCTTCTGTGGTCTTATCCAATGTGGATAGCTGTCTGATGGACTTCTGTTTGTTGATCTTGTATCCTGCCACTCTGCCAAACTCCTCTATTGCTTCCAGTACTCCCCTTGTGGAACCCTTGGGATTTTCCATACATAAAATCATATCATCTGCAAATAATGATAGTTTCACCTCTTCCTTCCCCAGACGAATACCTCTGATGTTTCTTCTTTGCCTTATGCTGTTAGCTAAAACCTCCAGCACGATATTAAATAGGAGTGGGGACAAGGGGCGTCCTTGTCTGGTCCCGTTTTTCAGTGGGATTGTGTTAGTCTTTTCTCCATTGACTACCATCTTGGCTGTTGGTGTTTCATGTATAGCTTGTATTTTCTTGAGGAACTTTCCTTTAATTCCCATCTATCAAGTGTCTTAAACAGGAATTGATGTCGAATGTTGTTGAATGCCTTTTCTGCATCTATCGATATTATCATGTGGTTCTTATAGTTTTTCATTTCTATGAGATGAATAATACTAATGGTCTTTCGTATGTTGAACCATCCCTGCATCCCTGGTGTGAATCCCACTTGGTCATGGTGAATTATTTGTTTTACATACTTTTGTATTCTGTTGGCTAGTATTTTGTTAAGGATTTTTGAATTGATGTTCATTAGAGATATTGGTCTGTAGTTGTCGATTCTTGTGGGATCCTTGCCCGGTTTGGGTATCAGAGCTATACTAGCTTCATAGAAGGAGTTCGGGAGTTTGCCCTCTTTTTCTATGTTCTGGAAGAGTTTGTATATGACTGGTATTAGTTCTTCCCTAAATGCTTGGTAAAATTCTCCAGTGAAGCCATCTGGTCCAGGAGATTTTTGGTTGGCAATCCCTTGAGAATCTTTTCTATTTCTTCTATTGCTATGGTTCTGTTGAGATTCTTGACATCCACCAAGGATAGTCTAGGGAGGGATTGTTTTTCCAAGAATTTGCCCATGTCTTCCAAATTGTTGAATTCATTGGAGTACAATCCTTTGTAGTACTATGTAACTATCCTTTTGATTTCATTAGAGTCTGTTGTAATGTCCCTTCTTTCATCCCTTATTCTTGCTATTTAAATTTCTTCCCTCCTTTCTTTGGTTAGGTTTGCCAGTGGTCTATTGATTCTATTTATCCTTTCAAAGAACCAACTTTTAGCAGTATTAATTTTTTTCCATAGTTTTCTTATTTTCCCTTTTCTGAATCTCAGCCCTGATTTTTATAATTTCTTTTCTTTTGCTCTTAGTAGGATTGTCCTGCTGACTCTGCTCTAGTTGTTGTAAGTTGTGTGCCAGCATATCAATCATGAGTCTCTCTTCTTTTCTCCAGTGTGCATGCATTGCTATGAGACTTCCTCTGCCATGTCCCATAAGTTTTGGTACATCGTGTGTTCATTCTTGTTGGTTTCTAGAAATTTCCTGATTTCGTCTCTGATCTGCACCAGTACACACTCCTTTTGCAGTAGAATTATTCAACATTCAATTGTTTGCTCTTCTTTTCTTTGTCTTCCTTTTGTTGATTTCCAGCCTTATAGCACAGTGGTCAGAGAGAGAGGTCTGTATGAGTACAGGTGTAGTTTAAATGATATTCAAAAGGCTGGAAAGAGACTGATGCCTTGAAACACTTTAAGAAGTAAGTGCTCAAAACACCAAATCAAGGCTAATAAATAATTATGAAGGACGGTATCATGAGAACAGTTAAGTATTGCAAAAAACAGAAAATAGTATTCCAAAAATAATGGACACAATTTGAAAGGGCCAAAAACCATCCTATCTCAAGTATAAGCTAATTTGACCAAACTCACTCATGCCCATGTGGGCTTCTGGGACTCTTTACAGGAGCATAAAGCTTCCTCTTTCTTTGTCCTTCGGAACTGCTCATGGTTTCAAATTGTGGACCTTGCTGTTCATTCAACTACACCAAAAGGATTTCTTTATTAGTATCTATTAACTAGGAAATATGAGAGGGCTTCAAAAATTTGTGGAAACATTATATTACCTATTATTCATTTTTTTCACAAACTTTTTGAAGCCCCCTTATGTATGAATTATGTGGATTTGGTAATGGTGTTGTGTTAGTTACATAGTCTGGTGTCAATTTGGGACTTGAGTGGATTAAAAGCGAAGGGGTGGAGTCTAGTCTGTCAATCAGGTCATAGCCAATGAGGCCTCTGTGTGGGCATGGCCTTCTCCTGAGAATTCTGGGAACTCCTGTATTTTCCTTCTTGAAGACAGGAGAGACACTTCTCTCTCTCTGCTCACTCTCTGGGAGACTTTGCAGCTAACAAGACACATGGAACTACTCTAGTGCCCTGAGCTGGAAAAGCCACATGGACCTATCTTGATGTAACCAGACCTCTGAAGCCAGAGAAGCCACATAGAAACTCCTGCCAACGCTAAGATGCTTACAATGCAACTGGGTTCAATGACTTTCTACCCACTGGCCTGTGATGGTCCTGCACTCAGTGTTATTACATGTGTTTTGTGAGTCTGAAGAGGACTTTATAGATTGGTATCAGACATGTGGGCTAATATTGGACGTATGGGCTTGGGCAGGACTGTTGGGCTGCTTTCTTAATGTACAATTACCCTTTCTAGAAAACTCTCTCTTATGCACATATGAGCTTCTATGAATTTGTTCCGCTAGTCTACCTGTACTAACACAGGCGTACAAATAATCCAATATGAAACTGTCCAAAGCAATACAAAGGAGATAAGACTGTGATTCTGAAAGGAATAGGAGACTTGCAAATTTTGGTACATTAAGCTATAAATGTGACATTATCAAGGAAAGACTAAATATAGATTAAGAATCCTGAAAAGAACCTGAAAAAAAAAACTTAAAATGAAAGAAATGAACTAGGAATTGTATAGAGGTAGAAATAGCAAACTCTAATTGATATACTGCTCAATAAAGTGTGTATAATTATAAAACTGCTAACATGTGGATGAGAAGAAATGTGTACAAAGAAGATGAGAAATAAATCAGTGCAATCTAAAACATTTTTAATCAAAATTTATGAACACCTATACATACCCACTATTGGCAAGAAGATCCCAGCTCATAACGATCCAATAGAACAGAACTCCTCCTTAGGGTTTCTGAGTCTGTAAATGTTTATAGAGGCAAACTGCCTCATCTTTCTCCCTCTGAGCAGCTAGTGAACTGGAACAGCCAACCTTTGGGTTTGTAATCCATCCCTAAACCAATGGGCCACTTGGGTTCATGGAATATCTACAAACTCAACCTCACAGTCATTGAGTCAATGCCTTCTTAGAGCGATCTTATAGAACAGGGTAGACCTGTCTGTCCCTGTGAGTTTCCAAGACTCACTCTAAAGCCCCATCTTTCACCCTCAGAGCTCTGTGCTTCCAGCTGCTGGTAGCAGCCCCACCCTCCACCACTCCCGGAGCAAGTCTCCTGGAATAGCTACCCAAAACTTTTTGCTTGTAACTGCTTATGAAATTTATGGAAATTCATGGTAAAATGAATGGTTGTAACAGCTTTTGGAGATTTTCAGGACCTTGTAGATGTTTCAGTGTCCCCCATATCTTTAACGCTATTAGAATCATCCAATTGAATATGAATTTCTATAGATTTTATACTTACAAGATAAAGATTTTGGTAAATTTAGCCCATCGATTTTTGGCAAATTGGCTTTTGGCAAACTGGTCATTTTGTGCATTTTGTTCAGCGTATTGATTTTTTAGCAACTTAGCTTTCTTCCCTAGCTGGTGTCTAAGAGAAAAAAACTGAAAAATCAAGATTTTTTTCCTTTTTGTAAACAACCTTCAGATGCTAGAGGTCACTGCCTAGGAACTTGGATACATAGTGGCAACTGGAGCAGGCTTGCCCAGGCTGTCACGGATGGCAGACATTAAGTAAAAGTTGTTTTTTTTTAAGACATGGTGTGAAATCAAAGTATCTAAGAGGAGAAACTGGTACCCCAAATGTTTCATTTGAATTGTTTTGTTGGAGTTGAACATCCAGCAAGAGAGAAAGGGTACTTCCTCCACCCACTAAAGCAGATGACAGGAGTAAAGTTGAACATTGTCTCTCTCTCACATACACACACACACACACACACACACACACACACACACACCCAGACCTGACCGTGCTGTGGATGGCTGTTGGGGCAGACACAGGAGGAGGGCCGAGCACAGAGAGATGAGAAGCGTCTGGCTCTCCTAAAATCCAGAGTGTTCCCTGGAATCCCAAACTGGCACAGACCGTGAACACCCTCGGCTATCAATAGGAAGAGTGAAGATTGGATTCACCCAGGAATCAGCCCCTGAATAAAACTCAATGGGGCAGGCAGAGTTCACACATGGAGGTGCCATGAATTGGAGTTCACCTGGTACTGATATTGGTACTGATACTGATATTGGTACTGGTATTTATTAGTAGTGTGTGTGTGTGTGTGTGTGTGTGTGTGTGTTTAGGGCCCTCTCCTTTATATCACATGCCCGACAGATTATCTTTGTCCTCTAGGGGGTCACCCCAAGCATTCACATGTGCTTCTGGAGTCTAGCCCTCCCTTAGACTCCAGTCTTCTCGCTGCTGCTTGCCACCGCCGTCACTAGGCCTGATTGCTTCCACGGAGGCTGGGCTCCCCAGCTCCATTTCCTTACCTTCTTTTCTTTCTTCAGTTCTGTTTCTGTCACCTACTGTGCTTCTCAGGGCCCTCTGGCTTGACGAGGCCATGGTGGTCAGCCGTGGCCTCCCTGTGCATGTGTGGAGGCAGACTTCACAAACTCATGCTGAATGGCATTGGATGTGGCGTTAGGCTGCAATGCTTCACACCGCTACTCCCAGAAATGCAGTGTGTTTTTAGAAGTCTAAAATGTGTCGAGTTATGGATATGAGAGCATCAATGATATACAGGAACTTTCTGTATGCATATTTTAATTTAGAATTTTATGTAAAGAGTGGTTTATATAAATACATGAATATTTTGATTTCCCGTAGACCAATAGCTAAGCCCTCAGCTGATAGCTGTGAGATGGACGACTCTGAACCCATAAGCCACTCTGTGGGAGAAACACATGACATTGTACTTCCATAAAGAGGGAAACCCTTTGGGGAAGTACTACTCTGTTACTGTGAGTTAGAATCTACCAGACTGCAATGAGTTTCTGTGTTTAATATTTAAAGGCAAATTATTCATATTATTAAGAGAATTTTTAAATATTTAAATTTTGCTATAAAAAGATAAATGGAAGACAAGGCAGGAAACAATATGTCTGAAGTCATTAAGGCATACCAGAATAAGATGTGTATATCCCACCTGAATTTCAAGAATGTCTCAAAAATAAATTTGATGCATTGAATACTAATGACCGAGATCTGATTGGCTGTGGGAGGACATCAAGAACATCATTCATGAAGAAAGCAAAAGGTCATTAAAAAGACAGGAAAGGAAAAAAAGTTCCAACAGACTTTGTCAGAAGAGACTCTGAAACTTGCTCTTCATGGTACAGTAGCTAAGGCAAAGGGAAGAAACGATGAAGTCACCGAGCTGAACAGGAAAATTCAAAGGGCAGCTCAAGACAGGTGAACTATTAGAATGAAATGTGCAAAAACCTAGAGCTGCTAAGCCCGCTGTTCCATGGGAGGAAGACCAGGCTGTCTTCTCCTGTAAAGACTTAGAGTCAGAAGCACGATGGATCCATTCTATTCTACCGTAAGGGGTCTTTGAGTCAGAATCAACTTTCTCACAGTGTGCTTGGTTTGGGGTTTTATCGCACGTGATGTGCTCGGTCTTACTGGTAGAAGACAAAGTGTCAGTTTTGCTTTCTCAGTTGCACTCCAATTGAACTGGCAAATGGTGAACACCCAGTTTGTGTTTCTACTACTTTTCTACACACACTTACAGAACAACAGAATTCTTTCTTTTTTAAAAGTAAACATTGAGGTGGTTAAATTGGGGGAAAGATATGGAGGTCATATGGATTCAACAGTTTATCATTTTGAAAGCATTTTAAACATCCATTTGATCTGACTATTTTTGAGACTGCTCTAGACCTCCCCCCAAAATCCTTATTCAGAACTTATGACACCACGTGTTTCTCTCAGAGAAATAAGGGTTATGAGAGATCATTAATTTTGTTTCCTACTTCATGATTCCCATAACTAAACATATATTTTTTGTTCAGAAATTGGTTAAAAATCATACATTGCTTTGTATGGGGCTCCAGAGTTTGCAAATTGCTTTCATGTTTGGCATCTTATGTACAGATCCATGAGACTGGCATTGTTTCACATCTGGAAGGTAAGGAAGCTTGGATTTCAGTGGGATCCCCTCCAAGACTGCATCTAGCAGGCACAAAGAACAGGACCACACACTTCCCTCCTGCCTCCTAGTTGAGTGGTTTACATGGAATCCAAGTCACTGTGAGGATGCGCCCATCTGGTTGGGAATTTGTTCTTGGAGAAGAGGATTTTCCTCCTCCTCCTGGCACAGTGAGTCACATGTTTAACCACTACCTGCAACCTGTCAGCAGTTTGATTCCACCCATCGCTCAAAGGAGAAAGATGAGGCTTCCTGATCCCAGAAGGATTCACAGCCTCAACCCAGACAGTTCTGCTCTGCCCTACGGAGTCACTGTGAGCCTCCGTTGACTCAACCAGTCCCCATATGGGATACCTAGAGATTTCTGAATCCATTTACCAACATATTAATTTAATATATTTCAAATGAGAAGCTGTTACCTTTTTTAAAACCACTGTTTAGCCCTGTATTTAATCTTTACTTCTACACACCCCTCAGAAATCTTTATTTGGATCTGGCTCTCATCCCACTCATATCTTATAAAGGACACATTTCAATAATAACTTTAAAATAATTCTTTTGCCCCCCTGCTCTACCATATGTCTTCTTATGCCTAAGAAGAAAACCATTTCTCTAAAATAAGCTGAGTCAATTCTTAACATAATAGTGGAGCCTTCATTACAAAATGTGGTTTGAAATCAGATTTGTTTTTTGCTTGTTTCTTCTTACCTCACCACAAATGTGGCTTTATTGGAGCAAAATTGTTACTGATGCCATTAGAGTGTCCTCAGTTCAATATTAAAAAAAAAAAAACAGATCTTTCCCCTGTAGCTTTAGTTTTGAACCATTTGCTGACACATAATTCACAGATCATACAATTCAATAGTTCATTTATAACGAGTTGTGGAATCATCATCACAATTTTAGAAATTTTATTCTTTCTTGAACTCATTAGCTCCCCTTTCCCCTCCAAACCCTTAAGAAACTATTAATCCAGTTGCTGTCTCTATAGATTTCCCTGTCCTGGATTTCATATACAGAAAAATATACAAAATAAAAACAAGCAAATAATGCATCAAAAACCTCAGTTGAAAATGAAAATATGAAAAACTAAAAGAAATTTTAAATGGGCAAAAAAGGAGATCAAATGATAAAGTGTTTGGTCATCATCTATAACTTGGAATTTTAAAAATTGGAAATGTAGTTAATGATCTGCAAACCTATTTTTATCAAACAAGAAATGTTTTTGAAAGAACATTGTTTTCAGCTGGGGGTAATTTATCCCCCAGGGGACACTTGCCATATCTGGAGACATGTTTGAGGGGGTCACAATGTAGATGGTGGGGCACTACCTGCATCTGCTGGATAGAGGCCAGAAATGCTGCTATACACACCCGACAATGCGCAGGAAAGGCCCCTTCCCTCAAGCAAACATTTTTATGATTCGAAATGTCGATAAAGACTCGTGAAATCCCTGGTTTCAGTTAAGCTCCCATCTGCAGCTCCGGCTCATAGAGGTACCCAGCTCTCTTCCCACTGATGGGTTGAAGGGCACAGACAGACAGGCTTTTACGATGTGCATTTGAACCAGAACACCCAGCATCGGTCAAGCGATTGGATCCACTTCTTATTTCTCCTTCTTTCTTTTTTTAAAACATTTTATTAGGGGCTCATACAACTCTTATCACAATCCATACATATACATACATCAATTGTATAAAGCACATCCGTACATTCCTTGCCCTAATCATTTTCAAAGCATTTGCTCTCCACTTAAGCCCTTTGCATCAGGTCCTATTTTTTCCCCCTCCTTCCCTGCTCCCCCCTCCCTCATGAGCCCTTGATAATTTACAGATTGTTATTTTGTCATATCTTGCCCTATCCGGAGTCTACCTTCACCCCCTTCTCTGCTGTCCATCTCCCAGGGAGGAGGTCACATGTAGATCCTTGTAATCGGTTCCCCCTTTCCAACCCACTTATTTCTCCTTCTTGACCATCTTTGCAGAGCAGATGGTTTGCCCATCATCTCCCGACTGGGGTCACGAAGGTGTCTGCCTTTCTGGTAGCATAAGGATTGCCGTGTGACGCTAGATACATCCATTTGAGAGGAAAGGAAACCCATCAAGGAAAGTAGGCGACCCACAAGGGCACAGTTGTTGGCTCGTTCTTCATGTTCTCCCTTTGTAACTCAAGTAGAGTTTGGAGTGGATAATTTATGAGTGGTGTTTCAGATTACTAAGTAAAGTAAATGAAGACATAATGCTAGTACCTTATGTGCATAAGGCAGCACATAAAAAGCACTTAATAAATGTTTGTTGACTGAATGACTTCCATTGTGCTGTTCGGAGTTTTGTGTTCAGCTATAGACCATAAACTCCGGATACATGCAATCCCCCCTCGCCTTCCTCAGAAGCACTCTGAGGCTTTACCTTTGCTGGTTCTATTTTGATCATTTGTGAGGTATTTGGTGTTGTCATCAGCTGCCAGGGTGTCAATTCTTGCTCACAGTGATGCTGGGTTCAACAGGATGAAACACTGCCCAGTCTCATGCTATTCTCATAATCAATCCATGTTTGAGCCCTTTGTTGCAGATACTGTGCCAATCCATCGCATTGAGGGCCTTCCTCTTTTCCTTGGATGCTCTATTTACCAAGCACGATGTCACTCTCCAGAGACCGATTCTTCCAAATAACATGTTCAAAGTCTTACTATCTTCACATCTTAGAATCATTCTGATTATACTTTTCTCCAAGACAGATCTATTCGTTCGTCTGGTAGTGCAAGGTATCTTCAATTGTCTTCACCAACACACTAATTCAAATATATTGATTATTTTTTGTCTTCCTTATTCATTGTCTGCCTTTCGTATTGCTTATGAGGTGATTGAAAATGCCATGGCTTGGGTCAGGCACACCTTAGTCTTCAAGGTGACTTTTTATTTTAACACTTTAAAGAGATTGTTTGTGAAGATTTTGCCAATGCAATATTCTGTTTTGTTTCTTGACTTTGAATTATTTTTATGCATTAAATGTATTAATCAATTTACGGATTTTTTTATGTAAGTGCCGAAAGCATTTCTTGAAAGCATTACATGACACATGTAAGTGACCACATCTGTCTCTTGAGTGTGAGGACACAATACTTGAGTAAAGGTGAATACATAATTATAATACAGTAGAGAACTGAGTGTTGGAGGAATCTACTCATAAAGGGACTCAAATGATATTTAGAGGGGAGCACTTCATGTAAGTGAAACAACTCATTCCATGGCTCCTGAAAGTAGGGTAGAATTTGAGCAGGTCTTCTGTCTACTATATTACTACTGGCTTGTTGTTGTTACATGCCATCAAGTTCATTTTTATTTGCAGTGACGATGTGTGCCAGAGTAGATTTTCTTTACTGTAATCTTGGAACATATTGCCAAATTTGCCTCCCACAGAACCACGGGGTAGGTTTGAGCTGCCAAACTTTTGGTTAGCAGGCTAGTGATTAACCAGTGCACCACCAGGGCTTCTTAAGAACAAGTACTATTTCATGCATTACTCATCCAGTAAGCATATGTTGAGGGCCTTCGAAGATGAATAAAATGCTGTTCTAAGTGCCATGCAAGGGATCACAGAGTAGGGATGACTGATTAGATGGGTGAAGAGATGATGAAAGAGCCCCCCCCCCCCCCCCCCGAAGAAACAGCGACTGGAATTTAATATGTAAAATAAAAGACTGGAAATTAGACCCAGGAAGAGGACTGAACAGTGTGTTCCAGGAATAGAGAATGGTGGGTGTGGTGAGGAATGGGTAGATGGCTGTACCTTTAAGGAAAGGAGATACAGAATGGCCTGGGGGCAGGAACAGTAGGGTGTGGAGAGAAGCAAGATTGAGGGGTGAATTTGAGTGTCATCATGGAAGGTTTGGATAGGTCTGGATACAACTGGAGCCACTGGGCCCCACAGACCACTTGGTAACCGCCTAATAAAGCAATAAAATAATTCCATGTTCTGGAAAGTTTGGGGTGAAGACTCAAGTGAACTCGCCATATTCTGGGGATCCCAAGCCTTAGGTTTGAAAGTTCAGGAAACCAATTTGAATAGGTAAGATGATTCAGACTGTGATAAAAATGCGTAGCCTGGCTGGTCTCTTTTTTTTTTTTTTAATTTTAACAATTTATTGGGGTTCATACAATTCTTTTCACAGTTCATATATATACATACATCAATTGTATAAAGCACATCTGTACAGTCTTTGCCATAATCATTTTTTTCTCTTTTCTTCTCTTATCTTCAATGGGATGTAATCCTTTAGCACTGTATCTGCACATTGTCCTAGATGGAGAAAAGGCCTGAGGCTTGAATGCCAACCATGACTGTTGTCTGTTGTTAGGGGACAGATCAAGAGGTTGGCAATAGAACTGAGAAGATGGATGGTAGCCTAGTGGAAAGGATAGCCTGCGTGAAGGAAGAAGAGGGGGACGTCTGCCTCTTCAATAACTGAGAACAATCGACCAGAGCAGTCAAAACTTGGTCAGTAGACTCCCCGCTGTGATGCAACCTGAGCCTGCGCCGGTTTCCAAAATTTTCTGTATGTTAGGTTGCTGATTTCCGTTCTTGTTCATGTATAGTAGAGCGTATCCCAGAAGTGTATGTCAATGAAAGCACCCTCTTGAAGCTGTGTCCTATGCCTTTCTGCCTTTCGCTATATGAAATCCAGGACTGATTAACCTATAGGCACAGCAAGTAGAAGAAAGAGTTCAGGGAGAGGGGGTACAGTGATACGGGGGGGGGGGGGGTGTGATTTCAAGGAGTCCATGTAGAAAAAGAATGGTTGGAAACTGATTGTGGTACCACTTGTACAATTCTACTTGAGGTGAATGAAATATGGAATGATATGTTATATATATTAAATCCCAATTAATGTAAATAAAATAGATAGATAGACACTGAGAACCTGGTGCTCTCTGGGCAACCATGACAGGTGGGCTTTGTGAGAGATGGTGAGTTGAGCATGGCACCTTGATGTTTTACACGAGAAGGGGCCCAAAGCGTGAAGCTTCCCATGTGGATCTCTGATGTGTGCGATGAACGTTTGTGCGAGACACTGACACCGAAGGCAACATGGGGTAGATTGTTTTGTGACTAACTGCTTCTTCATGTTCCTTATATCACTTTCTGAAAGCAGTGTTTCTAGTGTTAATTAGTTGCTTTGAGCTGAAATTTGATGAAGAGAGTAGCACTTAGAAAGTTATACTTTTCTTTGCTAGAAAACATCTGCTGAATAGGCACCATAACCTAATCAGCCAGGGTGTTCTGGGCGTCTTGTGAGAAATTGCCACCTCTGGAAGCTGTGTAAAGTTTTCCAGTCTCTGGAGAACAATATGATAATCTGACATTCTAATACCTAAGAGAACTTCACTAGTTTAATTATGATGAGAGTTTATTAATAACTGGTCCCTTGGTATCTGAGTCTAACTTCTCCTTCTGAAGAAAAAAAATCTACAGAGGGGAAAGAAAAGCCATCGAAGATTTCGTTTTGTGCCACCGGTGTCGGGGGCCCTCACATGCTGGAAGGTATAATATATCTGAGGCACTGGGTCGGGTGCTGATAGAATAATAGAATCGTGAGTTCTTTGGGGGCCAGTCACAATGAGCATGAGTCAGAGCTCAGACAGAAGTCTGTTAAAGGCTATCCAAGGACAAGAGAAAGCAGAGACAGACCCTGTTCCGGGCAGTCAGGTCAGGAACCACAATGTGATATCATTTAAACTGAAGCTTAAAAGCTAAGTAATGCTTGTTCTAGCAGGCAAATGAGATAGTGTCCGATATTGTCTTTCAGAGGCTCCAAATGGATTTGAGCATCTACTCAGTGTGAAGTGCTGTTTGGGGACTGAGGATGTGGAAGTGAATGAGACAGACACCATGTGTGTGTTTCAGTGAGCTGAGACTAACGCGAAGCATGTTAACAAGCAAAATAATGTAATTGAGGGACTTGGGGGAGCCACTTTAACAGATACAGTTGCCTCTCTGAAGTGGTGATGTTTAAGGTAGGACCTCAATGAAGAGAAGGAACGGGTAACCCTATAGGAAAGAAAAGAAAAATGCTGCGTGGGGTTTCTGAACCTATACATCTTCCCAAGGGCACGTAGCCTCTTTTTTCTCCCACAGAGTAGCTCGTGGGTTTGAACCACCCACCTCACAACTAGCAGCCCAACGCTTACCTGACTCCACTGCCAGAGCTCTTTAGCATGCAGGTAAGGGATAAGAGTTACAAGCTGAAGTAACAGCAAGCAAAAAGGCCTCACACAGGCACGGGCTTGATATGTTTTGAGGGCAGGATGATACTGTGGAAGCTAGCCCCAGGAAGGGTTAAGGAAGCAAAGGGTGACGGTATGAAGGAAGTGACTGGGGAATGGCGGATGAAGTAGGGCCTTTTAAGCTGTGGTTTTAGTCTCCGGGAAATGGAAAGGTATTGAGGGCTTTTGCACTGGGGAAAAGCCCGAGCTGGAGACACAACAAAGCAGGGAGTCCGCCACATATGGGTAGTTGTCGAAGCCAGGAAATGAGGTAAGAAAATGTAGATATAAAAGTCCTGGACAGTCCAACAGCTTGATGAAACTACAAAATGAGCTAATGGAGGCAGGGGGAGGAGTCGGCGCACGTGGCGGCCTCTGAAAGCTCGTGGAAGGCAGGGTTCCAATGTGGGTGTCACCAGTGCTCTCAAAGGGCCACAGGACGCAGGGGAATTAGTAAGCCCTCTTGGGACAAAATCCCCGTGGGATGAGAGGAGGGTCGCGGGTTCGGCTGTTCAGGAGAGAACGATGAAGCCTAAGGGGACGCTGGCTCGCGCCAGATGGGGATGCAGAAGTTGCACACGGCCAGGGCACAGTGGGAAGGCGGCTCCAGCGCACCCAGGCGGTGCGGAGGGAGGGATGCGCTTCGGGGGACAATGAAGAGTGGAGAGGCCGCGGAAGGTGGAGCCACCTGACTCACCGGTTGCTCCTCATCCAGCTCACATAGTGCGGGTTTTTGACTTTGGCTTTATTCAACTTACCACAGCCGGCCTGGTTTACGGGTTTGTTAGGAGCCCGTGCTGGGGCTGTTGGAGAGCCGCTGATCATATTTTACACCGTAATCCCTCAGCATGATCTGGGGAGCATGAATTGTTGATGAGCAAGACCAGATAAGCCGATCCGTTAGGACCTATCGTTCTGATGAGACTAAATGGGGATTGAACGAAGGCAGAAGAGTGGCGAGAAGGGTGGGTTTTCGCTAGAATAAACGACAGAATTGACAGAACTTGTTGGCTAATCAAATGTGAATTAATAGGCAAGGATTTGGGAATGTCACATCAGAGAACTCCCAGTGGAGAGTTGAGCCGCTCGTTTCTCCTTCGAGCATGCATATCTAAGTGGCCTCGTGCTGAATGAGGAGCCTGATTTTTCGGGTGCTGCGCGCTCTCTTCCTGATTGTTCCTCTGACAGTTTGGGGCGTCGCTTTAACACTTTCAGGTCACTGGGGGGCTAATCAGAGCCATTTTCATGATTGTAACACCGAATGGCAGTTCTGGGAGAGTAATCATGGCAGTTCACACAGGGGTCTCACCGAGAAGAGGATTTTACTGTCTTAGCACAAAGTCATTTGCATTAAGACCATTCCATGGGGCCAATGTCATGAAAATCATTATTTATACCAACCGTTGCTCTCCAGATCATAACCACTTCGGAGGCCCCTGAATTCTGCATCCGAGGTGTGTGTTCAGTTGAGAGACGTGTGCTATACATGAATGAGTTCTCAGCAGGCCGGGTAGGTGGGTGGGTGGGGAGATAGTCTGACCATGAACTAGATGGGTACGAAGAAATGAAGGCGTGCAGTCAGTGCTCCCCCTCTGCAAGCATTAACATTAAAAAATGAAAACCAGTCTGTAGTGATTAGAGACAGAAGGACGCTACATTCATTAATTGTAAGTCCCATGCCAGACTTGATGCTGGACCTCCATGTTCAGCTGCCAGACTCAAATATCTTGGGTAGCTCGGAGGTAGGGTCATGCATTTGTCTTTGAATCCCCAGTACCTAATTGTGCGCCTAGTAGGTGGTGTTTGTTAATGATCAACGCACGTGCTCTCATTTAATTCCAGTAAAATCTCTGTGAGGTAAAGATTTCTATATCTGACAGCTGTGGACATTAAGGGGTATATTAAGGAATGTGCCTCTTGACTGTGAAGCTCAGAAGTGAAAAAGTAGCCTTCTCCAGTGGACCTCTCTGGTCCAGAAGCATTGTTCTCTCCTCTTTCATCTCCAGCAAGGCTCTTCAAGCCAGTCTGTTGTCTTACTTGAGTTCCTGCACTGTTTGTCAGTTGGGAACCAAGTCGAGGGGTTCAGGCCCTGGAGGGGTCTCTGCATTATTGGCAGACCCCTTGTTTGGCGAACTGACACATTTCAGGCCTTTGTCTGGAGCTGCTATTTGGGAAGCATCCCCAGAGAGTCCCACACTCAACAGTTTCTGGGAAAATCAAGCTTATGTCTCTGATGACACCAGCCTGCAGTTTGCTGACCAAGTTCATGAATGCAACCTTCGTGGAGACAAACCCAAACCCACGGCCACTGAGTCCAGTCCAGCCCATGGAAACTTTCCATAGGGTTCCCAAGACTGTAAATCTTGAGGGGAGCAAAGCGTCCCATCTGGTGAGTTTGAACCAGCAGTGCTGTTAGTAGTAGCCCAATGCTCACCTGACACTGGGTTACACCAGGGCTCCTTCAGGAAGCTGGTCTCTGTAAGTCCTTATCCACAGACCATAAGATCAAGTTCTGATAACCTTGAATACTGTTCCCCTGATTCATTCAGGCCCGATCACACTGAATAAGGTGAAATGAGTGGAAAAATGACTTTTAGAGGCAGAACTGATTAGTGATAGAAAATAAATCTTGTCAATTGACCCTTAAGGTGTTTGATCACACATAAGATTAGCAAGAAAACTCGTTAGTTTTAAAGGCTCTGTGCCTTGTTTCTGCCTCCCAGCTTCAGGAATGTCAAAACTCTTAGTATTGTCTTGTCAAACTCCAGAAAATTTCTGGGCACCGTTTGGCTACTGATATTATAGAAATTTCATCTTTCTTGAGAAAGTCATCAGTTTAGCAATCCTATGCCCTTTTCGAAGAAGGAGTGCTGCTGGCACAGTGGTTATGACTTGGGCTAATCTCAAGGTCAAAGCCACTCCATGGGAGAAAGTTGAAGCTCTCTGATCTTGTAAACTGTGACCATCTGGGAAACCCACAAGGGAGTTCCGCCCTATCCTATGGGCTCTCTAGAAGCCGGCGTCAACTCGATGGCAGTGAGATTGGTTTTTAGGTTCACTCTTTTGAAAGGAGCCCTGGGTAAGCATTGACCTGCTCACCAACAACCACTGCAAGGGAAAGAATCCAGCCTATCCTGAAAGATCTATAGCCTTGGAAACCCTAGACAGAGTCGCTATGAGTCAGCATCAACTTGATGGCAGTGGGTTTGGGATTTTTGTATGGTTTGGGGGATTTTTTTACAACCTTTTGAAAAAGTGAGATTTCTAGTATCTGGGGTAGAAAACCAGTATTTGATGTTTAAAAGTCTGCCACTCACTTGCAATCTCAGTCACTTCGAGGGTGGTCTATTATTTCTTCTTCCTTTCATGTGCATGAAAAGGAGATGCAGTTCTCACACCCCTGCCTGTCTCATTGATGTCTTTAAAAAGCTGCAACCAGACTCTGATCACAGATCTTTGTTGCCATAAAGATGGAGCAGAATGTGGTTAAGGTGGAAGAAAGAGCCTTAACTATGAATTCTTTCCCTGTTATGGCTAATTCCCCCCAGCCTCCCCTTATACCTTTCCAAAGGGGTGGCAAGGTGACATCTGCTTAGAATGTATTTAATTGCAACTTTCAGAAGACTGAAACATTAAAACCTCACTGAATCCTCCGCCACGATTCAAAATGTTTGGAAAGGCAGAAGATGAAGTGTGCTGTCAGCTGAGGGGGGGGGGGGGGGAGGAATTGGAATTCAGTGTAATCCGCCTGGTGTACTGATTACACTCCGTAACAAAGAAGATACACCAGCCCTTGATTTTAGTCTCTGATTTTCATTCATTGAGGGCCCTTTCATTATGAGCAGGGTTTCTCTCGGAGGCACGGTACTTAATGGTCTAGGGAATAGCAGCGAGTATTTTGTTCTATTATAATGGGGTGGCTTCAGATCCAAGTAATTTGATTTTAATCCCTGCCTGCAGTCATCCAAAGGCAGGTTCAGGACCTCAACCAGAAGCGCTTTCTAAACCACAGTTACAGGGTTCTGTGCATGTATATGTAACTGTGTGCGTGGATATGTGTGGGCATGTGTATTCATGAAAGAAAACACAATAAACTCATGCGAATAATGAAAATTGTGGATGGGGCCATTAGAAAGGATTGATCATAGCTTAATTTTTATATCAAAGACAGAAACCAAACATGCCGCTGTCCCTGATCCAGACTCATACTGACCCTATAGAATGATTGAGAATAAGCATTCGGAGTTCTCACTGTATGTGTTATCTTTTCTGATGTCAGTGGGATGATTGGAGAAAAATAAACATTGGTTTTATTCAGCAGGCTCAGGACGTACTCAGCCTACCAACAAACCTAGTTCTGCTTCCTTGTCATCCTTGTGTTGGGTCATACAAGTACAGAAGCCAGCTTTTCTTTGGTCCTACAAAGACCCCCAAATGAGAGCTGCGTGTTAGTTCCCTCACATTATGAGAGAAGGCGCAGAATGAGTCAGGGGCAAATAACCATGCCATCTTGTAGACCCATAATTCTTAAATTAATCAAGGAAGTCTAAAGCCTGTGGCCTCTCCTTTAATGGTGCCTGACAAATACGGGTCTTACAGACAAGCAGGATATTGAGAAGTTGCCCGGCTTCTCTCAGGAACAGCACAAATAAATCAGCGCAGATAGATGTAAAAGCATCCCATTTTATGAGAAGGAATTCAATAGCCACCTTATAAAAAGAGAAATCGATGTAACTGATTCCTCTATCAGGACATTTGATTTCCCACAGGTGAGGGATTTTTATCTTTCTTTTTTAAGCACAGGTTCTTCAGAACAGCCAGGTGGTGGTTAAAATGGCACCAACACAGTGCTGCTTTCAGTAGGAATTGTTACAAAGACTATGTTCTCTCTTTCTCCAGCCCGTTGTGATTGGTACACTTGACTGTTGTCTCCTGTAGTTCGCAAGCTCCTTCGAGGCAAGAGTCTTGTGTTTTATGTAAGCTTCTTAGTTCTCTCTCACCTACAAGCCTCCCACTTCCCAGGTCAGCAAGAAGACACAACATCCCTTAGAGCAGAAAGCAGGGACTCAAATATCTTGACACACCCCAGGCAAGACTTGTAGACATCTCGTTCCCCTTGAGCAGCAGTTTCTTTAAGTTGACATCTTTCCTAAGAATGTACGTGAGGGTGAGCTGGTATGTGTGGGTCTCTTGTAGATGAGCCTGGATTTCACAAAACGTGGCTTCAAATGAGACTGTTCTCACCGATGAGCTGAGTCACTTTAGGCAAAACTCAGACCAACCATTGTCTTGTGTTTATCTTTTGCCTGCTGTCATGGGATCAATATTGCTTGCTCAACATTTCCCCTCATGTGATTGGGAGAGATCATATGAGTGCACAGATATGAGTGTGCTCCCAAGGAGGGGTATGCTTGACATGACTGTAATACTATCATGGTCATCAAAAATCCAGATTATGAAGGGCCCACATCACCCAGCGGCTTTCAGTCAAAAACCACCGTAGCAGGAGACCCACCAAATGCCCAAACACCATGGAAGATCATTGAGACTCGAGTCTCGGTGGGGGAGACTCTGCGAGCCTCACATTCAGCCTTCCATGTATCAGATTTGGGGGGCGTTAGACAATTAGATGCTGAAACTGAAAAGTAAGTGCTTCAAAATCACCCAGTAGCTCTCTCGGAGGAAGCCCTGGCCATCTGTGTCCATGTCTGATTAAGCCTAGAAAACCCTTTGTGACAGTTCTCCTGTCACATAAGGTCATTATGAGCAGAAAGTCAACGCCACTGTGCCTACGATCATCTTCATCACATAGACTTCAGCTCCTGGTGATATTCATTGTACCATTTTTTGGTTTGTGTCATGTCAGATTTCCACAAAGGCAGTGAACCCACATAAAAATTTTAATGATCTCATCGGAGAATGGAAATTGATAACTATTTATAATCAATAGGTATCCCCATATCTAGTAAGTTTATTCAGTAATCATTTCTATCATAAGTTTCCTCTTGAGCTTTTTATTCTTGTAAAAATGTGAGTCCTTCGGGAGCTCGGTAAGCTGGCTCCTCTTACTTTGGGATGGCAGGGTTCCCAGGACATTTTGCGTACATTCCAGTGAATTATCTTAAAAACAAAAAACAACAACTGTGTTCGAATAGGGAATTCCCACCGTCCTGCCTTGACAAAGCAAGAAGGGAAATCAAGATGCCCATTTACAGAGTGGTGTGCTTAAGCCTGGCATGAAGTGTTTTCCGGGTGGTTGTTGAGCAATAATTCAGGTCAGCCAGCCACGAGCATGCACTGTGGTGTCTAATGCTTGGCAATCTCGCGCATACTGCAACATGGTTTGGGAATATTTCTCCCCAAGTGCTTTTGCCTCAAAGTAAAAATAGCTTTGGCTGCCCACGAAATGGAGTTTTTACAAGGAGACATTCATTATTCATGGCCCACCCGTCCCCCGTGCTGCCCACCAGGAACCTCAGAGGCTTTCACACGTAAGAGCTTGGGGGCCTGATCTTCGGAGGTAAACAATTTTTGGAGAGAAAATGGACTGTCCTCTCAATGTCATTGCCCTGGTACACAGAAGAGTTGTAAGTCTAGAACCCTCTAGAACAAGGACAACCATACTGTTGTCCAAGCCAATAGGACAGGAAGCAGGGGGTTACATTTCCTGGTGATAATTAACATCAGTATACCATAGACTAAAGTTCGAGATTGTAAACTGTCGTCTACAAAAACCACAATATTTACACTTTCACCTAATAGACAGACCACAGTTGGTTGGCTTTGTTTGTTTGTATGTTTTGTTTCTTTATTGGATGTTTGTGTGTCAACTGCCTTTTCAATGTTTTGAGGCAAAAGACTATTTCTAGTGTTCACAGGTGCACAACTGAGTTATACATTTTTAATTGACTCCCAGGGCAGTGTGACTCTCATCCATCTTTCATGATGTAACACATTTAATCTGTTTTGCCTTTGACATGGCCAGAAAGTTCAGCAGCCACTTTTTTGGACATTACTTGGGCCTGGTGCCAGGAGCTACCTGGGGCGAAATGATGAGAATGTTGTTCCTTAGCTGGCTGCCTCCATCACTGAAAAGAACACTACTAAGGGGTCATTTGCGGATTTCAGTGGAATTCAAATAAATGGGTATTGACTGGGAGCAGAATGGAAGCTTTGGACTTGGGCTTTCGTTTGTTTGCTTGAATTCTTCTTTCAGGAGCATACCTACTCTTCCATCTTGGATTTCTGCAGGCAGGTGACTGCATAGTTAGCAGATAATTTGGCACTCCCGCCCCCCACGTCAGGGAAGGGGTTTTAAAAAAATGCAGACAATGGAAAAGAAGACTCTCACAACCTTAATTTTGCACCAGCTATCCAAATGATCGAGAAGTAATAGCAAACGGGGTACTAGAGCAATTTTTTTACTATAATATTAATCTTATCAGTCTTTCCATTTGATTGAATAGCTTCATATTTTATGTTTGTGACTGATTTCATTGTATGGATACTTAGAATCATTTCACTGTTAAAATGGCCTTCCTGCCCGGATCTTCATATCTTTGGTAGATGGCTTCTTCCACATGTTGCCTCCAGGCTTCCTGGTTTTGCAGTAGAACTAGAATGGGGACAGATGTAGCTCCTGACCACAAGGAGCTCTCAGAGGGATGCTTTGGAGAGACAGGTTGTTTTAACGCAGCCTCCTGGTTAACGGAAAGAAATGAACTTAGATCCTGCAGAAGACCACAAGAGGAATGCGCCTTGCCATCTTGCTTTAACAACAATGCTTGGTGAATATTTACTAAAGATTCAGAGCAGATATTAATGTTCACCCTTGCATCTGTCTTTCTTAGTTATTTAACTCTCCCGCGTTGATCTTTATTTAAAACATGTAATTTTGTATTTTCCTCTTGATTTCTGAAAGTAATTAAAATGCTTTCAATATCTAACTAAGATGAACTGCTATTTTTTTGTTAGGCAATACATCCTGAGACATATCTCCCCAGGAGTTTTAATTTTATTACGTGTGAAGAACAAACATTATCTGTGTGTGATGACGGCGTGGGTGCCCACGGTCTTTAATAGCTCTGCTAATGGGATCGTGCACAATGTTTGTTTCTGTCCAATGGACTATCTCCTAATTTATCCTAATTTCCTAGAAATCTCAGAATCTTGCTCTGACTCAAAAATAAAATGCCCAGCAGGAAACAAACAAGTAGGAAATCAAAGCTGATTGAGTAGTTTCTTTGTCAACATAGGCACCAATTCCCAACACTGTTAATAAAAGCCCCCAAGAAACCCAGTGATTGATAGGGTATTGCTTCTGCCCCCAAGAGTCTTACAATCCCCTTGAATACAGTCATGTAAAAGATGACAGACATGTAACAATTACATATGCAAGTGATGGCACACTAATGTATGATCAGAGTCAAGTGAAGCATAGAGTAGTCCTTCTCCCGGAATGTGCTCTCTGAGAAGGCACCATCGAGGAACATGCCAGTGCACTGGACCTTGGAGGATTTTGTAAGAACCTAAAAATAAAGTAGAACCCTTTTTTTTATGCAAAGGATAACTCAGCACCTGGCAGTTCAAACCCACCAGCCACTCCGTGGGTGAAAGATGAGGTTGTCTGCTTCACTAAAGATCTGCAGCCTTGAAAATGCCAGGAGGCAGCTCCACTCTGTCCCATAGGGTCACCATGAGTTGGAATTGACTCAAAAGTAGTGGGTTGTTTTTTTAGATTTTTCATTTCTTGGTTATGAAAACAAACAAGGGGATTCTAAGCAAAGGGAGCCGCCCAGGAGAAGGACTTGGAAGAACACTAAACTTTGTGCTTCTTGAAGCAAAAGAACCCATCTTAGTCGCCACGGTACAGCCAGTGTCTAAAACGCTACGTGTCGAGGAATCTCAAATGTCTGTTAAATTACGTAAGTGATCCCGATTGACGGAGAGTGGCTAGAAACTAGAGGCCAAGAATATTAACAGACAGTAATTTTGTATACTAGTACAAGGTTGTCCCGAGTGTAGACTTTATCCTATAATTCAGCACTTCCCATAGTGTGTTCTCCAAAAGAACAGATCGGACGGGTGTGAAGAACATTGCACAGAAAAAGTGGTGTCATCAAATAAGTTTGGAACATTCTGGCTTAAAGTTGAAATAGTGTTTCGCTTAGACCTCTCTGCTCCCGTGTATCACAAAGCTCTGCTCGTGTGGTCTATAAAGCTCCAACCAGGGTCTACAGTGCTCTGAGGACACTGCACCCTCTTATAGGGCAAATAGTTTGTGCTAGGCTACTCGCCTAAAGGTTGTCTGTTGGAATCCATTCAGAGACTGTGGAAGAAAGGCCTGGAAATGCACTTCTTTAAAGAACACAGTCAAGAGAGCACTCTGAACTGTTCTGTACAACACAGGGCTAACCAGGAGGCAGCATGTACTTCACGGGTTTGGGGATTTCCCTGACTTTTGGTGTGTGTGTGTGGGGGGGCTACCTTGCAGGAATGCTGGTATGACAGATAAAGCCAAAAGTTCAGCAGTTTGAACTCACTAGCCCTTCTGTTCTGTGGGAGAAGAATGAGCTAGTCTGTTTCTGTAAAGATTTAGAACCTCAGGAATCCTGGCAGTTCTACTGCCCAGTAGGATCTCTGTGAGTTTGAATCAACTGGACAGCAGTTGGTATAAGAAGGGTATCCCTATACCCTATAAGAAGGGTATCCCCCACCACACTCTTTATGAAACGTGATCTAAGCAAAGAACTTGCAACAGGGGATTGGCTTCGTCTGATTTATTTTATTCTATTTATTCTGTTGTTTGTTTGTTGTTGTTGTTGAGACTATGCACAGCAAAAGTCCCCCAATTCACCCATTTCTGCGTGGACCATACAGCAACATTGATTACATTCTTCACCCTACTTTGCCATGGTGTTCCTCCCGCCTGAACATCAATTCACTGTTCTTTAGATTTCCCTCAAATTGCGTGGCTGTTGTCAATGTGACTCCCTTTAGGTAGCTCTTCCAAGGCCATAATGTTCAAGGCAGACACTCCGTGCGAGTGAAGCTAAGCTATTGTTTGCTTTTAAATGTGCGCTCTTCTCCATCTATCTCTTATAGTCATCTGTGAGAAGAACACGGATCATGGGAACCATCTCTCCATTCTAAGAAGACCTTTGACAGAGGAGTCATGAAGAGTAGCAACTCTCACACCCGTAGTGCGACAGCCACTATCGATCATGGGGGCCAGATACTTTGCTTTTCTCTTTTTTAGGAGTAGCTGGGAATCTGAATGTTTGTGTGAAACCTCTCTTCTTCTATGTTTGGCACAAACGTTTGTGATATACCATGTGGGCCACATCAAAGGAAATCTCTGGGTCACTATTTTGTGTTCTCTATACCACAAGCCAGCTCCACCTCACTGCGATCCCGAATCAGAGTAGACCTGTTGCTCTGTAGGCCTTTCAAAGGTGGATTTTTCAGCCGGCCTTTCTTCGGAGGTGCTGATGGGATGTACTTGAACCTCCAACGGGATCACCATCAGCACTGCCCATGAGCTCTCCACCCTCGTCTATATGTGGTATGGCTCATACATATGAAGAGATGTTTTTCTAAGTGGATCAATTTAAACTTCATGTTTTGAGACCACCAAGGTGTTAAATCACCTGCTAAACTAAACTGCAAACCCATGTTGAATTTCTGAGTGAGAGGAGTGGAGCCGTGTTTCCTGGGCGAGTAATTAGAGCAGGTTATGTTTCAGGAAGGCTTTCCTGTCGGAAGTAAAGCCAAAACGCCCATGCACGATGGGAGTGTTAGTGCCTCCATCCAAATATGAGCATCTGCAGAGCCGAGGCCTGAGAATCTGTCAGGGCGAAGCAACATGCAGTGCTGTGTAATGGAAGGAGACGGGATGTGGAGTAGGACACTGAGTATGGTCCTGATGTCAGGGGAGCTGTGAACTAGTTCTGGGAGGTTGAATCCTGGTGCTAATGTGATGTCACATCTTGGTCCAGAGCAGAATGTCCTTAATGGCTCACATATGAGCACATGAACTGGACCATCTGTTGGAGGGGCTGGGGAGCGGGGCTTACACATGTGTGGTAATCACCATCGTTTGAAAGAAACTTTGAGGAGGTGTTTAGTTCCTGCTGATAGGGAAGATTAGAATCAAGCAAGTTTTATGAATAGAGAATGATGAGCGGATGAGCCTGGAAAGAAATGGAAATGCAATGAGATTAGTCACTGATGCATACCTCTCTGCAGGGAAAGGGGCTTTAAGAGATGTCAGGCTGGGCGATACTTTATTTCCTGACGTGCAAAGAAGAGATTTGGACAAAGCTGTAATATTAGCAGCCGCTGCCCTAGTGAATTGGTCAAGGATCTTTAGAAAGAGCTGCTATGTAGCAGTGGCTGGGATTAAACACGGCAAAGATAAAAACATCTTCACTGTCCTGGGATACAACGTAGGTGCTAGGAGTCCTGGTTGGGTAGTGCTTGTGAGTTTGGCTGTGATCTGCAAGGCCAGCAGTTCAAAACCACCAGCCACTCCTTCAAAGAAAGATTGGGCTTTCTACTCCTGTAAAGGGCTACCGTCTTGGAAACCCACAGGGAGAAGTTCTCCCCTATTTTATAAGATCGGGTTTGGGTTTCTGGAACTCTGTGCTAGAAGCCAACGTGTGGCAGTGCAGCTACCATGTGTTGATCTGCTAACCCCAAAGTCAGGAGTTTGAAATCCACCAGCCTTACCATAGGATAAAGATGAGGCTTTCTACTCTGGTAAAAAAATTACAGTCTTAAAAACCCAAGGACGTAATTCCACTCTGCCCTATAGGACCATCCTGAGTTAGAATCTACCCCGTGGCAGGGAAAGCGTGAAAACGCTGTGCTCTGAGGCAGCGGCGGAATGCTCACCGTGCATGAGGGAGCCCCAGGCTGCGTTTCCAGCCGAGGCAGCTCCGGCACAACTGTGCTTCCTCTGCCAGTGGACGCTTTATGGTACTCTGATGAAGAACAGGTTGCTTCCAGCACTAAGATGGTCTAGGAAAAAACAAAAAGGTGTGTCATCTTCTTCCAAAAATCAACCGGTGAAGACCCGATGGATCACAGTGGTCTAATCTGCAAATGATTGTGGGGATGACAATACTGTGACCATTCTGTCTCCTTGGGCCGGAGGTGGCCATGTGTCTCCGGCCAACTCCAGCCCCTCAGCAACAAGCAGCAACAGCAAGGATGGACCGGCGCTGCGTGGGACGCAGCCCCTGGAGCCGGGAAGACCAGGCATTGACTGTACAGACCTCACAGGGTTGTGCGCCTATCCCCTGGCATCTTCGGACAGAAAGCTCACAAAGGTGAATCGGGCCACTCGCTATTCCAAGGCCTAGGTTCCACTCGCACCAGCACCCTGCCGACTCATATCTTGAAGAACAACTCAATGAAAAGGGGATTTTTTGACGAGCAACCCAGAACTAACTTTCCCCGGTTAAACTTATCTAACTCCATTGGTAATTATGACACGTGAGGAATGTCTTTTCCTACTCGATGGGCCTCCCTCGATGCTCTCCAGAAAGCTGCTCACGCTGTCTCAATCCACAATCCACCTCCTCCCCAAAGCACATCTGCCTGCCAATCATTCTTATTTCCTTCACTGCCTTCTTTCTTTCCCCCATGCCTCACTTGATGACTTCATCTCTTCCTCCTCTTTTTTCCCTCGCCTTTCCTCTCCGTCCCTCCTTCCCTTTCACTGCTTCCGATAGACAAGGTGTCCCTTACAAAACGAACCACTCCATCAATGTATCCACAGCCGGCCGGCTATTGCCACAGAGAGCATGCTGGTGCAGAGTGCCCTTCTTGGACACCGTAGCTGGAGCTGCTTTGGCGGGCCCCCAAGGCCCCCATCCCTGTGGAAGCAGAGGGAAGCACCTTTCTCCCGAAGAGCAGTTTGGTGGCTTTTAGCCTCTGACCTGTGCGTTAGCCAACAAGCACTTAACCATCGTGCCACCAAGGCTCATTTCATAGTCCATCGGCATCTCCTTAAATATGTGCTGTCTTGCAGAACAAAACAGCAAGGACACGGCTACCCCCGAGGCAGCAGAGAAGCCCCCTGGTCTGTCTCTCAGTTCTCCCAATAGGTAGGTCAGGATGGGAGTGACCGGAATACTGACTCATGTCCCGATGATTTCTGCATGCCCAGTTAGAGGTCAGATTACAGGCACTACCCTGGAATGGCATGAGGCCACATGGTTTGCTGCTGACTTTCCATCGTGCTTCTTCCGTGGACAAGGGAAGTGCGAGGGCAGGTGGAGTCTAGCTCAATGCGCTCACCTTTCAGAACGTTTATCTTCAAGAGCGGCTTCCCCTTGGAGGCCGACCCTTTAATTGGCTGTTTGCTCATCATTTCCTTCCCAGCAGTGGCAGGAAGCCCCTGTCTTCCCAGCAATGCGCCTGTCTGAGCCCATAGGCAGGAAGGTCCGACTTCCAGCGGCAGGCAGCTCCTGAGTATCCCTTGAGAAGGTCATTTCTTTGTTTCTCTACCTGAGAAGGGGGGATAAAGTGCTTTCGACTGTGCTGCTAGCTTGGGAGGATTAAGCACTTAGTGTTTGTGAAATATTATGAAGCTCAAAGGGCAGGAGTAACTATTGCATTGGCTCTGAAAACATGCCTTCTTCCTTGCTGTAATTTGAGTCACGTACTAAGCGTTCTAGAGAATATCTAAATTAAAACCTTCCTGCTATTGGAACCACACCAATCTGTACCTGGCCATTTATCAATTCAGCCCCCCTTTGAGGCTCAGAGGCAGCGAGGCGGAGTCGAGGGGCTGACGGCATCTCTGGTAGGATGATCTTAGACAGAGAAGCTCACCTGTTTCGGTCACAGTTTCCTGGTCTGAAAACAAGTTGGTTGAAGCTGAATGATGTATCGACCCCTTTTTACTCTTGATTTCTCTTAACATTTGAGGCCTTGGGTTTCCTGTGTGTAACAGCGATAATGAAAGGCAGGGAGCCCAGGTGGAGGGGTGGTTGGTTACACATTGTGCTGCAATCGGAAAGGTCAGCAGTTCAAACCACCAGGGGCTGCTTTGGGAGAAAAGGTGGGCTTTCTACTCCCTGAAGCAGTTACAGTTTCAAAAACTCTTAGGGGCAGGTCTGCCCTGTCCTTCGGGTCGCTGTGAATTGGCATCAATTTGATGGCAGTGAGTTGGTTTGGTTTTGTGTTTGTGCCCTGAAAACTTCAGTACATATGGGAACATGACCGGAGTAGGAACATACTGGCCCAGGGGTCCCTTCATCCATCGGCCTACCTATGTGGTGACCAGGACAGGAGACACCTGAGCTAGCCACAGTTCTTGCTGTACCATTTCCAAGAGAGGGACCATTATGAGCCTTTGGCTTTTCATTGATGCATTTTCAGAGTTACATCTCCAGGCCTTTCTTCTTAGTCTCTCAGAGTCTGGAAACCTCAGTGAAGCCTGTCCACCATAGATGACTCTGACCATAATTGAAATACCAGTGATATAAAAACTACCACACTCACCACCATCGAGTCAGTTCTGAGTCACAAAGACCCTTAGGACAGAGTAGAATTTCTCCTGTGGGTTTCTGAGGCTTTAAGAAGAGCAGCTGGTGGGCTCAAACTACAAACCTTGTGATCATATAACCCACTACACGATCAGAGTTTCTTAATCAGTGACAGAGTAATTTGTTTTACAACATTCACACAACATGAGGTGGAGATTAAGATATCCCAAACATCCAACTTTTCCAAAGTGTTATCTCGCTCCATTATCCCTCATATTAACCACATCTCCTCTCTTACTCGACTCCCCCATTGCCAGGGTCCTACAATATGATGCAACATCTCAGGGTTCCCCTGAAACTTTAAGGCTATGGCTCACGTGGTGGTAGGTACGGGTCGGTCCCAGATCCAAAGTCAAGATCCGAGGGACCTTCTTTATCCACAAGGTTCTGAAGCTGACGAAATCAGGCTGTGATTCAAGTCCCACAAACCGAAGGTCTGGCAAATAGAGGCAAACCAAAGGCAGGCTCTTGGGAAGCTGGTGCTATCAGGTCCGAGGGATGGTTTTGGTGCTGAGAATGGTAGAGAAAATTCCCAGTAAGAAAGAACGTAGACCCGGGACAGAATCGTTGGAGTGGATTTTGCTGCATGGAATAAGTTTGGGTCTCGAGTCTAGAGGGTGCTGAGAGAAGTTGCAGGTGTGACCCACGACCTGGTGGCAGTTTTTAAGAAATTGAGAACAGGGAAGGTGCCAAAAGACCACAGACAGTCAAAAGATGGTCCCAATTATCAGAGGGAAAATGCTTGACTCGAGAAGCACAACTGAGAACTTGATATTGATCCAAAGCCATGCTTGGGGAGGGGATTTTAAACAGATGGCTAACAGATGCGTCTGCACCGAATGTGCAGTGCGGGGGAAAGAGCAGGGGCTGTGACGCCAGACAGACCGAGTGCAAAGCCACATTCTGTCGCTTACCAGCCGAGTGGCCTCGCAAAAGTTACTTAACTTCCAAGCCTTGTGTTCTCCAGCTGTAGAATAGGAATGGTGGTGGCTGCCTACAAGGTTCCTAAGATGAAGGGTGACAATCTTAGGTACCGTATATATTTGTGTATAAGATGAGTTTTTCAGCACATTTTTAATGCAGTTTTGTGGTGGTAAAATGAGGTGCCTCGGCTGATATTTGGGATGGCTTATACTCAAGTATATACGGTAAAGTATCAAGCAAGGTTTGAGCAAAGCATGTGGGAACTGAGAGCTAGCAGGGACAGCAAAGCAGGATGGTTTAGACCGAAGGTCAGCAAACTTCTTTCTTTAATGGACAGGCAGTAAAAAATGTTAGGTTGTAGTAGTTTAGGCTGTTCAACTCTGCCTTTGTGACTTGACTGTGGATACATCTACACAGATGATATTTAAAATATAAGCAGCCAGGGCTGGCCCAAGGACTGCAGTTTGCTGAACCCTCATTTAGAAGCAAATTGTTATTAGTGGTAATTATCCATCCCAGGCTCCTGGCCAAAGAAAGCATAACAGAACACACTACATGGCTCCTGATTGGGACCGTAGTTTTGATAAATGGAACGTTCTTGGGTTGTGTCTCAGAATACGGTTGCCAGTCCTTTCCTCCTCTCCTCAGTCTGGAAGCTCTGCTGAAACCTACTCGGCATCATCTCGACACGCATTCTACTGTTGACAGAGAGGTGGTGACTGCCCCTGAGGTACATTACCTGGGGTCAAACCCAGGGGTACCCCTGGAAAGTGAGAGTTAGCATTGCACCACCATTTTCCCTGGAACTAAATTACCCAGTCTAAACGAGGGCTCTGCCCCTTAGGAGCGGCGTGACCCTGAACGGATCCTTAGCTTCTGTTTATTCTCTGTCGATGAGTACAATGACAGTCTATGTAACAACGAACGGAGACAACGCTTGTGAGTGCTTTCTACAGAGCTTGTGATAGGTGCTCCCTATTATCATTATGACTAACAACTTGGAACGGGGAGCCAAGATTTCCATAAGATGAAATTTAATAGGAACAAAAATAAAAACCTGCACGTAAGGCCTCAAACTGGAAACCACACATTTATAATTTATTGCTTTTTGCAGGCAAAAAAATTTTTTAAAGACCTAAGGGATTTAATTCATTCATATCACAGAGCTGTGTGACATGGCTGCCACCCAACATAAGCCCAGTCATGTAGCGAGTAAATAGATGGAAGATTGTTTCTAGGACAACGGAGGCGGTTTGCACGGTTCTAAGTATGATAGGCTGTCGCTGTGTCCTGGCCACCATGGTTTAAGACAGAAGGAACTAGTAATGGGAAAAGATCCTGAGAGACAGGAGCGGTACAATTTATGACTGTTTCCCTACAGAGATCATTTTAAGACTTAGAGTTTTTTCAAATATCTTAAGAGCTTGCATATGTGTGACCGAACCCAAACCAAAGTCAAACTCACTGCCAACTCACAGCCGCCCTATAGGACAGGGCCGAACTGCCCTGTGAGTTTCTGTGAGTGTAACTCTTTACAGGAGAAGAAAGCCCCATCTTTCTCCCTTGGAGTTGCTGTAGTCTCAAACTGCTGACCTTGCCGTTAGTAGTCTACTTTATAACCACTAGGCCATCAGGGCTCCTGGCATGAATGTGGCAGTTTGGAGTTTATGACCTCTTTCCTTGACTCCTGACTCGGGGGCTATTGACCAATAGAATATGGTGCAAGTGAGGTTAAGCTCATTTCTCTATCCAAGCCTTATGAAATGTGTAGCTCTTACTCCCTTTCCTTCATACCTGTTCTTGGGACACGGCCATGACACTGTGATCCATCGGTGGGTGCAGGGCCACGTGAACAGGCCGTGCTAACAGTGTTGTAGCTGACAACCCCAGGGGAGGTCTCAGGCAATGCCACCATCAATTGACAGATGCGCCAGATGGCAAGAGCCCCTGCCACATGACTGCAAATGTGCGGGAGGGCAGGTCCACTCAAATCCTAAAATGAGGAGATGATAAACACAGGACTGTTCTTTTAGCCACGTGATTTGGGGTTTGGGAGTGCTAATGGCACAGTGGTTAGGTGCTTGGTATGGAACCAGAAAGTTGCCATCTTGAACTCACCAGCTGCTGCAGGAAAGATGTACCCATCTACGTCCTTGAATACACAGCCTGGGGACCCCACGACACTGCTGCACCCCATTCTGTAGAGTTGCTATGAGATAGAATTGAGTGGGTGGCAATGGGGATAGTTTGACATTACCCAGAAATCGATACCAGAAGCAATGTGGAAGAAGAAGTGTATTTTCTTGTGTGAAATTCTGAAACACAGAACTACTGCATGGGAGGCAACAGGCAGGTAGATTCAGGTTCCAAATTTAAAAATACCTTTATGAAAATTAAGTGTCGCCCCCCAATACAATAGCACCTCGCCCTGCTAAGCAGGCATTGCAGGATACCCATCTTCCCGACTTGATCACTGAAGACAGCCGTGTGTGTAAGCAAATGTGGTGAAGAAAGCTGATGGTGCCCGGCTATCAAAAAAAGATATAGCGTCTGGGGTCTTAAAGGCTTGAAGGCAAATAAGCGGCCATCTAGCTCAGAAGCAAAAAAGCCCACAGAGAAGAAGCACACGGCCTAAGCGAATACAAGGTGTTGAATGGACCATGTAGCAGATACAAAGGAACAAAAACAATCATTGTGTGATCGCCTTCCTCACATAATGGCTGAAGACGAAAGTGTGCATAAGCAAGTGTGGTGAAGAAGGCTGATGGTGCCCGGCTACTGAGAGATATAGCATCTGGGGACTTAAAGGCTTGAAAGCAAACAAGCGGCCATCTAGCCCAGAAGCAACTGAGCCCACATGGAAGCAGCACACCAACATAGGTGACCTTGAAGGACAGAGGAGACCAGGTCTCCAACATCAAAGGTGGGGTGGTGGTGAGAATCACATCACCGTGAAAGAGGGGGAGTGCATGATGGGGACCCAATGCCCACCTGTAGAGAGCTGGACACCCCTTCCAGAGGGGTAGTGAGGAGGAGATGGGCCACTCAGGGTTCAGTGTAACAACAATGAAACTCAAAACCTTCCTCTAGTTCCTGAACGCTTCCTCCCCTCCCAATCATCATGACCCCAATCCTACCTTGCCTTGCGGACCTGGTTATACCAGAGGATGTACAGCGGTGCAGTGGGGATCTGGAGGCACAGGGAATCTAGGACAGACGAACCCCTCAACACCAGCGGCGGGAGTGGCGACACCAGGAGGGAAGGGCATGTAGAAAGGGAGAACCGATCTCGGAGATCTATGTGTAATCTCCTCTCTGGGAGATTGGCAAGGGGGAGGCGGGTGAAGGGAGACGCCAGGGAGTGTAAGATAAGACATAATAATTATTTATAAACTATCAAGGGACCAGGGATGGGATTGGGGAGGGAGGAGGATGGGGGGAGGAAAAGGGAAACCGAGCTGATTCCAGGAACCCAAGTGGAAGGTGAATTATGAGAGTGACGAGTGCAACGAATGTATAAGGGTGCTTTGCTCAATTGATGTATGTACAGATTGTGATAAGAGCCTTATGAGCCCCAATAAAAAGATTTTAAAAAAAAAGAAAGAAAATTAAGTTTCGCATCTAACAAATTAGCTTTGTTATAATGCATAAGAGACCGAGTTATCTGTACTAAAATATATCAAATGAGGGCAGATCACCGGAAGTTTAGATTAGTACCTATGACTGAGGACATGGAGTAAGGGTGGATTTGGTAAAAATTGGTGTTTGTTTGCCTATTACCCCATGTGTCATACAAAGAGTTTTGTACCTAGAATGCGCTGGCTATTTAATATTTCCTTCATTAATTCAGTATGTTTTTAAATTGAATGCTCACTGTGTTCCAGGCAGTATATTAGGTTCTAGGGACAGATGTGAAAACCAAAGATGAAAACGCATGCCCTTACAGACATCATATTCTAGTAGATGCAGACAATAAACAAACACAGAAGTAAAACATACAGGATGGCAGACCAAGACAAAGCACAGACCATGACAAAGCACAGGGACCAAAATCAGGCCGGGGAGGGGAATGTGTAAGGTACCGAGGAAGGGTATTAACTATTCTGGCCTGGAAATTTCAGATGAATTGAGGAGACCGTCCACATACAACACTTCAGCTTAGAAATAATGAGTATGCCCCAGACATGCTTGTGTTCGCTGGGGACATGGACATGAATGAGACACGAGCTCCGCTCTCTAACGCTGGTGTTCCTATCATTGACTAGAGGGCCAGGAACCACAAAATGCAATGCATTAGATGATTTCAACCCATGGGACATGCAGCCTTCCACCAGCTGCCGTCGCCTCAGAATTCTCCATGTCCCTCCATTTCTGGTCCCATAAAGCTCTTGCATCTGCCAGGAGTAGATTTAAGAACAGGTTCCTCTTTCATAATTATATCATCATCTATTTAGTCCACATTGGTTGCCTCTGACCCTGCCTGGCCTCCACACATCAACACTCACTGCCATTGAGTCGATTCCAGCTCATCGGGACACTATGGCACAGGGTGGAACTGCGGGTTTCCTACACTGTAACTCTTCATAGGACGGAACAACCTCATCTTTCGTCCTTGGAGCGGCTGGTGGTTTCAAACTGCCAGCCTCACAGTTAGCAGCCCAACACATAATCCATCACGCTGCCAAGGCTCCTTCCACAAGCCACAGGGTATCCTATAACAATAAAATGGGCTTTACTTGTAGTTTTCCTTTTATGGTGTTGAAATATTTGTGGGTCATTTTCTCAGGTGCTTGCTATTCCTCCAGGCCTTTGATTAATTGCCAGAGCATTAGTTATTGATCGGTGATAAGAGCAGAAAATCTAGGTTAGGATGGCTTGCTATTCTCTTGTCAGATTGTGCAACGTGAGCAAACAAATGCATGGGCAGTTTCTAAACAATGACTAATTCCTCGCACTATTAATGAAAAATGATGGGGATTTTTCCATTGTGCTTTGTTCTCTAGTTCTGCCACTCCTTGCATCTGGACTAATCCCCCTTGTCGGTGGGTGGGGTGAGGCCTAGCAGCATGAAATATGAGCTCTGCAAATCTGATGGAATATGCCAGACATAAAACATGACAGAGAAGATCAGTCGGTCTAGAGAAATCATAAGGGAAACTAAGCCACCGAGGTGAGCTAGGAAGTTCAATTCATCACACTTCCATTCAAGGTGCATTCATTCACTGCCATCAAATCGATTCCAACTCCCAGCAACCCTAAAGGACAGGGAAGAACCGTCTCTGTGGGTTTCTGAGACTGGAGCTCTTTAAGGGAGAAAAAGCTCTGTCTTTCTCCCAATGAGGCTGGTAGTTTCAAACTGCCAACCTTGCAGTTAGCGACCAATCTCATAACCACTTCACCACCACCAGGGCTCTTGAGTATACATTAGGTTTCGGGAAAAACATGAGAAAGATCATATTCCTGCCTTTGAGAAACACAGTCTGCTACAGAAGCCAAATCTATGAGTAGATCAAAGCAATGTGAATAAATGCCCACAAATGCCATCACTGTTTGTATGATGTACTAGCCTGGGTACTTTAGAGAAACAAATCCACAGAAACTCATGTAGAAGAGAGAGTTGTATATAAAGGTTAAGTGCACATCAAGAAAACATCCCAACCCAGTGCTGCCCAAGCCCATAAGTCCAACATTAACCCATTAACCCATATGTCCAATACCAATCCACAAAGTCCTCCTCCATCTCACAAGATAGACGCAATGATGCTGACTGAAGAAGGAAAGCCAAGTCAGTGAACGTGTAAACATCTCAGTGCTTGCAGGGGTCTCCGCACGGCTGCTCCAGCACCCAGGGATGCATCGGGGTAGGTCCAGGTAGCTTCTCCTCAGAGATGTCTTGCAGGAAGTGAGCCTTGCCAGCTGAAGCAGGGAACTGGCTAAGACAGCTTCACCCTGGTGCGACCATCACAAAGCAAGAGACCCGAGAACCAGAAAGGCGAGGCTCACTGAGCCATATATCCCTCCGCCCTTCAATTAACCCCACATGTGTTCCAGCCAGGTTGGCACAATAAACTCACTCAGATGAGGCTGACCATCCTGAGACAGAGTGGGGCTGGAGTTGTTCTTGGTGGAGTCAGTCGATTTTGAACCCTGAGTGGTTAACTACCAATGAGCTGCCCTCTAACACATAGTAGCCTTACGCAGACCTTTTGTGATCCATGGGCTTTTCATTCATATATTTACGGAAATAGATGACCAGGCCTTTGTTCATTGTCCATTTTAGTCTTGAAGCTCCTCTGGAATCCAGTCAGCAACATAACAGCATTCAAGGGTCTCCTGACTCCACTTGAGGTACACTGAACAAGAATCAATCTCACACACAGAAGGACAGAAATCTACTATTGCACAACCACTGTCCCCCACGATTCCCCAAAACAGGATTAGAACCGTGTCTCCCTCTAGGTCACTCCCACTCACAGAATCACAGCAAAAGGGACCTGAGAGATTATATGTTTGTCCTCAGTCTCTCTATGCCTCCATGCCTGACTGTTCTTCTCATTTATGATCACAAGAAAGAGTTTGGAATAAATGATTCTTTTTTTTTTTCATTTCATTCAACCTCATCTGTTGTCGTGCCACGGAAGCGTTTTCAACCCTTAGCTTGCCTGTGTGACCGAGTAGAATGTCCCCAAAGATTTTTGTGACTGTGATCTTCACAGGAGCCGTTTGCCAAGAGCCATCCTTTCTCCCACAGAACCTTGGGTGGGTCTGAAATGACAACCTTAGCTTACCATCGTGCCGCCAGGGCGCTTTATAGGGTGCTTTAAGCAAAACCCAAACCAAATCCCACGGCTTCTCATCTCTCTCATTCTCACTGCCATTGAGTCCATCTGACTCATAGCAACCCTATAAGACAAAAGACAACGGCGCCTGGTGATTTTCTGAGACTCTTTTTTACAGGAGTAGAAAGCTTCATCTTTTTCCTGTGGAGCACCTGGTAGTTTTGAACTACTGACCCTGTGTCTAGCAGCCCAGCACATAATCACCATGCCACCAGTGTCTCTCTAGAGGGGTTTCCAACCTTTACAGAATCAAGGCATCTCACACGTTTCCCACAGAGTACCTGGTAGACTTGAACCACCAACCTTGTGGTTAGCAGTCAGGGGATCACCATTGCTCCTTGTCTTGGGTGATTTACGGGTGACTAATTTGGGAAGGGGGGTGTTTGGGAGGTGGCATTTGTTTTGTGGGGTCAGAAAAGACATTCCTGAGGAAGTGATAGCTCGGTGGAACCTTCGGGATGAGCAGTATGAGTAGAGAGAAAGGATAAGGAGAGTACTCATCCCCAGAGAGCGAGGACTTGTGTGCCAAACCTGGGACGTGGAAAAGAGCGTGATGTGCTGAGAAGGTGGCCCTGGGTGGTACAAGCAACTGATGAATGTGCTCGGCTGCTGACCAGAAGTTTGGAGACGCACCTCAGTCTTTAATTTGTGCCCACTCCCCCAAGCATTTTCCCCAAATAATTCTTGTCAAGTTGTTTTATTAGGAGAACAACTGTGTGGCTATGTACTATAACCCAGCACTGTATCTCTCTCTCTCTCTCTCAAGATTTTTATTGGCCCTTCTTTCACATGCCATACAATTAAATAGTTCGATCATATCGAGAAGAATTGCGTAATCATTGCCACAATCAAGTGTAGAACATTTTTCCTTCCCTGCACTCGTTGTTATTTGTGTACCTTTTTAAAATTGTGGGACAACATACACACAACAAAACATTATCCAATTCAACAACTTCTACATGCACAATTCAGTGCCATTGATCATGCCTTTCTTGTTGTGCAACCGTTATTGATATCCTTTTCCAAAATATTCCACCACCATTAACATAAACTCAATACCCTCTAAGCAAAAACTCTTCCTCCTTCACCATGGTAACCATTAGTCAACAAGATTCCCTATAAGGCCAGTGTCTCAGGTCATCATAGTGCATAGTCCATGGCGTGGTTCACCGAGGGCGGGTGGAAACATATCCAAACAGTCTACCCAAGAACACAGAACTGGTTTACTCTCCTCTTAGTTTTCCTACAAGTATTGTTTAGCATCCCTTCCAGATGTGAGGCAGCCCCTCCCATTTACCCACCATTCCCACCAACAGATAGATCATGCCTCCTCTGAATTGCAGGTGCTCCCGCCCCTGGTCTTGATTTGCAAGTAAGGTTCTTCTCTCATCCTGGTGGAGGGCTGTAGTTCTCTTATTGATACATAGTACACCTTTCTCTTCCTTCCAGCTTCCACATATGTATTTCAGAGTGATAACCCTGCCTTCTCCAAGGCAATGATTTAAAGACTAAATTTCTTCCAAGGACTGTGCATAAACAGGAAATTAAGAATTACCCAAAATTCAATATCTGGCTCTAGCATTTACTAGGTAGCTGCTGAGCCTCTGTTTTCACACATGTGAAACGGAAATAAACTTGGTCTACTTATTGATGAGGCTGTTGGAGGACATAAATAAGATTGTGGGTGGCAAAATTCATTCTAAATCATCATGTCGTTGTTCCCATCGTGTACGCTCTTATCGTTCTGCTTGTCCTCGCTATGACCCCCTAGGAAAGGATTCACACCCACTTTCAAAGACTCTTTCTATGTGCCAGGCAAATTCTTTGTACGCATGCTCTTCTTTTCTCTCCTCTCTCTCCATATTCATGGGCACACATAACATTAGCATCAGAGACATAAGAAGGAGTATCCAGCCCCCTCCCAGTTTCCTGGCAGGGGGATTAAAAAAAACCCACAATGTTTTGTGATGGTTAAGAACATATTTTAGCTGTCAAATGTACTTACAACCAGCTATCTAAATTGTGAAGCATACATTACAGCTTTCTTTTTGTTCAGTGACAATGCAAAATATCACAAGTTGTTCAAGAAGGAGGGAAAGAAAAGGAGTATTGGAAGAGTTTGCATGGAGTTCTCTAAGGATTGGAAGGAGTGCCCATAAGTTAACTTCCCGTCATGGTTCTGTGGGGGTTTCTGATGTATTGTGTACAGTCAGACCTATATATCCTGCCTCTCCACTCCACACCACAGTCAAGCCTACTTCGCGCCTCTTCTTTCAGCTGTGATTTTCATCCCTAGGCTTGGGGGTGTCGCCGCTGAGGGCAATGAGCTATGAAACGTTACGCATTTGATAAAAACGATAGGAGCGGAGCACCAGTGCACAGAATAGACCTTTCATGAGAAGGGGATGGGGAGGGGGAGAAGTGGCAAGAAGAGTTGTTTCCCTGCCCCCCTCTCCCATTACATAATGCTACACTTGATCGTAGCCAACAGGCCAAGAAGCCATCCTAATTACATAATGCTTTCTCTTTCCAAACCCAGGTGACTGTGACAGATGGCGGCTCTTCCCCCAAACAGTCGACAATTTGGGTGGTGGTTCAGGTTCTTGATGAAAATGACAACAAGCCTCAGTTCCCAGAGAAGGTCTATCAGATCAAGCTGCCGGAACGGGACCGGAAGAAGAGGGGAGAACCCATTTACAGGGCGTTTGCATTTGACAGAGATGAGGGTCCCAATGCGGAAATCTCCTACAGCATCGTGGATGGGAATGACGATGGGAAGTTCTTTATTGACCCCAAAACCGGCATGGTTTCCTCCAGGAAGCAATTTTCCGCGGGGAGTTATGACATCCTGACGGTAAGGGCTTTGGAGTCTCAGAAACAATCCTGGGGGTGCTTTCTTTCCAATGAATGTTTCTCTAGGGAATCAAATGATGGAATAAGAAAGCACGCCCACAAAGTGCATAGACTCCTGGGGGGCGAGGACAGGTGAGATCTCTGACTACCTTGATGAGGTGAGGTCTCTGACTACCGCGATGAGGTGAGATCTCTGACTACCGCGATGAGGTGAGATCTCTGACTACCGCGATGAGGTGAGATCTCTGACTACCGTGATGAGGTGAGATCTCTGACTACCTTGATGAGGTGAGATCTCTGACTACCGCGATGAGGTGAGATCTCTGACTACCGCGATAAGGTGAGATCTCTGACTACCGTGATGAGATCGCATCAGTAGTGACGTTGTCTGCTTTGGGGGTGTGCTGTCAGCACGCCTTCTCCCTTGCCAGTCCCCAGGTGCTCCATCACACACTCAGACGCCCCTCCGGTGACCCTCAGGCAGATTCAAAGTCCTGAGCATGTGTGTAAATTGAAGGCAAAGGACCAGCCATGTGACATGCCCAACCCACCAGTCAGCAGATTGCTCCACAGGTCCGCGAAGAAAATAGCTTCTGTCACGGTTGACGGGGAGATAGAACATGAATGTAGCTGAATAAATTGTGTGACACAGATCACAAGCTAGGTGTGATTCCCTAAAAGATGAAAGACAAGACTCAAATCAGCGGGGGGTAAAATTTTTCCTGTTGGCAAATTCACAATGCAAACATGCACGAGCACCCTCTCAAATAGAGCCGCTCACTTCCTTGTAGAAGGGACTAGCCTGGTTCCACCACTTCTCACCCACCACTCTGGTCGTACAGTCGCACCTATGACAGCGAGATGCGTGGCCATCCTCATGGAGCCCCAAGAACTCTCAACAGTTGGTGTCACGCGCTGTCCTCCGTTTTGCCCGCAGAGGTCTCTGTTATGCACGGTCAAGTCTATTATTTTAAGGAATGGGATGATTCCTTGGGTTCCCCTTCCCACCGTTGTGACCTGACTTTGGGTTACTCTCCCTGCCAAGTAACATTGCCAGAAGAGTGAGCAGAGGAAATAAGGAAAATAATTGTACTAAACCTGTTCTGCTTCTATCACAAGGAGTTCTGTTGGACTACACATTATTGCCAACAATGGTGCCGTTTGGGAACCTTGAGGGCTGGGTGAACCATAGTGAACATTTCTGAGGTCCTGGGCAGATGCCCCTCCACTCTCCTTATTCTTTTATCAGCCCCCTGAGGACCACAGATAAGAGGCATTGGAACCAGCCTGCCACCTCTCTCCGCCCCCCTGCTGCCTCCACAAGCCCATGATTCCACTGAGAGAGTTCGCTTACTCTCCGTGAAAGTTGGCACAGTTGAGTCACTAGAGCTGGGCTGCTGCCTGCCCCCCATCACCCTCTGGGACTGGGTACCAGTGGAGTGCTCTTCCGTAATGAAGCCGAGGAAGGAGCTATAAAACCCACGCTGTAAAACGCGTGCACACACCTTTCCACACCTTCCACATGTTACTTAAGTAGTGATTCACAGTACATTTGTCCCCTTTCCCACCATCACCGCCAGAAGGAAACTCGGGCTTCGTGGCATAAAGAATCGTAGTAGCCATTCCTGCTCATACAACTACTACTCACGTGCCTAAAACACTGAAAATCGCACGGCTTCTTGTCTCCGTCTTCCCTATCTGTAAAGCTGGCTGAAGTTCGGATCTCCTTCGGTTGAACCCGATGCGGGAACCCTCCTTGGCTAAGGTGCTTCTTCCTCATGCATGGGCTGGATTCCCCCCAAACCTCCACTCTTTTCTCCCCCTCTGTGGTGGTACCTTGATGAGGAGGGGACCTTGTCCTGTCACCTAACGCACTGACTGAGCCACGCGTCACCAGGGACCAGGACTCAGCGCCATAAAGATGTTCTTCTGTCTTCTCTCTGTGTGTGAGCAGATAAAGGCGGTGGACAATGGGCGCCCACAGAAATCCTCCACTGCCCGCCTGCACATTGAGTGGATTAAGAAGCCACCCCCTTCACCCACTCCGTTGACCTTCGACGAGCCTTTCTATAACTTCACCGTCATGGAAAGCGATAGAGTAACTGAGATTGTCGGGGTGGTATCTGTACAGCCAGCTAACACCCCTCTGTGGTTTGACATCGTGGGTAAGTTCGAGCCCTCCGGAGCAGTATTGAGCAATGTCATAATCGGCTGTTGGGAGCAACTAGCTAGAAAACTAACCATGAGCACTAAGACTAAAAGATGGATGGGCTGGAATGCAAAAGAGCCAGTAAAATGAATAATCAACCTGTGCTTTCGTTCTGACTCTGTAGCTAAGCTGAACAGAAAGTGCTCTCTGGCTGGATTTTCCATAGTACGTTGTTATTTACTGCAATCTTAATGTCTTTCTGTGTGTCATTTAAATCCTATTGTCACACTTGGCTAATCTCATTTCTAAATGTATTGATGGTACTAGACTTGCTGTCTTTCGTTTCTCTTTTTCTTCACCTTTTTTCTGCATTCTGTTCCTTTTTTCTTTTCTTTTCTTTTGTTTTCTGCTCCCGACTGCCCTGCTTCAAGGTGGCAAGCATGCTCGAGAGATGTTCTATATTCTACAGACAGCTTGTGGGCAGAACTGCTCAACAGAAGGTACCCTGAGTGCAAACACATTTGCTAAAATACAGCTATCCAATCTGCCTTTTAGGGGTTGGGTTCATTTTTTTGTTGTTGTTTTGTTTTGCGTGTGGGTTTTTTTTTGTGTGTTTTTCTTTTTTAAGCAAATTAAATTCCATCTTTGATAACCTCCTGTGACAGGCTGAACCTCAGCCCACAGATCCATACATGCCTCTCTCAGAGACTGCAGTGACTCTTTTGTTGGAGGTTTGATGGGGTTGGGAGGGTTTGGTTTCAGGAGGGGGGGTTCTTTTGTTTGGTTGTCTTATTTTTATCCTTTTGTGGGCTGGCTTGTTTTGGTAGGCCTTTTCCAGTTGAAAATCCAGGAGAACGCATCTCAGCCCCTCCCTCCCTCTGTAGTGCACGATGATCATGCAGTTCCCCTGTCCCAGAAAGCCTCCGGTGAGACTCCCCTGGCTGCGGGCCAAGGAAGGGCAGGAAACGGAACCTAGTGAGAGTGCCCGTGAGCTTCCCAGGCGAGCCGATAGAGAAAGCAGATGTCAGTGTACAGGGTAGGGCTCGGGAGTCAACCTGCAGATTCCCGTTGAGCAAGCAAGCCAGCTGGAAAAGGAAGGTGCAAGACAGCAGGCTGCCCTCCACAAACCCGCAGGGAGAGGCGGTAGGGAGGAGACGAGTGTGGAGACTGTTGCTAAGAGGAGAGGTGAGGAGCCTGGGTGCCAGCCCGCCCGGAGGTGACACAGGACTGAGCCGAAGCTGACTTCCACGGGTCTCCACGGGAGGCAGGCCATCCAGGAGAGAGCGAGTCTGCAGGACTCCTTTCCTTCCACGTGTCACTCACTGCCTGGCGGGGAGGGGCAGGAACCTGCCTCTCCTCCTGCCCAGCTCCCCCCCCCCAGACCCCCCCCCCTGCAGAGTCTGGAGAACACAAGCAGGACCTCACATCTGCTTTCAGGAGGCTCACAGAGTGCCCCCTGACCTTCAACCCAGCCTCAGTAGCAGGGCCTTCAAACCCGGTTCATTCTGGCTCAACTCCCCTGCTGAGAATTTGCCTTCCCATCCCAGATAGACTGAATCTGAATCTATAGTTCAAAAGGATTTCCCAGGTGGTTCTCATTAGTCCCCAGGTGGTTCCTATATGTACATAAGAATCACCTGGGAATCGTATTACACTGTTCACTCTGACTCCAGGGTATGTATGTGAGGGGCAAGAAAAAAAAAAAAACTAAACCCCTGCCATCGAGTCAATTCCAACTCATGGAGACTCTGGTGGTTTTGAACATCCAACCTTGCAGTTAGCAACTCAATGTATGCCACTGTGAACCAGGGCTTCTCGCCCCTGCCCTCCTGCACAGAGGGATATATAAATTCTCAGCGAGGGAGCTGAACCAGGAGAAACTGGTTCAAAACCCTGCTTGGTAAAGGAAAGGGTTCCCTGAATTCCCAAATGAAAGGGCTTGTTGACCACACAGTTGAGTTCCTGGAGTGGCAGTAGAACGTCTTTATTTTATTTAATTGGCATTCAGCATACCATTCGTGTACAAGGTCAGCCTGATTCTGAGCTCCCAAGTCCTTCTTCATCTTCATGTAACATTTATGAACGTGAAGCTCTTTGGATCTGTGAGCGATGTCTCCAGTTCGTTATCTTCTCAGGAACTTCCAGTTGGTTAAGGTTTTACCTGCTCCAGCTTCTTCTTTCTTGAGGAGACAACAGCTTCACACATTCGTGGTCTGGTTGACTGTGGCCATTCCTTCACCGCCGCTTCCAGTTTGAGTCATGGAAGATCATTTCCATTTAAACTTGTGTCCCTGGTGCTGGCCTCCAGGGGACATGTGCAATATTGATGTCTTTTAAATCCCCCAAACAAGAGTGCGGTGCCCTCCCAGAAGGCATCGAGGACTGCTGGGCTGTGAGCTGTGGGAGAAGCTGTTCTCTCTCATCAGCCACTGCTTTGTTTCTGTCTCCTGGAACACTCCATTTCATAAGCACCTCTACGGCCTCTTTCTTTCCCTGGTAACCACGCATGCAACCCATCTCATCCACCACGTCCACCCAGAATAGCCTCACTGGTATTCCACTTTCAAAAACCCTACAAGCTCTCATTCCTGTGACAGTCTACCAGTCTCCTGACCCCCGGCACCTATGTTGATGTTGCAGTTTTTCAGCATGCCTGCATGGATCTACAGGAACGTGTGCAAGCAAGCATGCCTTCCAGTGCTGCATGGGCCCTTACTTGCTCATCTTCGTGACAGCGTCATTGGTGCTAATACACGTTTTCATATGTCTCTCTTGTCTCTAATCTTAACTGCTAAGGCCAAGGCTCACATCTTCTCGCTCCTTCCCCCAGCCCTCTCCACCCCGGCCCATGCTTCTGTTTCTCTCCACCCAGGTGGAGTGGAATAAATGATGCTGACTGATGGAGAGCCCACAGGCAGTTCATTTGTTAGCACAACTGATGCCTCCCGAAGCCTACCCAGAGTCAAGGTGGCCTTCCACTACGTTCTCAGCCGTAACAAGCACAGTGCCTTTGACAGAATGAGAACATCAAGAAGACATGGGGCTCTCTTGGGAAGGAGTCTTTTTAAGCTGCTCCAAATATAAATCCAGAAGCTATTACCAAGAGCATGGCATCTGCTTTCACACTTCTCCGTGGCTGTTTTTCTAAGTGCGCCCGTCCTATAGAACACGGTGGAGGAAATTCATTGAGCATTTCTCTTAGTGAAGGTCTACAGGCTGGTCCCTCTGTTCTGGGTGCTTCCGCCACAGAGATTTTACTGTCGAGCTGGCAAATTCTCACTGAATTCCTCTGACACTTTCAATTTCCTGGCTTGATGCCCAAGCTCAACAGGATTTTCCTTCCCATTTCCACATCCAACCAGTGGCGTCTTAAAACCCCAACTCTCTCTCAGAAATCAATCTTTGACCCAAATGCTGGTTTCTTTCAGCATAGATCTGGTCCCCCTTCCACCAAATAGCCCTACTGAGAAGCCTTGCTAATCCAGCAGAGTCATTTTTATTTCCATTCTGTTGACAACATTCTTCCCCTTCTCTAACTATCTATTGTTTTGTTTTTTAACATATTCAGATGTTTTATTCTCACATTCAAGAGTTCTTGCATATCTGTCCTTGGCCATTGAAAATTTTATCTTTTCCTCCCTTCCTCCTTAACTAAGCATCTTCCTTGGCCCAGCTAACAAAGAGGCGAGAAAGGAATAATCAGTAGCTTAAACAGCTTAGCCTTGGACTATAGTTGAATGCTAAGAATAGACACAAGGCATATAATTTCAGCACGGAACTGAAACGAGGCCTCACATTTATTATAGGTCTTACCTTGGTGAATGCTCTTAAGAATCATCCAAGCAAAGTCAAGATTGGGTCCATTTCAGGCCAAGTATATTCAGATACCTATCCAGACACCCACAGGTACCGAGACCGCAGGCTGAGCATTTGCAGCTGCAACTAATGAACTCTCGTTAACGAAGCAGAAGCACGGTTTCAGCATGCTTCCCCCCCCCCGAGAGTATTGTCTTATTTCCATATTTCCAAATCTACCAGAGTCTTGCTTTAGCTGCATTTCTTCTCCTCCTTTGATAATGAGAATTCACCAAAACAGTGTGGTGAGCAAAATCTTGTCCCCAAGCCTGGACTACACCAACAAACTTCTAGGCACTCCCTGGGCCTCCAAAGAGACCACTGCTTACGGGGTTAGTTAGCGAGGCACGTCTCAGCTTCCAGAGACAGAAGCCCTGCTTGTAACCCAGTGAAGAAAGCTGTAATTAAAAGGAAACATAATAAAGTTCAGCTGTTCTGTGTTTTAACAGCCCAACGCACAGCATGCTCCTTCTCCGTGTTAAGAGGGAAAGAAAACGAAGGGGGGAAATAACCCAGAATCCTTTGTGACTTCAGCACATAGCTTCACACTTCTCGGGAGCTCATGATTTCAACTCAGCAGCTCCTTGATTTACATGCTCTCTAATGCGCAAGCAATCTGGTCCACAGTGCAGCCCCCGTATCCTTAGTCGGATGGCAAATGTTTGTATTGTGAGGCTACCATCGTGCCACACTTGAAATAAATCCTTTTTATTTGTCATTTGACGGGGATGCTCTCACCCATTTTTTAGTTGTTCACCTGACGTAGGCTAGAAATATAGATTTCCTGGTAGATAGTAAGCACTGAAAACATCTTTATTTATTTGCTTCACAGAATGACAGAGAGAGGAGAAAGTCTGTTGCATGGAAATAATTCTCTGGTGGTGTGCGCAAGCACATAAATCCTACTCGACCTGAATACCTTCCTTGCGCTGCAGACACATAAAAGCCACCGTAGCCCAAGGCTGCCATAGATCCCTGCTGACCCGGGGCTCTTGGCTGCTCTGCCTCAGCAGCTCATGTCTGTCCTTCTTGAACCTTGTGCTCCCCAGAGCCACGCCTCCTTCAGGGCGGGTGAACGGCTAGGGTTGTCAGCTCTAGCTTACCATCACCTTGTGTCCAGCAGAGCTGAAGCAAGCCCGGGCCTGTGCCATCTTCATGGCCATGGGGATGTGTGAGTTCATTGTTGCATCTGTTACACCAATCGGTTTCTCCGAGGTCTTCCCTCGTCTTGTTTCACCATTCAGGATGTTCTTGGCGACCTGGTGACTGGTCTTTCCTGATGGTGTGTCCAAAGAACGTAAGTGGGGTCTTGCCATGGGTGCTTCAGAGGAATGTTCTCATGCCCTCTAAGAGGGGCTGGTTTCTCGTTTGGGCAGTCTACTGCACGTTTAATCTTCTTCGCCAGCACCACAGTCCAAATACAGTTAAACTCTCTTTTCCGAGCAGAGCTCCAGCTTCTGGTGGTCAATTCTAATCAGGAGCCCGTATTTCCCCATCGTGAAATGGACCTGTGAGAGTCGCCATGATTGTCCAGGGACCTTTTCCAATTCAGCTATTCCTCTGTCAGAGTGACGCCAATGGACTCAATTACCTTGAACACTGCATTTCTCCTCTCTTATATTCTGTCTCAAACTGGGTCCCAAACTTGACTCTCGCATCTCCATAGCAACAATCTACCCCCTGGAAGCACATCTCAAGCGTCTTTAGGCACATAATCAAATCTAAACAACAACTCATATATTCGTTGCTTTTAAAAATGAATTCCAAGCCAAGTTTAGGAAGGGACTTTTCATCCTAGCGCACCGTCTCCTGACCTCCACCCCATCGCTCCTGCCATCAAAGCCAATATCCTTTTCCATCCCCGCACTGTGCCTGCTTCGTTACAAGGGAGGGGATGTATTCATGATCAAGCCATAACTGGGGCTGGCATCTTTCTTGAGCTCAGCATACATGCAGACCTTGAATGAACAGCTTGCGTACGACTCCCTGAATTCATTGAGATGCAGCAGCTCCGTGTTTTGGAAGCTTCGCACATAACACTTCCTCCTGGGTGGCTACTAGAATGCGCTTGGTGTTTTAACATTAGGCACCACCTAGGTAGCATGGATGCTGGAGGAGGAACCTGGAAGGCTCCCTAAAGGAGAAACGGTATCATTTTCCTCCTCAACTCTCTTTATGAGAAACGGCAGTGCCTTGTACCATTCTCGACAAAAGCAAACAAAAACTTGATGACACGCTGTGGCCCGTGTGCTGTTGCCCAGCACATTAAAGAAATAGCGGTTAGCTGAAAATAATTTCATTCCAGGCCCATTTTATTTTATTTTTTAAGTTCTTCGGGGCTTTCCTGCTTGCTTTATGTGAGTTCAGAATCCAATAAAAACCCAGTATGCCTCTTTTGCTCGTTGTTTACTCTGTCCCACCGTCTTGACTGAAACTGGTCATGGGAATGTCCCAGATGTGAGTGATCTGTCCCGTGCACTGTTCACAAGCGCGCTTTCACCATCTCTGCCACACCCCCCTGCAGCTACGCTCAGGCTGTGACGCCTCCGGTCCTCCACGTGGCTGACCCAGCCCAGCTCGGCAGTGTCCTCCCTCCTCCCCACCGTTTGTTTAGCCTCTCGCTGCTGCACACACACACTCTGGCTTTGCATGTTCTCTTACTGGCTCTGAGGAAGCACTTTTGGCTTAAAGGGAACGGGGACAGGGCTAGTGCCAACGGTCTCCTTGCATTTGACCGTTCCTCACCCCCGGTCTCCTGTGGAAATGAACGCAGCTCTTAGGCTAAAACTGAGCCTGAGAAATGAGACCTGCGGGGAGCGATATGGAGTCATTCACGAAATGGGATGCTTAAGTGGTCGGTGATTAGAGCAGGTGAGGATTGATGGTGAACTGCTGGTTTGGAGCCTGTGTCCCTTGTCAGAAGTTCATTTGGGGGACCTTATCGGGATACATTGGTGGAACTCGGAGTAAGGGCCCTGGAAATGGGCGTCTGAGGCTGCCAGCCAGAGGAGAAGACTGAGACTCTTAACAGGCTCTCTTTAAGAGCTCTTTGGTCTGCTTCTGTTGGTCTCTCTCCTCCACCCCACAGACGTTTCTAGGCTGGAGTATCTGCAGCAGTGAAGTGGATACGGGAGATACTTATTCACAGACATAAAGAGAACAAAGAGTAAAACATGACAACCATAAAAGTAACCATACGTGATACTAAAAGAAAGTGCACAGTCTACATGTCATAAGTAACACTGCACCAATTCAAGGCCACTGGAGGCAAAAACAGTGATCTATATTTCTACACAGGACCTTGGAGGAGAACATGTAAGGTTGGCCCTTTCAAACAGTAGCATCAACTCTGCCTTAGAGTCTCTGCATTTCATTTTCCTTCATGTTGAAGCCAGAGCAAACTAAAGCCGACAAGTTGCATAATTTCTATTTGGTGTTATACCCACAAATCTTCACCTTCTAAAATGTTGAATACAAAGTTGACGACCCGACGTATAAAGCCCCATCTAATTCACAAGAAAAAAATAAAATGACCTTAAAGAGCCCCTAGTGGTACTGTAAGCACTGGCATGCTAACCGCAAGCTCAGCAGTTCAAAACCACCACGCACTTGGTTGGAAAAAAAGGAGGCTGTCTGTGTCCATAAAGATTTACAGCCATAGACACTCTGTGTAGGGCCTTTAAGTGGTAATTCACTCACTGGCAGTGGGTCTGATTGGAGAACCAGCCTTGCACTGCATTTCTGACAAAGAAACGATGCCTTAAGAGGTGACCAGACGTCCCACTTTCGGCGGGACAGTCCTGATTTTTAACAATTTTTCCTGCGTCCCGCGGCATTTTTAAAAAGCCCCGATTTTGGGAAAGAATGCACGACAGGCTAGGGTATATGGTTTTCGGCTGCCATGTGGCTATTTCGCCAGGATAAGAGTTTTATCAACGGCATCCCGCTGGTGTCCCACTTTACCAATGTTAAAATCTGGTCAAGACGCCCTTTTTCTGCCTAGATCCCTTCTGCTTTCTCCTCATCCCACCCTTCAAGCCATCTTTTTGGAGTTAATAGTTAGTGTTCCTCAGTAAATCAATTAAACATACTGATTGGAAGATGAGTTTCTTTTGAGATGAAATTTTTGAAAAAGCATATAATCTCCAAGCAATTCTCTGGTATCCCCATATCTTCATAGTTTTAATTAAATGTCAAGGACAATTATGTTCTCTCTAGCAATTAAATCATCTTAAGTGTATTTGACAGCTGCAAGCAATATGTATTTGAAATAGATATTTACATTTTTTGTGTTTTGGGGTTTTTTTTAACAGTAAATCCCATGTTTTTTTAAAAATTACTGTACTTCAAATTCTAGTAGATGAGGTGAAAATCTGTCACTGAACTCATCTGCCCATTTATAATTGTAATATTATAGAAATACTGTGTTCATTTTGTCAGCAAAATGAAGTATAAGCAATGCTGAACGTAAAGGAAGCCAGGGTTTCTTTCCTAACATGTGAAATTCAATGACGATGCTGCCCTACATGAGCTCACATGAAACTCCTGTCCATTACTGGACACCATGGAATTGCAAGCTAAAATAAACAGAACTTATGGACATACATTGATATTCACCTACAATCATTCCCGCATTTATACCATCATGTTTACTATCCCTTTTAACAACATTTCACTTAGTAAGGGCTAGATACCACACTGGGGTTCACAAAGATGGACACAATTAGCAACGATGTCAACAAGGCCATAGTTCTCTGAAGCACACCATCCACACACTATGAATCATACCTGGCCCAGAAGGAAGATGGAACGTTTCCTAAACTTCTATACAATTTTTTTATCAGTTGACATGACATAAGTGGATATTTTTCTTCTTACTTCTTTCCAGAGTTCATTTTGTAAATCTCCCATAAATTTTCTGCCTTTTTAAGCAAAAAACAAGTCACAATACTTTCTCTTTTTTCAGTGGAAAAAACTCACCTATGTACATATAAACCAAACTCACTGCTGCTGAGTCCATGCTAACTCATAGCCAGCCCCTGGGGGGTTCCAAACTGTTAACTGTGGGTGGGGGGAGAAGGCACAGTCTTGCTCCCTCCGAGCTGCTGTTGGTTTTGAATTGCCGGCCATGCGGAATCCAGCCCAGTACGGACCCGCCCTACCACCAGAGCTCCTCTGGGTGTTTCTAGGACTATCACAGTGTTCAGAGATGGAGTTACTTTTAATAAAATTCCATTCTGTGCTGCTTTTTGCTTTTAAAGCAGTTATCATTTTTATTTCTGACATAATTAAAGGGCTCAGAACGCTACGGACGACAAATTCACCATCAATCCCAGAACTGATTTCACAGAGTCTGCTCGTTATTGTGAACACTAATTAGACTGTTTATTTACTTATAATACAGTCTACTTTGGGAACACAAAACGGTGTACAAATTCATAGTGCAGAAGTCACAGAGATTGAAAGGCCTTTAGCTTTCTGGCATTTGATGGGATCAGTGTATGCTTTACTCCTCGGACATCACTGTTGAGGTTTTTCTTTGCGATCCTTTTTCTTTTCCCCTGACATTTGTTATGCATTGTAGAAGCTGTGTTTTGAAATATGCATTAAGGTGGAAAGAAAGTGGCCCCATTTATGAACTTAAATTGAGTCATAGGGATGCCTGTCCAAAATAATCTTATAGAAGAGCGCCCTTTAAAGAGAGAGAGAGGTTTCAATCAATGAATAATTTCTCAGATGCGCTAATGCAATGTTGTTTCTGTGATGTCATCAGGGGGGAATTTTGACAGCTCTTTTGACGCAGAGAAGGGCGTTGGAACAATTGTCATCGCCAAACCTTTGGATGCTGAACAGAGGTCTATTTATAACATGAGTGTGGAAGTCACCGACGGGACAAATGTCGCGGTCACTCAGGTAGGTGGCTCAATCACTGAAGTGTGGCAATTCTGAAAGCACTTGCTAATAATGTCAAGGGTTCAGACAACATACAAAGCTATTGGGGGAATCATTTGTGCTTCGTTGTGTATATTATTACCACTTGTTTAAAAAAATGTAAAATGTATCCAAAGTAGTAACGGATATTTATGAATATCCAGTGTTTAAAAGATCCTTTAAGAGAATAATATAGGAAAAATACCTCTTTTAGGAAATTGTAATTGCACATGTGTAGAAGAGGGGTGGGGCTTTCTTCTCTGACCATCTAATATAGGTGTATTTACTTGACAAGCAAGCCAATTTCTCTTGACTCTACTGAGAAGAGAATGTCTCTATCTTCTGAGCTAACACACCACCCCATTCTTTACCTCCTCTTTGAAATATTAACAATTAAAAGAAACCCAACTCACTGCCATGAAGTCACATCTGGTATATAGCAACTCTATAGAACAAGATACAACTCCCCTGTGAGTTTGGGGGCCTGTATCTACTAGGTGCCATCAAGTCACCTCTGGCCCATAGCAACCCTGTGCTCAACCAAAGGAAACACTGTACAGTCCTGCACCATCCACACCATCCTTCCTAATCCTGAGCCCCTCCGATGCAGCACTGTGTCCGTGCATCTTGTCGAGAGCCTTCCTCTGATTTTTTTGCTGCCCCTCCACTTTACCAATGTCCTTCTTCAGAAACCAGTCTCTCCTGAGATCATGTCCAAAGTCGGCAAGATGAGGGGTCTTGCCATCCTTGCCTCTAAGGATCACCATTGGCCTTAACTTCTTTCAATACAGATCAGTTGGTTCTTTTGGCACGGAACTTTCAATATTCTTCTCCAGCACCACAATTCAAATGTATCTATTCTTCTACAGCTTCCGTAGTCACTGTCCAACTTGTATCTCTTTACGGGAGTGGAAAGCCTCATCTTCCTCCTGTGGAGCTCCTAGTAGTTTCAAACTGCTAACTTTGTGGTTAATAGTCCAACATGTAACCCACTATGCCACCAGGACTCTTTGTTGTCATCATGTTGTTGTTGTTGTTAGTGCCATCGAACGTCTCCTGACTCATCACTACCTGATGTACAACAGAATGGAACACCGCTAAGTCCTGTAGCATCCTCAACTGTTTTTGTGTTTGGGTCTGTTGTTGTAGTCATAGATTTAAAAAACAAACAAACAAACAAACAAACAAACAAACAAACCACCTTTGCCTTTGAAATCAATTCCAATCATACAAGACACAATAGAATTATGTCATAAGAGTTCCTTGGCTATAATCTTTACAGAAGCAGACAGCTACATCTTTCTCCTGCGGAGGGGCTGGGGGATTCCCACCTTCCACCTGTCAGTCAGCAACTGAACACTGAACCACAAGAGGTCTTCAATTGTTTGTTTTTGTTAGGTGCCTTTGAGTCCATTTCAGCTGATAGCAATCTCACAGGCAACAGAGAGAAACTACTGTCCAGTCCGGGGCCATCCGCAGAGTGGGCGCCATGTCTGGGCCCTTTGAAGAAGCCATTGTGTCTGTCCATCTCATTGAGCCTTCCTTCCATGTTCTCTTTTGAGTCCAGCTTGAAGTTCTGAATCAGTTCTCTGCCCTACTGATGGCCTGCTACTAGTAGGGTAGCTAGCAGGAACCTTAGTAACTAGAATAAACCCAAACCAGCTGCCGCTGAATTTGTTCCAACTCCCACTGGCTCTGTACGAAAGACTTGAGCTGCCTTATGTGCTTTCCAGTGCTGTATTCCCCATGGAAACAGACTGCCAGCACCTTCTCCCTCAGAACAGCTAGTTGGTTCCACTGCCAACCAAAATCAGCTGAGCCTTTTAGCCATTGCACACCAGAGCCCCTAGTGTGAGGACGAAATCTAGGCGTCCGGACTCTCCTTCCCATCTAGCCTCTAAGCTAGCTGCTCTTTATTCTGGTTGTCCAATAGAGTCCCAAGGGAAAGGGTACGGTACTTAAGCACACTGACACTAGGGCCCCAGCCTCAGAGATTGGGATTCTAACACGCAGCCCCCGGTGAGGGTGAGGCTCACTGCATTGACTCTGCATCATGGGTGCATCCGAAAAGGCATTGGGGATCTAGGAAAAGGGGAAAATATCTTGGCTTTCCACATGATCTTCCTAGGTGAGAATAACAAGTTAAATATCACCATAAGGCAGTTTTTCCCTAAATATGGGGCGATTTTTCGGTTTATTTCGTCGGACCAGACACCTAAGCTAGTTTTGGCAGAAAACAGGCCTGCATTCATCAGCTGTCGCTCCTTCCTCTTCCCAGTTCTGTCTCCACTTCCACTAATCCCCCAGAAGGCATTACTAATCAATTCAAGGTTCGTTTTCTTCCAGAGCCTATAGTTGACTTCTTAACCCTTCCTCTCCCGGTGCTACAGGTAGTAAAGACGAACTTCCCACCAACCCTGAACTCAGCATGTACTTATTTTATATAAAATCTGCTGTGCGCTTCTAAGTGTTTCATTCCAGGAGCCATCGGTTCGTGGCTTCATGGTACCAGGGCGTCATTTGGGGGGTGGACACCACAGCAGGTGAAACTGTCAGAGAGGGCGATCCCAAAATCACTGACTCAAAATTGCAGTGTGTCAGGCAGAAATGGATTGGTTTTGAAATAAAAATACTCCTATAATTATTTAAAATAGTAAAAGCATTTTTGTAAGCCCAATATACATACGAGGATGTGCTGATTTGCTTTTTGGACCTTCCAATGGACTCGGGACAGAGCTGTCACTATTGGCCCCTCACAGTGATGCTTCCGGTTTTCTCTGAATGCCCCACAGGCTGCCATCCTTGTTTTTATCGATGCTAGTACTATTTTTGTTGTTGTTTAATTTTTATTGTGACTTAGGTAAAGATTTACAGAGCAGATCACAGTCTCACATTTGACAATTCATATACATTTTTGTTTCAACTCATCCATTATAGTTCTTCAATGTGCCATCTCTTATCCCACTTCCTCCCTGGGGTTCCTCATTGAAACCTGTCCTTTGGAGCCTGTTGCCTTCTTATCTTAAATGGTTGATTATTGCAACACTGGAGTGAGTTCAATTCCAGACCTGAAGGGTGACTAAGGATCATAGTCTGGGGGGGTTGCTAGTCTGTAGCTAACCAGTAAGACTTGATTTGGGGTTTAGTTCCCCATTTTCCTCCTCCTCTACCAGCAGTCTAGCATGTTCTTTTTCTGAGGAGTTGGTAGTGGTAGCTAGGGACCATCTAGTTTTTCTTTACTCAGGTCTCCAAAGCTGAAGTTCTCATTGTTCACTAATCTATTGAACTAATTGTTTCCGGGATTCATTGATTTTTTTTCACTGGACTCTGGATGGGAGAGGCCAATAGTTGCATATTAGATGGCTGTTCTTGTGTCTCTTAAAAAATGAAATTTATTTGTTTTTTCTTCCTGTCTTCCCTTCCCTACCTCCTCATCTACCTTCTCTGTAACCACCACAGTCTGCTTCTTTGGGTGTGAAAACTGGTTTTTTTTTCTTGATTATTGTTTGTCATAGTTATATAATCTGTTGTCAATTTGAGACTTAGGAGTGAAGGGGTGGAATTTACCTGTCAATCAGGTCACAGCTTGATGACCTCATTTGGAGGCGCTAAGGAAATAAAGTTTCGTGGAGGCAGGACACACACACTTAGTCCCTGTGAGACATTCTTGTTGACAAGTCACATGGAGACAGGCTGATGTCAGTCAGAGCCTTGGAGCTGGAGAAGCCACATGGAGACCCTGCCAGAGCTGAGATGCTTACACTGCCACTGGATCCACAAGACTTAATACCCACTGGCCTGTGATCTGCCTGAATTCATCATCATTGCCATGTGTTTCGTGAGTCTGAAGAGGACTTTATGGATTGGTATTGGACACATTGCCTAATACTGGACTTATGGACTTGATCTGGACTTGGCTGGGATGGAGAGTGTGCATCTGGTCTCCCGTGAGCTGTGTATATCTGCCACACCTCCAAATGAGGTCATCAAACAGTGACCTGATTGACAGGCTAGCCTCCACCCCTACACTTTTAATAGTCTCAAGTTGACAGCAGATTGTGTCATTACCACAAAATGCCATACCACTTTAAAGAGTTCTTGCACTGTTGTACAGCCCGTCCAACAGGGACGAGAGCCTGTTGTGTGTCTACATCTTTGCCAATATTTGTTGTTTGCTCTTTAAAATTTTTCTTTTTGTCTTTGTGTGTAATGATAAGGTGAGGTGACATTTCACTGGTATCTTGATTTGCATTTTTCAGTGGCTAATGGTATGAGTATTTCTTCATATGCTTGTTGCTTCTGATGTTTTTATAGTCAATGCTCTCGCCAAATTTTCTGACTTTACCTATAGTATTGTGGGAATTAGTATTTATTAATCTAAATAGATAACTTTCTTGAGAATGAAGTAATAACTAAAGAAGTTTTAAAGAAATCCTTCTACTCAGTTACTAGTAATGTACATCATTGTAGAATTACTTTAGAAAACAGTTCCATTGGAAATATTCATATAATTAAGAATCATTACATTTAAGAAATGTATAACTATGCTATATATTATTCTATGACTAAGATTGATAATCAGCACTCCTAAGGATTTTGTATTTCTAGTATGGAAGAGGCCCATGGGGGAGGGGAGATGAGACACCATGACTTACCATACGGGGTGATATCAGCCTTGATGACAACACTGTCGGGGTGTGTTATGTGTTGCTGTGAAACTGGAAGTTAGACCCTCAGTCTTTCAACCCCCATAGGGCCACTCATTGTGGGTACGTTTCAAAGAACCGTGCAGACTATGACTAGGAAGAAAGAATGACTTCCAAAAATTAGTCACTGAAAGCTTCATAACAGAACATGGATTCCCAAGTGATTAGGAAGGATCAATTGCTAAACGAAGACATCATACTTGGTGAAGTAGAGAGCTAGTAAGATGAACTCAAGCATAATGGTAATTTATGAGGTTGACTCAGGAGCAGGCAACAGTCCTTTCAGTTGTACATAAAATCACCATGAGTTAAAGTAGACTTGATGATGATTTTTCTATATGTGTAGTTTGAATAGTGTTTTTGTTTTTGTTTAAAGGTAAGGGAAAGGAGATCTCATATTTCATGTGCCTGTCTTCTCTGCTAACTCTTAGTTGGTACCATTCCAAGAATAAGAGAATCTTTCCATTGAGTCTGCTTATAATCATAGAATATAGATTTTGTAAAAAGTTAAGATTAACTTTAGTACAAATCTTTGTTTTTCATTCAAATAAACTGAAACTCAGGAAGGATTTCAGTTTAGGGTCACTTACACATGGTAAGGCAATCAGGTTGTGTGTCGTGACTCCCGTCCTCCCACTGGTGTCTTTTCCCCTGTAACTAGGGTGACCATAAAATTCTGTTTGCTCAAAAGAGTCCCATGTATGCCTGTTGAATTGGCACAATTGTCAATAATACTCCACTTACTCTCCAATTTGCCTCATTTAGGACTATAAGCTCTACAAAAACCCTAACTGCTTCAGGATACTATCAAGAAAAATAATATATAGACCCATGGTCAAAAACCTGTGGGGACCGCACAATCTTAAAACATACTCAAAAGACTAAGGCTGAAGCAACTCATCTGCAGTATTGCTCTTTTTTATTTTTAATTGACCGTCCTTTAGTATATCCACTCACTACATTTTGGCACCACAAAAAGCACAATATATACTTGGGTAAAATATAAATAAATCATGGACTCATATCCATTTCCATCATTTTCTCCTGGGCTTTATAACAGTTTAATTAAATGTTAATTAATTTAATTACCTCAGAATATCATAAGATACTCCTTAAATATTTTTAGAATGATTGAATAGTAGATAATACCTATTTAACAGGGTCTATAGGACAGGTATGCTCTATTTTCAAAATGCATGACTGGTTGATGCTAAGAAGGAAAATTTGTCAGTGAAACTTTCATTTTAGAATTTCATCAAGACTGTTTTAGAAATCATTCGATATCACTTATTCCACATGTATTTCTAAATTTCATGCGTGCGATAAGCCTAAGTTTTAATGATTTAGATTTTTATGTCTAGATGACCAACAACTCTTTTTAATTAGTAAGGGAGCATGTATTAGAAAATTTGAGATATACATGTAATCAAAATCTGATTTTATTTCAAACCATGTTTAGTTAGCATTATATTCAGGGTGATTTGGAAGAAGTTAAGAGGCTCAGGATGAGTTTGGGAGTTTTCTTGGAAAGACTGATCTAAGTAGGTTAATAGTGGTGTCAACAGATTTTCTTGTCAAAGCATGCAGTTACTTTGAGTCTCTAAGCCATAACCATCTTAAAAGCGGGAATAGAGAATTCCAAAATACAAACTTCGGTGTCATCTTTATTCTCATCAGAAAACCATTAACTGTTAATTCGGCTGTTATGGCTTCCTCGAAGGGGATCTCTAAAGAAGCAAAACCAGAGAGGTGCGCACACGCACACACACGCACACACACACACGCACACAAACTCACTGCCACCAAGCCCATGCTGACCCAGTGACCTAAAGAGGGGGTGTGTGTGGCGGGGTTTGGGTTTGGGGAGGGGCAGCTCCAAGACTGTAACTGTTTACAGAAGTGGAAAGAAAGCCCAGTCATACACACACACACACACACACACACACATACACACAGGTTGAAAGGAAAAAATGAATGGAGTGTTTATCTCAAGGCAATGGCTTGCATGGTTGCAGAGGTTGGCAATTTTCTAGTCCATGGTTCAAATGTCAGGCTGGAGGCTTCTCCTGATTCACATAGCTTTATGGACTGCAGAACCCAAGATAGGCTGTCAGATGACAGGTTGCTGGCTGAAGCAGCAGATGATTCCAAAATTGCCAGGTAAGATGGTAAATGGCTGACTCACAGGCCGTAGAGTCTAATGACTCAGGATCAGCAGGCAATGTGGCAGGCTCTTAACTCAAGTCCGAAGAACTGGTGTCAGATGACAAAGTCAGATGCCACACAAACAAGGAGTGCTTTGCCAGAAAGTGGATACATTTTGGAAGCAAGCCACACCCCCGAGGAAACTCCTTTTCAATGGACCCTCTGCTCCTAGTAGATCCCATCGTGAAAGGGATTACATTATATGAGAGCTCATCCTGGGGGATGACCATATCACAATTGCCAGAACACTCATTGTGGCTCAGCCAAATGACACACAACCTTAGTCATCACAGGACCCGCTACCACTGAGTCGATTCTGACACACAGTGACCCATGTAGGGTTTTTGAGACTGAAAATATTTTGGGGAACCTATGGTCTCATCTTTCTCCGGAGGTACAACCGGTGAGTTTGAACCTCCAACCGTGCAGTTAGCAGTGAACGCTGAACCCACAGTGCCACCAGAGCTACTTAATAGCTCCCCATCCTCTGCCAATCCAGGCCTTTCTTGAGGTTTCCAGGGCTTCTCTGACATGGTGAGATGAGCAATTCTCTGAATTAGTCAACAGCTTCACTTTCGAGGATACTTGTACACAAGGAAAAAAACAGTCACTTTAATTTTAAAAGTTTTTAAAATCATTTTGTTGGGGGCACCTACAGTTCTTATAACATTCCATACATCAGTTGTATCAAGCATATTTGTACCTATGTTGCCTTCATCATTTTCTAAACATTTGCTTTCTAGTTGAGCCCTTGGTGTCAGCTCCTCTTTTTTCCCTCCCTCCTCCCATTCCCACCCTCATGACCCCTTGATAAATTATAAATTATTATTGTTTCCATATCTTACACCAACCGCTGTCTCCCTTCACCCAACTTTCTATTGTTCATTCCCTCGGGCAGGGATTATGCTTCAATCCTTGTTATCCTTTCCCCCTTCCTCCCCTCCTCCCTCACCTTCCCCCTATCCTTTTGGTATTGCTACTCCCATTTCTGTTCCTGAGGAATTTACCTGACCTGGATTCTATATGTCCTGAGCTCTTATCTGTACCAGTGTAGATGCTCTGGTCTAGCCAGAATTGAAAGGCAGGACTGGGGTCATGATAGAGGGAGGCGAGGAAGCCTCAAAGAACCAGAGGAATATTGAGTGCTTCATCGGTGCTATACTGCACTCTGGTGGACTCATCCCTTCTGTGTGACTCTGCTGTCCTATTGTCAAGGAAGTGAAGCTATGGATAGAAGTATAAACATAGGTGTTCACTTAATGTGTGAAAATACATTAATTCTTAAAATAGAGGTATGGACCTATGTACCTATATTTATATGGCAATATATTGAAGTAGTGGATGGACTTTGTGCCTCTACTCAAGCCCTCCTTCAGTGCAAGAACACTTTGTTCTAACAACGTGGCATTCCATGATAGCTGAAGACAAAATAGGTGCATAAGCAAATGTGATGAAGAAAGCTGATGGTGCCCAACATGGAAGAAGCACACCCGCCCATGCAATCATGAGGTGTTAACGGAATCAGGTAACAGGCATCAGAAGACCCCAAACAAACACAAAAAACATATCGTTGAAAAAAAGGGGGGGGGGGTTGGAACAGGCGCACTTAGATTTTCCTTAAGAAACCACTAAAACATACTCCAATATATGGCCCAAGGCAACACGATGATTTCATCACCAAAGAGCTGCCCTTCACCTGTTCTGTTTTCTTCTGGGAACTCCTCCCTAATTTGTTCATTTGGAACCATAAACCATGGGACGACATAGACTTCAAATCAGCCATAAAAAGCATGGTGAATTTTACTTAGAAAATGTCAAATAAATCAGAGCTTTGGGGAGTTCTAAGGCCGCGCGCAGACTTTTCCTTCATCTTCCCTTTTGTTCTATACTCCCCTCTCTCAACAGGAACCAGGTGCCTCCAGGCTCACCTCTCTGCCAGCAAAGAAACAGATTTTTCCTACCCACTTACCTCATGGCCAGTCCAGAATGTCAGAAGGTCCTATGAGTTTTAAGTTATAAAGATTCAGGTGAACTAAATGAGAGACATATTATCCTAAGATTTACAAAATCCTGCTGTGGAGATGAGCCAATGCCTTTGCATAAAATAATTGTTTTGTGGGAATATTATTATATTCATTCTTTATGAAATATAGCATAGTATTTGACAATGTGGGCCTGGTAGCCATTGAACTTGTGTTCCAACCTCAGCTCTGTAATTTAGTAGTTGAGCCACCGTGAGGAGATGACTTACCTGTGCCTAAACTCCTGTCTACACAATGGGGATACTAACACTGCCACCCTTAGAGTTGCTGTTTTCATACAAACATGCTTGAGTGCTTTCTATGTTCCAAGCATCCTCTCATCACCTCAGGTAGTGTTGCAGCACTGTTAGCGGCAGGGTCTGTAGTTCAAGCCCCCCAGCCACTGCTCTTTGAGAGAAAGGTGAGGCTGGGTACTCCTATGAAGATTTCCATTCTCAGAAACCCTGCAGAGGGTTGCCATGAGCCTGAAATGACTTGATGGCAGTGGGTATGCATTATTTAATTCATTTGTTTCTTATAGGGACACTATGAAGCAGGTACTATCTGTGCTAGACAGAACACACAGGCACACCCCTCTCCCAGATGTATACACCCTGGTTCCTGGAACCTGTGAATGTGTTGTTGCATGGTGAGAGGTGCAAAGATGTAAATAGAGTGGTGGATCCTAAAGTAGAGAGATGTTTAATTTTACAGTAAGAACGTGAGACCAAAAAAAAAAAAAAAGAAAGTGAGACCTGTGGGCTGCCTAGGTCTACATAGGTAAAGAGAGATACTGTATATAATTGTGTATAAGCCGAGTTTTTTTTAGCATATTTTTAATGCACTTTTTGTGGTAAAATTAGATGCCTCAGCTGATAGTTGGGTCGGCTTATACTTGAGTGTGCACGGTACCCTTTTTTTCCCCTCTAAAATTACATAGCACTCAAGAGATTTCCCCTATATATCTGTCTGTGCAAATACATGACTTGATTTCATTGAGCAACTCATTTGATATAATGGATGGAGTGAGCACTGACCAAGAATCAGGTGCCTTGAGTTCAAGTCAACCCTGGATCAATCACTGTCTGTGTGGGTCTTGTTTTGTTTTTAATGGAGATAAGACCTTACCTACCTCATGGGTTGTCATAAGAATAAAATCAGATACCAAGAGAAAGTGCTTTGAAATCTGTGGGTTCCTGGACACATACAGGTTTTATTATTACAGCCTGGCTCTCAATTAACTTAAAATAGAAAGCACAGACCTGATAGTGATATATTATTATGTGTGTGGCTTTTATGGTTATTCATGAAAACCAGCAGAGATATCCATGCCCAAATCATAATCTAAAAATGACGGAGGGACTCATGGTGTGTGATTTTAATGTGCTTTTCTTATTCATAAGTCATGCTTTGATTTATAAAGACTTGAAAACTGGCTTGTATTTATGTGCTCCACAGCCAAGACTGGTATTAAAAATCGGTTTCAACTAATCTCCAAAATTGTTAAACCCCACAAAGGCGGTTAATTGAGATTGGCCATAAAGACTTTCTGCCAAAGGGAGGTCTGGGAGCGGCATCCCTACGGTAGCTGTGCCCTCAGCGGCGTGGAGGATTCCATTCGTCCTCTTGGTCCAAAAGCCATGGATTGGAGCGTTCCTAACTCACCAGCTTCCTTAGAAAGCAGGTTTTACCTGGAAGATTTAGAAAGAACAACATCGCATTTGTTAGAGTCATTCCATGATTCCCTGGATTAAGGGATTCCCAAGAAACACACTGCCCTGCCAGTCTGCCACATTGTATTGTCTATGTGCTGCCATGTTGCTAGAATCTATGCCGGTGCTATTTTAAACACCACCAGGTCTCCCATTTAGGAGAGATTTCTGAGGGACTGCCAGGATATGCCTTAGGAGTGAAGATGACTGGCAACGATAGGTTCAGATGCAGCGGTTCTCAACCTGTGTGTCAAGACCTCTTTGGGGGTCGAACGACCCTTTCACAGGGGTTGGCCAATTCATAACAATAGCAACATTACAGTGATGAAGTCGCAACGAAAATAATTTTATGGTTGGGTGTCACCACAACATGAGGAGCTGTATGTAAAAGGGTGACAGCACGAGGAAGGTTGAGAACCCCTGAGATATAGGCACAATTTGAAGATGGTGCAAGACCAGGCAGTGTTTCCTTCATTGTAAGTCGATGTCTATGGGTTGTAACTGATTCAGTCACACCTTACAGCAACGGCACGAAGGCACACACCCTTCATCTAGGATTTTCTCTCACCTCCTTTAGTGTCTCCTCCATTTTAGCATGTGAAAAAGGGTAAGCCTCCAATGTTCCCTGGGTATTTACATTCGGGACTGCTAGAACGAGAGTAATTGCATATCAATTTTTTTTAAAGCAGCAAGCCAAATCTTAATATGTAAAGCTTTCTATTAAAAAAGAGTAAGATAAAATTTCATTGTATATAAGAGATCAGTGCCTGACAACTTATGAGTAAATCAATTTTTTAAAAGGGGACTCCAAATTCAAAGACAGTAGGGAGCTTTCTACTGAGAAGAAGCCTGAGACTAGTGTTCCCAGAATGAAAATGGCCACGTTATTGAGTATTTCTAGTTAGAAAGGTACATAATAGTTGCACATATGTTGTTATATATGTATATATTAGTATATGTTTCCTGATGTATATGTTACGTATATTTCTAATTCACCATGCTATGGATGATCTAAATGGCTACAGTTCACATGCATGTCACTCAAAGACCCTTTGAAATGCATGACAGAATGAAGGCAGAACTGGGCTTTGTAAAACCTGAGTTTACATCTGTCCTTGCCATGGTAACTTTAAACACATCCCTTAACGTCAATCCTCATTTGCCCTATTGATGAATGAGAGATAATAAAATCTAAGAAATGACAGCATTTTAGACGCTGTAAAAACAAGTATAAGCTGCCATCCTTGAAATCACAACTACAAAACGTTTCCCATATGATTTTGAAATGCCAACGGAGGCAGAATAAATTTCAGTGATGTATGGCTTAATCTGTTCTAATAAAGACAAGGCCCTTACCCTACAACTCTCCCCATGGATACTTCATGACATATGCTTTTGTAAAGCACTTCTTGGCATCTACCCAAACTTAGCTTAGATGAGCCTGCACAACCCAAAGTGCTTCTGGTGGGCAGCATTAAAAATGGCTCTGAAGAGACTTCCTGCATTCAGGTTTCCTCCTGCTTTGATTCCATTGTACCTCTTTAGGCCTTTCAATTACCGTTTTGAACACAACATCTTTGAGAGTTACTTTGCTTTGTTTGTTACTTCAGGAACTCACAAATGGCCCCAACTGTGGGAAATAAAAAGCAAATGAGGAGAAGGAAGTCTTTTACAGAGAAACACTTGTTCTGACTGTAGATTAGGCACAGGACAAAGCACGCAGAAAAAGAGGCAAGCTCTTCAAGAGCACATCCACTTTGAAACTTCATGAAGGTCAAGGCAGCCTTGCTCGCCAGAAAAGCTTTCCATCCTGTTAACACCACTGCCTTTGTGAACACAAATATTTTAGCATCTTGACCAAGTTAACTTGAACTTTTTAAAGGAAAGAATTGGTATTCAAAGACTCTAATATGGTTCTCCAAATACAGTAGAGACACAACAATTCCCAAAACTCGATAGGCGCACGCCTCCACCCTTTTACCGACATGGCCTGCAAGGCTCCCTCTCCTGGGCAAGTCCTGGCACAGTGGAGAGGACTGCTCCTTTCCCTCATGCACAAAAGCCCATCTATCCCCGCGTGAATGTCGGTGCCGCTAATCGGAACGATCACCAATTGTAAAGGGTCGAACTGCATCGACTTCACAATATTTCTTTGTAAGGGAAGTATAATTGTTTTGTTTCTAAAATACAAGATTACTACTTACAAACTTTGTGGGTCAAAGCAAGTCTAACACAACACTTGTCATTTCAACATATATCAGTGCTGTGCAACCACCCGCTGTATCCTTTGCCAGCATGTTGGTGATGATGGGTACCATCACGTGAATTGTGACCCATAGCAAACCGACACAGGACAGAACAAACACCACACGACCCTGCACCATCCTAACAAGTGTTCCTATGTATAATTGTCAATCTACCTTCTCCTCAGGGGCCTTCCTCTTTTTGGATGCCCTGCTACTTTACCAAGCGTGAGGTCTTTCTCCAGGGACGGGTATCTTCTGACAACATGTCCAAAGTATGTAAGAAGATGAAGTCTAGCCATCCTTGCCTCTAAGGATCACTCTGGCTGTACCTCTTCCCAGACAGATTTGCTCATCCTTTTTGGCAGCTCATCGTATTTTCGAACTTCATGCCAGTGCCATAATTCAACCTGATTTTTTTTAATCTTCTTTATTCAATCTTCCTATTTCCTTCCAAATTTCATATGCATATGGGGCAATTGAAAACATCATGGCTTGGGACAGGCACACTAGTCTTGCTTTTCAGTACTCTGAAAAGGTTTTGTGCTATAGATTTACTTAATACCTAATGCAACATATCTCTTGATCGCTCGACTGCTGCTTCTATGAGCATTGATTGTGTCCTCCAAATCCATCCATGCCATGCAGTGTTTCACAGTTCCATCACTATTCTTTAATAATGGAGAGTATTCCATTGTACATGTGTACCAAAGTTTGTTTATCCACATTTTCACTGATGGGCATTTAGGTTGTGTCTATCACCCTAGCTAGTGCTAGGATGAACCGATCTCTTTGTGCTATGTTCTTTATTTCTGTAGGATATATACCAAGTTGCACTATTACTAAGTCATATGGTATTGTTTGATGAAGCACTATACAACTTTCCATTGCTTCACGGGACTGCCAGAAGTGTTTTAGGGTTTCAATCTATCAAAATCCTCTCTAGCATCTGTTGTTTTCTGCTTTTTTTGGACTTTACTTTTAATTTTGGCATGAAGTGGTATTTCATTCTGGTTTTGATTTGCAGCTTTTGGATGACTAGTAATCTTGAGCTTCCTTCATGTTTGTTGACTTCCTGAATGTTATCTTTGATAAGCAGTATTTTCATATCATGTGCCCATTTTTAAATTGGATTATGCATCATTTCTTGTTGAGGGTGTTGAAGTGTTTTATAGATTTTAAAGAATAGTTACTTGCCCTATATGTAGTTGTCAAAATTGGGGCATTCCCTTTTTAACTCTTTTGATGAAATTTTAATGCCTATAAGTTTATTATTTTTAGGAGATTCCAATGATCTGTTTTATCTTCTGCTGTTTGCATGTTTTGTTATGCTTGATAGGACCCCTACGTTTTTACTGATGATAAGTATTTAACCCATCTTGAGTTCATTTTTGTGTATGGAATATGGATCCTGATTCATTCTTCTGCAAATGGAAATTCAATTTTTCCAGCACCATTTGTTGGAGACTACCTCTTCTTCATTTAATGTGTTTTGGTTCTTTGTCAAAAAAGACTTCTCTTTGGATGGACAGATTTATTTGTAGATTTACATTCGGCCCTTACACCCTTGATGCTCTTGTTGTACCAGTAGCAGGATGTTTGGGTTATTGCAGCCATGTACTAGATTTTTAGATTGGTGTGTGGGAGGCCTCTTCTGTTCTGCTTCTTTAGTAGTGCTTTTTCTGTCATGGTCTCTTTTCTTTCCATATAAAGTTGGGGATTAGGTTTCTCTCTCTTTTTATCTCTTTAAAGAATGATGCTAGGATCTTGATCTAAATTGCTTTGTAATTACACATCACTTTGGGTAGCATTGACATTTTCACAATGTTAAGTCTTCCTATCCATGACCATGGCATAGTCTTCCATTTATGTAGGTCTGTTCTTATTTCTTGTAGTAGTGTTCTATAATTTTTCTTTGTACAAATCCTTTGTTTCTCTGGTTAGGTTTATTCTTAGGTAGTTCCTCTTTGGGGAAGATACTGTGAATAGTATTGTCTTATTTTCATTTTCCGAACTCTTCATTAGAATACAGAAATGCACTTGATTTTTATGTGACAGCCTCATACTCCAACATGTTTGTGAATCTTTTAATTAGTTCCAACAATTTTTTTGTCAAATCTTTGGGATTTTCTACTTATAGAATCTTATCATTGGCAAATAGAGTTTGATGTCTTCTTTGACAGTTTGGATGCCTTTGATTTTGTTATTGTGTAAACTCTGGCTAAGATTTCCAGAAAAAAGGTTGAAGAAAAAAGTGGTGATAGAAGGTATCCTTGTCTAATTCCCCTTAGCAGTAGGAATACTTTCAGTTTGTCCTCATTAAATGGGGCACTGGAGATGGTTCAATCCCTAATGTGGCCTCCTTTTCTGGTGGTATTCAGCTCACTTAGTTTTGGGGGTTTTGTTTCTTAAGAGACTCAGGACTCCAGGTTTTTCCTCCACATCTGTTTACTCTTATTTTTGTTGAAGAGCGATTGTTTGCTGTCTTTCTAGGTATCCATCGTTCCTGAAATGCTGAATTTATTTTTTAAAGTAATATATATATATATATATTTACCTTTAAAGTAATATATATATATATATTTACCTTTAACCCATTTACATACATTGAGATAACTGGAGAGCCATATGGAAAATTAAAACTGGATCCATTCCTCATGTAATATACCAAAATAATCAAATAAAATTAGAAATGTAAGTGTAAGAAAAAGAAATATACACAAATGTTAGTTTTACAGGTGTTTTAATATGTAACAGGGAGGTGAGGAAGATGTTCTAAACTGGTATTTAACATATATAAATATAAAGGAGCTTCAAAAAGTTCATTGAAAATGGAATTAATCGATAATGCAATTTTCTATGATCTTTTTGAAGCCTCTTAATAATAAGGTAAATAGTAGGAAAATAAAAATTTTAAACTTTTTGTGACAAAAAAGGTAAAAATAAAAAACAAGCTATATTTGAAATTCATATCACAAAACTTTCGAACATAAAGAAGGAAAAGATCATTTCAAATATGGAATTATGAGCTGATATAAACAGACAATTTAGCAACAAAAAAAAGAAATGCAAATGAATCTTAAGTATGTGAAAAGATTGTTGAGCTCCCTCATTATAAGAAATGCAAATTGCAACTATCCTAAGATGCCATTTCTCATCTTTAAGATTCACAAAAGTATTCAAAAGATTTATCAAGCACTCTTTGGCAAAGCTGTGGGAAGACAGTTATTCCTATACATTGTCAGAAATCTCCTGAGGAGAGGAATTTGGAAAGACCAAAGCTCTTGCCCTTTGACTAAGCAAGTTCACTTTTGTTGTTAATGGCTTTGGGGTCAGCTCTGCCATAGCACAACTAGACAGGGCATGTGCCTCTGCCACCTCCAGGTTATTGTTATGTCCGAGCCCATTGTTGTGCATGCCAACCTAGAGAGCGCATCTCCTAGTAGTGTCTGGGGCCACAGGCTGTTGTGATACAAAGGATTTTCGTTGGCTGATTTTCAAAAGTAGATTCTTTGGCCTTCCTTCCCAGTTAATTTTAGTCTGGAAGCTCCGTGGAGACCTGCGATCCTGCTTGTATTTGAAATGCTGGGCACATAGCTTCTAGCAGCATGGCACCATGCTGGCCCCCACAGTGTGACAAACTGACAGACAGGTGGTGGATTCCACTTTGGGGAATGTAAGATACACCACCAAACATATGAAAAGACAAGGGAGCGGGGCTCTTCACTGCATACTGCTTTTAAGAGCGAATATTGGGAATGTCTTAAATGAACATGAATAAAGTATGATACCTCTATCACTGGAAGAATAGCTATATATGTCTGCAGAGTGACTGTAGGCTAGAATTCAGGATTTCTCACTCGGGCCATCACGTGGGGCTACATGAGTCTTCACTGGGGGTGGGAGGTAGAGAGCTGTCATGTCCATTGTGCAGTTGTTGTTAGCAATACCCCTCGATTTTATTCACTAGATGCTAGGAGCACTACATCCCCAGTTGTGACACTGTCTCTGGACATTGCCTCCTGCCCTCCAGGGATTCACACTTCCCCAGTTGGGAACCATGAATGTAATCATCCAGGAAATAACCAGACAGCAATAACTGAGCAGTACGGAGAATTTTTTTTAAATGCTAGAGTTTTAAAAATCTACTCTTTTATTTGTGTCAATTTGGCTTCAGGGTTGTGGTGCTATTGCTTTTACAGATGACTAATAATGATTACAATACAACAAACTGCTTTTTAAAAGCTAACTGTGCTGGTTAGGCTTTATGTTAACTTGGCCCTACATAAAAGTGTAGGGGTGGACTCCAGTCTATCGATCTGGTCACAGCTTGGTGATGCCTCTTTCGGGGTGTGGCCTTTTTGTAAGAGCAACAATGGAAACCTCTCTCTCTTGCCATTCACCTTCATGCTTTCTTGGATTCTGTGTTTGCCTCCAGGGGTACCTCATGTAGACCGCTGACCCTGGGAGCTGTCGATCCCCTGTCAAGTTCCCACCAACCTTGAATGTATTTGACTCTGCACCCAACTGTCTGTGATCTCCCTGCTTTCAGTTCACTCTTCTGTGTCACTGGCCGGCAGCTACGTGTCTGACCCATGAACTTCTTAATATAAAATGACGTATTAATATAAAGTTACTCTGTCAGGCTAGGTCGACTAGAGAAACACATCATAGACCTATATATGTCAGGGAGAGCTTTATATCAAAGAGTAATTGTAGATTAAGAAAACATCCCAACCCAATCCAGATTAAGTTTGATATTAACTCTTATGTCCGATACCAGCATATAAATTCCTCTTCAGACTCATGTAACACATGCAATCAAGCCACATGCAGGAAGATCATAGGCCAGTGGGTGGAAAGTCTTGTGGATCCAGTGGCGGTGGAAGCATCTCAGCACTGGTGGATCTCCACAGAAATCCTCCATCTCCAGGGCTCTAGCCCCATCAGCGTAGCTCCATCTGACTTGTCAACAGGGAGAGTGTGTGTCTCGCCTCCAGAAAAAAAAGACAGGAGTTCCTAGAATCCTCAGGAGAAGGCCATGCCCACACCAAGGCCTCATTGGGTATAACCTGACTGACAGGCTAGACTCCACCCCTTCGCTCAAGTTGATAGTAAATTATGTAACTGCCAAAGTCATTTATTGAGAGAACGTTCTATCGCATACATATATGAGTATGCTTGGTCTTGTTTCTCCAAACAACCAGCCCAAGGCACCAGCCTTTGGAAGTTCCATGCGGTGCCATGTGCTTTGCTAGACATGTCCTGTTGCTAGACATCCTGCGTGCAAGAGAACTTTGGTGGTGCATGCTACAGATGAAGCTCTGCCTGCGGTGTGAAGGCCTCTTCTTGCTCATTGCTCCCTTTTCTTTGTTTGGTCTTCATTACTTCGGCCTTCTTGTCATCGCTTCCCTCTTAAGAACACTTTAAAAAGCCCGTAACAAGAATGTGGGGTAATCAGAGCTTAGCAAGCTAAGGACATGTTGTGCTCTCTCTGCTTTGTCTCTCAGATGATTCTGTGGCATTATCATCACTGAGTAGCAGTCTGAGCTGTTCAATGTTCAATTAATAGTGAGAATACTGAATTCCTGCTAATGTGAGCTACTGGTTTATTCCAAGCCTCTAATTATAGAGGCTTTCTTTCTTTCTTTTTTCTTACACGAGAAATCCCTCCCTACCTGTTGGAGTATTTGCTAGACACCAAGATCCAAGGACAGGCATGGAGGGGAGAGAGGGGAGGAGGCCTCTTTTATTAACAGGAGAGCATTGGCATTAGCCATCCTTCTTGTCTTCTCTTAACCATAGGTATTCATCAGAGTGCTGGATAATAATGATAATGGCCCAGAATTCTCTCAGCCAAATTACGATGTGACAATTTCCGAGGATGTGCTTCCAGAAACAGAGATCTTGCAGATTGAAGCCACAGATAGAGACGAGAAGCACAAACTGAGCTACACTGTCCACAGCAGCATTGACTCCATCAGCATGAGGAAATTCCGGATCGACCCCAGCACTGGTGTTCTGTACACCACCGAGAGGCTGGACCATGAAGCCCAAGACAAGCATATCCTCAACATCATGGTAGGACCACACTGCTAATTTGCCCTTATGGCAGAATCATTAACCACTCCAGACACACACTTTCGCCTTCATGTATGCAAGGCCTTTAACTTTTGTAAGTCATAGTAAATCTAGTCATTTCACAGCTGAATTGTCTTCATTTTTGGTTTTCTTTTCAGAGAAAAATCCGGTTTTTAGATAATGACTATATTTTTGCTTAAAAATGAAATGTGTGAAGCATTTTCTTTCTACTTGGGTTCTTGATGATGGCAGCAGTGTACAAATGTGCTTGACACGATGGATGATTTTGTCGATTGTGATAAGAGATGTAAGAAATCCTACTACAAGTATTTAATTAAAAGGAAAGAATAAAACTACAATACTATCTGCAGACAGTGGCTACTGGTAACTGTTTCTGAGAGACTGACAGAGTTGCAAGACAAGGCACAGGCCATGTTTCTATAAGTCTTCCAGGATCTGGTATTGATTTGCATCCAGAAGATTTTTATAGAAAAGTTTAAAAGACTTCTTTGAGAAGTTAATCCTAAGGGTATTCATTTGTCCAACCTATGTAAGGCTTAGCCCTTGAACTGATTTATTACTTATTGGACTGGCACTGGTCCTAGTAGTAAATACTGGCACACTCCAAAGATTGCAGGGCACACCCGCACCTGCAGATTGTGTTCATGCTGGACTTGAGTTTAAAGATCTGCCAATGATGTTGCTTTATTTTTATAGTAGAATTTTCCCATCTCATGTAATAAGAAATTGGAGATGAATAAGAGATATCCTGGGTTTATTTATGGCCTGTTCTTTTAACCAAATAACAACCCTATGGACACCTTCCACTCCATTCCTTAACACCAGGTGGACAACGAAGACTTCATCTTGTGCACTTATGGTCTTTGAAATAGATTACAACTTTACTGAGACCTAAGAGCTTTAAAAGAATGTTCCATTAAGTGGCATTCATCTTTCACAAGACTGGAAGACCCCAGGGATTAAGAGAAAGCATGAGGTGCCATGAATCCCGCTTAGACTCCAGGGCACAAAAGTGGTTAATCACAGAGAACATCTAATTCAACCCTCTGCTTCTTCATCCATCCATCCATCCATCCATCCATCCATCCATCCATCCATCCATCCAACAAGTGTTTCCACTTACCTACTGTCCACCCTTGGAGCTTCCATTTGGTTATAACAGACCTAGATTTCAGTAATCACAAAATAATTTGATTCAGATGGGCAGACCACTCCACACACAGGGATGTTCAGCAGATCACTCTGTCACTTCTGCACGCGCTCTCCTCTGGGTGGAATTTTGCGCTGGTACTAACTCCATTCACAAAGTTCCTCCGGTCATCTCGGTTCCCTTTTCCCTTAACAAACACAGAACTCAGTTCAGGCACCCTCTACCATTTATCATTTGTGTAATTGAATATTTAGTGAAAACAAATCCTGAGTGTGGCTTTTCTCCAAGCTAAGCCATGTTATTCAGTTTGATCATTCCTCCTGGGTTCTATTTCTGCAAACTCCTTTCTCTTTGATGCCTCTTCTCCGTATATGTTCTAATTTCTCCGCCTCTCTCTGAAGGCACAGAGTCCCCAATTGAGCAAACCAAAAGCACACACATGATTGATGCTAAGTCCAGTAGCAAAGGCATGCAGTTTGAGGTATGGAATGGATTGGTTGCCAGCTTCTGCCATACGCAAATCGAGGGAGAGGATCTTTGTGGAGTCCAAAGGAGGGTTTCACGCATGAGGAGATGAGAGCCTGCTTATATCCCTGCTGGCCAGCATTCTCTCTCACGTCTGCGTCTCTGTATCCTGCTGCTTCTGGCTTGAAATACATGCCCCACACACCCCACTTCCCCATTTTACCGCTTGTGCCTACCATGTTACTTCTTCCAAAAGGCTGAATGCTGAGTTGGGGTCTTCTTACTGTTCACTCCCAGGATGCCCTACAGCTGTCCGATCCTGGCAACTATCATCATGCAGTACACCTGGCTATTTACTTAGCATTCACCATTCACCTCTTAAGTTCCTTGAGGGTAGCAACTGATTGTCTGCTTTACTTCTTAACTGCCAGAGTCAAGCCCTTGGCTTGACCGATAATAGATATATTTGTGTTGTCACTGAGTAAATTCCAACTCATGACCCAGTGTTCTCCATGGCTGGTGTTCACAAGTAGATCACCCACAGGCCATTTTCCCCTAGTTCTTCTTAGTCTGGAAGTGTCACTGAAACTCGTTCAGCAGTATAGCAACACAAAAGTGACAGTCAAGTGACAGTCAAGCGGTGGCTGGCTAGGTAGGACATTGACAAGAAATTGAACTTGGTCTCCAGCATGGGACCAGCAATGCTTCGGTTGAGTGGCAATCAATGTTTGTTGAATGAATGAATGACAGTGCTTGACAGTGCTCACCCCTTCTTTCATTTCCCCTTTCTAGCAGCCTCCATTACCATTCCATTAGCTGCTGCACACAGACAAATAATGGGGAGAGTGGCTGTCTGAGGGAGTGAGAGGGAAGTCCTGCTATCAGCTCCACAAGCACAGACTGAACACCCCTATGGCCTTGCAAAGAGGCTGTGCCCCACGCGTGTTGGGCGCCTGTTCTTGCTTAGCCCACCATCGACTTCCTACGCTGATAGAACAGCTGTTTATAAAGTAGCTGCCCTGGACCTGACGCTGGGTCCAGCACTCAGCGGGCTTTATCTCTGTTCCCACTGCCCGCACGCCGGGGTGCTCTTGCCATGTACGATGTCAGTCCTACTGCTTCTTGTGTTTTACCTAAAGGTCAGAGATCAGGAGTTTCCTTATCGAAGGAACTTGGCCCGTGTCATTGTGAATGTGGAAGATGCCAATGACCACAGCCCTTATTTTACCAACCCGCTGTACGAAGCCTCCGTGTTTGAGTCGGCTGCTTTGGGATCGGCTGTTCTGCAAGTGACGGCACTGGACAAAGACAAAGGGGAAAACGCAGAGCTCACATATACCATAGAAGCAGGTGAGAGCTGGTTCTCCGCATGGGCTTCAGGGTAATGCGTGCCTTCCAACCCTCAGCAGTATTTATCGCCGTGTAAAATTCTGAGAGTGACCATTGGAGTGTCTCCAAATGCATTTATTGGCCCAAGTGACCACTGTGTTTGTATGATGATGGTATATAAAGTTCTTAGCATCTCGGCAATAGATTTCCCATCTTTGATAGCAAGGAAAGAGTTTCCTTCTTTGCGTTCAAGCTCAGATTTTTCTGGGATGGAGAAGGGAAAAGAAATTTGTCATACGCTCAGTGGCTTTTACCCCTAGGTCAGCAACCAATGTCCTCAGACTAAAATAGCCACAATCCCCATCAGTAACTGTCAGGCTATTTTGTGACTTCAAGCACACCTGCCTCTGTTTACTTGTCCGTAGGTGGGCTGTGGGTTGCAGGGGTGCCTGCACCCCCCACCGTTTCTTTTCCCTGGAGGGGGTTGGGGGGTGATGTAGTCCGTAGGTTTGCAGCCTGAGCTGCCTGCCTAACCTGTCAGCTAAGTACAGGCTCTCATATTTGTTAAATTTGAGATTAAAAAGAAAAACAAAACAGTCATCTCTACAAGGCAAGACCATAATTTAGACAACGCGTTAAAGATTGCCACCTAGGGGGAAAAAAAACTGACAGAAGAGATAAATGTTCAAGCGAGGGCGGGGAATGTGAACCTAAAAATGACATACATCCTTTATTAGGTCTAGTCTCCCGTCTCCTGTTCTGCCTTTGTTGAATATTCAAGCCACATATTTTCAAAAGGTTCTGCAACATCAGGGCTCTTGTACTGTATGCCAAATGCTGTCTCCTCTCATGCCAGCCCTGGGACGACGCCTTTCCCTTGATTTAAATGTGCAGCGTTTTTGTGAGTGGTTGAATTAAAATATGAATGCTAGAGTGACAGTTTCGGGCTGAAAAAGTATTATAAGAGTCAAAGCCAACAAAAAGTTGTTAATTTGTTCCTTGCATCGCATGATAATCTGAAAATGTTTCCTGTATTCGGTACCCGCGTTGTGCACAGGTCTGTGCTAAGCCCTTCCCAACAGCCATGCACATGTACACAAATGATGGTGCTTCATAAGAATCAGGTGGCCCGAGCGAGTCCACCCATTTCCTTCCCGAATGTCCATAGACTGTCCTTCTTTTCCAAAGCCGGACTAGTGGTACCGCCTTTGGAATGCAATTGTGCATCTCTTGGTTGTCACCAGACTTTTTTGTTAATTGATTTATATAACTCTCGATCATTTGACTCCACAAATCACATGGGGAAGTTTAAATAAAATGAATATTCAACATCCTAGAAATGTCTCTGAAATTGACACCTCTTTATGTTTTTCCTCAGCTCGGTTCTGCGCTTTTGTTTTTCTTCACCCCATAGCCGCTCATGCCTATACATTGCTTTCTGTCATTGTTATCATTTAGCTAGAGAGTTTCACTCTGACCTTCCATGTTTCTGAATACTCTCCAAACATTGGACCATGTGTCAGTCTGCTTTTTAAACTTCTCACTAGGACTACCACTTATATTCCCCTTAGATAGCCAGATGATTTTCCAACCAATTTGGAGCTTCTCACAGTGTAATATAACTTACCATCTAGCAGAAAAGACTGTCTCATTATATTTTCTCTGCACTGTGCACAGAGAAGAAGATCGGTCGATTTCTTTAAAAATTGGCTAAAACTAAAGAGAAGAGTTGTTTCCTTAAAACATCTTTCCTATTGAAAATGGGAACTTCCTGAAACCACAGAAAGATTGGTATCTCAAAAATGGCCTTTGATTGCATGTGTAAGAAGCCAAACAGAATTACAGTGTGCACAATAAATCTCAGATGGCTTGGGTCCCTTCATGGGCAAACCTACATTCTACACAGACTGATCTCGCAGGCAGACAGTTGCTTCCCAGACAATGGTCATCCCAGAAGCTTCCACACATTGAAACAAGTGGCAGTGTGTGGTGAAAAATGTATGTTTTATTGAGTTCTCCCTCAAACCTCAGATAAGCAAGATTTGACTTGGTTTATTTGTAGACTATAAATGTCCTATCCCTTGCCTGACTTCTAAAGTAACTACTGAAGCTTTTCATGTTGGCCTGATGAACCAAGGCAGACTGTGAGTCAGGGCTTCAGGTCTTATATTTCATTGGGCTGTGATGCTGGATGCCAATGGTGGCTCCAGGTGGTGCTGAGTCAGGGTGATACAGGAGATACCAGCAGTACGAATTGAGTTTGAAGGAGGTGTGTGTGTGTGTGTGTGTGTGTGTGTAAGATGCATACAGCTAGAGAGGTTTTTTTAATTTAGACAGTTTTCTTTTCAATAATTCTACAAATATTTATTGAACAGTGATATGTAGCATAGGTATAGCCTTTTTTCAGTTGTCAAAAGTCAATAAGCAGCCCGAGATTCTGAGGGTCAAAAACAACCAGGTTAAATTCCAAGGATTCAGTGGAGCAGCAAGGGATACATAAGAAGGAATTCCTAAGGAAATAGATTAGTAGGTTGGAAAGGGAAGGAGCATAGCATTGGGTAGGGGTATAAACAGCAAGTCAGTGGTTATGGGGCCACAGGGTTAGGAAGTTCTACTCAAGGTCAAGGCTGGCTCCCCTTTGTCCTTGGCATATGTGTCTTTCTGGGTCCGATGAAATGTGCTGAGCCTGCATTGTGAAAGGACGCCTTAACCAGTGCAAACCGAGAAGCTTGTCTGAGCATTCATCATTCCGATGCCATCACTGGAAGGCGGCCATGACTCGGGTGTCATTTCACTATAAATTCCACTCTGAGATCTTGAAGAACGATGATGGCTCACTCCTTGGGAGGCTCTGTGAATCGGATGTTGCTCTCAAATAATTCCATGGTTCCACTAGTTGAAAAGTTGAAAAACTTGCGCTGACATCATTGAATGTCTTGTGATTGTAGTTCCAAAATAGCCATATTGAGGTAACCAAGTATAAACTCATTTTGATATAAAATGTGGCATTATTAAATATGTACCTTTGGGGCTGGATTCTTATTTGGCCTTCATATGGAATATGCATCCCTTTTATAAATAAGCAAAAGTTTATTGAAATTTCTTATGACCATGACAATTTTTAGATACGGGAAAGCTTAGTAGACACATAGGAAATATATAGTATGTTATCTAATAAATGTATAGTGAGAGGATGTATTTCCTGTGTATTTGAGTAGATACATTATATAGCTGTCCTATAAATCTGGAGCCTATCTTAATTATTTTTAAATCAGTAAAGTATAAATGGTTTTACTTAAATAATTATCTTCATGACATTTAAGTCATCTATAGGTCTGCTCCTAGGAGAAAGAAAAATACAGCACAGCAAATAACCAAGACACATGTTTATTTTACTTAAACAGATCCAGCCACACAAACCTGTGTATTCTTAGAGAAATAGCAGAATGCCTGATGAGAAACCCAGACAGGCACGTGATGAGATTTGCTTCCTCGCCCTGTCCATTCTTTCTGCGCTCCACGCCACCATCTACCTTCTTGACGATCCTCAAGTTTCCACTCACTTCTTTAAGTCCGCCTCCTCAGCAGTCCCAGATTGCTCACCTCAAGTGTCAGAGGCAGCCTTCGGAACATCCACAGTATCGTGAATCAAGGCTCTTCGTACTCTAGATCCGTCCAGCTGGTGGGGACTCTAGTTCCTCATTTTCAGATGGCTTCTACCTTAGAGTTGTTGGAGTTAGTGCTGGCTCAGATGACCAGTGACTTCCTACCTCACCGGGAACTCATGGAATACTTTACAGTTGGAGCAAATGCCCTATGATTTTTAGATCTAATTTCGTTTCTTTGTTTACCCATGTAGTTTTGGCAGGGAGCCAGGACTTGCAGGGAGCTAGAGGAGGAGAGAAGAGCAGACAGATAGTCAGGAAGAACCTTCACAACCTACAGGGCAAATGGTCACTTAGAAAGAGTTTGCCTGAATAAAATCACTGTCACCAAAATAGTATTTTGGATGATCTCCAAAAATGTTAGGATAGCATTAGAAAGTACCAATTCTGGGTAGTATGTTTGCCTTTGGAACAATCTGGAACCAAGTAACTACACTATAGTGTTCAGAAACTATTCCTTCCACCTTCTCTCTCTGTATACGGAGCCCAGAGGCCCGGGTTTAGAGGTAAGAATGCACCTTATGCCAGTGGCCTCGGCGGATCCCAGCACCATCTGTTCCTCTTCTCCTAGACTGAGAATGTGGAAGCACTGCACATTCTTAGTTGAAAAATCTCTTCTACAAACTCCTTATTTTCTAACTTGCATGTTCTGCTTATTCATAGTGCTGTGATGGTGGTGGTGATGGTGGTGGTGGATCATGGTCATGGTGGTGGTGGTGGTGTTTTTTCTTGCAAACCCAAATAAAGAAGCGGCTGTTGCTAGTTGTGGTCAAGATGACCATACTGGAAGTTGTCTTGTGCGTGCAGAGCAAATTGTGCTCCACGGGTTCTCAAAGCTGTGACCTTTCACAAAGAGATCGCCTGACCTGTCTTAGAGATACCTCTGGGTGGGTTTAAATTGTCAGTCTTTCAGCTAGCAGCCAAATGCTGAACTATTTGTGTCATGTGGGAACTCTAAAGCTTACCAAAGTTGCTTTGCAATACCTCTGAAACGGAAGGCTCTTGGTAAATTCAGCATGCAATAGGATGAGTTCAATTAATTTCTTTGAATTTTTCAAGAATGAATCATCAAAAATAACTCTTGATGAACCATTAGTAACTCATTTCTCCCCTCAATTTCTGTTTTTCAGGGAACACTGGAAACACGTTTAAGATCGAACCCATCCTGGGCATTATCACTGTTTCCAAAGAACCAGACATGACAACGATGAGTCAGTTTGTCCTGTCGGTCAAAGTCACAGACCAGGGTTCGCCACCAATGTCTGCCACTGCCATTGTACGGATTTCTGTCACCATGTCTGATAATTCTCACCCCAAGTTCACACACAAAGACTACCAAGCAGAAGTCAATGAAAATGTTGATGTTGGAACATCAGTCATTCTCATCTCGGCCATCAGTCAATCCACCCTCATTTATGAAGTCAAAGATGGCAACCTTGATGGGATATTTACCATCAATCCATACTCTGGCGTTGTCACCACTCGGAAGGCACTGGACTACGAAAGCATTTCCTTTTACCAGCTCATCGTGCAGGCCACTAACATGGCAGGCATGGCTTCTAATGCCACCGTCAATATCCAGATTGTTGATGAAAATGATAACCCCCCGATATTTCTCTTTTCTCAATACTCTGGCAGCCTAAGTGAGGCTGCCCCAGTCAACAGCATTGTCCGGAGTGCAGACAACAGCCCTCTGGTGATTCGAGCCACCGATGCTGACAGCAACCGGAATGCTTTGCTGGTGTATCAGATTGTGGAGTCCACAGCCAAGAAGTTCTTTACAGTGGACTCCAGTACAGGCGCAATCAGGACAATCGCCAATCTGGACCACGAAACCATCGCCCATTTCCATTTTCATGTACATGTCCGAGATAGCGGTAGCCCCCAGCTGACTGCAGAGAGTCCCGTTGAAGTCAACATTGAGGTGACAGATGTGAATGATAACCCACCTGTGTTCACACAGACTGTGTTCGAGACTGTCTTACTTCTGCCTACCTACGTGGGAGTGGAAGTTCTGAAAGTTAGCGCCACCGACCCGGACTCTGAGGTGCCTCCTGAACTGACATATAGCCTAAAGGAAGGCAGCTTGGAGCATTTTTTAATGGACTCAAACAGTGGTGTGCTCACCATAAACAATAACAACCTCTCCAAAGATCACTACATGCTGATCGTTACCGTGTCCGATGGAAAGTTCCAGAGTACAGCCATGATCACCGTCATGGTGAAGGAAGCCATGGACAGTGGCCTCCACTTTACGCAAAATGTTTACTCCACTTCAATCTCAGAGAACAGCACTAATATAACCAAAGTTGCCATTGTCAATGCAGTTGGAAATCGCCTTAATGAACCCTTAAAATATAGCATCTTGAACCCAGGAAATAAATTCAAGATAAAATCTACCTCAGGGGTCATTCAGACCACCGGAGTCCCCTTTGACCGTGAAGAGCAAGAGTTATATGAGCTAGTGGTGGAAGCCAGTCGTGAGCTAGACCACCTGCGTGTGGCTAGGGTGGTGGTCAGGGTTAACATTGAAGACATAAATGACAATGCTCCGGTCTTCGTGGGTCTCCCTTACTATGCTGCTGTGCAAGTTGATGCTGAGCCTGGGACTCTGATTTACCAGGTGACAGCCATTGACAAAGATCAAGGTGCAAACGGGGAAGTAACCTATGTCTTACAGGATGACTATGGCCACTTTGAAATCAATCCTCATTCAGGGAATGTTCTTTTAAAGGAAGCATTCAACTCTGATTTGTCCAACATTGAGTATGGAGTCACCATCGTAGCCAGAGATGGTGGGAAACCCTCTCTGTCTGCATCTGTGGAACTTCCCATAACTATCGTCAACAAAGCAATGCCTGTGTTTGATAAGCCCTTTTATGCCGCATCCATCAACGAAGACATCAGAATGGACACCCCCATTCTAAGCATCAATGCCACCAGTCCAGAAGGTCAAGGAATCATTTATATTATTATTGATGGGGATCCTTACAAACAATTTAATATTGACTTTGATACTGGAGTCCTGAAAGTTATTAGCCCTTTGGATTTTGAAATCACATCTGTTTACAAGTTGACAGTAAGAGCCAGTGACGCCCTTACTGGTGCCAGAGCTGAAGTTACTGTTGACTTGCTGGTTAATGATGTAAATGACAACCCCCCTATTTTTGATCAACCCACATACAACACAACATTGTCAGAGGCTTCCCTCATTGGGACGCCTGTTTTACAAGTTGTCTCGAGTGACGCAGACTCAGAAAATAATAAGATGGTTCACTATCAGATTGTCCAGGACACTTACAACAGCACCGACTATTTTCACATAGACAGTGCAAGCGGCCTAATCCTGACCGCTCGTCTGCTGGACCATGAGTTAGTACAGCACTGCACGTTGAGAGTCAGAGCAGCGGATACCGGCTTCCCGTCGCTGAGCAGCGAGGTCCTGGTTCATATCTACATCTCCGACGTCAATGACAACCCCCCTATATTTAATCAGCTCATTTATGAGTCATACGTGAGTGAACTCGCCCCCCGGGGCCACTTTGTGACCTGTGTGCAAGCCTCGGACGCAGACAGCTCTGATTTTGACCGGTTGGAATATAGCATTCTGTCTGGGAATGACCGGACAAGCTTCCTAATGGACAGCAAGCGTGGAGTCATCACCCTGTCCAACCACCGGAAGCAACGGATGGAGCCTCTGTACAGTCTGAACGTGTCCGTCTCGGATGGGCTGTTCACCAGCACCGCCCAGGTGCATATCAGGGTCCTTGGGGCCAATTTGTACAGCCCTGCTTTTTCACAGAGCACATACGTGGCTGAGGTGAGGGAGAATGCAGCTGTTGGGACAAAAGTCATTCATGTTCGAGCCACCGACGGGGATCCCGGGACCTATGGGCAGATCAGCTACACCATCATCAATGACTTCGCCAAGGACCGCTTCCTCATAGACGGCAATGGGCAGGTCGTCACCACAGAGAGGCTGGACAGGGAGAATCCTTTGGAAGGAGACGTCAGCATTTTTCTGAGGGCTCTTGATGGTGGAGGAAGAACAACCTTCTGTACTGTGAGAGTGATCGTTGTGGATGAAAATGACAATGCTCCCCAGTTCCTGACTGTGGAATACAGAGCCAGTGTCCGGGCAGATGTTGGGAGAGGCCATCTGGTCACCCAGGTTCAAGCCATGGATCCCGACGATGGAGCCAATTCAAGGATCACTTACTCTTTGTATAGCGAGGCCTCAGTCTCAGTGGCTGACCTCCTGGAAATTGATCCCGACAATGGCTGGATGGTCACGAAGGGCAACTTTAACCAGCTGAGAAACACCGTGCTCTCGTTCTTCGTCAAAGCAGTGGACGGCGGCATTCCAGTAAAGCACTCCCTCATTCCTGTTTATATCCACGTCTTGCCTCCTGAAACGTTCCTGCCTTCGTTCACGCAGTCTCAGTATTCCTTTGCCATTGCAGAGGACACCGCCATCGGCAGCACGGTGGACACTCTGCGGATCCTGCCCAGCCAGAATGTCCAGTTTAGCACAGTTAATGGGGAACGGCCAGAGAACAACAAAGGGGGTGTCTTCATCATAGAGCAGGAGACAGGCACCATCAAGCTCGACAAGCGCCTCGATCATGAACTCAGCCCTGCATTCCACTTTAAAATAGCAGCCACCATCCCGCTGGACAAGGTTGACATTGTGTTTACTGTGGATGTAGATATCAAGGTCTTGGATCTGAATGACAACAAGCCAGTTTTTGAAACGTCAAGCTACGAGACCATCATAATGGAAGGGATGCCTGTGGGCACCAAGCTCACGCAGGTGAGAGCTCTCGATATGGACTGGGGAGCCAATGGACAGGTCACTTACTCCCTCCACTCGGAATCCCAGCCTGAGAAGGTCATGGAAGCATTCAGTATTGACAGCAACACAGGCTGGATCAGCACCTTGAAAGACCTGGATCATGAGACAGATTCCACATTCACCTTCTCTGTGGTGGCCTCCGACCTTGGAGAAGCCTTCTCCCTTTCTTCCACCGCTTTGGTCTCTGTCAGGGTGACAGATATAAACGACAATGCCCCAGTCTTTGCCCACGAGGTGTACCGAGGGAATGTGAAGGAGAGTGACCCCCCGGGGGAAGTCGTAGCTGTCCTTAGCACATGGGACCGAGATACGTCTGACATTAATCGACAAGTGAGCTACCATATTACAGGTAAGTCCCACTTCCCATCGTTTTAACAGTGCACGCAGCTTTCTTTTTAAAAAATGGTGGAAGGCGGCAGAGTACAGGAGTCAGAGAGGTGCAAGATGACTTGAACCTAGAAAATTGAACCCTCTCTGGGACTATGGAAAGGTTGCTAAGTGATCTCAATTTTTCAGTTGTTGCTAGCAACTTTAATTTGAGGGTCATGGATTTGTCCTTGTGTTTTTTGTTATCATTTTGACGATGAGTCCCCAGACTATCTCAGTTGAAGAAATGAAGATAACTTTTTTTGACAGTGTATTTCTTTTGGTGGGAGATTCCCCACTCTGCCACCCTTTGACAGTCACTGATATTGTGTGTGTGTGTGTGTGTGTGTATATTTACCTATTGTAGATATCTAAAGTAAGTAGAATCGTGCATTTTTTGACCTTTTATATCTGGCTTATTGTATGTGACATAATGTTCTCAAGCTTCATCCCTGTGACGGATGATCCTCTTTATCATGGAATAATACTCCATTTGGGCAGCACATTCGCTTTATCCAAACATCTGCTGTTGCTTCCTTCTTTTGACTCATGAGCATTGGTGTTCAAGTGTCTGTTTGAGACTCTGAGCTCAGTTCTTTAGCATACATCCCTAGGAGCAGAATGGCTGGACCACATGCTTCACTTTCTTTAGACACCACCAAGTTGTTCTCCCCACCGCTGCACCATGTTCCACTCTGGATGGAGACAGCTTTTCAACCACGTTTCTTTCTTCCGATCTTTTCCAGGGCCGAGAGAAACACCAAATGGTTTGATCCCAATCCATTTCACTGACAAGTGTCTGCTGGTAATAATCATATTAGTGCCCACACATGAGCACATAAACAAATTAGAAAGCCAACTTTGATCTTTCGTTGGCCAGTTCTTAATTCAACTCCATATCAAGGAGTATTTCTTCTGACAATGCAGTTTTCTGGTCTTGTCTTTGCTATCTTCTGAAAATAATCAGTAGCAGTTCGATGGGGAAGCCAAGTTAGACAGATGTAGCATCAAGAGTGCACCGTTGTGCTCGGCCAACAATTCCATGATTGAGTGGAGAAAGGGTATCCTTCCCCAGGGCAATTGGCCTTCAACTGCCGAAAAGGCGTGGGTTGCTGGTTCCTAAAGAACCGTTAGGGGGGTAAAGCTAATATTATGATGTTGTGACATCCAAAGACAGAACATAAGCAAAGTGCCAAAAGATTTTAAAGAATCCATCAATACTTGTAGTCAGGTGGCTTCCCTTAGAAAAACGACATTATTCAGAGTGAAAAATGAATTAATTAGAATGCCCTTAGGACACAGAATCTGCTTAAGTGTGTTAGTGGAAAAGTTAATTAATCACTGCAGAATAAGCTTCGCAGTGGCGCATACGTGCCTCAATGCGTGAGACTGCTACCCTTCTTCTCTGTGTTTGTCCATCCCCTTTTTCCATATGGAACTCTGATTTTCTCATGGTGTTTTCTGTTTTAATATCCTTTTTTGCATTTATGCTTTCTCAAGTGCATTCATTGCTTCGTCATGACAATGAACCCTTCGGCAGTGAAGACCAGGGAAGAACAGAGAGGAAAGCTTCCCTTTGATTTATTTGTGCTCTGTTTCTCAGCAAAAGCTCCAGAGCCATTCTAAGGGATACTTTGCTGTTTGGAGGAGTCGTTAAGTACCGAGCCTTAATTGTCGACCCATCGTCTATGAATTCTCAATGAATGATATAAAGGGGCCATCCCACCAACTTTACCAAAGTAATGAGTACAGAGTAGCTTAAAGCTACAGTGACTGTTAGCTGTGCCAACCACCAACTGATTTTAATTAGATTTAACTTTTTCTCTTGATGTAACCCAACTTGGCTGTGCTGCCTCAGATGAACAAAGGGCCATTAATCATGTTATTTAACAAAAGAATGGTGTGGGCTTCCACTGAAAGCATTTAATAGAGAGGTTAAATTTGTTCATGCTGAAATAATATTCAACTAAAGCATAATTGAATCCTTGCCAGTGTTGGGGAAAAGTGATATCCCAGGGAGGACCCTGGGCCTCACCAGAACACATTTCTCAACCTTGACACTACTGACTATTGGGGCTGACTAATTCTTTGTTGCTGGAGGTCTGCCCTGCTAACCATTCAGTGTTTAGCAGCAGCGTTCTTGCTAGCTTCCAGTAGCACCTTCCACCCCCATGCTCACCCTCATCAGTATAACAACCAAAAATGTCTACCAATTTTGCCAAAGACCCCTGGGGACAAAAGTCTCCCCTAGTTGAGAGCCACTGTGCCAGAGGACTGTATAAACGGTGCCTCTGTTGAGCTGTGCATGTGCCCATATGGTTCTGCTTATCCCATAATCACTCAGTCCTCGTGGCACAGTGGCTAAGTGGTTGGCTGCTCACTGCAAGGTAGGTGGTTTGATTCCACCCAGTGGCTCAGAAAAAGAAAACACACACAAAAAAGCCATCTGCTCCCATGAAAAGTATAGCCTAGGAGCCCCTACTGAATAATTCTGGGGTCACTATGAGTTGAAAATCAGCTCGAGGGCCCATTGCCGTGAACAACAACCATCTCCTGGCTGCCCATGTCTTGGACTGACCCCTTCCATGCTTCCTCATCTAGAGCGTGCTCTTTCCCACTGGTAAGAACCAACTCCCGCAGAGAGACTGCAGAAATTAGTGTGATCAAATATATTTATCCTGAGTAAATAACCATTCAAATAAGTCAGTGTCAAACCAAAAGTCTGGTGAAGACACGCTTAAGGGAGAGGATAGTGAATCAGATTATATAGGAGAAACTTGTCAGCAAAAGTGATTGGGGTCAAACCATTTGGTTTTTCTCTCAGATCCAGAAAAGATGAAAAGAAAGAAGAGGTTGAAAAGCTGTCTCCATCCCAGAGTGGAAAATGGTGCAGCCATGGGGAGAACAATTTGGTGGTTCCTAAAGAAAGTGAAGCATGTGGTCCAGCCATTCTGCTCCTAGGGATGTACTCAAAAGAACTGAGCTCAGTCTTAAACAGATACTTGAACACCCATCCTCACTGCAGCCCTCTATAGCAGTGTTTCTCAAGCTGTGGGTCGCGACCCCTTGGGGGGTTCAACGACCTTTCACAGGGGTTACCTAAGACCACTGGAAAATACACATTTCCAATGGTTAGGGTGACCACATCATGAGGAACTGTATTAAAGGGTCACGGCATGAGGAAGGTTGAGAACTACTGCTCTATACACTCGCCAAAAGAGGGATGGATAAACAAAAAAGTTAAATATAGGACTGCCAGAATTCTCCTCAGAGGCAAGGATGGTTAGACTTCATCTCATGTACTTTGGACATGCTCTAAAAAGAGACCAGTCCCTGGAGAAGGACATCAATAGAAAGACCATGGATATGATGGATGGTCATGGTTGGCTACATTCATGGGCTCACCTCTAAGACCAGTCCTGAGGATAGCACAGGATCGGTCGCGTTGCCTTCTGTCTTACATGGAATCACAATAGTCAGAACTGACAACTACCCCAAGTCCTGGATCTGGAAATCTGGGTTCCAGAGGAACTAAAGGGTTTCTCACTGCTCCCTACCTCCAGAAGAACCATAGTCCATGCCCTGTGTTTGTTTGTTCCCTTTAAGATTCCTCTAGTCACCAATCTGCAATGCAATATGCTTTCTTTGTGGAAACGAAATGTACTGTGTGCATCGCATGGTAAACATGAGCTCCACCACAACTGCAGGGATTTCAGTCCGTTTTGTCCAGCGCTGCTGCCCAGAACAGCACCTGGTCGGAAAAAGTCACTATGTACCTGTTGCCTGTGGACGTAAATGAAATGCTGGCGAGCACTGTTGCTGCCGGGCTGCCTGCCAGCCGTCTGGGCCAGTCTTCCTCAGTGTCTGAAGTGACATTAGGACACTCCTAGGAATTAGAGAGCCTTCCTCCTTCTCCTTCCTTCTTGTTCCCTGAGCTGCTTTTATCTCTTATGTAGTGCCGTGCAAAAGTAATACTGCCATCACCCAGGGTGGGAGCGTCCAAAGAGCGGTAGTCCCTCTTCAACTCTCCTGTTTCTCTTCCCCTTTCCCCACCCTCCACCCCCCCACCCCCGCTTGGCTCCGGTAAATTTGACCTAATTGCAGCGCTTATCTTTGAGTTGCTCCTTAAATGACCCCTCGTTAGGGCTATTTAATACTAATAGATCTTCCTCTGCCATGTAAACTTTTCTTCCCCAAACCCCAGCCCTACTGAGGAGAGCGCAGCTGTAAGATAAAGCCTCATTTAGAGATGCCTTAATAGGACTGACTGCCTTTCCTTGATTGCATAATCAACAGCTAATGAAACTGTCTTGGTAACAAGAGCTATGGTGTATTACATCCTCTCTTGAGACTAAGTGGAGAGACAATTGTATCATCGTGAGAAGACAATTGATTGTTCACAGTTTGAATTTGATTGTTCTTACGGGGAACTAAACAAGAGACCATCTCCAGCTTCCCTAAGTGGGTTTTACTCTCTTAGAAAGTTACTGTTTTACTTTCCACACAAGCCAAGCATATAAATATCATGCTTTGTTGCACAAAGAATGAAAGCAACATCAATGTTGCTTTCAGGGGCACCCGGAGGACCCCACGCCAGCTCTTCCATTAGCTGGAGATCAATCAAGGCATGTTGTTGCCCAGCTTCCAAGGCTCCTTTTTTTCCCGGCAGGAGGGAACCCCAGAGGAAGGTTTGCCCTGGGCCTGGTGCAAAACGAGTGGAAGGTCTACGTGAAGAGACCACTCGACAGAGAAGAGCAAGACATGTACTTCCTCAACATCACTGCCACAGATGGGCTCTTTGTCACCCAGGCCCTGGTGGAGGTAGCAGTCAGTGACGTGAATGACAACAGCCCAGTCTGTGATCAGGTGAGCTCTGGGGACTTCTCTCTGGCTTTGTCTTTGCATCCCTAACTGTAAATCAAAATCCAACTCCTTCTTTGGCGAGCTCCAGCTGGAGAGAAGTTATGAGGTGGCACTGGAATGAAATGTGGTAGACCTGAGAGAGTATAAATAGTAAGATCAGATACCTCCATCTGTCCCCACCAAAACCAGTGCACCATGAGCCTTAAAATTAAGTCTGAAGTCATCACAATGTCCCGTATGCCACACTCTGTGAAAAGGCCGCTTTCCTAAAAGAATAAATGGACTGCTCATAAAGGAAAAATCACGTCGAGGGGGTTATACAGCTAGGTAGTGGCAGTGTTGGCAGAGAACTCAAAATCACCAGGCTCCTCTTGAAGTAGCCTTTCCATGACTACACATAATATGAGAGCCGATGACAAGGGGGCAGTCCTAGATGGCATAATTTGATATTAGAGTGGTTTCGAGCACAAGAGAGACACCAAACACAAATCGTAATATAAAGTGAACTTTTATTAAGTCAAGTTGCTCACCTCAAGGTCAGCCATTTGCAACCACCAGCTGCTCCTCAGGAGAAAGGCATGGCTTTTCCACTCCCAAGAGTGAGGGGCAAGTCTGCCCTGTCCCATAGGGTCACTCTGAGTCGGAATGGACGCAGGAGCAGAGGGTTCTGAAATGGAGAAAGAATAATGAAACATCATCCTGATGAGGAAACCCACTAGCAAGATATCACAATAGCACCTAAGGGCTTGCTGAAATTCAGAGATTTAAAAGGGATTTAGGACAGGGCTGGGTGGGGAGGGGGAGAGTAGAAACAGAAAACCGTCACAAAATCATGATTTGCAGATCATTACATCATAGTTAGAGGTGAGACTACAGAAATGACAACCGGACCACAATTGGAGCAAGGGCATTGTGTCACACAGAAGAGCTTACAAGATTGGTCCAGGGCCTTCCAACCGAGGCAACAACCGGGTCAAGACTCATGATTATGCTACTCCAGTCCCGCCCCCAGTGTGTGGTGATTGTGATCAAGCTTCCCAGGCAAGCTTCCAGGAGACGCTGCTCCTTCCTGGGCTCGCTAGGGGGAGCGGAAGGAATCCATTTCCAATGCATTCTGCCGGACTGCTCGCATCCCTGGTTCATGGGCAGGAGGAAGGCAGTGGAAGCTTCATCCATGTGAGGACTCTGCAGATGGATTGGGGCTTTCACGGTGATCCATAGCCTTCTGCAAACTGGGGACTCAGAATTTAAGCCCTAACACAGAGTCAATCACTCTAAGTTACCATTTTGGTTACCATATGGACCCAGAGACGTTAGCTGAGGGTCCACCTCTTTGAAAACGAGCCCTGGTAGCACAATGGTTAATCTCTCGGTGCTAGCCCCAAGGTGGCCATTTGAGTCCAGCAGCCACTTGGTGAAAGAAAATGCTTGTTCGAGTCCCATAAAGATAACAGCCTAGTAAGCCCTCTGGGGCATTTCTACTCCACCCGACAGCAAACTGTACGTTCACAGCAACAGCAACATGGCTTAGGAAATCCTGGGTGATGCAAATGGATAACACGCAGTTGCTTTACGCCTGAAGTTGAGTCCAGGGGTGCCTCTGAAGAAAGGCCTGGTGACCTGAAAAACCAGCCCTGGAAACTGTATGGAGCACCATTGCACTCTGATGTGCATGCGTTCCTTATGAGTCAGATGACTGGCTAGAGGTTAGATTTACTATCTCATGCCAATGCTCCGTGTCGATAATAACTAAAGAACTGACAGATTCCCGGGACCCTGCTAGGACTTAGCAAATAAAGAAAACAGAGGATCATGATCAGTTTATGATGTGTGCATTGGTTCCACAGGGGCAAGGAATGCATCTCCTGTGTACTCTTAGCACCGGTAACACTATCCAGCCCATAGTAGATGCACAATAAATGCTTGTTGAGTGGGTGGGCATGGGAGGGTCAGGGCATCAGATATACTGCGTTGCATTCTTTACTGTGGTGATAGGCTTGTGGGATGGCATAGCAGAAGCGAAATTTCATAAATGCACTTTAAAAGAAATCAAAGCAACTGTCCCCCAAGTACTAATTATTTAAACACATCTCTCACCTTTGCTCAGGTTGCATATACAGCACTATTTCCCGAAGACATTCCATCAAATAAAATTATCCTGAAAGTCAGTGCCAAGGATGCCGATATTGGGTCTAATGGAGATGTCCGATACTCATTGTATGGATCTGGAAACGATGAATTTTTTCTAGATTCAGAAAGTGGTAAGATGAAATTTGTTCTTTGGGTGAATGCCATGGTTTATCCATAGATAAATTAAGCTCTCACACAGTCTCCTCCCAAGTGAGCAGTTTCTACACTAGAGCTGAATTGGGATACTCTATGTTGGGCTGTCTCCAGGATGTAGTGAGAACCCACGGCGTCAGCAGGTGAATGCACGAGACTACACATATTTGATTTGGGTTCTAAAGCTTGCTTTCTCTTTTCCTACATTTATGACTACCAGGGAGTCAGACATTTGCTTCTACTATTTCTCATATCTGTGAGTGAAGGTATTTGCTTATAAACGTTGCAAACAGTTTCAGCATAAAGACGGGCTTCTCTGAAAGCCAGAGAGCAATGCATAAAAAGGGAACTTACTATACACAACCCCCTTAAGGCTCCTTTCTAATTCCTAGTAACACCATTTCCTGGGTTTTATTAAAGATTCCTGTCTAGTTTCTCCTCAACTGTGGGCCTTCCGATGTACTTATGTGTTCGGGTAAAATTGACAAGGTCAAAGACTACGTAGATTGAACGGCGATGCCTGCCTTGAGGACCAGTGCTAACAGGACAGACATGTTCGCAGGAGGCAACTTAGTTCATTGTGGTATCCATCCAATGTCAATTTTAGAATGAAGTCTAAAGACCCAATACTTCCAGGACTCTGTCAGTCTTAGTGAAGAGAAGCCAATTGAGTCAACAAATGAGGTCGTGGCTCCTTCCCTCCCCACATTCTCATGGCAGCTGTATCCTACTGCGAAACACTGGCCTGACTACCTGGGACTCGGGCCTCGTTGTGATTATTCAACAACTAACGTGGATTGATTAGCTAGTGGACATAAAAGCACTCGAAGGGATATGTGCGGAGGACTCCACGCTGAATAAAACAAAGCACACCCAAGAGACTGGAAGCCTAGCGGAGGAGATGGGCAAGTAAATCAACAACAACAATAATGAAAGGCAGAGTACCCAGGAGAGGTGTCCTTATGTAAGTGGAGGCGTCTGAGCACACAGAAAGAAGTAGCTAATATTCCGATGAGAGGGAAGAGGAAACTGTGCTAAGGAAGAGTTGGCATTTGAACTAAGACAGGCTTCCTGGCTAACTCAGGACTGCACAAGGCACAGGGCATTGGCCCACCCAAAGAATGGCATGCGTAGCCCCTAGAACTAGTGGGAGGAGCTAGAGAATGACTTGTGAGAAAACTGGTGGGAAAATAACTTGAGACCCGATAATAGGGCACCCCAGAGGTTTCCCCGAGAAGCTGCTGACCTACTGGGAGTAAGAGAAAGGAATGATGCAGTCCAATCAGTGAGGAGAATTGGTTGGCTGCTATGAGGAAGTCACAGGAAGAATGGCCTTCACAATGCTGATGGCGTGGCCGGAATGAGCTCTGTCCATTTAATCTAAAAGTTATAATATTTCCCGAACCCTACTTCTCACCAAGTAGCATTTTGTTTAGATTCGTCACTAAGCCCCTTTGCCATTATCTACTGAAACTTAAGCAACATAGAGAGGCCAATGTCCAGCAGCTAATGTTCACCAGCACAGCTGCTCCAGGGGTGAAAATAGAGGCTTATCTCCAGACAGATTGATACATGTAGCTGCTGCCCCAAACTCCTCAGCTATCTCAACACATGGGCCTGATCCCTCAGTAACAGCCACAGACAGACCCCGCTACCTTCCAGCATGGATCACGTTCTTCAAGACCTTGCTCTGCTTTGACTTTGTGCTGTTCTGGAAAATAGGAAGTAGAAAGATACTGAATAACTGGAAGCCTAGAGACTGCCTGCTGGGTCTCCAGGTTCTTGTTGATACTGACCATTAGCGAACATAAGATACTGGCCCATGCTCTCTACTTTTTCCCCCTGAAGATGTACCAGGAATGCAGAGACAGCAGCTGTGCCCAGCAGACCTTGAGAAGGTTAAGGATGTAGACGTTCTCTAAGTAGGCACATGAAAGAAGCCCTGATACCGCAGGTATCACACCGGGCTTTGAAAGGCATCGAGGGTCATGCAGATCATTGGTTGGAACATCAAAGTACCTTAGAATTTTTCCTTAGTGGCTAAAAATTTGAATTTGTTGTCTCCCCCCCACCCCCAAGTCTGGGGGTCTAGGGCTGACTACAATTGGTCCTTGCTGTGATGGAAATTGTCTAGCTTATCTTTTCCTTATCGCCATGTTGATTGGTAGATCGCAGTTGCCCCAAGCTCCTCAAGTATCCTGACTACAGAATCAGTAGGAAATCCGTAAGTCAAAGATTAGCTCTGACTCTCGGAGGAAAGACCTGACCAACCATGCCACCGTTGATTTTCACAGGGGAGTTAAAAACGTTGGCTCTGCTGGACCGGGAGCGGGTCCCTGTGTACAGCCTGATTGCCAGAGCCACGGACGGAGGTGGCAGGTTCTGCCAGTCGGACATCCGCCTGATCCTGGAGGACGTGAATGATAATCCCCCAGTATTTTCTTCGGACCATTATGACGCCTGTGTGTATGAGAATACTGCCACCAAGGCTCTGTTAACCAGAGTTCAAGCCGTCGATCCCGATGTTGGTAAGTCAGGCTCCCGGACATCCTACCCCCCATTCCTGCATTCAGCGGGTCATCTACTGGGTGGTCTCTGGCCTTCGGTTTTGTGAGAAGCGTCATCAGCTGGTGCCTTACCAGCAGAGCATGTACACACTCAACCCCATGTGAGCTCCTCAGGGCATGCCTCCTCCACACCCCTCTTCTTTCTGGTGTTTGGAGACGAGATAGCATGAATTCCTCTACCTCCTATCAAAAGGATCATCTTTTGGTTGTTGTTTTGCCTTTTGAATACAAATGATCGCTACCTTAGTTTCTCGTTCCTCCTGAACGTAGTTAAACTGCTGTGGTGTGGGGCAGGGAGATGTCATTTCCATTTCTATAAAGAATCGCATCCCATGCTTCAGCTGAAATATGACAGTCGCGATTTATGTGGTACCCCGTAGTGCAAAGACCAATTACTAAATGTGTGGCCAGACCAGTGTGGAGTTTTCAGCTGCCATTGCTGTTATTTTGGTCACACAGAAACTGACATTCTTGGGCAGAGGTGGGGGAGGAGGGGAGATCGGATGGAATGAGAATGGAAAGTTACTAATAAAGCTTGTGTTAAAATCCACTTTACATAATGAGATGGTGAGTAAGAATAGACGAGCATTAATTGGTAGGTAGTCCAGAGAATGCATAAGTTACCGAGGTGACTGCATGATGAAATATAAATACAAAAGGGCATATAGAGGTCTCTTGCTGGTGCGTTTTAAAGCTGTAAATCAGAGGGCTGGGGAGAGATGGGTTGTGTCTGCTATGCTAAACAGGCCTTTGTATAATTCAGTGTCTTATTGCTTAATTCTGAATTGAAAGAAAAATTATTGGACTAATGGAAAAGTAAATATATGATAATTAGTTGAAAACAAACGTGGAACCCAAGGTCTCTGCCTGTTTCCCCTTAGAGGAATTAGTGGCTACACACTGAATGATTGCGTTCACCTCATTAGCATAATTGCCAAGGCTGAACACCACCACCTTAAATGTCCGCTATGACAGAGCTTTGCATGAAAAGAAAAAGGTCAAAAGTAAACAGAAAAAGACTCTGGTTGGCGTGTAATTATGTAATACGTACAATTTAAAAAATTAAGAGATGGTTACACAACCTTCTTCAGAGTCTTATTAGTAGACTTTTGGGGAAAGAAGACTGAAATGAGGTCAATGAGTGCTTTTTAAAATATGTATTTTTAAATTTGAGTTTCAGAATGTTGCAAATGGGACATGGGTGGCATTTTAAAATCTCACCTAGAAGTCGGGAAGAACTTGTAAAATGGGAATTTCCCCACTCTCGCCCGTCAAGAAGGAACTAGGTGGACTCGGATCGTTAGGCACTGGAGCCAGCAGGATGTGGTTGGTGCACACCAGGTTGTTGCAGACAGCAGGCGGGATGTGTGCTTACAGCTGATTTACAAATTGTGATGAAGGGTGATATAAACCTGCCTTTCACGTCTTTCTGAGTCAGCTGTCTGGACTGGGAGGAGAGGGGAACGGATGTCTGGATTCCTGTATCTAACAGGGAAGAAACGAGAAGGCCTTTACTGCAGCAGAACTGTAACGACGCCCTTCTCGGCCCTGTGTTCATTTGCACGAATTCCCGTGGCTGCTGTGGGCTCAGCGCTAGCTGCTGGGGACCTTCCATATAACTTAGGCATAAATGCGACCCAGCCTGGGCCAGCTCCGTACTCGGTGGTCTGAACCCATAGCGGCAGCCACTGTGTACTCGGAGAGTTCTCCAATCTAGGGGTTCGTCGTCCAGTCACCCAGAGCAAAACGGGACAGCCTTCTGTTGTGATCCCTAAGATCTCCAGTAGCCAGTTTGGGAAAATGATTCGCCAGGCTTTTCCTCCTAGTCTCTTTTGCCCTGGGAGCGATGATGCAATGCCTCTGTCATCACAGCCCCCCGCGCCCCCCGCCCCCCGCCATGGTATTTGAAATGCTCTGGCCCGGCTTCCAGCGCCTTAGCCACACCGTAGCCAGCTCAGTGCAACAAACTGACAGGTGGTTGGTGGTGTGCTCATTGGCAAAAGGCCTACTTTCAGAGCTATACACAGGGACAGAGGTTGCAGGTGCTCCTGCCATGCATATATAATGTGAATTCGCCAAACTATCCTATCAGCCTCCGATGAAAGCAGCCCTCTAGCATGGCACAATAGATTCTGGTTCATTTTCTCCGCTTTTCTAGAATATCTTACTTTGCTTTAACATAGCCCCAGGGTGTACCTCAGATAGATAGGGGTGAGGGGCCACACTGATTCCGCCAGCTGAGCATCTTCTGAGTGCAGGCGCCATGCTGAGGACGTGGCTGTGAAGGTCTTGGTCGTTCCTGCAGGGGGAAGGATTACATCAGCACTGGCATCATTCAAACAATGAAACAAACGTCAACTCTGTTTAGAGTCCTTGAACGTCAGTGACTGGACATTTGCCTTAGCGGCCTGATCAAAACCCTTACTTCTTCAGCAATGACCATGACTCAGTCTTTTGAACTGATGTTTTCACGAGTAGGAGCTGTGTATATAACCAAGATAATCCATGGGGAATTGATCTGAGACCAAACCCATCCCCTACCCAGAGGCTGAAATTGTATACAGTAGGCGGTTTGGCTGTGTCCAGCCCTGTAAGGTCTTTAGTTTGACCTACCCGGTGCCCCAAAAAGTATGACTTCATTGTTGGTGTGGGTATGCGTTGCTTAGCATCAGTTCAGACATCATTTGATCACAAGCATGAATAGATATTAGATGGGGTGTGTTCTTGTGTATTTTTTAAGGGAGAGCAGCTCTCTTGTTCTTTTAATTGCCCCTACCAGCCTTAAAGGAGCTCTGATAGCCCTGCGTGCGCTGTGAGCCCGTTACAGTGGAGAGCCGTAGCTGCTCTGAGGGAGAGAGATGGTTCTCGAAAAGATCTATAGTCTTGGAAACCCTATACAGGATTCCATGAGTCAAAATTGACTCGATGGCAATGGGTTTGTTCTGGATCATGGACGGTAAACAAAGATACTTGTATTCAAAACCCAGGGGATTTTTCATTAGACATATAAATTTCCAATTTCTTTCCACAAACAACTCAGCAATTCCAGGCCCTTATTTCCAAAATTGTAGGAGCTGAATAACTGTTTCACAGAACATCCGTGTGTGTGTTTCTATGCAGTTTTGTCACCTGTGTAGCTTCATGTAGCCACTAACATGTTTAATGTACAAAATGGTTACATCATCATGCGATTCTTCCCTACTGCTCCTGTAAAGCCATGGGCTCCTCCTACCTACACCCTTTCCATCCCTAACTTTTGTCCTCCATGTCGACACTGCTGTTGTTTTAAGAGTATGATTGAAATGAAATCTAATGCATATGTAATGATTCTTAAGTGTGGATTATGTTCACTGCATCATTCCCTCAAGACATACTCAAGTTATTTGTTTTTTCGATTCTATCCCTGGTGGCATAGGGGTTACAGGTTCAGCTGCAATCTGAAAGGTCAACAGTTATAAACCGCCAGCTGCTCTGAGGGAGAAAGAGGGGTCTTATTCTCCTGCAAAGAATTACAGTCTCGGAAACCCAGAGGCTGTTGTACCCATTGGGCCGCTATGAGTCAGCGCTGACTCAAGGGCAATTCACGAGTGGAGAATGCGGACTCCAGTTGTGTAAACAACAGGGATATTGAGCTCATGCAACTTCCTAGCCAAACATATGTCTTTAAGTCAGGTTGTGAATTATCACACCAGCATTTGGCAACAATATATATATTAACAAGTTACCACGGCTTCAGTGCTGCCGTCTGGCAAACACTGTGTGTGTGCCACAGTACAATTGTACTTCACAAGGCTTCGCTAACTGGTTTTATTTTCCAAAGAAGATTGCCAGACCTTTCTTCCTAGGTGCTTCTGTATGGACTAGAACTCTCAACCTTTTCAATAGCAGTAAAGCATGTTGGCCATTTGCAATGCCCAGGAAGTAGGTCACTATAATTTACAGAGATGAGAAACCAAACCAAGCCCACCGCCATCGAGTGACGGGGTACACCTGCTCATTAGGGCTGTGGAACTTTATGGGAGCAGGGCACCTCACCTTTCTCCCAAGGAGAGGCTGCTGGATTTATACCAACAACCACCGTCTAGCCCACAGCCCCACTAGGGATCTTTAATTCCACATCAAATCTGAATCCATAACCTCACAAATGCAAAGCCCCTAAAAGGAGTTGCTAAACTTTTATGCCATGGTCTTCTCCTTTTAAAAAAATATTCATTTTAACAAATCAACTCTTCTATGCCGAATCCATTATTCATAATAAACCAACATTGCCGTGAAAGTAATTGTCTGCGTCAGGAATAAAATAAAATTCTGAACTCTAATTTGATGAGTTCTGAGAGACCGCATGACAACTGTCTAGATTTCTGAATCAGATTCTTCATTTTCCTGTAAAATGGAAATATCTCCAATCCTATCCATTAATGGCATGACTGTATGGCCCAACCTTTATAAAAACTCAATCCTCTCGGTTTTAGATGCAGAGACACTGTTACACTAACTCTTTGGGGCTAATAACCTATTATTTAGTCTCCCTCCAAGAGAGGGCAGGATTTATGCCCATGTTACCAGAGCTAAGTGCAGTTTGTTTGTTGCTTGATTGTCTTAGGTTAAAAAACAAACAAACTAGTAAAGGAATATGAATGGTGAGGATCAGAACTAAATTCTGTGACTATTTTAGATAAGTGGTATAAAAATAAAATGTAATCCTGCACTGAAAAATGTGCAATAACCCATAATTTATTGAGAAACCACTTTCCAGATATGCAAGCGCATGTGTTTCTTCTCATGGATCAGGGACATATAACAAAGAAATGTTCTAATGAGCAACTTAGTAAATTCTTGAAAAATCTGTCCTGCAAGATGTGGAACTTTTTTTCCCGAGGTTTTCAGATAAGCTTGGAGCTTGAAGCATGCGTTAGAGTAATTTCCCATCCAACTTAGCAAATATGTCATGCCTCGCTTGGTAAAAGGTACCACCGAAGAAACCGTCGGATTCTTAAAAGGTGGGGAGTATGCAGGGACAGAGCTCAGATGACACAGTCTAATGAAGAGGGTCTAAGGAATGGGGGTCAGGCAGGCCCGGGGTATAAGGCATAGCACTCACAATGAATAGGAGTGCATCGACCACAGCCACCAGGGCCTCAGAAAAGACTGCTTGTGTGCATTCCATGTCATTCTGACACAGAAAGAACAGGATCTGACCAGATCTTTGGGGATAAGATCTTAACGTTGGGAAGTGTGGACTCAACTAAATACCTGGAAGAACACTTTGGTGTTGTGGAACAGAGGAGGAGGAGGAAGACGAGGAGAAGGAGGAGATGAGATGGAAAAGACATGTCTGGTCCTGATTGTGGTGGTTCATGTGGGTTGGGACTTGTTTACCTAATCCAATAGGAGGAAAAGAATCACTTAATGGTTTTGAGAGGAAAAATAATTAAAATAAAATTGGACGTGGGTTGGGGAGGGTCGCCATGAGTCAGATCCATTTCAGTGGCAGTGATTCGTTCAACCTGAGCGATCTGAGAAAGTCACCGCCATCGAGTTTAATTCAACTCCTAGTGGCCCTACAGGGTGACCTAGACCTGGCCTGTGGGTTTCCAAGAATTTGAATACTTAGGAACCAGCCTCATCTTCTCCCTGGAGCAACTGGTGGGCTCAAACTGCTGACCTTGTGGTTAGCAGCTCAATGCGTAGCTCACTGCGCCACCAGGGCTCCTGGGAAATCCGATAGGAGCCTCACAAGTTATTTTAGATCAAGGCAAAACCAGAGTGATAAGAAGCACTAGGAGGGTATTGAAAAAGGTCTGGAAAGGCTAAACAAGAGTGGTAGTTTGGGAGTTTAGAAGGAAGAGGGAATTGAGAGAGAAAGATTATAGATGCGAGAAATGTCGATCTCAGTCATTGATTGGACTGAGGTCAAGGAAGATAGGGTTTCAAATGTGGGAGGCTAGTGAGAGCACTTCAGCATCAGAAACAGTGTGATCTGAACGAGAAGGATGTGAATTAAATTGTAGATCTTCACACAGAAGTCCAGATAAAAGGTCTGCTAATCATGCCAAAGTGGTGATAGGGCAAGAAAAGGGGATATTTAAAAATGTTGAGGGAAAAGGTACAAAGAACATCCTCTAGTCTAGTTCCTATCCAGAGGATGTACACTGGTACAGATAGGAACTGGAAACACAGGGAATCCAGGACGGATGATCATGGCGGTACCAGGAGGGTCGAGGGAGGGTGGAGTAGAGAGGGGGAACCGATTACAAGGATCTACATATAACCTCCTCCTTGGGGGACACACAACAAAAAAGTGAGTGAAGGGAGACGTCGGACAGTGTAAGATATGACAAAATAATAATTTATAGATTATCAAGAGTTCATGAGGGACGGGGAATGGCAAGGGAGGGGGGGAAATGAGGAGCTGATGCCAGGGATTTACGTGGAGAGCAAATGCTTTGAGAATGATGAGGGGTAACAAATGTATAAATGTGCTTTATACAATTGATATATATATATATATATATATATGGATTATTATAAGAGTTGTATGAGCCCCCAAATAAAATGATTTTTTTAATGTGCATAGAAGACAGAACTTTAAGAAGCACACTTAAGGGTGTCCAAAAATGCCTGTGTTAGGCGAGATTATCCTGAGAAGCTAAGCCAGTGACATTTTTGTGCATGTGTATAGAGAAAGATGTTCATATCAAGAAAAGGCTCACACTGTTGTCCAGTCTGATTCAAGGCCATGGGTCAGATGTATGTTAGAGGCTTCTCCTTACTCGTATAGCAGCAGACGCTGATGAACAGGAAGCTGGAAGACTGCAGGCAGGCTGGTGGATGCAGAGCTGAATGAATCCAAGGTTAGTTGAATGTATCTAAGGTGGGAAGTCTGCTGATGTCTTCAGGGATCAGCAGGCAATATAGCAGAAGGTCCACAAACCAGATGCAGGATCCAGCTCCAGCAGCAGAAGTGAGCCAGCTTCCTCACCATGTCTGTCTTCGCCAAGGGTGGGCACACGCCAGGTGAAGCCTCCCTCAGTGATATCAAGGCTGTGACCAGATTAAGCAGATGGTATCAGTCTTCTCACAACTGCTTGGCTGCTTCCCAGAACATCCCGTCATGGAGCTGACAACACACTGCTTTCGATCATATCATAGGAGAATCCTGGCCTGTCCAAGTTGACATAAAACCTGTCACGATGGCTTACCTCAAAGAAGGAACAAAGGCCACTTCAGAAGTCAGAGGAGAAAGGGAAGACCGTGCAGATACCATGTCATAAAACCTTGGTACTTGAAGGGAAATTTAGAGCCCATGAGGAGAAAGAGGGGCAAAACAGTTGACTGAGAAATGGCTGCCTGGCAGCCAGAGACGCTCTCTGGGTCTCAGGGGTTCTTCTAGGACATCAGAGAAGAGCCATTCTGCTGAGAAGTTTGTAGAAATGGAGACTTTAAACACCTTAACCGAGAAAAGACCCGTGTCCTTCCTCCGCTGCCCGTTGCCACATAACCTGACTCACCTACAAGGGAGACTGAGAAACGTAGAGGAGACCACAGGCTACTTGGTTGTCTGTGCCCCGCTTGGCTGTGCCACAGGGCTGAAAGCAAGAAAGGACAAATTTCCTGGCTCCTCTTGTGAAGTGGGAGAGGGTGAGATTATTAGTGTTAGCAGAAAGGTTAGCCTAAGCAAGGTGGAGGGTCCATTTGACCTGAGAAATGAACGAGGAGGAAAAGAAGAGAGAGAGAAAACAGATCAACGAAAGCCTCCCAGGTGGAAGGTGTGCTGAGGAAAACCCGCGGATGCAGCGCATCCTCCCTGGGAGCCCTCCATACTGTGAGAGCTTTGGGCTTCTGCAGAGGTGAACAGGACAGCACCTGGGCAGAAAGCTCCGTGGAGAGGGTGGGGACGTTGTCTTATGCGGTTAACACACAATGATACAATAACCCACCAATTGAGGGTTCTGTAGGTGTTGGGTTACACGGATGGGTATTGGTCCAATCAGTGAGTGAAGTATACATTAGAACTTACATCATAAAATTACAAAAGACCCATCTCACCACCTTGCAGCACAGCGCCTTTTCCTTTCCGCCTTAAATGTTCACAGTTGACGCTCCGTGTTCACTTGCCCCCATGAAAAAAACACAAGATATGAGCGCTGTCGTGAAGTGTGCGAAAGAAATTAAGCGGTGACTGGCCATCAGATAGCATAGCGTCTGGGCTCTTAAAGACTTGTTTCCAAACAAGTAGCCGTCTATGCGAGAGCTCCGCTCAAGTCCACATCGAAGAAGCACACCAATATCCATGACCCAATGACTGTGAATTATACAATCCAAAGCCAAAGGAGAGAACAGTATCAGCGCATAAATTGTGAGGTTCTGGTTTGCACAAGGCTCTGGATGACAGGGGGAGCCCAACATACGTTTGTGAAATCTGCACAGGAAAGAAGCCTCCGGTGATTTCCCCCTAACCATAATTGAGGGATGGGAAAAAACTGGTTACCAAACAGAGAGTATTGGAGAGATGACCATTGTAGATGAAAATGATTTTTTTAAAGGAGCAATATGGAAATTTCCCAAATAGCAGTTTTATTGTTTTGTTTATTTTGGGCTCAAGTATTACTTCATATTTTTTCATTAGCATTTTAAAAGTCATTCTTATAACATAATCTAATTTGGTGTGCCTCTTTATATTCTTATTTAAGTATTAACTGTATGTAGTCACAAACTACCTTTCGCTATACTAAAATAATTTTCATATTAGCAGCAAAAAGGAAAGAAATCATTTCCATTTGTAGCTGAGTGTTTTGTTTTATTCTTACTGCCCCGAGTGTTCGCAGTTTGGGCTGGGCAGCCGACTTCTCTTCTTTTTCTCGGGCTGGAAGAGACCCAGGTTCATTTTCCAGCCACTGGGCCTCAAGCTCAGCTAGTCGCTGAGGGCTTAGTCACTTACTTAACCATAGCCCAGGGTTCCCACCCCAGAGGGATGTTCACCAGGAGGGCCACCGAAGGTATCTGACCTAACAGTTAAACCTTTGTCAGTCGATCCCCCCTAGGATGCAGCCCGGACCTGATCTGGTTTCCAAAATTTTCTGTATTTTGGCTTTATATTTTTTCTTCTGTTTTGTTTGTTCATATTAGAGTGTATCTCAGAGGTGTTATGTCAATGGAGGTTATCCTCTTGAAGCTGCGTTATATGATTTTCCATTTTTCTGTATATGGAACCTAGGATTGATGAACCTAGAGGGATAGTAAGTAGAATAAGGGGTTGGGGGGATGGGGCTACAGTGGTGGAAGTGGGGTGAAAGGGAGACGATGTCAAGGGATCCATGTAGAAAAAGAATATTTTAGAAACTGATAGCAATTGTACACTCTACTGGACATGATTGAAATTTGGACTGATATGATATATGTATTAAATCACAACTAATAATAAAAAAATAAAAACTAGAAAATGCTCCATGATGATGAATAATAAAATGCTATTCCTTGGGGGGGGGCGGTGGAAGGTTTTCTTATCAAACCAGTTTAAATACGTTCACTCCAGTGATGGGATTCAGCCAGTTCTTGACCAGCTCAGCAGAGCCAATACCTAATTTTTTGTAGAGTTCGCCAAACCAATTGTTAAAATGGCACTTGTAAAAAAATGAAATAAAACGGCATTTGTAGTCAGGGTTCTCTGCCCATGGCTGGGCAGTTGCCGTGTGTGGAAATCACAAATGTAATGCACCTCTGCGCAACAGGGCATTCTAAGCACCCACTGTAATGTTTATTCCATCCATAGGTATAAAAAGTTAGACAGAACTATCCTGGCATAATGCTTATTCATTTGATAAAACTTTATGCTCCTGATGAAAGAGTACATTTTTATTCCCTTGTGTGGTTACTTCACTGTCATTTGTTCATGTTTGTGTGATGGCCCAAATGCTCAGCAGATGTCAAGAGTGAATTATGCCATTCCCGAAAGTGTCCAAAGAGCTAAAAATACTGTCCGAACAATTGTAAGTTCACCGGGAATGGAAAGGGGTTTTTAAAGATGAACATAATATATTGAGAGAAGAGAAGTAGCCTGTTTGTTTCTGATATATCAAACACAATGGCTATTGTCTAACTGGCTTACCTCAAAAGGAACGGAATCCTACTCCTTCCATTCAAGGATGGTTCAAGGATAAATCACAGTCCGTAATGATGCTCAGATAAAAATGAAGAATACTGCAGGTGAGGGTGATAATCAAGAAGCAGTATGGAAATATTTTAAATAAGATTTTTCTGGGATTTTTTGTGAAGTATTATTTAATATTTTAAATTCGTGTATTAAAATGCTAGTTTTTATAGGTCTAAGTTTGTGTGCCCCTTTTATTGTTCTTATTTAAGTATTGACTTATGAAATGATAGATTACTTTTTGCTATATCTTTTTTATGCACTTAAATGGTCATTAGGGCAGTGAACCAGTTGTTAAATTATTTGGTTCCCCCCACTGATCCATTCATGTGTTTCCCTGCCCCTACCCACTCACCTGAGCTTCTGTGTGTAGGTGTAGATGCCACTGTTGGAGATGCGTGAGTGTGGAGGGGTGAAAGTGGGGAAAGAGGTCAGGTGAGGTGAGTGTGTAGGAAAGTGTGCAAGACAAGATGCTGGGACTCTGGTGGGAGAAGCAGTGTGTAGAGTCCTCCTAGAGACATGGTCCCGGAGGGCCGTCTGAAAGAGAGTCACTCACACCAACTTGTCAGAATCAGAAAGGCTGTCTACACCCGGCACTCTCCTCCACTGCAGGTGTGATGGGCAGAGCTCCCTGTGAGGATGGGGTTTGATTCTGAATCCTCCGCAGTCACCCTTTACTGTCATAAGGAAAAGAAATAGGCATTCTGCACTCACTTTCTGAAGCACCGAGCTCAAGAGGAGCTGCTGTAAGAGGCTGATGGGTCAGTGCTGGCTCAGGGCAACCGAGTAAGACAGAGTTGAATGGCCCCGCATCAGCAAGTCTTCCTACTGCCGAGCTACTGGGTCAGTTCAAACTGCCCACCTTTGGCTTAGCAGCTGAGCACCAGGGCCCTTTAGAGAAGGACTTGCTATTGTTCTGAAGGGCCGTGCAGTTGGCTCTGACGTCGCGTAACCCTCTGTGCAGCAGAAGGAAATGCTCCCCAGCCCTGTGCCACTCCCACCGCCGTGCTCAGGCTCGAGTCCCTGGTTGCAGCCACCGTGTCCCTCCATCTCGTTGAAGGCCACCTTCTTTTTTGCTGCTCCTCTACTTTATCAGGTATGAGGTCCTTCTCCAGGGACCGGTCTCTCCGGCCGGCATGCTCAAAGTCCAGGAGACGATGTCTCACCACCCTTGCTTCCATGGAGAATTCTAGGCGACCTTCTTCCAAGACAGGTTTGTTGGGTCTTTTCGCCGTCCATGATACTTTCACTAGTCTGCACTGGCACCATACTTCAAATGGACCGATTCTTCTTCGGCCTGCCTTATTCAATGTCCAACTTTCTCAGAGATGAAGTGATTGAAAACACCATGGCTTGTGCCAGGCACATCTGTGCTTTCCAACACTTCTAAGTGATCTTCTGCAGCAGATGGACCCAATATAATGCATCCCTTGGTCTCTTGACTGCTGCTTCCACGGGCATCGATTGTGGACCCACAAAGGCAAAAGCCTTGACAATTTCAGTCTCTTCTCCATGTATCATGATGGTAACTATTGGTCCAGTTGTCAGGATTTTGATTTTCCTTTACATTGAGTGGCAATCCATACCGAAGGCCACGATCTTGACCTTCATCAGCAAGTGCTTCAAGTCCTCCTCACTTTCAGCCAGCAAGGTTGTGTCATCATCTACATATCGCAGGTTGCCAATAACCCTTCCTCTAATCCCGACCCCCTTCTCAGCATAGAGATTGAATAAGTATGGTGAGAACATACAACCCTGATGCACATCATTCCTGATGTTAAACCATGCAATTTTCCTCTTATTCTGTTCATACAACTGCCTCTTGGATCCAGTACAGGTTGTGCATGAGCATAACAGTCTGTGATTCCTGTTTTTTCAAGCCTGCCCATAATTTGTAATGGTTCACATTTTGCATAGTCAATTAAACACAAGTGAACATCCTTCTGGTATCCTCTGCTTTCAGCCAAGCTCCATCTGACAGCAGCAATGATTTTTTTTCCATGTCATCTTCTGAAACCAGCCGGTACCTCTAACAGTTCTCTGTCAATGCACTGCTACACCTGTTGCTGGTCTTCAGCAAAATTTTATTTGCACATGATATTGACGATATTTCCCTGTAATTAGAGCGTTCTATTGGGTCACCTTCCTTTGGAATGGGCACAAATATGGATTTCTTCCAGTCAGTTGGCCAGGTAACTGTCTTCCAAGTTTCCTGGCACAGACCAGTGAGTGCTTCGAGTGTATCATCAGCTTGCTGAAACATTTCTATTGATATTCCATAAATCCCTGGAAGCTTGTTTTGGGCTAATGCTTTCAGTGCATGTATAAAAGGACTTAGCTAAATGTATTACCTTTGCACCAGGTCCAAAAAGAATAAAAAAATAACAAACTAACAAAACCCAAACCTGACAAGAAAGGTAAATTTGGAATGACCTTGCTCCTGTGCCATTACTGTCTCAGTGGGTGGGCAGTGCAGAGGGACACATTGGTTGTCATTATGTACCCCACCCCATGGGGGGACAGATAGCCTGCTATTTTTCCCTCTTAGCAGTTCCCAAATAGACAGCTTTCTCACAGCCTCACAACTCCAAATCCCTCTAGACAATGCATACTAGGCCATGAAAGTGCCCCCAGATTTTTTCAAGGACAGATCTAGCAATAGACTAGTCAAGAAGGTTTGGGGAGAGCCCCAGCTGATAAGTCAGGGGGCTACCATTTAGTACTGTACACTACTGCTAAGCTATGTACATGCATGGGCAAGTCACCCTCCTCCATCTGCCTGTTTCTTCTTTCACAGTGTAGGAATGACCATGATAATCTTGTTTGCCAACCTCTAAGGGTCCGTAGGAGGCTTGCCCAAGAGTAAATGGAAAAGGCCTTTCCACAGCACCGGGCCCCATTTCTCCCTCGTAGAAGGTAGACCTCCCTGCTTCGATCTGCTACCACTCTCACCAGTTACCCTGATCTGCTGGCATGGCTCTCCTTTGCGAGTTTTCAGTCTTCCAAGCAAGCTGGTGCCAGTGAGAATGTTAAGTGATAAGAATTGGACTACTGCTAACACACCTTCTCCTTGAGCTCTTACTTTAGGCCAGATACGTTGCCAGCTGCTTTACACACACATCTCAGCCTCCTTGCGCATCACACGTACCTTTGGCAGTTGGGTGACACCTAGAGCTCACTTCTCGGAATGTTTTTAAACTCTTAAAATGTCTAATGTTCTAACTACACTAGACTTGCCCCAAATCTATATCTTTTGAATGTGTGAGTGACATGAACTTCTCCTTTAATACATAAAATAACCTGATCTCTCCCAGTGCACCTAATACTTCCCATAAAGGGATATTTAAAGTAAGTAGAGCTCACGACAATGACCGCAGAGTAACGTGAAAATGTCTGTGATTTTTTTGCTCGGTGGCAGAGCTACAGGTGCCGTTTGGACGACTGTACTCTGTTACCTACATCTACAAGTGAAGGCAGTCCTAAGTCCAGTTAGAGGTTCATGAAAATGAAGATGTACATTATCGCCCTGTGTGATAGGCAGCCTCTCAGATGGTCACCGCGGACCCTGCCTCTTGGTATTCACCTCAGAGCCCAGAGAAACCACACCATAAATGTGTGTTGTTTTACTCAGCCAAGCGGTGGGGTGCCACCATACAAGGCCACCTGTATCTGCCATGATGGAATAGTCCATTCTGCTGGCCCCGACTCACAGGGACCCGATGTACAGCTAAACAAAACACCGCCCTGTCCGGCACCATCCGCACAATGCTCGTGGTCTGGGAGCCCACTGAGGCAGACATTGTGTCTGTCCATCCACTGACGGGCTTCCTCTTTCCCATTGACCCTCACTTCACCAAGGATGACATCTTCCTCTAGGCACTGGTCTGGCCTCAGCACATGTCCATGAAGTACCTGAGACAGTCTCACCATCCTTGCTCCTCAGGAGTATGTCCTCTTCGACAGATTGTCCCTTCTGGTGGCAGTCCATAGTATTTTTCCATCATCCTCACCAGCACTCCAAGTGACACGCATCAAGCTGCTCTTTTCTCCCTTACTCATTGTGCAACTTTCTCATGCAAATGAGGTGAATGAATAATGCATGGGCTTTGGGTCAGGTGCACCTTAGTCTCTACGGTGGCATCTTTGCTTCTGAACCCTTTAAAGAGGTCTTGTGCTGCAGGCTTCCCCAGTGCAATACATCATTCGGCATGTTGGCTGTATCTCCCATAAGTGTTGATTGTGGATATAAAGAAAATCAAATTCCCGACAACTTCAGTCTTTGTTGATCCTGATGCTGCCTATTGGTCCAGTCGTGAGGAACTTGGTTCTCTTTAAAGTCAGGGGCCTTGCAACTTCTCTCTGTGCAGCCCTAGGAGGCACTGGGCCCCCCTCTCAAGGAAGACGTGCTCTCCTGAGTGATAGGTAGGACCGAAATGGAGCCTCTGGCCTCATGAATGAACAGCTCAGCCGGGCTGGGAGCACAGCTGCTTATTAGATGAGTGATCCGGAACAGCTGCTGGCTGTCCCGCAGAGCCGCTCACGGGAAGTCTCCCTAGGCCACCAAGCCCAGCGCCTGTGAAAACCGTGGTCACAGGAACCTTAGGCTGTCACCGGAGACAAACTTCGTCAAAACCCGGATTGTTCTCAGGAAGAAACAAAGGCAGAAGGACAGAGCGACTAACGCAGAATTGCTTAGTGGCAGAGCTGGTGGAAAAGGAGGGTCTCCTGACTCTTCAAGCTAATGCTTTCTTTCTGTACAGTCTCATCCACCAGGAAAGGTTTCCAGAGGGATTCAGTCCTGGTTCCAGCCTGTCCTCTCTTAAGTGTCATATCTTTGATGTCTTTTCCCACCTGAATGCCTTATAAATTGTTACCTCTGAGCACCATAGGTCACTGATTTAATGTGGGGTGATTTTTTTGCCTTCTTCACTCCAATTCTGTTATTCCCTGTAGTATTAAACCTTTGATTGCATGAGTGACTATGAAAATTTCAGTAAAAATTAAATAATGCCCCCTAAAGACTAAGAGATGCCAGTCATTCTCAGGGGGGTGGGGGGCTGCTATCAAAGTTCTTTGAATATATATATATATTTATATTTATATTTATATTTAAAGCCCTCTTGAGAAAGCTCAAAAACCTACACATGTAATCTCACTAATAGAAGAACAGACCATGATCCTCCCACCTGTAGCTGGAAAAACTGAAGTTTAGAAAGGTTAAGTGATTTCTCTCGAGGTTTGTGTTCCCAGGAAAAAATGGTCCCGGGGAAAGGACCCTGGGGCCTTGTAAACCTCGTGCCCCCCCCCCACGAATACTTTCCTTCCTAGCTGCATCAGAACACTTCCTGCATGGCACCCAGCTGGGTGGTGGAGCCAGGACACCCTGCCATCTGTGTCACATCCGCCTGCCATCTTGCGACGCAGCATCATATTCTGGCTTTGGGAGGAGACCTAATAAAGCATCTACTCCAGCTCCCCTGACCGCAAACCAGTTCCCCGTGTGAACTGTACTCCTTCTTTCTTTCCTTCTGTGTCTGGAATCAGGAAAAACTCGGATCTCTGACCATCTGTCTACGCTGGATACGTCCTGTATGTGAAAGCATAGTGTCATCATCATCCTTGTGATTGATTTTCTTCGTTCGCCATAATGTTTTCAAGCACATATAAGGACTTCACTTCTTAGCAAATTTTTCTGACTCCGTCACTCAGCAGGAAACCCTGGTGTGGATTTCTAACAGTGGATCACGGAGATGCAATCTTGTGAGCTCACTCCTCACAGGCCACCTCGCCCATGGAAGCTACAGAGAGATGGCAGGACCTGGCGTTGATCCAGCTCACAGTGGTACCGAGTCAGGATAAGAGGACTTGCTAGAGTGTCGGGGGGTGGGTGGGATTTCCAGTCCTGGGCTTTTTGTGCAGAATCCAAGGATCCCCAGCTTTGGCTCCCTGCCTCTGCAGGGTGTGTTGAGGCTCAGTGGCGTGTGCTTATCAGCTCTGCCTCAGGAGACAGGCTCTCACTTCACCTTCTAGAGCCTCCTTGGCAGGCGCGATTATGTTGTCCATCATCTGTTGGTGAGAGCTTGTAATAACTTCTCACATATTACAAAGCCCCTCCCCCCCACACACACTCCTCTCCTGGCTCCTTCCAATCTTCTTTCTTCCCTGTCTGCTAATTAATCTATTCCCATGTGCCTGTTTTTGTGTATTTGTTTTGGCGTTTGTTTCTTTCTTTTCTTCTTCCATTTACTCTTGCTGTCATTGTTTATAAAAAGCTCTGGTAATGCAGTTGGCTCTGGAAATAAGACAGTCCTCCCCCTGCCATCCTGAACTTCTGATTTAGCAATACTGAGCCCGTCACCGTTTTCTGAGTGCAGCGGCTGGCACTTGCGACAGCCTTCACGGCACACGCATACACCTCACCTGCAGTGCCCTTTCTGACAGGTTTCCATTTGGCTGCTGTTGGCTGTGGCATCCATCTATCCCATGGCAGCCCTGTGCATGCCCAGGAGAGCTGCCCACCAGGTTCTCCAGGCCTGTGAGCTTTCAGAAGCTGATCACTGTGCCTGCCCTGGAGGCACCTCAGAGTGGGTTTGAACCACGAACCTCTCAGTTGTTTGGCCCCTCACCTAACCATCTTCCCCACTTAAAAGCTCAAAGTTAGCATTGGGCTTCCAACGGCAAGATCAGCAGTTTAAAACCATCAGCTGTTCTATGAGAGAAAAACCGGGCTTTCTACTCCAATAAAGCATTACCAGCGTGACTCCCATAAACCAGGCTTTCTACTCCCACAAAGCGTTACAGTTTCTGAAACCCACAGCGGCAGCTCTACCGTGTCATGCTGGGTCTCAGAGGCAGAATGACGCCGGGCCAGTGAATGAGGAGTCTGGTTTGTATCTCTCCTCCAAAAGAGCCTTGGTGGTGCAGTGGGTTAAGCTCTGGGCTGCTAACCTCCTGTGGTGGAAACCCACCAACCACTCAGGAGAAAGGTCAGGCGATCCGTTCCTGCAAAGATCTCTTCCTTCATGACGCAAGTCAGTTGCTTGCTTCTCTGAGAAGCTTCCGAGGACCGCCCTTCTCCAGCAATGACCTCTATGCTGTTTGTCTCCTGAGAAACAGAGTCTAATGAGGGTCAAGGGGCTGCGGCATCTCAGCACTGGTCTTGGTACCTCCACCCCCTCCAGGGCCCACCATATGGCGGCCATTCCATAAGAATGTATTGGAATGAATGAATGAATCCAATGATAACATATAGTGACTCACATAGGAGATGTGTTGAATGTCATTGTTAGGTGGCTAACCAGCTTAGAAACTCCACGTAGCCATAATGATGGGGTTTTGAGTAATTACTGGATGAATGAATTGACTTGCCCCTCATTACCCATCCATAGCACAGGGTCGAGTGAAGCGGGGATGCCCCGTAAAGATGCCAGCAGAGGGTGTAATAACCCTGAGGGGCTGCAGCCTTCTAGGCAACCCGGAAAGCAGTAGGACTCGCCCGAGAGCAGATCCCAGGGGCACACAGTCTGTCACACAGGGCCCCATCCTTGAAGAGCCCCATGCTTGGTTTCATGCCCTGCAGTGCCTGTCTTGGACTTCTTAATCATTTTCAAATGAGGGGCCCTGCATCCTCCTCTTGCACTAAACAACCAGTTGCCATCCACGCCAGTTCCTGGTGACCGTGTGTGTCAGGCTAGAGCCGTCGCCCACAGGGTGGTCAGTAGCAGGTTTGTTTTGCTGAAGTCAGTCAGCAGGCCTTTCTGCCGAAGCACCTCTCGGTAGACTCCACCTTTCGGTTAACACTTGAGCATGCTCACTTCGGTGCCACCAGAGGCTCCTGTGTTTGCTGCAGGACTCTGCAAATGATGCCCAGCCTGACTGCTGCCCGCCCGCCCACGGGGCAAATCTGCAGGAGGCTGGCAGTGGCATCAGGGACCCTCTACCTGCGGCTCCAGTCTGTCTTTTCGTTGACTTCCAAAAGCTCAGGCGCTCCGGCTCCAGGCAGTATTTTCTGCCCATGGGAATGTGCCGCTGTTAGTCATCACCCAAGGAAAAACTTTTAAAGGACATTTTTTAAAGATGTAATTAGAATCTATTTAAAAGCAATTGGTAACTCAAGAAGTAATTGCTAATTCCTTGGACTTCCTCGTGACAACTTTCTGTCTTCTTTCATATCATCTGAAGGCATATTTGAAAGAGGGGGGCAGAGCGGAGCGGCCAGCTCCAGCTGTTTCCCTGGAATGGGAGCTTATTTGCCTCCCACAGAAGATGAGAAAAACATACAAGCTAGCCATTTCCTACCACTGCTTAATGTTAAGTGTAGAAAAGAAAAATAGTTTCAAAAACTCTCTCTATTGAAATAACTTTATATTCAGGCCTTTGACAAAAGTGTGTTTCCAAGTAAAGTTCGTCTCTTTCTGGGTAAAAGCTAAAACAAGGACTAGAAATACCCAGAAAATAAAATCCTTATGCCACGGGTAAGTCTCTTTTTCTAAAATTATTTTAAATGGTGTGCATATTAAGAATGAAACTGGTCTGGGAAATAATCTGAAATTTTAATGGTGCTCAAAAATGGATGTTAAGAATTCTTTTTCCCGTGTCTGATTGGTACCAGTATAAATGGGCAATCGCTTGTGTTCTCAAGTAGAACGCAGGAAATCGCAGCTGCTTACCTGATGGGTAAAGTAGGAGGAGTGAAAGAGAGGAACCCCTTGAGAAGATGGATTGGCACAGTGGCTGCACCATTGGCTCTAAGGAAGAGACCACTGCAGGGCCGGGCGGCGTTTCACTCTATTGCACATGGGTCACTATGAGTTGGCACCTAGGAACAACCACTACCCGAAAGTCAGTGGTTCAAACCCACCAACCGATCTTCCAGACAAAGATGAGCCTGTTGGCTTATGTAAAGATTTACAGACTCAGAAACCCTATGGAACCATTCTACTCTGTCCTGTAGGGGAGCTATGAGTTAGAACCCACTATTTGGCTTGATGAGTGAGTCCTTTATATACATTTTGAAATATCAAATATCCCTGATTTGTTCACTGAGCACTCTCGAGGTTCCTTGGTTCCTTTGAGGCGTGCAGTTGCAATGAGCACATTCCAAGCCACCCACCACCCACAGTGTTGCCTCGGCAAGGCTGCACCCTGATTTGGGTGCCCTGGCCACTGCTTCTTCAGTTCAGCATCACTTTCCCTCTGTCATGGGGCTAGGTTCTGTGCTTAATACCAAGGTGCCAAAAGGCATACGACACAGCTCCTCAGCCTAAAAGGCACATTAATCTAGTGCAGTGCTTGCTAACACGGGGGATACTGACCCCTGAAGGGTGCTGAACTAGTCCAGGCGGTGCTGTGAAAACAGATACGTACACTCTTTGCTCTGGATTATGAGCGATGGCACAGAAGCTTCTAATTGCCAGGGGGAGCTCTGAGTACTTTTCTTTCTCTCTTTCTTTATTTCTTCTGGATTTTTTTTTTAAAGAGAGTAGTAGGCCAAATATGTTTGGGAACCTCTGATCTAGTGAGAAAAAACTATTGCCACAGTCCACAATCAAGGAGAAATAGGAACACGACACTAATATGGGAGCGCCTACGAGGGAGCAGTTCAAGAAATTGAGAGCGCTTTCCCTAGAGAAGACACTGCGTAGCATACAGAGGGCTTTGACAAAGGAAGGAGGGGGAGGAGAACTTTCCCAGTGGGAGGGAAAGCGTGGACAAAGAGGAGTGCTTGGACCCAGGAGCTTCAGGCCTGATGGACTTGACAAGCAGTCAGTATGTGATGAAGCTGGGAGGAGAAGTTGGGACAAGGTGACAAAGGAACTAGAGTCTCATTCTCAACATTTTCACTTCATTTTGTAGCCATGGGATGTCGGTGGCTGTTGTTGTAGACAATGACTTTGGGACGCGACCCCCAGTGGGGGGCTCTGGACTCTGGTTAAAGGCAAAGGAGGGGATCGATGCCGAGGCAGTTTGCGGGTTGGAATCCCTCGGAGCAGTCTAGCTACGAGAAGACGGAATCTTCAGCTGGATGAGAGACCTAGCATGCGCCATTCAGGAGATAGTTCAGCAGGGGCATTGAATTCAGGTTGGCAAGGGAAGGTGGGGGAAGATGCTCTGGGAACTCGAAATTATCAAGTTCAAGTGGTTCTCAGCAAGGTGCCAAGGCCCTCTATGTAGGGGTGGTGTCTTTGGGACTCTACTTTCCCTCAACTCAGGGTCTGGAGTGGTCTTTAAACTAACAGGTGATACAAAGCAAATCCTCTGTAAATGGAAGAGGCATGACTGGTGTCTCCTGCGTGGAGAACAAGAAACGTTCCATATCTCAAAAGTAATACCACTCAAAAATTCTCAGGAGCCCAAAGTTGGAGACAACCCCAAAGTCCACCAAGGGAGGAAGGGATACACGCAATGCGGTCTCTTTACAATGGAATATTGTTGTCGGTAGGTACCTTTGAGTCTGTTCCAGTCCACAATGACTCCGTATCTGTGGTAGTTACATAATTGGGTGTCAATTTGGGACTTGAGAGAATTAGGAATGAAGGGATAGAGTCTATACTGTCAATCGAGTCTAGTCTGCCAATGAGGCCTCTGTGTAGGCATGGCCTTCCCTGAGGATTCTGGGAATTCCTGGATTTCCTTCTTGGAGGCGGGAGTGACTCTCTTCTCACTCCCTGAGAAATGCTCTATTGACAAGATACATGACACTATGCTGATAGACCCCATGCCCTGGAAACTGGAGGAGCCACGTGGAAACCCCTACCAGCTTGGAGATGCTTCTACCACCTCTGGATCCACAAGACTTTGCACCCACTGGCCTGTGATATTCCTGCATTTGACATCATTGCATGTGTTTCATGAGTCTGAAGAGGACTTTATAGATTGGTGTCGGACATATGGACTAATATCGGACTGAAGGACTTGATCTGGACTGGGCTGGGATGTTTTCTCAATATTCAACTGCTCTTGTATATAAAGCTCTTTCCTATACACATATGCATGTTTATGAATGTGTTTCTCTAGTCTACCCAGACTAACACAATGTCATAGAGTAGAACTGCCCCATTAGGTTCTCTGGGCTATAATCTATATGAGAGTAGATCAACCAGTCTGTCGCCAAAGGAGGATTGGGTGAGTCTAAACTGCGAACCAGAAGCCAAGATAGATGTTAACTGTTGCACCAGCCGGGCTCCTAATGGAACATTGCTCAGTCATGAGACGGAATAAAGCGCCAGCACACACTTTACTGTGGATGAAGCATTATGCTCGATGAACAAAACCAGGCATAAAAGGTCGCACATTGTACAAGTCTGTTTATCGAGCGGGACAGAAGAGGTAAACCATAGTGCACACTACAGACTGGTAGCTGCCAGAGGCTGCAGAAGAAAGAGTGAGGGGTTTTCTTTTGAGGCGATGGAAGTGTTTTAGAACTAGGCAGCGGTAGGGATTGCACAACACCGTGAAGGCATCAAATGACAATAATCATACACATGACATTTTCAATAACCAAAGTATTGTGCGCAATTTTCCTTTAAAGGATAATACTTGGAGCTTAAATAAGAGCGTGCTTTAATCACCAAGTCAGGGTCATAAAGCCTGTAAAATCTAAATATACTTTTGGATTTCAAGCACTGAGAAATAAATGTAGGTGAAAGTGTTGGTTTGAAACAAGTTATCCAGTTCCCTGGGGACTAACTGCCAAAGAATACACGGGAACATGAAGGCGTGGTGGAATTGTTCTATATCTTGGGGTTGGGGGCAAGGTTACATTGGGGGTATAGTGTATTCATGATTCCATCACTTAAAAGGTGTTCTTAATATTAGCTATAAATTAGGCCTTAAGGCAGTCACACTGCCATCACGTCAGTTCTGACTCACGGTGACCCCACTGGGCAGAAACCCTCCTCTTTCTTCCACAGAGCAGCTGGGGAATTTGAACTTCTGACTTCAAGGTTAGCAGTCCAGTGCATAACCACTGTGCCACCTGATGAAGTCTCCTGGTCCTTAATAAAGCTGGTATAGACATGCGTTATTAGCATCAAGATGGAAAAAAGAAGCTAAACAATGCCTGTATAGAACCCCAGGGGAATATGCCCAGTACTGTGTTCCTAATTGGACACTTCTGACCTAGTTTCAATCCAGCCCTTGATGGCCGAGCCCATGCCCTATAGACTGCTGGGACTTTAGACGTTGGCCTTTCAAGTTGTACAACATCCTTCATAGGCCGCACGAGAAAGATTTGATGTGGAAGCCCCACTAAGCTTCACTTCAGACTCAACTGAAGTAGATTTAAAGAACTGAGCAGCTGCCTTTGACTTACAGCTGCAAGACCCTCCCTTGTCTGAGAAGCAGCAGATGCCGACCATCCCAAGGTGATGGCAATGGTGGCCATCCAACTTTGATTTGATGTCTTGCTTTGATGGTGCCCAATGCCTGGTGGCCTAGGACTGCCATGCGTTTACTATGTTAATGCTATCCTTGCCTTCTTATGCCATCTAGTAGTCTAGTCGACATGGCTCCGCTCTGTGACTGAGTGTTGTTGAAAGTCGTGCCCACACCAACTGCCGTGGTTTGTGTGAATAGTGTCCAGTCACTTGTGAGCTGGACAGAGAGCATCGTAAGCTGGACATGGCAGACGTAGTTAGGTTAACATGTAACGCCTTAGCATTCGCTCTCCCTTTTGACCCATTTCAACGTCTTAGTTTTAAATGCTTTCTGCTTTTTGGGTTTGTTTGTTTGTTATTGAGGTTCTTCTACTTTGTCGAGTCATTGTTGTTGGGGTTTGTTTGTTTGCTTGTTTGCTTCCTGTTTGTGTTTTGTACGATTTTCTGTACAGGAAACTCAGGAGAAGTAACTGTACAGAGACTGTAACTGGATTCATAGTTACCTTGGGGAGGCTCGAGGGTAAAGAGGGAGCTAATGACAATGAGCTTGAGAAGGAAAACATTCGCAATGATTGTCGTGATGACGGCACAATGCTTCTGAATCCAACTGAATAGTTCAATTGTATGATATGCGAAGTATTTTCCAATTAGAATTTTTTTAAAGATGAGATTCCCTGTATTCTGGGGACTGGGCCAGAGGCCCCTCATTTTAGTACTTCCACTTTCTGTAGCCATACATCCCCAAACTTAGTTTCTCCATTTGGCTACACTGAGAGGAGCCTGTTGTTGTCGTGTGCCAGCGAGTGGACTCCAATGCCCAGTGTCCATGGGAGCAGATTGCCATGGGCTCTCCCCCGCAAGAGGAACCCTGGTGGCTTTGTGGTTACTGATTGGGCTGCTAGCTACAAGGTCAGCAGTTCGGAGCCACCAGCTGATCTTTAGGAGAAAGACGGAAGAGTTTCTATTCTCATAAATAGTTACAGTTGGTATTGATGATGCGAGTGAGGATTTTTTTTTAATTTCTTCTGAAAACTAGCTGCTGGGTTTGAACATTGGCCATTCAGTTGGCGCTCTTAACCATTGTACCACCAGGACTCTAGAGAGGAACCTAACTTCAATGGAGAAAATCTATATGCCCTTGGAAAACAGCTCCAAGTTTATGTGCTACTTCTTTCCTCCAACCCCTTTCCACCAAATGCCACTACCTAGTACTTCCTTTGAGCAAGTACTGATTTTAAGCATTCTCTTCTTACTTGGTTATAGTCCTCTGAGGCCTTCCTGCTCCATTCGCAGCAGTTAATGTGCAGAAGCTTCCCCAGCAAAGAAAGCCACACTCCTCTGGGTAGCCTGGCTTTCTGTATTTTAGGGAGCTTTACCCCTCCATCCTCATTAAAGTAGGCCCAGCTTGGAGAAGAGAATTACATACTGAAAACTACAGGCACAAAATGATGGATTCATGCTGTACCTTAATATAATCCATCCTGGCTTGCAGTGAGAGCATTAGATCAATTAGCAAGCGGGTCCTCAACCTGGGCTCACCATTTCTGCCTGGTGCATAACACAGGGATGGTGCATTTATCAAGCACCCTTGGCTAGGAAGCGTCCTCTTTAGTGACATGACTAGCATTCCTTTCATGATGACAGCACCCACCCCTCTCTTCTGATCTTGCATCCCCGGAGTCTGAGTGGTACCAGGAAGAACAAGGGAACCGCAACTCTCCGGGTTGCTCTTGGTGTGGATGCCCAAGATGCTCTCAGGGGAGAAGTGAAGGGAGGGTGGGCTTGGAGTCTGGGTCAGCCCTGTGTGAGGGAGGCCATGGTCTCTGCTGAGATCAAGCAGAGAGATCCTGTCCCACCAGATCGTAAATGAGCGGAATCTGCCTGGAGGGGAGCCGTGCTCTTTGTGTGGCTGATTCATGCCAGCCTTGTAAACACAGCCGGCCGTGGCCCAGCCTGCCCAGCTTCGGGGAGCTCAGTTGCATGCCTCTGAAAAGGGCTGGGGAAGAACGCTACAAACCACGCTGCAGGCAGGGAATAAGGGTGATATGTTTAATTAGATTTTGGCTATCTGTCCCAGCGAAGGAAAAACAGGCGGTGTTTATAGGCACCTTCCCTGCAGGCTTTGCTGTTACAGAGCAGGGTGGGGTGCAAACCCCTCTCCAAGCTCAGCCAGTTGTAGCACCGAGGAAGCTTTGAGAGCATGAGTCAGTCAGTCAGTACTGCCTTCTTCTGCTAAACGATCTTCTGGGCTTAGGAGGGAGGGCTTCCACAGACACATCTCCTGCATTTCTTGAGAGGGTGCAGCAAAGAACTGGGGCAAAAACGGACCCTGTTTGCTTGCTGGACCACGTGCTCTACCTAAAAGTGTTCAAGTCACCAGGCAAGCCCGATGGCATCCCGGTTCTCCATCAGTGGAATGGGTCATAGCCGCCAGAGGATGCCGAGATGAAAGACGGCATGAATTTCCTCCCTGGTGTGCTTGCTGGTATGCACAGCGTTCCGTGTGAACCCAGATGGAATTCAAATCCAGTGTGTGTGTGTGTGTGTGTGTGTGTGTGTGTGTGTGTGCGTGCGTGTGTGTGTGTGATTTGAAAACCTGCATGCCATACTCATGTGTTTCCATGAAGATATGTTTGTGACTTTGAGAGGTGCCCCAAGACCATCACGGCAGCCTCTGGGGCACACAACCAGTTCTGACACCCAGGCCGAACCACTGTTTTGAGGAGTGTGCTTGATTGAATTGCCTTTGCAACTCACTCTGCTGTGTGTTGAGCCCAGAAACTTGAGTTAAAGAATTGAATTTTGCCGCCACTCTAAAAAATAGCCAGGAAGCAGCCCCCAGCCCCTCTCCTCTGGGACCTGATGTCAAGGGACAGCAAGAGAAAAGGACAAACTGCTCGTTTCCAGTCCCAGGGTGACTAAAACTAGGGGTGGATGTTTATAGAGCACAGGTAGTGATTTTGAAAGCAAAATAAAAGTAAATGATGAAACTTTGGAAAAAATGGACTCCCTGGAACGGAACCAAGAACCAGCTCTCAGGGCTGACCTTTTGGTTAAAGCCACGTGATGCAATCTCTGTCGTCCCCTCTAGATGTATTATTTTATTGGTTTGCTGGGAATTTTGGCTTGAGGGAAATTGTACGTTAGGGGAGTAAAATGTTTAACTCTTATTACTGCCAAATGTTTGTCCCCACGGTGAGGTGTTATGATAGAAAAAGCACCTGCCAGGACCTTATCGTCGAAAGGGGTTACAGCCTGGGGTTCCATGTTTCACAAAATACTCTTCCAAGTGATTGCCGTGGCTAAAGACGCCTGTTGAGTGACTCGCTACATGAACCGCATTTCGACTCCAAATAGGACTTTTTCCACTAGGAAGCTGTCACATAACTGCTTTTTTTTTTTAATATAAATCTGAATTCCAAAGGCTCAGTTGGGGTTGATAAGGCCTTCTGAAGTGCTAAGATCCTAGTAAAGACAGGATATCTTTAGATATCCTTAGATAGTTTAGAGGCAGAAGTCAATCCAACCCCTAGTCAATAATTTGGTGGTAACCGGCGAGGATGTGCTGGCTGGCATATGGCAGTTCTAACGTATAAGAAGATAAAATGGATTTTTGGTGTCTGTGTGAATTTCTTGAAGTCCTAGAGCTGGGTCTCCCTGTGTATTTGGATCCCCTCACCTCCTAGATGGAGCCTGCCAAGGGTGTCATTGGCTCTCCACGCTTCCTGTTGAGCTGGATGGGCTGAGAAGCCTGGGCCTCTCTCTCTCTCTCCCTCTCTTGCTCTCGCTCTGGCTCTTGGTCCTGCTACTGCCACTCCCCACTGTCACCACTTCCCTGGTATCGCAACTCATTGTCTCTTGGATCAAGAAGGCTCAGTGTACGGATCCCGGGGTCCAAAGGACAAGCTCCACTTCTGGTTCTTTTTTCTTTACGTGGCCATGAGATTCCCCCATTCCTGCTTGACTTGGTTTAAACTTTGTGGGGTGGCAAAACTGACCAATCTCCTTAGTAGAATCTCATTGACCTTATTTGCTTGGTCTCATCCCATCATTTGGTTGGAATTACAAGGGCTATGTCTTAGAAGCACCAAATCAAATAACTTACTGCCCTGCCAATAAAAATTTCAAACTGAATCTATCCAAAATGACTCCACATATTTTATCTCAAATCTACGCCTCCTTCAGCCTTCTTTCTCTCTTAGTTAATGATAAGTCCTACTTACTCAGGCCAAAGAATGGGAGGCACCCAGGAATCCCTTTTACCCCCACCTCCTACCATGCCCCATAGTCAGAAAGCATTTCTTGTTCATAGTCTCCAACTTCAGAATATATTTAGAACCTGGTCCTTGTATATTACATGTGTGTTCCAAACACATCCAGGACACCAACACTTCTCCCCATCTCCGCTTCAAAGAACACCAGACCCAATCACTTTTTACCAGCACTCCATTCAGAACACAGCTGGGCATTCATCACATTCACCTCCTCCATGATCAGACGAGATCTGGAACCTGGCTACTTTTAGTCACCTCCGTTTCTGCCAAGGCCACCCTGTTCAGGCCATCACGGTCCTTTGCCCCAGTTACTACTGACACGTGCAGTAATATGAACGGGTCTCCTGCTTGCTCTCTTGGTCCTGTGATCTGTTCACCACCAGCAATCCAACTGAGATTGTTAAAATCTAAGCCAGATTACGGGCCGCCCCTCTTCAAAGCACATAGTACCCCACCTGCCATCATCAAGTCCATTGTGACGCAGAGCAACCTTCTGTAAGGGATCTGAGGCTGCTTATCTTCCTCTTTCTTCCTCGGAGCAACTGGTGGGTTTACACCTCTGAGCTTGAGGGTAGCAGTCCCAAAGCTTACCCAACATCACCACCAAGTCTTCTTTGTCCCCAACAGGGATCCTCCAACTGACCCGATATGTTCTCACTCATCACTTCTGCCCTTGCTGGTGCCTCTGCCTGGAATGTTCTTTTCCTATCTGTCTGCACTGCGCATGCCCTCACCCCCTTCGTGTCTGTCCTCAAATGTCCACTCTCCAGGGAAGCCTTCTCTGGCCACTTCCTTTAATACGATGACACCTCTACGCCCCGCCTGTGTTCCTGATCATCGATTTTTATGGTTTTATTTTCTCCACAGCACTTTTAACCTTCGACCATACTATTTAATTTTCGTTTTACCGAAGTAGAACGTACACACCATAAAATCCACCCTTTTGAAGCAGAGTTCATTGTTTTTAGTATGTCCACAAAATCGAAGACACCATGTTCACTGCTTATTTCCAGAATGCGTTTGTTATTCCAAGAAGCCACCTCACCCCCCACGCAGTCAGTCCCTACCAGCTCCTTCCCCAGCCCCCGGGAATCATCCACTTTACCGTCTCTGCACATGTCATATACATAAAATTGGATACTATATGACCTTTTGTCTCTGATTGCTTTCACTTTCACGTGTTTTCAAGATTCACCCACGTCGTAGCATGTCGCAGTACGTCATTTCTTTTTGTGGCCAGTTAACAACCCATTATTTGGCTGTACCATAATTTCATCAGTTGATGGAACTTAAGTAATTGGAAGCCTTTGCCTAGAATTAATAATGCCATTATGTAAATGCATGTACAACTTTTGTTTTGTTTTTTAAATAAACTTAAGTCATCAGTTGTCTTGAATTGCTATGTCACGTGCTAACCTCCCAGCCACTCCATGGGACAAGGTTGAGTCAGCCCACTACTGTAAAGAGGTAGAGGCCTCCGAAACCCAAGGGCAGAGGTCTCCGCTATCCTGCAGGGTCCCTGCGCATGGGCCTGGACTCGCTGACAGCGGGTGGGGCTTGATTTTGGATGGCAACTCCATGGGTACGTGTTTGAGGAGCCGCCCTGCTGTCTTCCACCGTGGCTGCCCTGTTACATTCACTCGATCCTTTGCAAATATATTCCAGTTTCCTCGCCTTTCTTGTTGTTGCTTATTTCTTACAAACAGAAATGTGTTTAAAGTCTCAAAGCTCTCCATTTCTGTAGTTGCTATGTTGCTTTCGTGGGTCTTCAAAGTTGGCAAAGTCGTGACCCCCAGTGCAGAGGGCGGGGCCGCAGGCTTTAGGCTCATGTTCTCGCGTCTCCTGCAGGTGTCAACAGGAAGGTGGTGTACTCCTTGGCTGACTCAGCCGGTGGATTCTTCTCGGTGGACAGCTCATCGGGCATCATCATCCTGGAGCAGCCACTGGACCGGGAGCTGCAGTCTTCCTACAACATCAGCGTGCGGGCCAGTGACCAGAGCCCCGGGCAGGCCCTGTCCTCTCTGGCCACTGTCACCATCACTGTTCTGGACATTAATGACAACCCCCCTGTGTTTGAGAGGCGAGACTACCTGGTCACAGTGCCCGAGGACACCTCCCTTGGCATGCAAGTCCTTGCTGTGTTCGCCACGAGCAAAGACATTGGAACAAATGCTGAGATCACGTATCTCATCCGGTCTGGGAATGAACAAGGGAAATTTAGAATCAACCCAAAGACAGGTGAGTAAATAGCAACTAGCTCAAATTCCAGGCTTCACTGCATCCTCCAGGGCAGGCTCTTCTTCATCCTCCCATTTCCCTCCCTCACAGTAGAGCAAATCTTAGCTGGGCCTCCATACAGGCACTAGAAGGCATGCTCCATCTGAGGATGTGAAATGTGCAGCTCCCAGCTGTCGGCTGCAGGTGGTGCTAAGAGTCAACTCACTCAGCTACTCGCCAACAGCTTGGAAGTTCAAGTCCACACAGAAATGCCTTTGAAGATAGAGCTGGTGATCTCCTTCCCACAAAAGCAGTCCTGGTGGAGCAGAGGTCCACAAGGCTGTGCCTTTGTTTACTTGGTAAACTCCTGACCCCCAGACTGGCTGCATGATTTCACCATAGGAAGCAGCAATGGGGGACTTACCATGAAGGAGTATTTGCCTGCCTCACACGGGGGCTGGTGGGTTCCTCTCTTTGCTGTGGTTTGTTTGCTTTAATCTGGATCATTTGCTTGTGTGTTTGGGGGCTCCCCTTGCCCGGTTCACACCTAGGCTACCCTCTTCTCAGGTTCCCTGCCACTGATAAGGGATCTGGATGGTGACTTTCGGGTCATCTCAGGCTGGAAACCCACCTAGAATTATTAATTCGTTGGCACTGTCACTGTCACCGGGCCCTGTAAAAACTCCTGGGCAGTGTGTGCATCACTTGGGGCAAAGGTGCTTAGGAAGAAACCAGGAGAGCAAAGGGGGAGCCCTTGGGCTTTGTCTGCATTGCTTGGTCATTAATAAGCAGGGCAATATGGAGTACCAATGGTAACTCAGGAAACAAGTTTGGATATTCTTTAAAGAATGAACATACTTACCTTCATATTTTTATAATGTTTGTGCTAATATTTTTTCTATGCATTTGTGTGCATTCTCATCTTGTTAACTTACTCACCTGTGACTAGGCAGAGCAGTTTCCATTTCACAGGTAAGAAAAGTGAGTCTCACACCGACCAATCATTGAACTTATGTCCCTTTTATCACTCAAGAATTAGGCACTTGTTGAGCAAGGAAGTAGAGGAAACTTATTCTACTTAATGAGTGCAAATAACCTATCTTAATTCCACAAAACCAAACTCCCTGCCAGGTAGTGATGCCGACTCACCGTGAGCCTCTAGGACCGGGTAGAATTGCCCTTATGGGTTTCTGAAACTATAACTGCAAAAAGCCTCATCTTTCTCCCTTGGAGCACCTGGTGGCTTCGAACTGCTGACTTGCCAGTTAGCAGCCCAATGCATAACCATTGGCATGCATGTCAGCCTCCTATGAAATCATTTTACATTTTTTACATTTCCCATACCAAGAACAGAGGTTTAATTTCTCCTAATGCCTTCTGTCCGTAAGTGAGGGTTCCAGGATTTGAACTTAGATCTCACGACACTAGAATCCATGCTCTGGTCCCTATATAATATGGTTGTATTGTCAGGGATGCAAAAGCGAACCATGTGCAGTCCTGTCCCACCCCTGAGTAGGCACATGCTACCGCAGGACTAACTCCAACTCACAGAAACTCTTTACAAGATTTCCAAGGCTGCAGATCTTTACAGGACTAGACAGCCTCATCTTTGTCCTGTGGAGGGACTGGTGGGTTTGAACTGCCTTCCTTGCAATTATCAGAGCAATAGTTCCAGGATGGCAATGTTGGTAGAGAAGTGGCATTAGCACCTCTCCCAGCCATAACTCTGTTTATGAAGGTCATTACTTTGAATGAAAATGTATGGGGATTTTCCCATTATGACCTTCAACCTGCCTAGTTATGGCCCTAATAGATGAACAGCAAGGGAAAGTGGCTAAGTATTGTTTAAACTGGGTGTTGATTCATGTCCAAGGATGCAAAATAAAGCACTAAGGGGGGTAATTACTAAGAAATTTTAATTATGAGAGAAAGAGGCTGCTGGTATAAGTTAAACTGTTTCTCAGTGGTGTAGAATAAGTCTGGCTAGCCTTAGCATTCTCTAACTGGAAGACAAAGATAAAAGATACCTTGGTCCAGATGATTGTTTGGGGTGGAAACAATGGTAAACATCTTTGAGAATTCTTCTTCAGGGAGAACAGTGTCCCATTGCTGGGTGCAGTCCTGGTTTACCCCAATAGAAAGGGTTAGGGTTGAAGGAACATCGCACTTCCAAAGCCTCTCCTGGGGAAACACCTAGCTGACTGTTTTTACTTGCTCTACTTACTGAATTGGTGGTCAGCAGGAGACTTCTTAGAGGGCTCAGTATGTGAAGCGTTGGACTGCTAATTGGAAGGTTGGCAGGTGAAGCCCACCAGTCACTCCCTGGGAGTGGGATGAAGCAGTCAGCTTCTATAAAGATTTTCAGCCTTTGAAAGACTAAGGAGCATGTCCCTTCTATCTTCTAGAGTGGCTATGAGTCAGGATCCACTGGATGGCAGTGCTGGGTAGCAGAACCCTTCCCTGCCCTGCGAGACACTGGGCCCCACTCCTGATCAGTGCATCTCTTCTGCAGCCACCACCGTGAGGCCTGGCTGCTGCCATGGTGCTGGCTAGCTTTCAGCAGAGGTTCCAGATTAAAATGGAAGAAGAAGGAAGACCTGCTAGACCCACTCCTGCAAATAAGCTCTTCTGAAAGAGCCGTGGCTGGTAACAGTCTGATCCTCATGTAATCATGAGGGTGGTGCAGAACCAGACATAGTGCCTCTAGGGTCTGGGCCACAGCAGCCAACTTGCCTAATTTGAATAACTCTTGATATAGGCGCAATCAACTCCACTGAGCCCACACTTAATATTTGGCCATTGTGCTGTTCGATTCCCAGGTATTGCCCCTTCCATGGTGTCACCCTAACCTGCGATTTCTGAGATCATTTTTCTCCTTTTGCCATATGGTTGCAGACAGATGCATCATCTCTGGACAAGGCATGGCAGCCATTAATTTTATGCAGCTCAGTCTGAGAGTGCGTGTGTACTAGCTGACCGGAGGTGCAGCCATCCATTCCCATCCTGGCCTCTGGGCTCAGCCTCTGCCTGGTCTTGACCTGAGGAAACAAGAGACGCATATTGGAGATGCTTGTCCCTGTCCCTACGGCCGAGTTGCATTAAAATGGACCATGCCAGATTTTCTCTGACTGCTTGAAAGAAGTCCAGAAACATGCGAAGACTTATCATTTTCTCAGTGCTCTGTGGATGGATAGCTGTGCTTTAAATGACAGCATTCATCAGACTCCGGGGTGGTTCAGTCAGGTGTCAAGTAAGCAGATTACGGAATACCTCAATTTCTGGGCTGCAGATGGTGTTATACATATTACCGAGATCATGGAACTGCTGACCAGTGTGTTTCCCTAAGTAAATCGGAATGTTCCCTTTTTCTCTCCCAAGGTGGGATTTCTGTCTCAGAAGTCCTGGACTATGAATTATGCAAAAAGTTCTACCTGGTGGTGGAAGCCAAGGATGGGGGCACCCCGGCCCTCAGCGCAGTGGCCACAGTCAGCATCAACCTCACCGATGTGAATGACAACCCTCCCAAGTTCAGCCAGGACATCTACAGCGCAGTCATCAGTGAGGGTGCCATGATCGGGGACTCTGTCATTTTGGTAGGTGCCCATCTGGGAGGTCCTGAGGGCTGGTGTAAATGACTCCTAATACAGTGGAAAAGTAAGCAACATCGCTCTTGCATTTTTTCCACACCCCCCCCCTTTCAGTGAGTTTTAGCCCCAAAGAACTATAATCAGGCACCAGTAGCTCTACAAGGGTTCCCACTGCTCCTTCTCCAGTTTTCATATCAGACAGGGCCAGGCAGACTGCTCTAGGTCAAGGTGTAGATGACTGGTAATCACTCTTCTGCCTGCAGTGGTTTCTGGTTTGTTTTAAAAACGAAAGACAGACCATGTAATGCATTTTTGATGGTGGTTCCTACCCATTTACATATAACCTTAGATGATAAGTTATTGGGTAGGTAGGGATAGTGTAGAGTCTCCCTATGACCAACACACAGACACACAGAACAGAATAGCTACAAATGGGATTTCTTTTTCTTGTCATTTCTAAAATGACATGTTCCTAATGCCCGTAAGAACAAACTGTGTTTTCTGAGGACTCCAGTCCTTCTCGGCCACAGCTTATGTTTTGCACGTGATGAGTCTGTCTTCACCCCACCCCCTGCTGGGCAGGTCTCTTTTATCCATCATCGCCTCCATCTCTGATTCCTGCAGCACCGCCCTATATTAAATGGAAATATATTCTTTTAAAAGTATCTACTGTGGAAAATGTACATATCTGTAACAGAAAATGTACCTCGTTAGCCCTTTCTCAGTGTACCATGTACAGACATCCATCACGTTGCTGTGTGACCGTCACCGCTGTCTTTATTTCCTCCGCCCGCAGCCCCGCTCGCTACCCACAAACCTACCTTTCCCTAAGCGTTTGCCTGTTCGAGGTATTTCATGCCAGTGGGTCACACGCTAGGCCTCCATTTGCATCTGATGTACTTTGCTTAATGCTTTCAAGGTTCGTCCATTCCACAGCAGCGATCAGAATATCAATTCTCTCACCCACTGAATGATATTCCCATGTGCGTGTAGATAGACCACATTTTCTTTAATCCGTTCATCTGGTGATGGATGTTTGGGTTGTTTCAACTTTTTGGCTTTTGTGACAACAGTACATTCTTTACACAACAGACATGGGCATGTGGACCCTCTCCTGTCCTCGGACGTTACTAGGCTCTCTGCATGCACATAGATCCCAGTGTGACCAATGGGGAGCAGCAGAGAGTAGGACAGTGTGTTTACTGTGTAGGGAAGGGTAACTTTCTTGGCTTCCTTGACATGGAAACAGCTAGGTGAGAGATTGCCTGACTCCAACATAGTGGTCATTGCTCTCTGCATTCAGAAGAAATCATGTAGCACCCCTATGTGTTGCCCTTCCTAGCGCAAAGCCTGCAGAAAGCCAGACCTACAAAACATCAGACTGCAAGCAGTTAAAAATCAACTTAGAAACCAAATGGTGGGGTCAGGCCTGGTGATGCCCTCCTTCAGACACGTGATCCTTTCTCCCACAAGGGCAAGCTCCTAACAGTCAGAGCTCTTCCCATGGAAGCAGGCCTGGTCCCTTATGCTGTGCCTTTTCTTTGTTTGCTTCTTCTCCGTGAAGCTAATAGCAGAGGATGCGGACAGCCAGCCTAATGGGCAGATTCGCTTTTCCATTGTGAATGGAGATCGAGACAACGAATTTGCTGTAGATCCTGTTTTGGGACTTGTGAAGGTTAAGAAGAAACTGGACCGAGAACGGGTAAGCTCGTGGAAGGCAGCAGTTCTCTTCCCATCTCCACCCAGCTCTTCCCTGGCATCAAAGCCACAGATCATGAGTATGAGTGGGAAGCTTCTGTGGTGTAAAGAATGAAAATAAAAATGGTTGCTCTTTAAAAAACACTCCTGGGCCTACGTCGCTGTGAGTGTGAATATATGCTACGTGTCTTTACTGTCAGTGCTTTGTGCTTTGGCAGGTGTCTGGATACTCTCTGCTTGTCCAGGCCGTGGACAGCGGCATTCCTGCCATGTCATCCACTGCGACTGTCAACATAGATATTTCTGATGTGAACGACAACAGCCCTGTCTTCACACCCGCTAACTATACTGCGGTGATTCAGGTAAGCCCATCTCCCCGGCCAGACACTCGCCCTTCAGACCTCGGCTCCTTTCTTCTGCAGTAGTTCATTCATGAAGGTTAATTATGATTAGACAGATGATAGATGCCATTGATCTTCTCCCATTATTCATGTTGATCATATAAACAACAGAAGTACACACTTTCTGACCCTGCATTATCGCCACAATTGCCATTCTCAAGTCCATTGTGATAGCTCATATTCCAGTTCATCTCTCCATCCTCACAGACCCACTGCTGATGTACAAATAGGATTCTTAGTCAACGGGAGACTAGGTACCTGGATAAAGCTGCTACTCATTAAAATTAATCTCCCATAAGAAATTTTTCTGAAACTTGAAAGCCACCTCATCTCTTAAAGAAGATTATAAGAGAGCAAAACTTCCTGCTACTATTCTGCTGCTTGCAGACTGATTTTCCTCCCCTCGATTTCTTTTTTTAATTTCAAAACTTCAAAGGTAGATCGTGAGTGCTAGGTAAAGAGCTGTCTCCACTTGCCAGGAGTTGTAGGTGCTGGAAGCCAACTTCAGGAGAATCAGGGGATTCAAACATGGAATAATATGAGTATAGAGGAATTAGAGAAGACAGGGATTGATATTCATATTGCACAAGGCCAAAGATGTTCCAGAGAAACAGCTCTGGCCTTCTCTAATTTGGCCTCAGAGTCACCTCCAAGCCTTCCCAGAGTGTCTGAGTGGAAGGCGGGAGGAGAAGGGATGAGGCCCTGAGGAGCCCTATGGAGCAACCTTCAAGACTTTGAGTCTGGCCATTCTTGGACAAGACCTCCCTGCTCCACTGAGCCGTCCAGGAATCGGGCTGCAGGACGGTCCTAAAGCTAGCAGATATGGGCTCCATTCCCACCCCTTTGTCAGCAAAATCTGATTCCTTCAAGAGAGCTGGGTTTTTTTCCCCCTTTCCTCAATGATGCTTTTTCCATCAGCCACGCATTCTTATGCCTCTCCTGCTCCCACCAAGCCCCGTGGGGGGTCTTTACCTCCTCCATCCTGCTTTCTCCCAGTTTCCTTTCTCCAAACCGCTCCCCCACCAGGGCACTCCTTCCCTGCTTCCATGCACTTGCCTTCCACAAAAAGAAAGGCTGTGCTTTAGTTCCGTTTCACTGCTCAGCTCGAAGGCTCCTTTCAAAGGACAGCAGGAGGCCTTCGGTGGGGGAAGGGAGAGTCTCCAGCCAGTGGTGGGGACTGGGCCTCCTCAGGGAGCAGCGGCCCTGCCGCATCATATTTCACCTTCATTCACAGAAGGTGGACTCAGGACACACATTTCCTCTCCCTCTTCCTCTCTTCTTGGAAGGAAACAGCCTTTATAGAGTGAGCAAACAAATCAATAAACCTTCTGTTTTGTGTGGTGTGCTGAGTATGTGTCCGTGTGAAATAGTAAATGCACACTGGGCTGAGGTGATCATGGAGCTGGTCTCAACGGGAGTTGGAGTCTTGTTCGTGATGCCTAATGGGGTTCTGAAGAGGACTGTCTTCATATATAAATACAAATGTATGGAAATGTATATTTCTCCCTTTTTCAACACAGGCTGGCTTCCTGATTCTAACCCATATTTTGTTTGTTTGTTTGTTTGTTTGTTTGAATCAGTTCATTTCTTGCATTTGAAATATTCTTCAATGGCATCCGTGGCCTGAGATTTCGTTGCCACAGCCCTCACAACCACACCATGGCAACCAGCTGCTTCCTCAGGCAGGTGCCCAGGCCTGACTGAGTGGTGGTTCAGTGGGAGGGTTCTTCCTTCCCATGGTGGCATAGCGGTTACGAGTTGGGCTGCTAACCACATGGTCAGCAGTTTGAAACCACCAGCAGGAGAAAGATGAGGGATATTTCTACTCTCATACAGAGTTGTAGCCTCAGAAACCCAAAGGGGGCAGTTCTACTCTGCCCTATAGGGTCACTATGAATGTGATCGAGTGGGCTTTTTCAGTGAGATTTGGGAAATCTAGGTTCTATCAATATACCTCACACCTAGTTACCACCCCTGGTCACTGCAGGCGTGTGTGTTGCTATAGTCCCAAGCAGGTTTCAGGAGAACTTAAACATTAATACAAATGGAAAAGAGAGGCCTGATGAGTTATTTCTGAAAATCAGCCAACAAAACCCTGATGTGTCAAGATGGTCCAATCCGCCATTGATCAGGAGATGCTGGGAGACCTGTTGTATCCCGGTGAGTGGGGTCCCGTGAGTCAGAGACAACTCAGAGGTGGCTAAAAAGGCAATAACCCACTCCCCTGTAGCTTGTTGCCACGAACCTTCCTCAGGGGTTTAGCAAAAAGGGCCTCCTCCAACCTGACATACACTGGTTTCGTTAGCATAGTTTGGAATGTGAGCACACAAAGACGGGGTTGGCTCCTGCCTAAGGCTTTGATGGCTTCACACTCTCTATGTGTGGTCAGCATAGATGGGCAGTCTTCAGCACCCAGGACTGATGTTCACTGCCCATTCAACAGCACCGCTTTCCTTGGTCACAGTGGCAGGTAGCTGATGGAATGGAATTTTGACTGTACCCAAGCTTCCAAGCCTTTGCACAACTTGGATGCAGAAAGGAAAGGGCCGGGCCATAGTTTCTTTGAACTCTATGTTGGCTTTCCCCTTACCCAAAATAGGGATCAGTGCAAGATGATCAAGGCTCAGAAAGACACTGAGAGGAACTCAGCCATTGAGGGCAACGGGTTAATACTATAACAAGCCTGATCTTGCAATAATAATGAAAACAACAACCAAAAAAGTCTAGGAGTGGTTACAAAAATGGACTGGTAATTTTGAACGACCGACCTTGTGACTTGTAACTTGGACACCCTCAGAGCTCCCTACATGGGACTAAACCCACAGTATATTTCCGCATATGTATATGTGTGTGCTGCAAATAATCTACAAATGTGGTAGAGCATGCAGGGGCAAAGTTGTAACAACTTCTTGGCCATAACCAAACTCCTTGAGGGAGTAAGTGCTGGGCCTGGAACTCGGGATCATAGGTTCAGGGGACAGTGGGGGCATTGGCATAACATCGTACACAATGTCAGTGTCCTAAACCTTATTGTGGTCGGTGCCACAACTGGCCTTCAAAGCATTTGTGCTTGTGAGAGGCTGTTTAAGGAGTAACAATAGGCCTCTCCCTGTCTGGAGCAAAGCGAAGTGGAGAAAGCCAAAGACACAAAGAAACAATTACCCCCATATACTCGTGTATAAGCCGAGTTTTTCAGCAGAAAAAAATGTGCTGAAAAACTGGGGTTTGGCTTATACACAGCTCAGTGGTACCCCAGCGAGGTGTAACATCTCGCGGGTGATTGCTGTTCCTCCGCTGTTCATTCAAGGCTTTGCTGACACTGCAGGGCTTTGAATGTTTGTTTACTCACATCTAACCAATCAGAGTCGTCCTATGACGTGGACGGCTCCAGTTTGCAGAAGCACCCATAGTGATTCACTTACACCAGCAGCTGAACTGGTAAGGATGTGTCTGTAGCTGCGCTCCATCTCTCCCCTCTGGTCTCTGTGTTAATTCACATCCTGCATTTCTCACCCTAGGCGTATACTCAAGTCAATCAGTTTTTCTGGTTTCTCAGGTAATAATTAGGTACCTCGGCTTATACTCGGGTCAGCTTATATTCGAGTATGTATGGTAGTCCAAAGGACTTAGGAATCACTGTGAACTGTGGTCCCTGAGACCAGAACTAGATGGTGCATGGCTACAACTACTGACTGCTTTAATAGGGATCACAGTGTTAGATCCTATTTACAGAGAAACAAAACTATATATATCTCAAAGACCAGGCTTACCCTGTCTGATAGAGACTGGTGGGATCCCCGAGACTGTGGCCTTTAAGTAACAATAAAGACTTTAACTGAACACATGTCAGAAGCTCAACTTTCAGCCAAATGCTCAACAAGCCTATAAAATGAATGGTAATGCCAAGGAAGTACATATTCATGCGAATGATCAACCAGTACATTGAGGGGATTACAATGGGTGAGATGAAACAACAGGTGTATAAATTGCTGACTTTGAAACAGAGGATCCACTGTGTGAACCTTCACCCAATTCACGATAAAAAGTTGAAGATGCACCACCACCCATGCACAATTAAAAAGGCAGTATTTGTCCAAGAATTAAAGCTCAGAAGGTAGAAAGGGATAGAGATGGATGAAAGGATCTGATCGGCACAGCGAGGAAGTGGGTCGAGTGCTGATACACTATGGGACTCGCAACCAGCATCATGAGACACACTGTATGTGAGCGGTTTCGTAAAAGGCCGGCTTGCTCTCCAAACTTTCACCCAAATCACAATGGAAAACCAGAGTGGGGTCTCAGGTGATCAAACAAGATGAAGCTGTGGGGATAACCTGAGCCCCGAGGAGCGGGACACGGGTCCTCATGCTCCCATTTTGAGGGAAAGGCTGAGCGAGTCTGCAGAATAATGCTTACACAATGAGCTGCATCGGGTGTCCAAGGCAGCAGATGAAGCAGAAGGTTTTCCTTCTCTGCGTTTTCAAGTTGAGAAATACTACCCCCTTACCCACCCCCCCTGCCTTTTCCTCAAGAAGCGAACGCAAACTGTAGCAAAGCCCCGCGCTCCACTGGACTCATGTCTGACTGCTGGCTCTGAAGTTGCCAGCATGACCCACCACCCCCAAACAGAGCCTCATATTGTGGCATTAGAGCTCGGTGTTGGGCCTAGAACACAGCACAATGTGTGACAAGTAGAAGACAGTGCCTTCCCCAGCCCGGCAGCTTGATGTTTTCTTGGCCCGAGAGAATTTTTGACAAAGTCACAAAGGCGAGTGGATGCCAGTTGTCCCCAAAGGGGCTGAGGTAAACTCGGGGTGTTTCGAGCTTGTGAAGGACAGAGTCGCCCAGCACTGGAACTGGCAAACCCTTTCAACACAAGTCCTTCTGTTCTTCAGGAGCAGTTTATTGTCTCAAGAGATGGTGGTGGGGAGGGAGCCAGCAAGGCTAACTGGTGGCAGCCTGTCTTCCAGAGACAAGCTAATACCACAAGAGTCCCTCAGCTCCATGCTCTGCTTTCTAGCACAGCACTCCCAGCGGTAATGATGGGTTTGTGTGCTTTTTCAGCTGTGTGCAGAGGTGCAATCTCATCTCCCTCTTTAATATCCTCTCTTATGCAGGAAAACAAGCCAGTGGGCACCAGCATTTTGCAGCTGGTGGTGACAGACAGGGACTCCTTTCACAATGGGCCTCCTTTCTCCTTCTCTATTTTGGCGGGAAACGAAGAGGAGGAGTTCCTGTTGGACCCACACGGGATCCTGAGGTCGGCAGTGGTGTTCCAGCACACTGAGTCCCCGGAATACGTGCTCTGTGTCCAGGTATGGTCTTGTTCTCTGTCCGCATCAGGCTGTCTTTCACTCCTACTTGCTCTGCGCCCGCTGGTTGGTTTTCCTTTGTTGAACAAGTCAACATAATTCATTACCGTGTGGGAATGTCCCCCCTTTTAATCTCAGATTCAATTTCACACCAATAAAGGCGGTCTGTGTGTGTGAAATTGAACAGGAAGGAAGGGAGGCATCATTGTTCAGGAGGGACATTTCTGTAGGGTGTGTCAAGTACACTATCTGTGCAGTCTGGAAATTCCTGGGGGTTCTAGTGGACCCATAAAGAAAAGTAATTGTTCAAGGCTCTTTCCCTTAAGCAGGATATTATTTGTCATATTATCCCAATGGAGGGAGGTAGTCATCATTGTCTGAATGTCCTTCAGCCATAGAGTGGCCTAGTGGCCTCTGCTTTGGAGGAAACTGCCACTTGGTTAACCCATAAGAGCCAAGAACTCAGACAACAATGGTCTTGGGGAGATGACTCACACACCTGGTTTCTGCTCCTTTCGGTCTCTGTGCTGTGTGAAATGATTAGTGCAGAAGGGCAAAAGTGATAGGTCATGAAAGAGATAGGTGAGAGCTTGAAATGAGCAAACCCTAAAAAACTCCCAAGCGTGATTTTTGCTTGGGTCCCATCCTAGAAATTGAGTGACTAATTTTTTTCAAAAGCAATGATCCACAGAGGGCCACCTAAACTCACAACTACTAATAACAATAGCAATTCTTTCAACTCCTACAGCACTGAATTGTATATATCACCACTCTGGGTAAGCTATATCATATTCCTCTCCATCAACGCTCCCAAACAAATGGCTTTTGACTCTGAACCAAACCCAAACAAAATTCACAGCTGTTGGGTCGATGTCAACTCATGGTGATCCTGTGAGTGGACGTAGTAGAACTTCCCCTCTGGGTTTCTGAGACTGTAACTGTTTATAGGAGTAGAAAGCTTCGTTTTTCTTCCAGGGGATGGTGGAAGTTTCAAACTGCTGACCCTCCTGTTAGTAGCCCAACATGTAACCCACTGCACCACCAGGGCACCTCCTTGTCAATGAATTCCCCCATTGCTAACCCTCCCTTGTGTAATCATTTTGTATAACCATGTGGGTGCTCAAAAGGCAAGGAGCTATTGTTAAAGGCTTCTCTCGAAGCTAATAGAGTTCTTGGCATATTCTCTCTAGCTGCTAGAAGCCAGAGATTTGACATATCAGACTCTGGAATCTCCTTAGAGAGCCTGCTCCCCCACGTCAATTATATTATACTCCCAGCATGCTTTGTGTTTCTCCTTTACAAGGTCCCTGCCCGCATCAGTTACATCCCCACTTTCCCAGCCCCATTTATGTGCACATTGGCTCATACTAGTACTGCCGTCTCCTAGTAGAACTGCCCTTCTGGCTTCAGCCTCATTCGTTTCTATTTCCCCTCCATGATGAATCCTCCTACAGTGGATTCTGCTGTTCTTCTAAGCCAGAGGAGGGCAAGTCCAGGCCCTGTGCCAAATGCTGCCCATAACCTTTTTATAAAGAATGTCCAATGGGAACACAGCCTGGTCTGTTCTTGCTTACAGCTGGTTTCATCCTTGGCTGTTTTCCTGCCACAGTTGTGTAGCTGCAAAAGAGACCAAGTAGCCTAAATATTTGCTATCTAGCTCTTCACAGAAAAAAACCTGCCTACCTCTGCCCTAAACTATTACATGTGTGGCTGTCCCGTACCCTGAGAGCACGTGCCTGCTCTTACACCACCTTCCATACAGAAGGACTCATCTGCCTGATCTCACTAGGCCTGCAAGGTGGGTGGCCCCACCTGCTCAGGTACCTGTCTCAGCCCTTCTCCTGAAGTCCTACCACACTCACTCACTTCTTGTCACACACGGCAGCTGCTCAGGAAAGATCTGTTGGGACAGTGGTCATTCTGTCAATTCTTATGTAAAAATGGAGGCGAAAGCGGTTCTTTTCAAGCCGTGTCTTTTCCCCAGTGGTGTACTGTGTTGTATTCTAAATCTTAAAGGGGGGGCCTGCCCACTTGAACAATGTGGTTTTTTAAATGGTCAGACAGATGCCATCTGGTCCAACCCAAAGTAAAGAGTGCAACAGAGAAGACAGATTCCTCCTCTGTGTGAGAGCACCGCTTAGTAAGACTTCCCTCGGCTCTGTGTCCAGGCCCAAACTGAGGCCAGCCTGTGGGGGCACGTGGATAGCCCCTTCTAACCTCCTTCCTTTCCCCGTGTCTGACTCCCACCAGACTGTATGGTGTGCACACCCTTCATTGTTCATAACGAAGTTATGTTTCATGGGAAACAGGGGTGGTAAATGTCCCGGGCACGTAAGCGCACACCTTCAACCATTTGCAGAAGAGTGCCAGGAACACAGGAAGGAGCCAATAGGTGCCCGGTGAAGATGATGCCTTTGGGGGGACTTCCATCACTGTCACGACTTTGTCTCAGTTCTTTGCCTTTCCCCCTCTTGGTTTTTTAGGCGAAAGACTCCGGTAGCCCCCAGCAAGTGTCTCACTCCTACATCCGGGTGCGGGTGATCGAGGAAAGCATACACAAGCCCACAGCCATCCCCTTGGAAATCTTCATTGTCACCATGGAGGATGACTTTCCGGGCGGGGTCATTGGGAAGATTCACGCCACAGATCAAGACGTGTATGACGTGCTCACGTTTGCACTGAAATCAGAGCAGAAGAGCCTGTTCAAGGTGAACAGCCATGACGGGAAGATCATCGCCCTGGGGGGCCTGGACAGCGGCAAGTACGTCCTGAACGTCTCGGTGAGTGATGGCCGTTTCCAGGTGCCCATTGACGTGGTGGTGCACGTGGAGCAGCTGGTGCACGCCATGCTGCAGAACACTGTCACCCTCCGCTTCGAGAACGTGTCCCCCGAGGACTTCGTGGGGCTGCACATGCTGGGCTTCCGGCGCACGCTGCGGAACGCCGTGCTCTCCCAGAAGCAGGACAGCCTGCACATCATCAGCATCCAGCCCGTGGCGGGCACCAACCAGCTGGACATGCTGTTCGCCGTGGAAATGCACAGCCATGAGTTCTACAAGCCGGCCTACCTGATCCAGAAGCTGTCCAACGCCCGCAGACACCTGGAGAATGTCATGCGCATCTCCGCCATCCTAGAGAAGAACTGCTCCGGGCTGGACTGTCAGGAGCAACACTGCGAGCAAAGCTTGTCTCTGGATTCCCACGCGCTCATGACCTACAGCACGGCGCGCATCAGCTTCGTGTGCCCGCGTTTCTATCGCAACGTGCGCTGCACCTGCAACGGTGAGTGCGGTTTGCAGGGCCTGCCTGCCTGCGGAGTTGATAGGAGGAGGCTGCATGGCTGTTCCTAATGCACACACATTTATCCATGCAGCGTTAGGTTTCTGGGTCCCCTACCAAGTGCCCAGACGCTCCTGGGAGGTGGTGTAAATGGGTCAGAGCTCAACTGCAGAGCAAGCGGTTTGAAGTAACCCAGAGGGGGCTGGGAAGACGGGCCTAAGGACCTGCTTCCAAAAGGTTACAGCCTAGAAAGCCGGGTGGAGCAGGTTCCCTCTGCACACATGGGGCCACCATAGTCCGAATTGGCTGAAAGGCTCCTTGTGGGTGTCATGATTGATACCGGGCGTCCATCATTCAAGTTCAGTCCTTGCTCTCGCTGAGCGCATAGTTAGTGAGCCATACAGAGGCACAGGCAGGAAAGCCCCAGCCCATGTGGTCGGAATGAGCCCAGGAAACAGCACATGCTGTGTGAAGGCTCATTTCCTAAAGGGGGTATCCTCTAAGTAGAGCCAAAAGACAAGCGGGGGGGGGGGGGGGGTCTCACTCGTTGCGACTCCTAGCAACCCATAGACAGAGTGGACCGCCCTGTGGGTTTCCAAGGCTGTAAATCTTGGCAGCAGCAGAGGAATCTCTCTCTTGTGGAGCAGCTGGTGGTTTCAAACGCTGCCCCTGCTGCTCGCAGCCCAACACGTAACCCACTGCGCCCCAGGGCTCCTCAGCAGGAGTTAGGCGAGTGAAATGGAGAGCCACCGTGGCGGCAGCTAAGCACTCAACTGGAGAATGCAAACATTGGTTTCCACCCAGCCTCGGTGTCCTCGGAGAAACTCCTACCCAAAGATCTGATCGGAAAGATTCCAGCCTAGGAGACTCTAGGAGGATTTCTACTCTTGCTCCGAAAGCAAAAATCTACTGCCATCATGCCCATTTCAACTCATGGCGGCCCTTCGGCACAGGGTCGAACTGCCCATGGGTTACGGAGACCGGGCCTTTTGGTGGGAGTAGAAAGCCTCATCTTTCTCCCAGGCAGCAGCTGGTGGTTTCTAACTTCTGACCTGGAGGTTAGCAGCCCAATGTGTAACCCACTAACCAGCAGGGCTCTTCCTCACTCACTGCCAGGGAGTCGATTCTGACCCTATAGGAAAGGATAGAATTGCCCCTGTGGGTTTTTGAGACAGTAGTACTGAAGGAGTAGAAAGTCTTGTCTTTCTCCTGTGGAGCAGCTGGTGCTTTTGAACTGCTAACCTCAAAATTTGCTAGGAGTCAAAAATTGACACCAAACAAGAACAATTCATACTGGCCATGATAGACATAAGAAGAAGGTTTAAAACATCCTGCCACTAAGTCACTTCCAACCCACAGCAACTCTGTAGGATGGGCTAGGCCTGCCACGGGGGGGGGGGGTGTCTGAGACTTTAACATTTTTACAGGATTAGAAAGCCTCGTCTTTCTCCCATGGAGCAGCCAGTGATTGCAAACTGCTGACTTTTTTGATTAGCAGCCCAGTGTGTGAACACCACACCCCAAGGGCTTCATAGGAAAAGGCTATGGAGGAAGAATGCTTGGGACAGAGGTACAGCTTAGGTAAGCAAAGCCTGAGAGTAAGAAAGAACACCCTCCTTGAGGGGCCTGGACAGGTGGACAGGTCAGCGATGTGATGACAAAGGAGCCCTCTAAGCAAGCCCAGGAGTCACCCAAGCCCATTAGCCAAGATGAAGAGTTCAGAGTCGATCCCGAGGCTCAGGATCAGATTCATCTTTCACGAAGAGCATGTTGCTGCAGAAGGGATTGAATGGATGAGAGGCAGCCAGGCCAGAGGCAGGGAGACAAGTCGGGAAGCTGTTGCAGAGGGTCAGGGCAATCTAATTTGCTTCAGTGAAAAATAGAGGTGGAATGCCCAGGAGTAGAGTGGAAGCCCTCCGAGAAGCAGGAGGACGTGGTTCATGCTTTTTGATGGAACGATGGCCATCAAACTTGACTTTGGCTGGTCAAAAGCCATGGCAATGCAGAGGCCTAGCCTGGCAGCATGCACTAAGCCGCAGTACTCTCTGTCGATTCACTAACCCTTTTCCAGGAAACTCACATCTAGAATTCCCTCTAGCCAGCATGAGCCTGCTCCCAAGGGACGATGACCAGAAGAGAGGCCATTTGTAAGACGTCCTCTTAGGTAATTGGAGACAGACAGGGGTCCCTGGCCTCTTCCTTGGTTGTGGCTTAGAGAATGAGCTCATCAGGGAAGGCCCCTGAGAGCACAGCTCCTTCCCAAAGACTTGTTAACTGTCTCCAAGAAGCCCAGAGGAAGGCCATGTCGGGGGGTGGGGGGCAGAGGGGGGGGCTATAAATTTCCCTTATGTTTTCACCAGGCAGAGGCCACTGTGTCCCACCCAACCTGTTGAATATGGAAATCAGTTCCCAAAGAGCTCAAAGCACGCATGCTAGGTGAAATGCTCTTTTGGCAGATGTCACCAGCAGGTGGGATTTATGACTGTCAGCGGTCCATGCCTTGTCCAGATGTCCTTTGTAGGCAAACTGATGTACCTCCCACATTCGGCTAGAGCTTCCTTGTGCTGACTCGCAGCAGGATGCCAGGAGTTCAGGACCCAACCGAGCAGGCCTTGCAGGAGAAACTGTATCCTCCACTTCCTGCTGCTGCTCAGAGAAGTCCTTTAGTTCAGCAGAGATGTGTGTGTGGAGGCAGCAGTGTCCTAGGCAGTGAAGATTCCAAAGTGACAGAACAGAGATGCTCCCTGTCCTTTGGAGGAGGCCTCACGTGCTATAATGTTATTGTCAGCTGCTGCTGAGCCACCCTCCAACTCAGGGGGCTGCCACACGTTCCAGAGCAGAACTGAGCCAAAGGGGTTCCTGGCTGTCATCCTCATGGAAACAAGTCGCCAGCCGTTTCTTCTGCACCGACACTGCCCACCTCCTGGCCAGCAGCTGAACGCTGTCTGTGATAGTGGAGTACTAGGGACCACTTATGTGCGGCGTCTCAAGCGGGGTATGTGCTCCTCAAAAGGGAGCGTGGGCTTTGCAGAATTTCTGCGAAGAAAGACATTAGACGGGGTCAGTCAGAGGAGGCTGGGCTAGTGTTCAGCTGTGAGGGTGGTCCGATATGAGCAGAGCTTCTAGACTAAGATGGATCAGGAAGACAATCCTGACAATCGCCTTACAAAAATCGGCCAGTGAAAACGGTGTGGACCACAATGGTCTGGTCCTCGAACAGCCATGATCATGGGGCCGACTCCACACTAGGCAGAGTTTCGTTTAGTTGTACACGGGGTCGGGGGCGGGGAAGGGGGGTTGCCAGGAGTCGACAGCCAACTCAGCAGTTCACAACAACCAGAACCTATTTGCGAAGAGTAATTGGGTATTTTCATATTTCAGCGTATTACCGAGGGCACATTAAGTGCTCTGAGTTCTTTGTTCTTATCACCACTATCAAGTGGTCATTTTCAATTCTGTCTCATAAATGCATAAGGAGGCTCATGGCTTCGATCAGAATCCTCCTTTCTCCCTCTTTCCCCCTTTTTTTCTTTCTCCTTTCGACTATTCTGCTTTTTAGCCTCTCTTTCCACTCACCTTTCTGCTTCTCCCAGGAGCCTGGTGTTAGTGGTTATGACTGTAACTGGGGGTCCCCTCATCCTCTCATCTACAGTTCACTCCACGCACACCAGTGTTAGCCGCTTACTTATCCCACCCGTTCACCTCATGGTGTGTAGTGCAAAGGGCCAGACTTCTCTTAGCTGAGTCCCTGGATGTTATCAAGTGGAGAGCGTTGATCTAATGTCCCTCCCGCCCTAAGTGACTGTTCCCGAGTGCAGCTGAGCTCCCTTGAAGTCCGTGGTGCTCATCAGGGGCAGCCTCGAATATCGTCCCAGTAAGACAGAGCATCTCGGCCACTCCAGGGTGTGTGGTGTTTGCTAGAAGTGCCCATTCCTGAGCTGCTCCACACTCAGACATGGACAGTTGGTGTGGCCTGGGGAACTCTGATGCTGGTGGAAGAAATCCGCCTGTGGGAAATTTCATTGGAAGAGAAACCCACCAAGAACCAACTGCCATTGAGTCACTTCCAACTCAGATTAGAATGTCTCCTTTGGGTTTCTAAGGCTGGAAATCTTGACAGGAGCAAACAGCCTCATCTTGCCCCCACAGAGTGACTAGTGGATTTGAACCACACCTTGTTGTTGGCAGCCCAACACTTAACACGCTGTATGATGAGGGCTTTCAGAGCAACAAGGGGAATAAAAACTCAAACCCACTGCCCTAGACAACTCACAGCAACCCCCACGTAGGTTTCCAAGACCCTAAATCTTTATGGGAAAAGACAGCCTCATCCTTCTACCATGAGTACCTGGGAGATTTGAGCCAGCATCTGTGTGGTTGTCAGCCACCATTCATACCCCACCACCACCTGGGCTCCTAATACGAAACGAAAACGCAAAACTCACTGCCCCCGAGTCCCTTCTGACTCCTCGTGAGCGTATAGGTCCGGGTAGCCCTGCCCCGGTGGGTTGCTGAGACTCACTCTTACTGGGGCAGAATGTCTTTTCTTTCTCCTGATAGGAAGGCAAAGAACAACACATTTATTTCAGGTTCAGGGGACAAGTTCTTAATTGTAATAGTAACAACTATCTTGGAATCTTATGTCTCACAAGCTGCCTCTAAAATAAAAACTCACTGAAAAGTGATAAAGCATCTGGCAGGTTCAGGGATCTTCTGATGTATTAGAAAGAAGAGTCCATTTAATTCAATAAATGAACCCCCCTAACTCTCAGAGACACACACAACTAATATTGGCAGTGGCTACCCCTTCCTACTGCCCCCCCCCATCTCCTCCACCCACCCCAAACATACACAGCTAATATTGGTCAGAAGATTCATTAAATAGACTTTCCTACCACTTGGTGGAATAATTAACATGATAAATGTCAGTCACTGCCCATTCTGGGCTGTACAGCAATGTTTATACAGAGTTGGCCTCAATACTCTACCCGCCTCCTGACTTACAGCTTGTCTTTCTCATGCAGATTGTTTTTGGGTCCAATCACCATCACTAGCATCTTGAACCAAAATGCTGCGTTGCTTTGACAGAGTGAAAGCCGACTTCTGTTTCAGTGCCAAATAGGCTCATTAAATGCCACCTACCACTGACCATCCTGTTTGGACAGTACTTAGAAAAGAGGTTCTGGTGCCACCAGAGGCTTCTAGTGGCACCAGCTTACACAAGTGGGAAGTGAGAGACACATCTGGACCCCCGTGCATGCAGCACAGTGAGAGGAAAGGGCACCAGGGGCTGCCACGAGGGGCTGCCACCAGGGGCTGCCACGGGTGGCCTAATTCTGAACATATTCATTGGTTTCCAAAGGACTGATACAGACATAGGTCCAAAAAGATATATTTGTCTAGGAGAATGGTATAGAATTGAAGATAGCAAGTTTTTTTTTAAAGGAATAAATATAGAAGAAAGCCTTTTGGACTAAAATACATGGACCATGCACTTACATAGCTACACAACTGAAGTGACAGAACTCCGTTAAAGAAAGAAATACAGGTTAGACACAAGGTGATAACTTCAATCACACTCCTTCACTAAGTCAAAAGTATTTTTCTGCAGAATTAAGATTCATCACAAAACGTGAGGAAAACATAAAAATTACAAATACATGGTAGCCTTAACTTATCAGTTAGTGGGCAATCTCAAAAGAATAGTCTATTTGAACCAAAGTTCAAGGACTTCAAGGTCTGTGACCCTTGGAGCGCAGCCCTGTGCTGCTTCTCATACAAGGGCATTTCTACTTGAAATAAATCCAAAGGAGAATTTCATTTCATTTCATCAGCAGCAAGTGTGTTTAAGTTAAGTCCTGTTCTTTAAGCTTGTGTGATCAAAGGGTTATTAATAATGTAACCTATAATGGGGGTCGGGGGAGTTGTGTTAGAGTGTAAATTCTGAGCATGTGCAGAGGCTTTGGGTCACAGCAAAAACCAAAAAAAAAAAAACGGTTTGTAGAATCCCCTTGTAGATTAAGCCTCCACTGAATTCCAAGCTCATTAACCAAGGTGTAGATCATTTTGCCGTCAAGCAAAGAGAGTTGGAAAATGGGTTACCTCCACCTCTCTCCAGCCAGCCCAGGGAGGAGAAGACTCTTAAAGGCTTTCCTGGTTGTCTCTTTGATGGACAGCACCTGTAGGTCCCATCATCATGCCCTATCAGTTGTTCCCTGACTATCTTAGACAGAAGGCCCTGGGCCAGTCTTGTGAGCAATTCTATCGAACATAACGGTGCATGTCCCATTCATGACCCTGTTCCCACTTCTGTAGTACCACCTATACCTGTGATGTATTGCTCTGCCACCGGTCATGAATCTGTGACAGTTTCCTATGTTCCATGCTTTATTTAACCAGCAACTTGACTGAATCCTCAGATGCTAGTGTGACCTCATGCTAGTGGCCTCCCTCGTCTGGGTGATTGACGTCTTTGTGCTTGTCATTTCTCTTTTAAGACTTAATAAATATCCCCCTTAAATTATAGTTGACACCAGGGTATCCTTTGTACCCCCAAAACAGTATGGAGTGCAGATCGGAACCTCACTCAAAACTCACTGCTTTTGAGTCAATTCTGACTCCTTGAGTCCTTACAGGACAGAACCGAACTGCTCCTTTTGGTTTCTTAGGCTGTAAATCTTTTTTTTAAAACAATTTATTAGGGGCTCATACAACTCTTATCACAGTCCATACATATACATACATCAATTGTATAAAGCACATCTGTACATTCTTTTCCCTAATCATTTTTTTCTCCTCTTTTCTTTTTTTACATTTTATTAGGGACTCATAGAACTCTTATCACAATCCTTACATATACATACATCAATTGTATAAAGCACATCCATACATTCCCTGCCCCAATCATTCTCAAAGCATTTGCTCTCCACTTAAGCCCTTTGCATCAGGTCCTCTTTTTTTCCCCCCTCCCTCCCCATTCCCCCCTCCCTCATGTGCCCTTGGTAATTTATACATCGTTATTTGTCATATCTTGCACTATCCGGAGTCTCCCCTCCCCCCCCTTCTCTGCTGTCCCTCTCCCAGGGAGGAGGTCACATGTGGATCCTTGTAATCAGTTCCCACTTTCCAACCCACTCACCCTCCACTCTCCCAGCATCACCCCTCACACCCTTGGTCCTGAAGGTATCATCCACCCTGGATTCCCTGTACCTCCAACCCTCATATGTACCAGTGTACAGCCTCTGTCCTATCCAGCCCTGCAAGGTAGAATTCGGATCATGGTAGTTGCGGGGAGGAAGCCTCCAGGATCTGGGGGAAAGCTGTGTTCTTCATCTGTACTACCTCACACCCTAATTAACCCATCTCCTCTCCTAAACCCCTCTATGAGGGGATCTCCATTGGCCGACACTTGGGCCTTGGGTCTCCACTCTGCACTTCCCCCTTCATTTAATATGGTATATATATATACATATACACATACATACACACACACACATATATCTTTTTTTTTTTTGCATGATGCCTTATACCTGGTCCCTTGGCACCTCGTGATCGCACTGGCCGGTGTGCTTCTTCCATGTGGGCTTCTTTGCTTCTGAGCTAGATGGCCGCTTGTTCACCTAGGCTGTAAATCTTTATGGGAGCTCAAAGCCTCTGCTTTCTCTCTCAGAGAGGTTAGTGGTGTTGAGCTGCAGACCTTGCAATTGGTAGCCCAATAACTCATCCACCACCCCACCAGGGTTCTAGAGTTGACATAAGACGAACCGGGCACTTACCATTCAAGTCCTTAACCAACGGTATAACAGACACCTAAACAGTAGAGCCATGATTACTATATGACATGGTCCTGAGGCTTTCTCCCAGTGCTTGGAGGGCAATTGAGGGGCTGGTGAGGCTGAGCTAGTTCTGAAAGGATGCCTAGAATAAGCAGATGATAGAGAGGGAGGTCCCATTCAGAGGAGCATTAGCCTTAAGCCATGGAGGTGAGGGAAAAGTGTGCGAGTAATACACAGATCATAGAAAATATTTTGAAAATGATGAGGGCAACAAATGTGCTCAACACATGGATGGATATATGGATTGTGATGAGTTGTATGAGCCCCCAATAAAATGATTACAAAAAACGCACAGATCAAACCAGAAACAGACATAATTAACATTGATTGAGCCCTTACCAGACATTGTGCCATTTTTGAATGTATTCATGTATAAGTGTGTTGAGTACTCTCAATAGCCCTAAATTGAGGAATCCCCTAAATTCAACATAAAACCAAACAAGACCCACTGCCATTGAGTCCCCATAGGACAAGATAGAACTTCTCCTGTGGGTTTCTGAGACTGTAACTCTTTACAGGAGTAGAAAACTCATCTTTCTCCTGTGGTTTCAAGCTGCTAACCTGACAGTTAACAGCCCAATTCCTAACCACCTTGGCACCAAACCTCCCCAGAACCAAATAATAGATCAGCTTCACTAACAGAAAGGGTCTGGCTTGAACATCATGGTCTTTTAAGAACTAGCTATGTGAGGTCAAATAGACAACGACAACCGGGAAGAATACATAGGAACCTGAGGGAACGGAGAATTAAAGTTAATGAGTGAGGAGGGACTCTGGAAAGGAGCATGGAAATGGCCGTCCAACTCAAGGAATGGAATCCGTGTCCCTCAATAGCACATGTAGAAACTGTTAGAATTGCTGTCTGGCTAGTCGGCCTAGCTGGTCTCAATAAAACAAGTGAAAAGTGAAAGTCGAGAGAGGTAGGACTGGTTGGCTGACGTGCACACACTCACAGCAGCACTAGGACATGGCTGAAAACCAGGCCTCCCGCCCCTCCGGGGCCCCTCAGGAGCCAACTCAAACGCACTGCCATCAAGTGCATTCTGCCTCTCCGCAACCCCACAGCACAGGTCGCAATGCCCCCTGTGGGTTTCTAAGACGGCCACCCTTTCTGGGAGAAGAAAGCCTCTGCTTTCTCCTGTGGAGCAGCTGGTAATTTCAAACTGCTGTCCTGGTGGTTAGCAGCCTGACGAATGATCCACAATGCCACCAGGGCTCCCGGCTCTCTCAAAAGAGTCTTGGCCCCTGTAGTGGCCTTCCTCGGCACAGATTTGGAAGGAGCTTCGCAGGCATCCAGCAATCCTGTTTGTTCTATCCCTGACACGCAAATCCATCCACTCTTGGAAAAGCAATGCCCAGGAGCGCCCTACCTTACAAGGCACCCCATAATTGTCCTCCTAAGGATGTTGTTCAGCTCTATCCCTGGGAGCAGCACACTCTCCAATTCATCTGACCCCTCTTCCACCAGCTGTGCTGCCTATAGTGAACAATGGTTGTCATGACCCCTTGAATACTCCTTTTCCTTGCCAAACACCCAAAGCTCCTCTGCTGCTTGGCTGTCAACAAAAACGTGCTGCAAAGAGCTATCGCTGGCACAGCCAGAGCACAGTGAAGGCATAAAAGACGGAGTCGTCCGCTCTACTTGGAGAAGTCCAAGGAAAGCACTGGAGCCAATGGAGCTTGTTAAGCTGGATCTTGGCCAAGCAGGAGATGCATCTTAAGCAAAGAGAACAAGGAAGAGAGAAGGCCAGAGGCTTTGGCTTTGGGTGTCACCCTCAGTCAGCAATTAATTACTGGGTGTTACTTTATGCCAGGGCCCGATTGCTGGATGCGGTGGAGACGGGGTGAACGTGGCTGCTGAGGTGGTCTCTGTCCTCTTGGAGCCTGTGGCTAGCTCGGAACACCATCATGCTTTGGCGCGCAGTTGGACAGGGGGTAAGAAGTGAGGACCGCCCAGGGAAGGAGTGCCGCAGGGCAGATGAGCAGAGCTCGGTGCTAGAAGGCTATTACACACAATACAGGAAGGCGGTGAAGGCCCCGGTGAACTGTGAGTCACTGAAGTCACGCCCTTGGAGAGGGTTTCCGATGCAGGGAAAAGACAGAGGTGGGCTTGGCATTGGGGCTACAGCTGATTAATGCTAATTGTCCAAAGCAGGGCCCTGTAGCCCCAGTCCTTGTGGTACTGAATGACCTGGATATTTTCCTCTGAATGTGAAGCAGGTTTGCCCTGAAAGCTGAGAACATCTCCCATTGCAGGGCAAGTATGTCTCTGCCGAGCCCTCACCCCCAGCACACCAAAGCCAAAGCCAGACTCTGCCACTGCGGTGACGCTGACTCCTGGCGACCCTATATGGGACAGGGTGGAACGGGCCCAGGTTGTTTCTGAGACTGTAGCTGTCTACAGGAGTGGAAAGCCCCTTCTTTCTACATCCCCAGAACACTTGGGTCCCCCAATGCCAGACGACATCCAAGGGTCCTCACCTTAGTGGCGGTGGCAGCTTTTCGACGTGTACATGTTCCTGTAAAAATGGCACCAACACACAGCTGCCACAGAAAAGATGCCTTGAATACCAGTGTACTCAGCCCCGAATCATCCGGGAAATATGGCTGAGCCAAACGCGGGCCTTTGCTTACAAGTCTGCGCTGCTGGGAGGACCACAGGAGGCCACTGAGAAGCTGGGACCTCGGGGAAATGGGCTTTCAGGCGTCATACAGACTAGAAGTGAAGTTCATGGACATACATGATGTTTACCAGGATAGAGCATCCCAGCAAAGGGTGGGAATTCAGGGTGTAGCCCATTTGCTATTAGCTATCAAGGTCCTCCATGCCATGTGGCAAGGCCCCAGATCTAGTTAACAGTGATTATAGCCACAGCCAGACAGACTGCTGTGTTGACTAACGGCCCAAACCTAATTCAGGGAACTGAGGGACTGACTGCAGGGGGGAATCATAAAAATGGTAGCTGGGAAATTTCCGACTCTCAAGAAGTTCACGTTCGTCTGCATATTCCCGAGCTCTGAAGCTGCTGCCCAAGTGAGTTGCTGTCTGAAGTGACTGGTATTTCTACCCGAGTGGATGGAAAACCTTTCAGAGGAAGGCTATCGTGTGTGCCACTTGGGCCCTGGTGGGGAGGCTGTGTGAACATAACTCGGCACTGGAGACACAGAGGTGGGGAAGGGGCTGATATCGTCGTCTGCACATGTGCTAAGACACACATTCACTGAAAAGCCCCAGCCCTCCCCTCATGGCTGCCAGGCACAGAGAATTCCATGTCATCCCTGAGCCCACAGATCCTGACATTGACCCCAAAGCAAGTCAGAGAGTGCATGTGTGTGCAGGTCTCTGTCTCCTGGCCCAGTCAAGCTAGATCCCCCAGGTTTTAAAACTTCGTAATAATTTGTTTTAATATAAAACTTTTCCTTGACAATTTACTTTCCCTTGTAAGGTGCCCCCATTTGATTCTCACAGGTCTGTGAGGAATAATCACATAGAAGCCCGGTGATGGCCGGGGTCGAACAGGGGATCCACGAGCTGTGGGGAGCTGTTCTCAAGGTGGTCCCTACCCATGATGACGCCACACGCAGCCCCGCCCCTCCTGCGCAGCCCCGCCCCCGTGATCAGTTGCACATCAGACTCATGACCTGTTGGGGGTTTTATCGGCTGGTTTTTCAGAAGCAGATCGCCAGGCCTCTCTTTCTAGTCCATCTTAGTCTGAAAGTTCTACTTAAACCTGTTCAGCATCATGGCAACTTTCCGACTTCCACTTACAGACCCGTGGTGGCTGTGCATGGGGGACACGGATCAGGAACAGAGTCTGGTTCTCTTGAATGGAAGGCAAGTAAACAGAAACCGAACAACGACAACAAATCAAACTCATGGCCATGGCGTTGGTCCTTATTCACTCAACCCTGTAGAACAGAACGGAACGGTCCCTGTGGGTTTCTGACACTGGAGGTATTTACAGAAGTAAAAAAGCCTCATTTTTCTTCTAAGGAGCCCCAGGTGGTTTTGAACTGCTGACCTTGCAGTTGGCAGCTCACTCATAACTCACTATGCCACCAGGAGGCTAAAGGGCAAGTCTACTAATGCCCATGCTTTCCCTTCACAGTATGGCATTTTCCCAAGGGAGCCTGCAAGCAGCGCTTCCTCCACCTGCTTTACATTTTGATGTGAACCCGAAACATCTGCTCTTCCTGTCCTTCCCTGACATGGAGTAAATGACATCTGCTGGTTTGATAAAGCAGAGCCTTCGTCCTCAATGGCTGCCCTGGCACCGAATTGATGGATGTCTGGAGACACAGAGCACAGAGGTCTACTCGCCTCCACCCCCTGAGCTGTCAGAGAACACAGCACAAGTTAATTAAACCTGGATTAGTTCATGATAGTTAATAAGATAAACTTTCTCCCAGAAGCCAACAGGGGCTGACACAGTTGTTGTCTTAACTGCTACTTGGGAGATGATGAAGCACTTTCTGCCCCCCCCTCCACCCCCACCCCCAGAGGTGGTCTTCCAGGCACTTAATAATAATAGACGTGTACGCTTCCCTGAAAGGGAACGGCGGAAACATGTCATTTCTAAACGCAAGTCAAATCCTCAGCCGCCATTTAAAGCAGCGCTTCCTAAAGTGGGCGGCACCACCGCCTAGAGGCTACTGGAACGATCAGGCATTGAGGGGTGGGGGTGAGGGGACTACAAAGTCAAAGACCTACACTTTATCCTTGAGAATGGATTCTAGTACCAAATGTCTCATTGCCTGGCAGCAGGGGTGGGTGGGGTGGGGGCACCAAGTCATGTTCCCTTTCTGAAAGGGGTGGTAGGCCAAAGAAGTTAGGGAAGCTATGCTTCTAGAGCATGCTAGATTCTAGGTGACTCGAGAATGCACGGCTTGTCCTAGGGAAGGGTCCCAGGACCCATGCCTGTGTTCAGCCGGAGGCCCATCGGCACAAGGTATCGCTCACGGTCCGAGCACAAAATGAAGTTGATTCACAATCTCTCTTCATTGCTTAGGACAGTTGGCAGAGAGGAAAGCACTGTGCTCTACTGAATCCGCTTCTGTTTGTTAGCTCGAGTCATACACCTCCACCCCAGACCCATGGGGACCCATGAACAATGAAGCACAAGATGCATGGCGGGAGGTTTTCTTTTCTAGTCCACCTTTGTCTGGAAGCCCTACTGAAAGGTGGTCAGCATTCCTAGCAGTGCACAGCCCACTGGTGCTAGACAGATGGTTGCAGTGCATGAAGTCAAGGGATCAGAAGTGAAACCTGCATCTCCTGCATGGAAACTGAGGACCCCACCACAGACTCGCTGGTGCCTCAGCACAAGCGTCCCCTGATACCCTTGTGTCTACGAAACCTTTCTTAAACCAAAAGAGCACGAGGCAAAGAAGCAAGTAAGTCAAACTTGATGCCAAATCATCAACAGGGTAGCTCTAACCCTGTGAGTTTTTGAGACTATAACTCTTTCCAGGAGTAGAAAGCCCTGCCTTCCTCTGGAGGAGCTGCCGGCGGGTTCAAACTGCTAACCTTGCATAACCACTGCACCACCAGGGCCCCTAGAAAGCAATTACCATTAGTTAACATAGGGAGCGGTGTGTGCATTTCAGACACAAATCACACCAAATGACACACAAAGCAACCTAAAATAATAAAACACAGAGTAAACACAGGAATGACCTGCTAATTTGGACACCTTCTGTATACAGCGGAAACAATGGAAGGACAGTACACCTCCTGGAGACGGGGTGATGCCGCTCCTCTCTGCTTCTTTGAACCGCTTGCTGCAAAGCAAACATTGCATGCTACTTTTGCCTCTGGCCTTTTTTTAGTGAATGTGAACTCATTCAGAGGGCATGGGTACTAACGTCTTTCGTAAAGGCGGAGTGATATAAGGCAAACTGTCGAAATTCGGGGAACACCTGTGTTGGATTTGGGGAGTAGTTAGTTTTGAGAAACTTGCTTTTCAGTAATTAGTCTTTCTCTGCTCAGAACAGACCATTTGCATCCTCATGCGCACATGATCACCCGTGTCCCCAGGTAGCCAGAATGTCACATTTACACTGACCTCCACACTCTAATCGGCCTGCGTCTTTCCTTGGGCCACGAGAGGACAGGCCTTGAGCAGAGCAGCTGACAGCCGCAGCTGGGGCCCAAATGCTGCTGACTGCACACATGCCAGGCTGGCACTCAGGAGGAGGCCAGAGAGTTTTTAAAGAATGGAGCAATGGTCTCCTTGCCCCAAAATGGAAGAATCAAGTCGATGGCAGTGGTGATGAGGATGATTGTACTTTTTTACCTTTAAGAAACCACTTCTGATGAGCGAGAGAAAAAGAACCTATCAAAGTCAGTCGCTGCTAGAATGAATATAAATGTGCATTGTTGTCTCTGCTTTCCCCACCACTTGGTGTTTCCTGGTTAACACTTAAAAGAGCATCGTTTACAGCAAGTCTGTCCCACTGTGGTGCATCCTTTGAGTCCTTGCCTGCTGCTTCTCTGGGCACTGGTAGTGGGTCCAAGTAAAATGAGGTACTTGTCGACTTCGTTCTTTCCCCTGTTTAATACAGTGTTACTGACCGGTCCAGGTGCGAGCCTTCTCCTTTTCTTTACATTGAGGTGGAGCCCACACTGAAGGCTGTATATAGTCTTCCATCCTCGTCAGTGAGTACGTCACGTCTTCACTTTTGCCAAGCACTGTGGTGCCACCTGCCTGTGACAGGTTGCTTAAGACCCTTCCTCCAATTCCAACATCACCGTCTTCATGAAGCCCAATCTCTTGAATAATTTGCTCAGCATACAGATTGAATACGTCGCTTCAACTCTTCCGTATCCGCTGGTTCTGTTGAAAAGACTGCCTCTTGGTGTCTGCATAGGTCCCACATGAGCAACATGAAAAGGCCTGGAATTCTCATTCTTCCCCATAGGATCCAACATGTGTTATGAGAAACCGAGTTGGATGCCTTTGCGCAGTCAACGAACACTGGTCACTCTCTCGGGTTTCCTCTGCCAGGATGTCATTGTGAGGACTAGTATGCGTCTGATCCAAGCCATGATCTTTTCAGACTCGGCTGTCACATGGGAAGCCTGGACACTGCAGTCAGAAGCGCGGACAAGACTGTCTTGGAAGACGTACAGACAGAATGCTCCCTAGAATCCAGATAGCATAGCTTCCGCTCCTGGTCTTTGCACATGTTATCAAGAGGACCTGGTCCTGAAAAAGACCATGCTGGGTAAATTAGCGGGTGACTAAAAAGAGGAAGACCCTGAGTTAAATGGATGGACACGGTGACTTCACCAGTGAATTTAAACATAGGCATGATTATGGGGAAGGCGCAGGACTGGGCAGTATGGCACAGGGGGTCACTATGAGCTGGAACCGATTTGATAGCACCTTAATGTACTTATAATTAGTGTATATTAATGTACAGTTTGATGTAATACTGTAATTAGTCTTACATAGAGTCTTGTCGTGAGAATTTGAGCTAACATAATTCACTAATTAGGGGCCATGCTTTAACTATTTGGTCAGCGGTAGTTTATGACACAAGGAAATTAAAAGGGAAAAAAGCCGTGGGCTTCAGCTCTTGTTCTAGGTGGCTTTGTCCTTGAAGCCAAAGTAGGGGAAGGTGATGAGTGGGGAAGTTGGGTGAGAAAGCCCGTATGAGTACGGGGGCAGTCCTGATGGCTAGAGAAAGCCAGTGGTGGAGAATGAAAGGTCATTGCTGTGACACCGAGTGGATTCTGCCGCACAGAGAGCCTCTAGGACAGAGTAGAGCTGGCGCAGGGTTTCCAAGGGTGGACTCTCATATTGCTGCTGCAGTTGAGTGCATGTGTGGCTAACGCTCACCAGCTCAACAGTTACTCCTAGTAACCGCACAACCATCTTCCCCTCCCTTCTTGAGCTGCTCTTCATCCATTAACACAAACTCACCGCTCCTAGCTCATCTCTCAAGACACTGTTGTCATGTGGATCCCATATAGTTAATTCTCAGAGGAGCATAATGCCCCGTCCACATCTTTTCCCACAAAGCAGCTAGTGGATTCAAACCATTGACCTTGTGGTTAGCAGCCAAGCACCTAACCACTGCAACACCAAGGTTCCTTTGAGCAAATGGTAGAAGTACTCAAATGCAGGGTTTATTCTGAAATATCCTTAGCTTTTTTATAGCTCTTTTAAAATTCAATATATCTATATAATAGTGTGGAATTACTAACCATTTTTCCTCTTTGGAGCGGTGCCTTTAAAACTGGGTTTTTGATAATACAAGGTTTCTTATCAATGCAGACATTATATTCAAGCAGAACGGACGATGAATGTAGCGTATGTAGCCTTATCTCAAAAGTATAGAAATGTAGGCTTGTTAACCTAAAGAGGGAGGGGACAAAAAGGATATCCATGTAATGGCAAGAAACATACTTTTAAAATACATCAACCACTGTTTCTGCGTCTAATGAGAAGGTGGTGCTTTTTTGATAGGACATGTTTTATGATTCCTCCCTGAGATGGGCTGACACCGTGGGGATCACAGAGTTCAAGCATAACCACAGTGGTAATGATGGCACCGGCCAGGCCACGCTTTCTTCTGTCATACCTGAGGTCCCTGTGCGGCAGAGGTGACTGCATCCAACAGCAATGTTGCATCCAACAACAATGCATCCAACAACAATGCATCCAACAACAATGTTACATCCAACAACAGTGTTGCATCCAACAACAGTGTTGCATCCAACAACAATGTTGCATCCAACAACAATGTTGCAACCAGATGCTTGCCTATTGTTTTTGTCAGGGACAGAGTTGTTGTTTGTTGCCAACCAGCCGATTTTGACCCATGACAAAAGCCCTCCGGTGATCTAAATGGTTCAGCACCAGGCTGCTAACGGAAAGGTGTGCAGTTCACACCCCACTAGGGGTTCCTGGAAAGACAGACCTGACAAGCGGCTTCAGATCGGCCAGAGCCTTGATAGCCCTGTAGAGCAGTTTGGCTCTATACAGGTGGGGTCCCCATGAGCGGAGAGGGAGAAGGATCATTTCTTTCCATCTTTATATGGCCAGGCTTATTGTGTCATTGGCCCTAACCAGTTATTCGCTGAATGAATGCACCCACGGTTATTTCAAACTGGCTCTCAAAAACATCTCTTGAAATAGGTCATTAGGTGGCCAAACAGCTGTTTTAAGCTCCATCCATGACACAAAGATTTCTTGCGAAGAAACTAGGAAAATGGATTTCAGGGAACTTCTGTATTTTAGAACCATTTGTAGCGATCATTCTAAATTTTCCGTTAAAAATGCCTTCATCTTCTAAGTCTTTGTAAGCTATATCAGTGCCAAGAATGTCTTGGACGGCTGAGTTGTAAGGCAGTGGAAAAGAGGATTTATACATTCTGAGTTTGCTGGTGCTCATCTATTGCTCTTCTCGAGGATCAGTTCTTAAAATGTTAACATGGAGTTAGCATGCGATGTCTGCTTTCTTCTGGACAAAGAAATGGCTATGTAGTGGGACAATATGCTGACTGATGAGGAGAGAGTGCAGAAGGGACGGAGTATGAGAATGGGCCTGATCTTGCTGAGGGATGAAGCTTCTGGTGTCAGGGTGGGGGGTTCACAGAAAGAGGCCTCTTTAATGAGCCCCTGCCCACGCATTTAGTAGGACCCCTCAATGGGTTTGGGTGGCTCAATTCTTAAGTGTTCAACTGCTAACCGGAAGGTTGGCAGCTCAAGCCCACCAGCCACTCCGTGGGAGAAAGAACACACAGGTGATGTGCTCCCATAGAGTATGACAGCTGAAGAAACCCTACGGGGCAACTCAGTTCGTCATACTGGGTCCCTATCAGTCAGAATTGGCTCCATAGAACACCACAGCAGAAGCCCATTTAGGAAACGATTGAGTCGCTGACGGGTTATTTTTAGTTTGTGTGGCTCCTAGTCCGTAGTTGTCTTACCGCTGAAATTCGACCAGCTTGAAAATGACCTAATTATTTTAGCAACTACCCAGGACCTTTGAAAACTGCACTTCCTTCAAGGGATCCGTATTTCCCAGCAACCGGTCTAGAAATAACTCACTTAGGGGTTGAATCTGCCCTCATCAGTTAATCTGCTTTCTAAGATTCCCACACCCCCTGCCCTGCCCTTCCCTCCCCGCCCCCCCCCCCCCCAGGGATTACCTTTCCATGTTACTGTGCCGTGGGCATTGAGCTGGCAGACAGGAAGTGCTCTTTGCCAGGAGACTTCCATTGTTTTTAATAATTGGCACGGGGCCATTTACAGCTAATCAAAAGAACAGCAGAGAGCAGAGGTGCTGAGGAAACAAATCTGAATTGTGCTTTCACAGTCTATCATCCAGCGTACTTAGATTTTTTTTAAAAGTTCTTTTTCACCTCTTGTGAAATCAACAGTTACCATGTTTGGAATGTCTGCCACCAAGTCTGTCGGAGCCCAGGGAAACAGTGAAGAAATCTGAACTCCCGGGTGGCAGTCAAATGGCCCCCACTGTCCTAACACTATCAGACCCTGAGCCCCGGGACCTTTTTTGCCCAGCAGTAATCGATCTATGCAGGTTCGTTTTGAGCACAGTTTAGTCCATATACTCTTTGAACCTAACCTGCTTCAGCCTGGCAGTGGACTTGTAGCCGACCTGGCACACCACCTCTGTAGAAAGCGATGGCCATCTCCTTCCCCCAAACGCAAGCTGCTGAGAAGTGGCCGAGGGGGAGACTTTGCCAGGTGCTCACACCACATACAACCCAGCCTTTGGGGCAACTTCTTTGTTATTCAGTGCAAAGCCCGGAGCTCTAGAACCATCCCTATGATTCCCAACGTGGATAGGATCACTCCCTTCGTGTACTGATCATGCATGTTTCCCCATTTGTCACAGGAGGACTGTGCCCGGGGTCCAACGACCCCTGTGTGGAGAAGCCGTGCCCGGGGGACATGCAGTGCGTTGGTTATGAAGCCAGCCGGAGACCTTTCCTCTGCCAGTGTCCACCGGGGAAGCTCGGAGAGTGCTCAGGTGCAGTGTGGGGGGAATGACAACGGTCTGATTTTGTATTCTTGCAACATGTGCCTTGGGTAAAGTACACCGCCCAAGCCCTGGCGGGAGCTGTTCTGTCTGCCTGCATCATTTTTCTTCAGAATGACCCACAGCTAAGCGTCACTCTCAAATTTACTTGGGATTTATCACAGCGATAGCCCGTGCTATACATCCATGTAATGATCGTGGACTCCATACCTCACGGGGAAACGATCCACGTGTTTTTCACACTGTCACATACTACGGGAGTGAAATGAATGGGAAGTGGGAGATTGTCAGGCCGACGAGTCAGATTGTCTGGGGCAGAGCCTTCGATGTGGAGATGGTTGTACAAATGTAGAGCCACAGAACAAGGGCCAAGAGACAGTAGAGCTAAGGCAACCCAGCGCATGGTCTCCCCTGGAGATGTGTAACCAGACGGAAGAGGGACTCACCTCTGCGTCTGAAAGAAGAAGAGGAAGAAAATGTAGCAAGACAACGTTTATGTGATTTCCATCCAAACAGCCCCTCCCATTCGGATCTCCACTCCATGTCACTGAGTCATTTCACACATGTGCTCTCGCCCCCCTTTCTTCCTCCAAAAGCAGTGTTCATTTCTGGTACCTATAGAATTATTTCCTCGTGATGGGGTATATTCGAAGGACTGATTTGGGGAGCTAAGAAATAATTGCTGAGTGATGCCATAGTTATGGTGGGCGTTAGAGGAAAAAATGACTGTGCCTAGTATAAGCAGGCTTCAGACGTTTGTGGGAAATGGAAAGGCTATTGGAGTATTTCCATGATCTTTTTGAAGCCCCCTCGTATATGCAAGGCACTTTGCCAAGCTTTGAGGATCTGGAAACCCAGCCTTTTGCAAAGAGAAACTCGTGTTTTTCTTTTTTAAAAGAAGGCAGCCATGGAGCTTTCATAGTTGATATGGAAAATGGAGCTGCCCAGGAAGTAAAGGACTCCCCAGTATTACTTGCATTTGAGGTCACCAAAGGGTTCGGCTTAGAAGATAATTATGCGGCCCACCCGGCAGGCACAGAGCAGGCAGATCTGTAAGGTGGCGATAATGCCGATCTCTAACTTCAGATTGTCCTTTCTGCCATCTCCCTTCTCTTTCCAATATAGAAAGCGTTTGATGGTCTATGATTACCATCCAATTGGTATCTTTCCACACGTTCCACCTCTCACTACAGGAAGGCAGGTGTGCAGTCCTTACTTTGCTTGTTAAAACATAAAGTTGTGAGCAGGAAAGAAAGAGGGTGAATTCCAAACTGGGCAATGTGGGTATGACCGACAACTTTGAGGAAGGCAACTGAAAAGGAACAGCCGGAATGTAGAGCAGTGGCTGGTTCTATGGATTGTCCTCACATGTTTTTCCAGAATGGCTGAAAACTATCTTGATTATCTGGAGTGGTGTTGCTCACAGATGAGAGGTATATTGGGAGATGTTTTTTATTATCTTTCCCTTTCTCTTTCCCCGTGATGGAATTGAACTATCTGGACTACCTAGAAGAATGGAATGGGGGAGGGGTTTCTAGGGGGATATATTTGAATAGTGTGGATTTTAGAGGGAGTTGGATATTCGAGGACCCCAAGAACATTCAGATTATACAGTTTGCCAAGTTTCCCTTGATATGAGACAAGATTTTTTTAAGCAGCTGGCTTCTAATAATTTTTTGTCACTCTGAAATTTGAGTGTAATGAGAAATGGAGAAGCAATTTGTTTTTTTATCAAAAATGCCTTCTCCTCAATGCCTTCATCAACATCCCAGGATCTTCATTCAGCTTGCTAGTAGTTGTTGGGTGATTTCACATGCCCTTCTTGTTTGGGGACATTAAACGTATGCATGTCTTCTCATGTGGTCTTTTCAGGACACACTTCTCTCAGCTTTGCTGGAAACAGTTACATCAAATACCGGCTGTCTGAAAACAGCAAAGAAGAGGACTTTCAGCTGGCTCTGCGTCTGCGAACGCTGCAAAGCAACGGGGTTATAATGTACACCCGAGCAAATCCCTGCATCATTCTGAAGGTGATTAAAACGGGTTATCTTCTCTCACAGTCAGTTCTCATGTTCGTGTTGTTGGCTCTTGGGCTGGGGACTGTTGAAACCATTTTGCCTTGAAGTACAGAAGACCAGTAGCAGATTGTCAGGCGCAGGGGAACAGCAGCAGAATTGGGACATATGCCAACACCAATTTTCCATTTGAACATTCAGCTTCAGAATTGGCTCGTTGTGCTCCATGGCATCTCCTTCTACCAAGGGTTCCAGCATCTTCCTCCTTGGAGCTGTAATCACTCAACAGCCCATTGGAATGGGTCTTCTAATCACCCCAATACAGGATAGGGGTAGCCTGTCTCTGCAGACCCCAGAAGGCAACTTCTGTCCTTGCTTGGGAACACAGTTGGAGATCTTCGTCTAGATTTCCTGTGTGCTATCATGGCCCCGGGCAGCTAAGCAAACTTTCCCAAGCCTCAGAAACCCTTCTTTGTGTGTCATTTGATTTCAATGTCATCCTCTTCATTCCCACTTGATCAAAGGAGAGGATAGAAATTCAGAGAGGTTGAGTTACTTACCCAAGGCTGCAGAGCCAATAAATGGCAATGCCTGTTGTGGTCCTCCAATTTCCTTTTTTTTTTTTAAATCATCTTATTGGGAGCTTGGAAAACTATTATCACAAGCCATACATACCTCTATTGTGTCTAGCACATTTGTCCATGTGTTGCCATCATCATTCTCAAAACATTTGCTTTCTACTTGAGCCCTTAGTATCAGCTCCTCATTTTCCCCTCCCTCTCCCCCCTCAGGAACCCTTGATAATTTATAAATTATTGTTATTTTGTCATATCTTACACTGTCCTACATCTCCCTTCACCCACTTCTCTGTTGTCCATCCCCCCCAGGGAGGAGGTTATATGTAGATCCTTGTGATCCGTTCCCCCTCTCCATCCTACCTTCCCTCCACCCTCCCAGTATTGCCACTCTCACCACTGGTCCTGAAGGGATCATCTGTCCTGTATTCCCTATGTTTCCAGTTCCTATCTTTTGATAGTGTTCATCCTCTGCTCTAGCCAGATTTGTAAGGTAGAATTGGGATCGTGATAGTGGGAGGGGGAGGAAGCATTTAGGAACTAGAGGAAAATTGTATGTTTCATCATTGCTATATTGCACCCTGACTGGCTCATCTCCTCCTGGAGACTCTTCTGTAAGGGGATGTCCAGTGCCTGCAGCTAGGCTTTGGGTCCCCACTCCACACTGCCCCTCATTCTCAATGATGTGATTTTTTGTTCTTTGCTGCCTGATACCTGATCCCTTCGACACCTGGTGATCGTACAGGCTGGTATGCTTCTTCCATGTGGGCTTTGTTGGTTCTGAGTTAGATGGTCGCTTGTTTACCTTTAAGCCTTTAAGACCCCAGATGCTATATCTTTTGATAGCTGGGCACCATCAGCTTTCTTCACATTTGCTTATGCACCCGCTTTGTCTTCAGCGATCGTGTCTGGAAAGTGAGCATCATGAAATGCCAGTTTAATATAACAAAGTGTTCTTGCATTGAGGGAGTACTTGAGTAGAGGTCCAGTGTCTGTCTGCTACCTTAATACTAAACCTATAAATATATGCACATAGATCTGTTTCCTCATCATCATATATAAATATATTTACATATGTCTGTGCCTGCATTTAGACCTCTATAAATGCCCTTTGCCTCCTAGTTCTTTCCTCTATTTCCTTTTCCTTTCCTCTTGTCCCACTATCATTTGAGTTTCAGTAATTCCTCTCGGTTACATTGCCCTTGATGAAGCCTTACAGTCGTCTTACACCCTTCTCACCACTGATTTTGGATCACTTGTTGTTCCCTTGTCCTTGGGTTTGTTAACATCACTTCCTTTCCTTCACTTCCCCTCTCCCATGTCCCCCCGAAACTGTTGGTCCTGTTGTTTTCTCCTCCAGATTGTTTATTCAGCCTATCTTATCTAGATAGACCTGCAGAAATAATATGTACAAAAACAAGGCAGAGCAAAACAAAACAACAAAGCTGTAAATAGTTCGTCTGTTTGTTGACCTTTAGGAGTGTTTTCTGGTCAACTCTGATGGGACACTCCAATTTCCCTCATTCCATCCTCTTAACCTACTTGCTCGCTCATCTCCAATTCTCAGTCTTACCACTACCGCTCATTTTATCAGAAACCATATTCTGGACATCTGGAGGCCTGATCCAGTCTCCAGGCATGGGAATGGGGAGAAGGAGATCAAGGAGCCTTACTTTAGCTAACACTTCGCACCAGGCAGTCACACCTTCCCCTTGCAAGTGCTCAGCTGAAACCTACAGAGCCTGTCCTGTAAACCTGTCCAACAATGTGATCATGCAAAATAGCCGTAGGTGTCCCGGGTTTCCATAATCAGGCTCGGTTGGAACTCCAATGAGCCTTTCTAGGGTGCACCCTTTTTTAAAAATAGATCACATCCTCTTGCATTAGGTAGCATGAGCGCTAATCCCAGGGCAGTGGAGCAGATGTGGAAATATTAGGGATGTTAAATGCCAGTCACTGCTCTTAACTACCACAAAGACTTTTCCTTCCCACTCCTGACCTTGCTATTCATGGCTTAGTGGTCCCATGTGAGTGAACAGAGAGTTGGAGTCTAAAAGTTGGCTACTTGTATGGAGAATCTCTCACTCTCCTTGCTCATTCAAGTAAGTGGAACTTCAACTTGGGAAAGGGAAACCATGATTTTCAAAGAAAGTAAGCAGCAATCTGGATGTGGTGTTAAAGAATCAAACATTCCCATGTTCTTCATGATGGAAAAAGACACAAAACTCTTAAGCCCTGTCTTAATTTTTTCCTGATCCCTGCCTGGGGCCAGCAGATCACTTCCTAGTAGTCTAAGAGGTAGGGTGCTGTGCAACTACTGGGAAGTATGCTGTGTGTGGGGGAAGTATGCTGCCCGGCTCAGGTCTCCCCATGCTGCCTGCCGCCTCCTCCTTCAGGCTCCAGTAGGGCTGTGTCTATCAGAGAGAGCAGGCTCGTGAGGCAAATATTTCCCGGCACCAGATTTCTTGTGTTGTTGTTTGCAGTGGCATTGATTCTGGCAACTCGCTGGGACAGAGCAAAAACGGTTCTGCAGTTTTCCAGGCTCCCGATCACGGAAGCGAGTCGCCACTTCTTTTCTCCCATGAAGCCACTAGAGGATTCAAACCACCAAGTCTTTGGTTACAGCCAAGCACTTAACCACGGTGCTAGTACTTCCTATTCGCCATTTTCTCATGGAGTGTTACATTTGAGAGAGGATAAAAGTATTGGGTCTAAATGACTGGACTCTAAAATGGAGCGTGTCATTTGGCACTTCCCTCCCCAATCTTTAAAACGCACAGATCCCTGGAGATAGGAAGAAAAAATAATTAAACCTTTTAGGCAGCCCTGGCTCCTAAGGCGGATTGTATTTCATGAAACCAGAGTGTTTCGAAAAGTTGTGTAAATTGAATCTTGGCAAATGGAATTCTAATAAACTGGGGGCGGTTGCTATTTGAAGGAACCGTTCCATTAATCCCTTTGTGATGTGAATAATCACCCCCCAATCTGTCTCTTCTGCAAATTTACTTTTCATATGTTGGGTTTGCCCAAAGCAGGACACAGCTGTACTCAACTATTGCATGTGTTCCCCCTACAGTCACTAGGAATATCCACTTAGGGGATTTGAATCTGTTTACTTAACATTTTCCATCTCATGCAAGATTGGATTTCATTGGCTTTAGGTACAGTGTGCGCCTTGTGCTTTGGTTCAACTACGAAGCTGAAATGCTTTGTTTAAATTGTACCTCTTGGCTGTTTATATTTTCCCGTTAGAGCACATTCTCTGAAAAGTGCTTAAGACAGTCAATGGGGTGAAGGGCACCCCTCGAAGACAGCTAAAGAATGCAAGGCAAACTCACACAGGAAAAATGGCTCATGAGCAAGGAGCACACTGTCTCTTAGCAGCAATAAAAGGCAATCTTGCCCCCTTCCTGTTTACCATAGATACCTTACTTCTTCTAAAAGAGGGTTGACTTACCATAAACAGCCAGGTGCAAGAAAATCAAAGCGCCATTTACCTGACAATAAAAGGTTAAGTACCACCAAGGTGGTGGGGAATGACAGCTCATTATAGTTGAGTCTAAGCTACAACCATGAGTTTCCTGGTGGCCGGAGCAAGAATGACAAAGGTGCAATTGGTTCTGTAGCTCTACTCCTGTTTATAAAAGAAACATGCCAGAGCACCAGGATAGAGACATCATACAAGTAACTCTTGCCCTAGGTCAATCGCTTAGCTGCATATTAAAGCAAAACTTCAAGGAATCCGTATTCAACTAAAAATATCACTTGTTTTACTCCTGCATGAGCTTATCAAAAGAAGAGATTCAGAAAGCTGGGATCATCATTTATGAATTCCTATATTCATTCAAAATATATTTCTGTCAGCCTGGAACATAGCCTTTTAGGCATTTTTTTTAAGTTGTAAACATAAATTTTATTGAGGTAAAATTTACATGCAAGAAGATACACTCAAGTTACAAATGGATTAGGTTTCTTTCTATTATTATCGCGTGCATCCGTGTAGCACATCTGCCTCTTCAATGAGTTCCACTTGCCTCATTCAGTGGCAGACACCGTTTGACACAACCGCTGCGCCAAAGAACACGTGGGAGCCCTCTCGCAAGTCCCCTGACGATGGTGCCCCGGCGATGGTGCATTTGCTGGCGGCAAGCGCTGAGCATCTGAAACTTTAGGTTTTCTGCCATAATGTATACTTTTTTGCTCAAAATTCCCACGTTCCTATGTAGTATGACTTCCAAAAGTTCTGGTAACTTGTGTCCCAAGTTCTGGGACACTGGAGATCTAAGCACTTCGCTTGGTTTTGTACCACTCTCAGGATCAAAATATTTTCTAACATTAGGGCCATGCTCTGAGAATTAGCAGTTCATCGAACAAATGACCTACCCACTTGCAGGTACCCCATTTCAGTATCATCCCTGTAGAACTTTTTAAAAGTATTCATGCACACATCATTAAAAATCCCTTACCCCGTGACTGGAGAAGTCTTTGTCCTCTTAAAGGAGCCCTGGTAGCTTTGTTGTATAAGCATTGAACTGCCAATTGCAAAGTCAGTGGTTCAAATTCACCTGCTCATTCTGAGGGAGAAAGATGAGGCTGTCTGCTCCTGTAAAGGTTTACTGCCTCAGAAATCTCACGGAGTCACTGTGAATCAGAATGGACTCAATGGCAGTGGTCTAAAACCTATGCTGAAGCTAGGCATGCAGGAAATGTGATCAAGGCATACTTTTCCAATAGGAAAAGGCTCCGATATGAAATAAATAAACTGTCCCTTTCCTTTGCATTGTCTCTATGCGTGAAACAGCAAAGAAGATTACGAGTGTTTTGTAAGATAATGTATGATATGAGAGTTCTAGTTTGTCTCATAAGCAAGGGTAAAAAAGGTAAACTCCTAGAATGTTGAGGGTGGAAATTATTTTTGGCTTTCAAAAGAGTGGGACTCATCGTGGCATCTGGCTTCCTATTCATTCAGCAATGATGCTGTTTTTTATTTTTGCAACTGGACGGGGGTGGGGACAATCCCCAAAGGAAAGGGCTCTTGTTCCATGTTAGCATGAGAGCATTTTGTGGTCCTTGATCAGAGAATTTCAATGTCTGCAAGCACATCAGAGTCCCACGAGTTTTTCCTGGGTGAATTTGATTCTTGGTTATATTCTCTGTGGTCACAGGGGGAGAATGGACCGAGTGCTATATTAATTGAATACACCCTTTTGCAAACATGTAGATGAATGGCACCCTTTCTGCCGGAAGACTTCCCTTGATGGAGGGGCAGGCCCAGTTTGTAGCCACAGAGCATGACAACAGATGGGCTGTGCCAGCAGAAGGTAGTCCCCAAAGCCACATTCGATCATTTTATGACTTACATTGATATACAAATAGGGATATTACCCCAGAGTTGTCACTGGGCTAGTATTCTGGGATGATTTACAATATCCATTCAGTCTATTTTACTGTGGGGGGGTGGGGCGGACTGGAGGGGACAAGGGCAGCAGTATAGATTATCCATGAGAGTTTTCTGTAAAGAAAACACATCTCTTTCTCCCACCTCTTTGGCATCCATCTGTGCAGAGTGTGCGTGGACTCTGTGGTACAGCAGACCATTCTGTGGTGGACACAGAGTCCTTGTAAAATAAGCAAGCCACGCAGTTCTCTTTGTGGAAGCAGACTGCCTCCTTGCGCTCTCCTGGGGCAGCTGGTGGGTTGAGATCACCGATCTTGCGGTGAGCAGCCCAAGGATTAACCTCTGTGCCACCACGCCTCCTTGATGGCAAGGTAGTAAAAGCTACAAAATGCAAACTAAGCCCTAGGCGGACCTACCCCACGAGGGAGTCGCAATGTAAATAAATGAACCTTGAAACACATCGTATCAAATAGAAGCAACTCTATATGAGGACTTGGGCCCTACCTTCTAATGAGATATAGAAACCGTCAATAATGTATTTTTAAAAGCCTGTTGCTTTCCATTCCACGTACATACCTAGTTGTAGTTGTCGAGGCAGGCTGTCACCGAAGGGACGCTAACGCATGGCCATCCTAACATGTGTGTCCTGACTGGAATGGTCCATGACATTCTCAAGGCTGTGGCCTTCCTGAAGCAGGTGGCCAGACCTGTCTCCCGAGTCACTATGGGATGGGTTCAGACCACCAGCCTCTGGGCTAAAGTAGAACATGGAACTGTTTGCCCCACGGAGGGACTCCAAATAAGGAGTCCCAAACCCAGAGAGGTCAAGCGCTTCGCCCTTGGTGGCCGAGGCAGTATAGAACGGAGCCTGAGTTAGGTTTCCCACACTGAAACCGCCGAGCTCTGCCTTCCGTCCCATCCCCACACCTTTATAGGATGTGAGGCCACAAGCTGGGCATGTCATACAAGGTGCCCTGCTGGCATAATTGGCTAGTGGCTCAGCTGATAACAAAAAGGTTGGCCATTCAAACCCAGCCAGGAGCTCCACTGAGGAAAGGCCCAGTGTTCGACCTCTAAAGAGATGACAGCCAAGAACATCCTCCGTAGGATGCTAGAGTCAGAATCCACTGGACGCTCCTGGCAACCAACCTGAGAACCCAGAGCCACATGAGTCCCCGAGAAGCCATTGTGTGTGGCGCACACTGAAGCCTGAGGGGAGGAGTGACGCTCCCGTAATCATACCCGCATGCCACAGTCAGACATGGGGAAGGCCTGGCTCGCTATATGTCTGTGAATTCAGTTGACATTCATACCAGGGAGGTCTGTCATTTCTTTGTCTTCCTTCCTTCCTTCCTTCCTTCCTTCCTTCCTTCCTTCCTTCCATCCTTCCTTCTTCCCTCTCTCTCTCTCCCTCTTTCTTTCTTTCTTTCTTTCTTTCTTTCTTTCTTTCTTTCTTTCTTTCTTTCTTTCTACCTTTCCTTTCCTTTCTCATCCTCTTTCTCCTTTCCTCCTTCTTGCCTTCTTTTGTCCTTGGCTAGAATGTTTTTTCTACCAAAGCTTCCGTGAGGACTAGGACTATACGGGCCCCTAACTGCGGGCTGGCACACCCATCTTACACACTCACCACGCACGGGCCTCCACACGGCCCTCTTGCTGCCTCGCCCACAGAGGCTGGACAAGCAACTCTCATCTCACTCTCACTGGCTGTGGCTCTCTTCACGCCCCAGTATCAACATGTTAGACGGCTGGGGGCCTGCAGCCCTCCCTTCCTTGAGGGCGAATGTCCAAGGATTCAAAGGCCAGTCCCAGGAGGGCCATTTCAAGCTCCCCCAGTTCTTTTGCAGCCAGTGCCTTTCGGTGGTACATGCTTTCTCCTCGTGTTTAACGTCCCCGTGCGGTCGGCTACCCAGGGAAGTCAGGTGCCCTCCGAGCACCAGTGCAATCAGAAGCAGACAAGGCTCTCTTGTAGCGCATCCCAGGCCGGAGGCGACAAGATGAGAGCAAGGTTACCACACGTTCCTGTGGATCGCCAGGTGCTGCTAAATATGCACACCGCCTGCGTGAGTGGGCAAGCCCTAAGCACTCTGTGAGATCTGCTTGACCAACGTGATAAGCAACTGCCCAGAAGGATTTCTTTTTCTAAAGAATACACCAGTATTTGCTGGGAAAGCCCTGGGTGAAGCTAGCCCCTCGTGCACTCGGCTACTGTCTGAAAGGTTAGGGCTTCCAGTTGTCTCAGAAGAAAGCCCGCCAGTCGACTGCTAGAAATGCGGCCGATGGAAACCCCGTGGAGCGCGGTCCTTCTCTGACGCACATGGGGGCACTGTGAGTTGGTGTCAGCTCAAAAGGAGCATGTTTTGTTTTGTTTCTCCATTATTTTCATTTGCTTGCTTTTAGTATTTAATGAGGTTTTAGATGTTTAATGCACTCAGAGATGAAAGCTGGGAACTACGACTTACTTTTTTTTTCTTCTACCGAACCTCTTCTCTCCCCTATAGCACTGTCACATAAACTTACTGTGGGGGGGGGGGAGGGGAAGGGGGCCTCTATGTGCTGGTGGAACTGTTTGATTTCCATACGGCCAAGTCCTCCTCCAGCTATGCAGTCTCATGAAGACAGAGAGGACACCGTTGGTCCCATCAGACCTGGCACCCTCTGGGTACATAGTGTCCACCCACTGCCATCGAGCCCATGCCCATTCCTAGCAGCCATAGACAGTTCCTGAGAATGGAGCTCTTCCCGGGAACAACTACCTTACTTTCTCCTGTCGGCCGTCTTGGGGAACCACCAGGGGTCCTTTGGCACATCATAGAAATTCAGTAATTACTTGTAGATAAAAATAACTGAGTGTGCGGTACTCCCCCCTGAGGTGGTGCCACCTAAAGATAGATGTGGAAAGTGAACCAGATCCCCAAACAAAACATTTCGGGAGGCAAATTGTCCAAGGGTGACGACCCCAAAGCATAGGAACATTTATCTATCTATCTATCTATCTATCTATCTATCTATTAATATCTAATGATAGATTTCTGGAACTGTACTCAATTGCTGATTATGAAACAAGAAGACGCAGGAGGCACCAGGCATGCATTTGTGTGGCAAACAATGAGACCAGGGGGAGCTGTTAAAATTCAAACCGCTTTGGATTGCCCAGGAAGGAAGCAGGACCCAGGCATGCTCGCAGGGTGCGTGCTGACCTGTGCTCTGGTTTCCGTGTCGCGTAGATTGTGGACGGCAAGCTGTGGTTCCAGTTGGACTGCGGCAGCGGCCCCGGCATCCTGGGCATCTCGGGCCGGGCGGTCAACGACGGCAGCTGGCACTCGGTCTTCCTGGAGCTCAACCGCAACTTCACCAGCCTGTCCCTGGATGACAGCTACGTGGAGCGGCGCAGGGCCCCTCTCTACTTCCAGACGCTGAGCACCGAGAGCACCATCTACTTCGGGGCCCTGGTGCAGGCCGACAACATCCGCAGCCTGACGGACACGCGGGTCACGCAGGTGCTGAGCGGCTTCCAGGGCTGCCTGGACTCGGTGGTGCTGAACGCCCACGAGCTGCCGCTGCAGAACAAGCGCAGCAGCTTCGCCGAGGTGGTGGGCCTGACCGAGCTGAAGCTGGGCTGCGTGCTCTACCCGGACGCCTGCGCGCGCGCTCCGTGCCAGCACGGGGGCAGCTGCACCGGCCTGCCCTCCGGGGGTGAGTGGACGTCGCTGGGCAGCCGGGGGGCGGGTGGGGGGGGGCGAGGGAGGGCAGGAATGGTCTCGCAGCGGGGGGCTCTGGCCCTTGCAGCCCTAAGAGGAACATGGACCGCCCTGAGGCCCGGCGAAGCGCCTTCCTCCCCTTCGCAGGCGCCCCAGAGCTTGACACTTTGTCCAGGCCCAGGGTCCCCCAGGCGAGGCTGTAGCTGTCACCACAGAGCGAGACGCACTGTCACCGTCGTCTGGAGTTCTCTCTCGGCCTCACTGCTCTTTCAGGCCGCAGCCCCTTGGATCAGCCGGAGCCCTTGTTTAAGTATGTGGTAGGGCCTTGGTGGCACGGCGGGTTAAGCACTCGGTTACTAACTGGCCTCGGCCCCCAGCAGCTTACCAGAGAGCCCAAGATGTGACAGTCTCCCATAACGATCGGAAATCCTCTGGGGCCAGTTCAACTCTGTCCCATGGGGTAAAGAGAAGTCCACATCGATTCGACAGAGGTCGGTTTGGGGTTTGGGCACGGTTTTTAGAAATAGTTGTCTACTTGAGTTCCCCCAAATCACTGCAGAATGAGTAGTGGTTGGCCATAGGTCCTCTCCCTGGATGGACGCACTTGTCAGAGACAGACGCTCAGGAGAAGCAGGACATCTGTTGGTGGTACAAGCGGTTCATTGTCAAAGGTCAGGTGTGAGGCCACCCAAGCATGCCTCAGAAGCAAGGGCTCGTGATCTACCTCCTTAAAGTTTATGAAAGACCCTGTGGTTTATGGAAGACACACGGGCTGACCAGCAAACAACGTTGTCCACAGCAACCAGGAAACTAGTCAGCAGGGCAGGGCAGGGTGAGCTCACCCCAGGATTAGGAAAGAGCATGCTCTTGAAATGTGCATGTTGAAAGTAAGACTAGCGATTGCACTGTAGAAGAAGAGAAAGTTAAGAATTAAAAAATAAAAGAATTTTACATGAAGTCTCGGGTCAGCAGCCCATGAAGGCATGGTGCATTTACCTCCCAATTTTTTTTCTCCAAAAGACACATTCTGAAGAAGAAAGAACCATCTAATGGTGCCCGCACCCTCTCTAGCACAGACCCTCAAAGATTGATAGAGGGTTTCTACTGTTTGCGGGGGACGGCCAAGATTATTTTAGTCCTGAGGGGCTGCAGATGAAAGACCCTTTGACTTTACCCAGATCTGTGCTCTTGTAAACTGGGTCAGGCTCTCCCTTGTTCTGCCACTCGGCTGCCCGCTCCTCGGCCTCCAACCTCTGCTTTTGCTTCAGCCCCTGGGCAGAGTCGCTCAGCGGTGGTGTGATTAGCAAATTTAAACCTTCCGCACAGATTACTTAGTGATTCCGCTGTGCATATTACCATCTAATATTCACGCAGCCCAACTCCAAATTTAGAGTCCATTTTATTATTAGAACATTATAAACTGCCCAGGAAATGATGCAGTGCCCAATAGCAGACAACAAAATTATTTAGACTTGCATATGTTACTGCCACAATGAGAGCCAAGTACCCTGGGGGGAGATTTCTGCCATATCGGTTAAAGAAATCTATTTGCTGTTTTTACTGTCTCAGCAGTCTATGTAAATAAAGGGTGGTTACGGTGCCATAATTCCCACATGATGGGCAGTAACTATACTTTCGCGGTTCCGTAAACCAGCCCCTTATGACAAGCCCTGGCCACTTTTTCACCAGGCACAACAATTCTGCTAGTGCGAGCCATCTACGGTATATAAAAGGAGCGTATAATTAAATTGGGCTGAAATAGCACACCATTCCATGTCAAACACTGGTTCCACAGCCACAAATCATAACACACTTTCAACGTTGCTGTTGCTGGCAAAGCCGAGCACGTCTGCAGGGGTTATCTTTAAAAATAATGACGATGGTTACTGTCTAAGAGGAAGGGACCAGGGGCTCCAACTCTGCCATGTGCATTTTAGTTTCTCTCAAAAAATGCCACCAAGTCTTGAAGCTCTGTGTTCCGATGCAGGTGCGTTCGCTAAATGGCAACGACCGACACAAGAAATAACACTTCCCTCTGTTTCGGAACCTCTCTGTTGGTTTAGTCACATCTCAGTAACAAGATCCCACCTGCTATAAACCTGGCCCCTGGAGCTTGCTTTCCTCTCCCCTTGGCCTATCTAGCCTCTGGGGCCTCACCCTTCCAAGGTGATCGAGCCTCTTAGCACTGCAAGTCTCTCCTCCCTACACTCCCCAAAGGGAGAAAGTCTTCCCTCTCCCCCATCTCCACAACTCCACTGTCTTAAGAGCCTATTGTCTCAAGTTTCAACACTTCTGTAGCTGGGAATGGGGGTGGAGTGGGGCAGGAATCCAGGGTGACACAAGTGGTTAAGGCCTTGGCTACTACTCAAAAGGTTTGGTGGTTTGAATCCACCCAGGGGTCCCTGGAAGAAAGGTCTGGCGATCCATTTCTGAATGAGAGCAGTCACTGAAATCTCCATGGATCACAGTTCTACTCTAAAACACATGGTTGCCCCAAGTCAGAATCAACTTGATGGTAACTGGTTGGATTGTTTTCTAGGGGCCACCCCCATGGTTGTGGTTCTAGCCCAGTGCTCTTCTCTCAGTGGACCCCTGGGTACCGCGCCCAAGGCAGAGAATGACCTTGCCAGAAACCCCATCAGGAGAGCATCCGCTGCTCTCCTGGGTAGAAGGAAGGCACAGGGTCCTTCTGATGTGTGAGGCGTTACCTACCTGCTACAGGGAAGAGGGCTTCGTACCAAAGAAATGTCCCTCTTAGTCCTTCATGTCAAAGCAAGGTATGCTAGGCCTCTATAGCCCATCTGCAAATTCCTGAAAGTGGTGCCCCCCCAAAAACAAAAGGAAGAAAAGAAAGGGTCAATTGTTTGCCCTTTACATTGAAACTATGAACTGTGTAATGTGTACTAACAACAGTGTGGCTTCAAGTAAGAGGAAACCCATCACAGGGGTGAGTAACAGTTTAGCATGAGTCGTGAGAATGGGTCTTCATCAGAAACGTGCCCATGCCTTCAGAATGCCTTCTTGTAGCCGGGGACGTCCTAGAAGCTAATCACTCCCGCAGGAAGGCCGTCTTGCATTGCTCTCTCAGAGACTAAGATGCTTACAGTACTCAAAAAGAAGCCAGAGTGAGAGAAAGGCTGAGGAGAGCTGCTTAAAGTGGGGCTCCGTGCACATGAGGGTGCTGATAGCCCAAGCTCACCATTGGCTCGCCTCGCTGGTGTTTGGACCCCGTACACTATGGAGCACCACAATTCCAGGATAACTTCTTTTTTTTCCAAAACCATCTCCATGACTGATGGAAAATACTGGGATATTGGTCCTTGGCTCTCCTGGCGACGGTCTTCACTGTCATCCTGTGGTTTTCTCAGCACATTGTCCCAGAACATCCATGCTCCTTAAGCAGGCAACCCACAGCAAAAAGCATGGTCTTTCAGAGCAGCGGAATGCTGCCCCAACCGCAATCAACCCCTTGGCATGGAGGGAGGGGGGCTGTGTCTGCTAGCTTGGAATGACATGGTCAGCATGTTTGGCCAGCCTTATAATTGTGACCGGGCCAGGCGCAGGCCATAAAACCCCCCGGGGAGCCCAGTCCCGGAACGCTGACTTGTAATGAGAGTAAATAGGACTCTGTAAATCAACCACAGAGGGGAGGCTCTCTCTTGGTAAAGCCTTCAAATTATATGGATTTCATAAACATGAACTGGAAATAGCAACCACCATGGAGAAGAAATAGCCCAGTCCAACTCTGACCCCTGGGTTTCCAGACCCAGTGGGCTGGGAGCAGCCCGGCGCCCCCGCCATCGGAGTCTGAAGGAACACTAATGAGTGCACATTCTTCCGTGCCTACACCTTTCCCCGGTCAGCTCAACCTGGTGGCGGCTGAGCTGTAACTTGGTTAAAACAATGAATCACCCAGGCAGTCAGTTACCAGGTCAGAAACGGTCATGGAGACAGCTTTGCCTGAGACTAGAAGCCTAACTCCTAAAAGAAAATCCGGAGAGCATTGTATTTTTCATAGGCAGTTACCCTGTGCTTGTGCTGACCTTGCACGTGCTTGGCATTTAGTTGACATGGCAATGCCCTGGGTGGGGGTGGTACCCCTCAACCCCCACCCCGGTTATGAGGAAACAAGCCACAGAGGTTAAGTACCTACCAGCATTTGATGCAGGTTTGTAGAACTCCCCTCCAAGCTAGGCTCTTATCGCTTGCTCTTCAACCACAGCAATGGAGATGATTCGGACCCATTTCAACCCTCTGGGCAGCGTAGGCTATAATCTTTACAGAAACCGAGAGCCTCATCTTTTTCCCTCAGAATGGCTGGTGAGTTTGAACTGTTGCCTCTGTGGTTAGTAGCCCATTGTGTAACTCACTAGACCACCAGGGCTCCTCCTCAAAGGTCCTTGCTCTCCCAAGGACCAGCAGAACCCAAACCACCGGGGATGTTCTAAATGCACATAACTGGCCACTGCCCCTGGTGTGCAGCCAACACCAGTCTTACCGTGGAAGTTTACACGGGACTAAGATGCTGAACAGAGTTCAGCAGAGCTTCCAGACTAAGAAAGGCTACTTCTTTCATTTGTTTTAGTTTAATTTTTATTGTGAATCAGGTGATGGTTTACAGAGCAAATAATCAAAGACTTATATTTAGTAATCTATACACAGTCCATTTCATCTCACTCATTGCAATCCACTCAATGTAACAGCCCCCTCCCCTCCCCGTGTTTGCTGGCCCTCCTCCTCCTTCTTTCCTGACCCTTCTAAGCTTTGTCCTGGCATAAGTGCTGCTTCCTTGATCCCAAATGGCTGGTCATTTGAAGGTGTTTCGTCTCAATAGTGTTATGTTCCCTTTATCAGCCATTGAGTCAATGTCAACTCATAGTGACCCTGTAGGACAGGGTAGAACTGCCCCTGTGGATTTCTGAGGCGGTAATTCTTTACAGGAGTAGAAAGCCTCATCTTTCTCCCAAGGCTCTGCAGGTGGTTTCAAACTGTTGACCTTATGGTTAGCAGTCCAACACGTAACCACTAGGCCACCTAGGCTCCTTTGTTACCCTTATATACCAGTCTCTTATTTGGCTGAAATGTGAACCACAGGGGTGGGTTCAGTTCAAGACCCAAGGAGTGGCCAAGGCCAGAGTCTCATGAGCTCCAGCCATCTCTGTCTGACCAGCAAGCCAAGTCTCTCTTATGATTTTGAGTTTTGTCCCATATGTTTCTCCCACAATATCCAGGATATAACTGTTACGGAAGGCCTGGGAATCTACTTAGCAAGTGCTCTGAATTCCAGTGGTTCTCCCCTACACCTGCAGGTGGGGCTGGCACAGGACTGAGCAGCCTGTCACTCCTTTTCGAGTAGAGTTGCCATGCGCCGGGGCCCATTTGGTGACAGCTAATACACCCCACCACACCCCAACGCAGACCCCCTAATCAGAATGTGCATTGTGGCAAGGTCTTCCCAGGATACGGACTTCTCTCCCTTTCTCTGAACATCCCTGAAACCGGAATGTGCCTTTCTGTTTCCTCATCATGCAGAGGGTGGCTCTCACACTCTGGTGTCCACCCACATCACCCAAGGACCTGCCTTTCAAGGAAATCAGAGAGAATGTTTTTTATTTTCCTCCATCATCTGATCCCTAAATCAGAGGGCATGGTATAGACCCATGGAAATATCATTCTAGGAAGTCACTGGATCATCTCTGCAAAGTCCTCAATTTTGCTGCCAAGAAAAGTTTGAAGAAAGGGAGGTGAGACAGGTGGGAGGGAGAGAGCAGGGGAGTAAAAGGTATAGAATCTGAATCTACAAGGCAGGATCAGGCATCTCTATTTTTAGTAGGCCTCTGAGATGGTCCTCTGCACATCTGAGTTTGAGAACCCCTTGGCATTTGGGAATCCCAACAGACTTTGTATTTGCTGGAATATGAGCCGAATTCCAGGAGAGACAAGCAGAGAGACGTGACTCACTCACTGCTATCCATTCATTTCTGACTCATAGCAACCTGTAGGGCAGAGTATAAGCACCCCTGTGGGTTTTTGAGGCTGCGAATCTTCACAGGAATAGAAGACCTTAGCTTTCTTTCATTGAGCGGGTAGTGGGTTTGAACCACTGACCTTACAGTTAGCAGACCAATGTGCAACCCACGACACTGCCAGGACTCCTAATCAGACATAAGCCATCAGAAATTGAAAAGTGTACAGCTTACTTTGTTTCCCTTTTAATAGAAAAGTAACTTTGCTCCTTAGAAGCAAGTTTTGGATGTCTTTGAGCCCCGCTTCACAGCCTGAAGTAATAAATGCGCTCCCTTCTAGACAATTGTGGGTGTCCAATGAGCAAACTGCAGGAGGCAACAAGTTCTTGGCTGTCACATATTATTGGACATAGATGTGTTTTCACTTGTAGTGCTGCCTTGAGTTAAGCTTTGCAGAGTCTTTGTGTCCTTAACTTGGGAAGATCTAGGTAAATCCACTCCACCAAATTGTAATGGAAGTGCCTTCTTTGCACTAGGCACTGTGTCAAATGCTGTCTCTTTAATGCATGCGCTCCACTCTTGCGTTCCCTTCACAGCCAACTTAAGAGAAATCCACAGGGTTCTGTTTGTGCTCAGCCCTCAGCTCAAGAGGATGGAGAAAGGGAGAAGCCAGGTTCTTCCTTTATTATCAATTTTTTATGGGGAGACTTATTTTTATTTTACAGTTTGTGTAAAATAATTTTTTCAAAGTGATTTTCTTCTGGGTATAGAGTTAACCTTTGGGAAGCACTTTTGTCAGTGAGCCTTGCCCTTGCCTGAATGTCTTCCTGCATATCAAATACTGCATCGCTAACAATCACATAACGTGAGCTATTGGTATTTATTGGAAACAGTAGCATCTTGGGAAAACCTCATGGTGACAACATGAATACTCTAGATCCAACAGGAAAAGACAAAGCCCAGTTGTGTGCAGACACAAAAGAATAGGCTAGATAAAGTCACAAAGACTGGAAGAGGCAGGACTATGATCAAACCCAGGTCCCACTGACCCCAAAGTTCATGACCTCGATCCCTAAGAATGACTGGTTCTGGGTTTGCAAGGAATTCTCTTTAAAAGGTGGAAAGAGGGCCTAGGAACCCCTGTTTCCTCATCCAGGGTCTCCCACACTGAGTAGGAATGGGAACCTACTGAGGCCCTGCTCCAGGATCCCACTTGTGTCCTTGGGGTCCTGAGTGGCCAACACAGGATGGTCACAGGGCCCCTGATGAGAACCTGTCTTGTCTGGCCAGGGGAGGAAATGGGCTCAGACAGTGCTTTCCTGGCCCCCATAGAAACCCCAGATGCCCCCAGTAGGGAGGAAGTACCGATACTGATGGGCCTTGCCCTGTGCCTTGGACATCACGTGTTAGCTTAGGGGGACACCTTCTGTAGGCCTGTTTCATCAGACATGAGGGACCTGTGGGAGAAAGGAACAGCAGTGAAAGTCATAGACAGGGGAAACCCATGTTGCTCCGATTATCTGTGTAGCTGAGCCAGCTTTTCCTGGGGCCTCAGTTTCCATATCACAAACCCAGGGACTCTGTGGAATCCCCTCCAAATTGATGGCAAAAGCACCAGGCGGGGAGGGGCTTCAGCCAGAAAGGGGGTTGGGCGTGGGGAGAAGCTGGAAATGGATGAAGTCCAATGGCTCAAGCTTTCACTGAGGGTTCACCTGGCAGAGAAGTGGGCTATGTGCAGCCCCCCGCATCCTCAGCACGGTGCTCAGAGAAGATCAGGCTAGAAATTGAGCATTTGCTGTGTGGTGCTGTGGACCACAAGGTCAGTAGTTCAAACCCACCAGCTACTCCTCAAAAGATGAGGCTGTCTGCTCTGTGTAGGATCACCAAGAATTGGAATTAACTTGAGGGTAGTGGGTTTACTTTCCTGGGTTTAATGTTATTAACACACTACATGCTTCCAGATCTTCACAGAGCATATTAGAGCCTCAACCCAATATTGTAACATGAAAGTCAAGCCACCTTGCCTGCTTGGGAAAGTTACAGGTCTCACTTTCAAAGATTTTGACTTGCCAGGGTGTATAAGGCATTACAAAGAGCCCTGGTAGTGCAGGGGGTGGGGAGTTGTCCCCAGCGGGCTGCTCACCTCAAGGTTGGCAGTTCAAACCTACCAGCCACTCCAAGGAAGAGAGATAAGGCTGTCTGTCCCCAGAAAGAGTTACAGTCTCAGAAACCCAATCTAAGGTCCCCTTGAATCCAGTCGACACAGTGACCATGGGTGGGGGCAAGGCAGTGCATGTGGAAGTGTCAGTGACTTCAGGTTGAAATGGAGAGAGAAACTTGGAGGGCATGATCAGCAGCCGAGCCCATGTCTACTCGTGGCTGACATGACGGGGCTTACACCATCCTCTGATGCCATTTGAGATTCTCCTGGAATGGGGTTTGAACGTACATCAGGATCAGCCAAAAAGTCAGAGGGAAAAACTCCCATGGCTTTGCACTGTTTGGCTTATGAGCCCCACAGAGCTGAATTTCCTTTTAGAATCCACAGTAATGACCCGCATTCTAGCAACAAAGCACTGGTGTTGGGGCGCTGCGTGGTGGCTGATGAATCCAGGAAGGGCAGTGGTATCTCCTCGGAAGAGGGCATTAGAGCATCTCGTGTATCGCATGAAAGGACGGAGGCTCCCAGAGGCCAAGCTGCTCAGCGTGCTCACGCCCAGCTGGTGGACAGCCTTCGGGCCTCAGCCCCGCCCAGGGCCTTCCCTGGCTTCCCAGCTGCCCCCCCCCCCCCAGTCATGGAAGGTTTCCGTGCGGTGACGGCAAATCCACGATCCAACCAGCACAGTGGCTGGTGCTGACTTTACATCCCGAGTGCCGGTGGCACGTTTGTCATTCGCTGCATTTCGCCCTTTGTGCAGCAGGCAGCTGTCACTTTATGAAGGCAGCCGAACCCTGGCCGAACGATACTTGCTGACACCAGCTCGCCGAGCAGAGGCTGGCAGCTCTACCTGGAAGAATTGGGGTGAATACCGAGAAGTCAAAGGAGTCTGAGAGGAATGCCCTTGCTTATTTGTCTACACAGCCCAGATTCACTGTTTAATTGAAAAGATCATTTCTGTTTGTGCACTTAAAAGGCTTCGCAGTGTTCCATGCGCAAGGGAAGGAGGGGACATTTCTGTACAACTGGGGGCAGATATTAAAGCCCTCTGCATCTGCTTTCTGTAAAAGGATTGCAAACAAGAGCACAGCCCTGAGGCAAGCCTGCAAACACACTCCTCCTTCTGCCAGGGTTCGAAGGGAAAGAAGTTGGGGGGCGGGGAGGGGAATGCTTCGCATGCATTTCGATGCCATTAGAACCACTGTCTTTTAAAAACTTAGAAACCCGCTGGGATGAGATGGTTTCTGCCACTCACTACCAATATAACTTTGAACAAACCACTTTATTTAAACCTCAGTTCCCTCATTTGTAAAATCGCTTTTATAAATAGTATTCAGAACTGCTGTCAAGAGTTAAATGAGATAATGCATTAAAACAGCAGCCAAGAAATCAAATGACATCTTGCAGTAGGCAAATCTGCCACACAAGAACTTTTTATTGAGTTGAAGAACAAGACTAACATGCACCTGGCCCACGCCATGGTATTTTCATTCACTTCATTTGCATTTGAGAGTTGGACAGTGCAGAAGGAAAACTACCCAAGAATTGACACATTTGAATTATGGTATTGGCAGAGAATATTGACAATACCGTGGCTCTAGCAAAGTGTGATGAAGAAATCAGATGGTGCCCAGCTAGGAGAAAAAAAGCGTGTCTGGGATCAGAAAGGATGCCTTCAAACAAGCAGTCATCTAAGTGAAGTGTCAGCGTCCAAACAGAAGAAGCACACCAGCCTGTGTGATCCAAGGATTGTAAATAGTAAAATCCAAATCTAGAAAAGGGAATGGTATCCGAGCTTAAATTCTGGACACCTGGTTTGCAAAAGGCGATGGATGACAGTGGAAACCCACCATGCACTTGCAGGGGTTCCACACGGATTGGGCCTCCGTGAGTGTCGTCTGACCGTAGTGCAGCGGTGTGATGAACTCTCAGACAGAAACAGAGAGACAGAGGCATTGTAAAGTCTGTTACGGCACATATGTCTCTCACTTCTACGGAGGCGACAGGCTCGAACTGCCTCTGTGGGCTTACACGACTGTGACTCATTATGGGAGCAGAAAACCCCTATCTGAGACAGTAACAGGGTAAATGATTACCTAGGGGCGGGGGGGGGGGTCGTTTGGGGGAGATGGAAAGTGAGCAACAAGCATAAGGAAGAAGAAGAAGTTGTTGTAAAATTGATTGTCATGCTGATTGCACAACCCATCTTGAGATGATCGCACGAGCATATGCTATTAACAAGGAAGTGCAGCTGACTTCCAGGAGAATAAGCAAAGCTGTCTTGAAAGAAGGATCGCCAGAATGCTCCTTAGAAGCAAAAAGGGAAGAATGTGTCTCACGTGCTTTGCACAGGTTATCAGAAGATACCAGTCCCTGGGAAAGGACACTGTGCTCAGTAAAGTGAAGGGTCAGCAGAAAAGAGCGAGGCCATCAGGGAGATGGGCTGACACGGTCACTGCAGCAGTGGGCTCAGCCAACAGTGCCTGAGGGTGACACCTGCCATCGAGCAGCGCTTCATTCCGTTAGACGTAGGGTCGCCATGCTCGGGTGCCACCTCGATGGCACCCAACAGCAACAGCAATGCATTCAAGGGTCTCGGCATTTCTCCTGGCACAGACCAAGCCATCGTCCCCTTGTGTGCTCTCCTGCTTGGGCGTTATCTCCCCTCCAGAAAACAAACACTTTTTTTCTATAATATGTTGAGGTTATCCATTGCATTTTACGTTCCTTTCATACTCACAATGCTAAACATTGCTTATAACTAAATAATGCTAGATATAAAGCACAAGTGGAACAAACAATTCCATTATTTCTCTAGCATTATTTAATTATAAAAGAAAAATAAAATGCAGTGGATGATGCAAAAATCTTATTTAAAAGCACTATTGCTTTTTAATAAAAGTTTGTGATTATTTGCTGCATTTTGGAAGGGACCTCTGGGAGTGCAGTGGTTACTCTGGGGCAGCCATCTGCAAGGTCAATAGTTCAAAACCACCAGCCACCCTGTGGGAGAACACTAGGGTTTTTCTACTCCCATTGTTACAGTCTCAGAATCACCAGGCAGTTCTACCTTGTCCTAAAGAGGGAGCTAGGAGTCCGCATAAATTCGCAGGCAGTGAGTTTTATTTCAGTTTAAGTCCTTGGAAAGAGTTGACATGTATTTGAAGGCAGTGAGTTTTATTTGAGTCTAAGTGCTTGGAAAGAGTAGACACCGTATTATAGGATTATCTTCATTATTTAATAGTTACTTGGCTTCCAGCAGGGATGTCTTACACTGTCCAGTCCACTCACTGAAGAACCATGCGTGCAACTGAGAACCTGCCTTCTGACTCGTAGCAAGGAATGAGTTGTAGCTCACTGACAAGTCCAATGTTAATGCAGCCTGGAAGAAATTCATATCCAAGCGTCAGAGAGCCTGGATTTCAGTTCAAGCTTAATCATGTGCTATCTACATGACCTTGACTTAGTCACTTAAGATCTCTGACATCCCATGAAGTCGGGTGTTACCGGAGTCCTCTTCCTTTTCTTCAGGAAGCCCTGGGTGTGCAGTGAGGAGTGAGATCCCCATCGGGCTGTAAACCACAAGGTCAGCACGTTGAAGCCTCAGGAGAAAGACAAAGTTTGAGACTCCCACAAAGACAGACTCTTGGCCTCCCATACGGGCAGTTCTGCTCTGGTTCATAGGGCCACTGTGGGTCAAAATCGACCGCATGGCATGAGGTTTGCTTTGAACTATTGTAATCCTTCCTAGAATCACTGAGAGATTTTAACACACTACAGTGTCAGATCACTTAGTACCCTTATGACGGACTTGATAAATTTTATAATAATTATTCATGGGCCTGGGCCAGGATAGCATGACCACAAACAATACTTTGTGAGAGCAACTTAGTTTTGATTAAAACTTTTTCACAAAAACGGAAGCACTCTTATTTAAAAAACAGAAGGGAAAATACTCTGATGATTTTTTTTAATCCAATTTTTCACTATGTTTACATAAAAGTGCCCCCAAATTTAAAATTCTAAAACCAAAGTTTCTTCCAAAGGCTAGCTCCTTGCTCTGCTCCCGGGATATGAGATTATGAGAACAAAGATCTAGTCTCATAATCTCAAAATAAAAAGTTTGTTCTGTTTTTGAAAGGCAAAGGAATCTAGAGTGGGAGGGTAGGGAAGCCTGGTATTGAACAGACTGCTCAGGACTCTGGGGGCAGACCATCTAGGTTCACTTCTGTGACTAGCAAAAAAAAGCAAATCAACTTCTCTGTGCCTTCATTCCTCCTCCATAAGATGAGAATAATAATCGTATCTCTTTTGTCGGCTTGTTGGAAAAAGTTATTAAGTTAACATATGTAAAGTGTTCCCCACCATCCTGGACATATAATAAAACGTCATAAGAATTACCGTTCAAACAAATTCAAACTCACGGCCCTAGAGGCTGTTCTGACTTATAGGACAGAGTAGAACTGCCCCTTGATTTTCTGCAACTGTGACCCCCTAGGGGAGCAGAAAGCCTCATCTTTCTCCCTGGAGCAGCTGGTGCTTTTGAACTGCCCCAGCCTGAGTCTGATGCCCTGACTGTGCCAGCTCCCGTGGCAGTGCGAGAATTGTCTGTGTGTCTGCAGATGGTGTCTTTCTGTCTCCGTAATCCCCATGCCTGCCACAAGGTCTGTTCTACTGGTGCCCTGGTAAACCAGCCCTCTAAAAGTACAAGCTTTGGTTTCTAGTATTTGCCAATTCCTGTGGCATAAACAGCCCAATTGTAGTCCATGTCAGGTGACCCGGGTTTTAATAACTTGTCCACTGCCTTCTGGAATACTTAAGCGTGGACTCTCCAGCTCCTGTGTGAGCTGGCTACAGCACACCACAGTTTATTACTTAGGCATGCAGTCAGCGTGACTAGATTACTCAGTCACACTGGCGGCTGTATCAAGTGGTACTAGACTTTCCTCAAAAGATCATGAAAATGACAAAATGCAGAATGAGATCTATGCGAGAGAAATAGTGCCCTAAAGTTAGTGCCTTGTCAGTTCCCATTTCCTGAGGCACATCAAACCGTATCTCTGATGATCAATCCTTCTACCATCCTTAGAATCCACTTTCCATGATCCCTCCTTGCCAGCCCTCCCGGTCCTCCTTCCTCCTGACTGACTCCTACTATCGTTTTCTTTAAGAAATGGCAGAGGCTTGCAGAACAGAAGCTAGAAAGGGAGGAGTTCCGCCCCTGTCTCCCCCACATTGCCTTGGACTCCCCATTCTTGAGTTCCGTCCCTCTTGGTCACCGACATGCTCTCCAGAGCCCTGTACTGTGATTTTTCGGGTCCCTCCCTCAGTTCAGAATGGAAAGCCTGAGGCATCCGCACAAGTTACTCTACTACATAGCAAATCAGCCCGTGGAAGGCCAAGCCAGCTGACACAAGCTGCGTTTTCCCCATGGTACCTGCTTTTATCCCTCCTGAGTTCCATCAATGTGAGCAATGTCCCCAATTAGGAAGCGGTAGCCCCATGTCAGCACAATTGGAAACACGTGCATCTCTGGCTACTGCCTCTTGCCCACTGACTTCAGGCGGGCCTTCTTGGGACAGTGTTTGTATCCACAGCAGCCTTTCTTTAGTTCCCTGGCGTTTCATGCCAGAGCCCTTTGTCCCTTTATTTATGTAGGTGTCTCAGCCTCTGCTCCATTTTGCTTCCTGGTACCAGAGAGATTGAGGCTACACAGAACTTTCCCCCTTGAGAACGTAAATATTTCTCTCCCGCCTCAGACCCCTGCCACCTGAAGATGAGTCTGTACCTCTCTGACTTTAAGAACATACACACACACATTCATACTACTCTGTCTAGGGAGTTTTCTATAGGGTGAACTTGGTACTATGTCCATGAGGGCATTTTAATTTATAGATTTCATTAACCTTATATCTTTAGAGATCAATCTAAAAGCTCAACCCCTTGGGGAGCAGACTAAGCAATAATCCTTCCGACGAGAATGCATGTTTACAACATGCAATATTTACAGCAATATTTACAGCAGCTCTTAGAAATGATGGAAGCCTCATTGGTCACATTAAGTAGCTCCACTGTAAAGGTGATTCTAAGCCATAAACCCATAGAAAGCTAAGACCTGGAAAAGAGATGACACTGACATGTTTGAAGGTTGAGACCAATGGAGAAGTAATAAAGCTGACAGAGGCAAGAGAAGCCTGAGGAGCCCACGTTTTATCTGGTTTGGGGGAAAGCGCAGGGATGAACTCTCAAAAGACGCAGGAACTGGGCACTTCTGCAGGGAAGGTGATGAGGGGAAATGATTCATATAGAAAGATGTTCTGGGAGGGTTGAGAGGTCAGATTCCCACCTTCCCTCTGCACAGGCAGGCATGCCATTCCACCCTGCCCTACAAAGCCCAGGAGCTAGAGATGGTGGGAGATGGCCTGGCAGTATGCTGCCCTGTGTGTATGTGTGTTGGGGAGGGCGGGTAGTTTAAAGCAAGTATGTGCTCACTAAATGCTGAGATCCACAGCCCCTCACCTTGACTACAAGACAAAATAGACAAAATGCCAAAGCGACCGTAGAGGACAGGGTAGAGCCACCCTATGAGTTTCGGAGCCTGGAACTCTTTACAGGAGTAGAAAGCCCCATCTTTCTCCCAGTTGGTGGTTTTGAACTGCTGATCTTGCAGTCAGCAAACCAATAGGTAGCCACTATACCACCATAGATAAAGTCATTGCTGAAGAACTTGATCGACTCCACAGTGCTTGCGATCCTCACCTACCTCACTCATTGGCTCAGAACTTGCCACCTCATTTCAAGTTTCCTAGTACCCCGCCCCTCAATGAGAGCCGATCCGCAGGGATTACCAGCAAGTAAGGAAGCCCTCTTAGCTTGCAAGTTACAGACCAACACAAGGACACACAGAAAAGCAACTTAGAAGAAACTAACGGCAGGACACAAGCTGCAAAGGAGTACTGTTAGTCTCCTCAGAGAGATCAGAGAAAGTATTAAACCCACAAAAAAGGAACGAGGTGCTGTAGGCTTTCAAACACAAACCCTCCATGAACAACAAAAAAGGGAGTCCTTTGAAAATGAGAACGTAAATGAAAAACTCAAGGAACCTTTCACCGATCAAGATGATGCATTCGCTCAGAAAGTACAGCACACACACCCAGAGATGGAGAGGAAAGAGGAAAAGGAAATGGAAGTTAAAGAAAGGCACAGAGCTGAGAGCCACGCAAACATTCCACAGAAATGGAAAAGAAAACAAAGGCCGAGAAATGGTCAGTGACATCATTTTAAAAAATATCCCCGAGTTAAAGGACTAAAACTTTAAATTTCCAGAATTGAAAGAATCTACTGAGTACCCAGGACCAGTTAAGAATAGACCCCAAAAGTAGATGGGGTGGGGGGTGGGGGTGCAGATGAGACATCAGAAAATTGAGTGGGAAGAAAAGATCCTTGGAGGTGCCGGACAACAAGAGCAGGTCACCTGACTTGACACTTTTCCAAAGGAACAGATAAGGAAAGTTCAGTTTCCTTCTAAAATTCCTTATCAAAAAACAAACCCTAAGCCTGCCATTGCGTCGCCCAACTCACCGTGAGCCTGTGCAGAGTTTCTGCTGTATGGAAGCAGCAGGTCTCGTGTTTGCCCTGTGGAGTGGCTGGTGCGTTTGAACTGCCGACCCTTCTGGATAAAGATCCGTGTTTATCCGGAGGCGCCGTCATGGAAGGGCGAGAAAGATCTCGTTCCCTTGAGCAGGTCTCACAAAACGACTTGCTATAAATCCTCAGGCAGCCACTATACAGTGAGTTCTAATAAGAAGGGGGGCTAAACCCAGAAACGGGAAGACCTGGATGTACAAGAAGCTGGAGAGCCAAGCCAGAGAACAGCACAGCGATCCATTAAGGGAGGCTTCTCGGGGGTGAAAATGGAGGCACCAGGGACACCTAAACACACAGAGAGCTAGCCAGTGAAGAGTTCGGAGTTGAATTAGCAATGTGCTTAGCTGTCTGTTTCCTCATCGAAGGTATTTTTTGAGGTGGCTCTGGGTACAAACTACCAACCTCTCTGTCAGTGGTGGCGCACTTAACTACTTGTGACACCCAGACACTCGCAATGAACAGTGTCAGTGCATGGCACAGGAGCAAACCCAGACACGGGACAGGTACTACCTCCAGAGAAAAGGCTCGTCGTCTGCCACGTAGCTCTGCGTTAGAGGATGTCTCGTCGTCACAAACGAGGGAAACACGGTCCATTTACGGAAACCTTTGCCAACTGCACTCTTACACTAGATTGCCAGGTGGAGGACAAGAGAAGAGCGTCCTCTTATTGTGGGAACTCAAGGCAGCTAAATTCTACTGTGAAATATAGTGGAGAATCCAAACTAAAATAATTATAAAGCAGCAAAACATCCTGAACAGTAAATACCAAATTACTACAACTGATGCCCAGGTCATTTCTGAGGAGGGACAGAGCGAGGGCAGCCTGCTGGTCTACAAACGAAACCCTTACTACATGCATAGATAGCTTTCATTTTGATTCTTAAGTCCCTTTAAAGGGAGAGAAGGAACTCTTTACTGATTATCCATCCTTTCTCTCATTATGGAAGGCAATACCTTCGGTCTTTGACCCTTACGATAAAATACACCCTCACTGTCATTAAGTCAATAACAACCCGTATCAACTCTGTAGGACACAGTTGGAGTTACCCATGAGGTTACCAAGGCTATACATCTTAACAGGAGCGGAGAGCAGCTACAGGCTTCTAAGGGGCAGCTTTTCAGTTTGCAGCCCACTGCACCACCAGGCCTCCCTTAGAATCTTACTTAGTCCGGTGTTTGCTATTCTTTTCAATGGAGATCTGTCCACCTATTTCCACATGGTGGGTTCGTGAGTAAGAAAAGGGGGAAAGATGGGAAATTGGGCTACAAATAGGGAGGGTGGGGTGAGAGCAGCGTGTCTTCCATTCCTCTGGTGGTATGTCAATCTGAGGTGGAGTGAGTCAACAGATGTCCTGGTTTTTACCTACCTCTTCTCCAGGCGGGGGTTTCCATCTCGACTGAGGAGGAAGGGCACAGGGGATGGGAAAGGAATGGAGTACAAATAGTCAGGACTCTCCCCTGTCTCACACAGTGATAGTGTGGTCCCCGCCAAAGTATCTTCCTTCCTTCTTGGTCTCCACTCCAGAAACCTGTTTCTTGGGCTCGTGGCTTGCCCACTAGCATCCATCTATGTGGTCAATTGGGTAGATTTGTGTGGAACTGAATTGGATCTAGCAGGGGGTCCAAACCGTTCCTTGTAGCAAGGTGTATTCAGAGTTTTAATAAGAAGCCATTTGCTGTCTTTGGTTGACACACTATGTCCCACGCGGGGCTGCCCGAGCGTCCCCAGCGGTGGCATCCGAGGCTCATGAGGTCCTCTGTTTCCCCAGGCTACCAGTGTTCCTGTCTCTCACAGTTCACTGGGAGAAACTGTGAATCTGAGATTACAGCCTGTTTCCCTAACCCATGCCGGAATGGAGGGTCCTGTGACCCAATTGGGAACGCTTTCATCTGCAATTGTAAAGATGGGCTCACGGGAGTCACGTAAGTACACCTGTGCGGTGGTTGTTTTCGCTCTAGGCTGCTTCTTGTTGCAAAGAAAGGAAGTAAAAATACAACTCACTGGGGTAAGATCGTTACCGTTAATGTGGCAGATTAATACAGTTACTATATAAAAAAATAACTCCATGTGACTAAAACATTAACAGGGAGGGATTACTGTGAGAGGTGGGATTGTGAGTGATTTATTTACTTTTTATTCTATATTTTAAAACAATCTAATTAATCTATGTTGTCACTAGGACACCAATTATTTTAGAAGAAGTCATCTTTTTTGCCTAAGATTCCTCAGTATATTTCAGAATATTCCAGTGTGTTTCCAGTCTTTCCCCACCACCCATGGGCTGGGCTCTACCACCCAGCATTTTATTATCATTCTGAGAAGCTAAAACTTACCTTTCCTTTGCAGCTGGGTCTCCCCCCAGCAAATGAAAATGTGAGCTAGATAAAAGGGGAATGTTCTCAGGTCTTCAGAAACCACCACTTTGAACCATCCTTGATCTCTTAGGGTTGTATTTAATTTTAGCCAACTTTGAATCATTAGATGCAATTTGAGTAATAAAGCTGCATTTATTTTTAAGTAACTCTGTAATTCTGACTAATTTCCAGCTGACCTCATTTCATTCTGTTCAATTTAAGGAAGCTTGACTATCCTGTAGAAGGTGGATGGTCAAAAAACCCAAAAATCTAGTAATGGATGTAGGGAAAACACGAGGAGGAACGGAAAAGGGCCAGGTTCTCAAATAATGCCCAGCCAAGAAAGCACAGGGCCTTAATGTTTGCCTTAGGATTATGCTCAAAGCAAGTATTTAAATAGCATGAATTGCTTTACAGGGAATAAGACTGATGTAATTATTTCATTGGAAGGCTTTTTTCATTGTCCCCTGTTATGTCATTCGCGTTGACTTGTAGCATAAGCATAGGATGCAGAAGAAAGGTGGATATGTAGCCCTCATCCCACCCATCTATCCCTGCTCCCCCACCCCCAGCTTCCCAGACAGACCAAAAATGACTATAACCATTATGATAGCTACCACTGGACAAGAATGTCACAACCCAAGCTATCTTCTGCCTCTGTGGTTCACAGCTGTTTATCTGCCATCATGTAGTCCTCAAAGCTCTGAGAACTAAACGGACGTGGGTTAAGTTGGTGAAAACGCTTGGCCCAAGTGACTCGGAAGCTAGTTATCATTTTTTTTCCCTCATTGTGCTACATTTCACTGTAGAGACGCTGTCATCAGAAACACGGTATGGGTGATTATGGGCTCCTCTGCCTGCCCAGCAGCCCTGTTGGTATAGTGGTTAGCGTGCTCGGCTACTAACCAAAGGGTGAGTGGTTTGAACCCACCAGCTGCTCTGTTGGAGGAGTAAAGAAGTATGGCCTTGGAAACCCTGCCGGCAGTTCTGCTCTGCCCTGCCATGAGTCAGAAGCCACTCAAGGGCCGTGGCTAGTTCCTTTTGCTTGGTTTTATTTAGCAGGACCAAGGACACTGGCTAGTGAACATGGTACAGGCTTGGCTGCAAACCCACACACTAGGTTTGAGTGTACCCAGACGAACCTCGGAAGAAAGGCCAGGCCATCACAGTCAGCTTTCAAAAGAATCTACCATTGAAACTCCCTGTGCAGTTCTACGCTGACTCACGTGGGTCACCGTGTGTCCGAATCAACTTAAGAGTGTACAGATACAGACAGCAGCCCGAGGGTGGCTGGGGAGTTGCCTAATAAAAGAGAGGCATTCCAAAACCTTTGTAAAATTGCACAATTTTTATTTTTTAAATTTTATTAATCATTTCATGGCGGGGGTGCGGGGGCTCTTACAAATCTCATGACGACCCATCATCCAATTGCATTAAGCACACTTGCACATATGTTGCCGCCAACCTTTCCAAAACATTTTCTTTCTACTTGAGCCCAGGGTATCAGCTCCTCTTTTTCCCCACCCTCCCGCCTTCATGAATCCTTGATCAATGACATGTAAAAAACTTGCACGTTTTTAGTTTCGAAACACATCCGAGTTTGTAGACCTCTTCAGCAGCGTGCTGTTCTTTCCCTGCCCCCTCCCGCTCTGGTTGAATCGGACCAACGGGAAGGGCCAAGAGTGAAGCAGCCTAAGTAAGTCAGGATGGTGACTGGCGCCATGGGTGGGCCCGCACCTTCCCCTCCCCAGCCCCGAGCCCCGAGCCCCGAGCCCCGAGCCTGGGGGGCGAGGAGCCCGTGCCCGCAGGTCCCGTGTGTGAGACGCGCTTTGTGGCCGTAGGTGTGAAGAGGACGTCAACGAGTGCGAGCGGGAGGAGTGTGAGAACGGAGGCGCCTGCGTCAACCTGTTCGGCTCCTTCCTATGCAACTGCACGCCGGGCTACGTGGGCCAGTACTGCGGGCTGCGCCCCGTGGTAGTGCCCGACATCCAGGCGGGCCACTCCTACGTGGGCAAGGAGGAGCTGATCGGCATCGCCGTGGTCCTCTTCGTCATCTTCATCCTCATCGTCCTCTTCATCGTCTTCCGCAAGAAGGTCTTCCGGAAGAACTACTCGCGGAACAACATCACGCTGGTGCAGGACCCCGCCACGGCCGCCCTGCTCAACAAGAGCAATGGCATCCCCTTCCGGAACCTGCGCAGCGACGGCCGCAATGTCTACCAGGAGGTGGGGCCGCCGCAGGTCCCCGTGCGCCCCATGGCCTACACGCCCTGCTTCCAGAGCGACTCCAGGAGCAACCTGGATAAGATTGTGGACGGGCTGGGGGGCGAGCACCAGGAGATGACCACCTTCCACCCAGAGTCCCCCCGCATCCTGACGGCCAGGCGGGGTGTGGTCGTGTGCAGCGTCGCCCCCAACCTGCCAGCCGTGTCCCCCTGCCGGTCGGACTGCGATTCCATCCGGAAGAACGGCTGGGATGCAGGAACTGACAGTGAGTAGGCCCTGGCGTGCCCTCAATTCCATCTACTGGTGTTCCCTGGGACGGGCCTGGCGCGCGCAGCTCCCCAGGGCGGGCCCTGTCTTCATCTTCTCATCAGCAAAGGTGTCATAATGTGCCCAAGGCCACGCAATCCGTCGAAGCAGTCAGTGCCCATCCCAGGTCTATGCAACCCAAAGGCCCCCTCTTCCCTCCAGTGTTGCTCTGAGCTGGTGACTCAGGCCACAGAGGCACCTACAGAAAGCAGATTCTGGGAGGAGAGTGTTTCTATTCGGAGTGACGATTGGAAGAGAGCAGAGGCCCGTCTGAGCTGAACCAGGCTGGATTATCAAAGGTCTGAGGGAACACAAGCCGTTCTGCTGGGCTGGAGTTCAGAGTCCCTGTAACAAGCGTGTGAAGCCCGGGGCGAGCGGCTTCTCTGTCCTAGGTACAGGGAAGAGCTGCAGGTGCATAGGCCCTGGGTAGACAGGGAGCACAGAGACAAGTCAGTGCAGTGGGAGGCTGGTGAGAGCGCGAGCGAATGAGTTTCAAGACCAGGTTCCCAGTGAGTTCATTCCTCCCTCAAGTGATCTGCAGAATGGTTCTTCACTCCAGTCTTGCCAGTCCGGTAGCTCGTAGGAAAGCGCCTTTTTGTTTCTCCGAGGAAGAAGAGTTTTGACTTAGAGGAGGAGTGGGGAGAGGAGCTTTATGCCAGGTATCACATGCTCAAGAGGGTTCCTTCTTCACCCCACCCCTCTCTTTGTGCTGAGTGCCCCCCACACCTTGTCCTTTTGTGAAGCATAGCTTCATGTCCTCTGCTCTCTGGCTCCAGGGAGGTGGGTTTCTCCCTGGCGCCTCTCGGCACTTACAGCAGTTGTTTATCCCACTCTCCATTTTGCTGTGGTTTCAGTATCCGACAGCAGACCCCGAGCCACGGCCCTAGCTGCTGACATCACCCTCTGTGGCCTCAGAGAACTAGTGTGTCCTTAATCATGAGCCTGCTCCGCTTTACCGCCAGCTTATGTGATGCTTTGAGGCTCTCCCAGGCAGTCCTTCCTTCCCTGCTCTCTGCTCACCCCCCACCTCACTCCCATCCCTGCTTTACAATGCGGCAGTTTTGTTTCCAGAATCTGAATCAGGGTCAGGCCCAAACTCCAATCCCTGCCCACCCTCAACAAGTTTTGCTGGGTTTTCATAAAATACATTCCCTTCTTTGTTAAGCAAGATAGAGTCAGCTGGCAAGACGATCTCTGAGTGACTCATTCATTTTTCACTTGACAACCTCAAGATACCGGCTGTTTTATTGTTTCCTTTAGTCCATCAACTAAGAAAGTGAGAGAGAGCCAGAAAGGGCACGCGAGAGATATTGTGTGTGTGTGTGTGTGTGTGTTGGCGTTGTTCAGGCTGTGTATGTACCAGCAACGGGACAGCAAGTGTGTGCACAAGTGCACACCCATACTGCTGACTGCCCCGCTGCAGTACATGGTCATTCCCAAAACTAAGGCGACACTGCCCCCTAAAGGACCAAGCTGAAAACTCCACTCACCCTCCAGAGAAATTAGGATCAATGTAATGGCATCTTTGCCTATAAAATATTTATGCCCCTATTTTTAAAGTAATCTCCTTTAACCTGGTGTTGACACCACATCGGTGGGTGTAAATGATTTAAATTAACTCTGAATGGCAACGAGCAGCCACCTCATCCTCCATTCTCCTGTTCCATCACTTGGCTTTGGGGGATGAAGGGCGGGGCAGCAGGGGAGACAGCTACTTTCCACTGTCAGCTATTTAGAAGCTCATTTACCATGGGTTAAGGTCTTCGAATCCATAATGTAAATCACTCGATTGACAGCTCTTTGCCCCCAATGACACAATCAATTTTCCATTGTGGAGTTAAATTCATTTCTCTGAGCCAATGAAAGAGCCCAGAGACATGAACTCTGGAGGGGCCGGGCTGCAGGTTTGCACAAGGTAACCAGTGTCCTTTCTTCCCTCTCCGCCAAGACAAAGGGGTTGACGACTCCGGAGAAGTAACGTGCTTTTCAGGCAGTAATAAAGGCAGCAACTCGGAGGTTCAGTCCCTCAGCTCCTTCCAGTCGGATTCTGGGGATGACAACGGTAAGAAGTCAACGGATTTGCCTCATGGGGTTGGCCCTGGCTTCCTGCGTGGGCAGGCAGTGGTGGGGACGATGGTGATAGAAGCAGCTTAGATTTGCATCTGCTAATGAGGATTGTAAGCACATTCACCAGCTTTTGTAATGGACTCTGTTAACCTCCAGTGAGCCCCACTTCTGAAAGTAATACTAGGAGCAGGCCCCCCCACCCATGCTGCTCCCAGGATAGAGGGCATTTGCTCCCTAGTAATTAGTACGCTTTGATTTGGTTCACAATGTTGTGAACCCACGCCACACAATGCTCTCTAGCGCACTCACTGCCGTCAAGTCCCATACAGGACAGAGTAGACCTGCTCCTGTGGGTTTCAATTTCTATAACTCCACTGGAGTAGAAAGGCCCATCTTTCTCCTCTCTGGCAAGCAGAGCACTGCATTTCTTTGTTTAATTTGACTGGTGATCTCTACCCTCTTCGTGCCCAGCTTAATGGCATTAGACATTAGATGCCTCCTTCCCACATGAGTGGCATTGTCACTATCAGTCCATTGAATCCCCCTTATCATCCTTTAGAAACCCTGGTGGTGTGGTGGTTATGTATTGGGCAGTTTGAAACCACCAGCCAACCTCTCCACAGGAGAGAGACGGGGCTTTCTGTTCTCGTCAACCATCTCAGAAACTCACAGGGGCAGTTCTACCCTGCGCTATGGAGTCGCTGACAGTCACATCGACTTGATAGCAGTGAGTTTGAGTTGAGTGTCATCCTTCAAAGAAATCCCAGCAGTGAGGTGGGTTCTTTGTTGGGCTACTAACTGTAAGGTCAGCAGTTTGAACCCACCAGCTGCTCCGCAGGGACAAAATGAGGTGTTTGCCCCATGAAAGATCGACAGCTTCATAGGGTCGCTCTGAGTCAGGATGGACTCGGTGCATTGGATTTGGTTTGCTTCTTGGGTTACCATCCTTTCAAGCTCCTTAGGTGGCTCACACAGCTAAGTACTTGGCTACTAAATGACAGGTTGGTGGCGGTTCTAAGCCACTCAGAAGTACCTCGGAAGGAAGACGTGGCAACCTGCTTCCAAATAGTCACAGCCAGGAAAGGAAAGCCCACTTCTTGTCTGAAACTCGTGAGGTCGTCATGAGTTGGAATCAACTGAGCAGCAACTGTTTCATCCTTTGGTGACATGGGCCTCCCAAGAATCTATGCCACTGTAGATCAGCTCCATAGAAAGATGCACACTCACCCAGAATGTTGCAGGCAAGTCCATGTGGTCGTGGGTCTCCTTGATATGCCAAAACCGCTCCCTCTACCACTGGAGAATCTCCTTGAAGGGAGAAGGTGCTAAGGATGGATTGGGTCCTTTGAGCTGAGGAACCAGCTTTGGGAGATGTGTTGGTCTCTCCAGAAGTGGTCAGAAACCCTAAGAGAGTGCTAATGATAATTCCAAGTAGCCATCCACAGAGGCAAGCAGCCTCGCCTCAGCCTGTCCACTTGCTTAGCTTCTCATTCATCGGTGAAAAGCAACATTTGGATGCTTACTCACTTCTGTAATCATTTACCCCATAAACCCTTGCTGAGTTTTGCCTGTGTACAAAACCCAGTGCTGGGCACGGGGAATTCAACATGAAAACGACATTGCCCTTGCCCCCGCAGCCAGTGAGTTCTGAGACCCTAGTTTCAATTAGACAAGTAAAATCACTCTACCTTTGCAATTCCCTTTGCCCCTAAATCTCATCCCGTTTCTTCCCCAACACTTGGTATCCTGAGAGGTGCAGAAACCTCAAAAGCTTCCATGTCTCTTACTGCTGGGAAAATAAACCGTACAACCGTGGATTTCTTCTGATCATTTCCTATATTGGGAAAATGGCCCACCTCCAGATCTCTGGGCTTCCTCTGTGCTGAGGGTTTTTCACATCTTCAGCCAGAAGAGAATATGTAGCTGATTTGCATTTGATGTAGAAGCAACCAAGAGCAGATAGATTCCAAGGTCCAGGCATGAGCCCCAGCAATGACGCCAGCAATGACCATTCTCATGGCCTCTGTGGTGCATGGCGTGAAGGTCACATACTTCACCTTCCATGCTAGCTTTCTCGCGGGTCTCAAGCAGAGCAGATGGGGTTGGGAATTTTCAGCAAATTGCTTTTCATCCTCATCGCCCCCGCACAAGCTGCTCGTATCAGGTGCTTGTTGCTGTGTGACATTCGGTTGACTTTGACTCATAGCACCCCTATAGGACAGGATAAAATTGCCCCATTGGGTGTCTGAGGCTCACTGCCACATCTTTCGTCCTTGGCGTGGAGGTGGGGTCAAACCACCGACCTTTCAGTTAGCTGCTGAGCACTTAACCCCTACACCACCAGGTCACCCACGTACCGGTTGCTGTCCGGTTCACTCTGGCCCATGGATGTGGTCGATTAGAACTGAGATCCGTACATAGTTTTTGTGGCTGTGACCTTTCAGAAGTCACTCACCAACTCCTTCTTTAGGCTCGCTTGGATGGGTTCAAACGGCCAAACTTGCCATTATGCATCCACATTTAACCATCCATGCCACCCACGGAGCCCCGAGGCAATCCATATAGACCATAGACATCTTCCTCCCGACTGTACCTATTTGAGAGATTAAGTGCTGACTTCCATCCACAGTTGGGCCCAGACGTGGGAGCTGGGTCTTGGATCATGTGAGGCTATCGGGGAGTATGTAAGTGTGCGAAGTTGTCAATCTTACAAAGGTCATCCTTTGCCACCCACATTGGAAATTAGTTTGGAGCATCATGGCAGACCGCAAATCAGTATCCCTGAGAACAGCAAGGTCTCCTGAACACCTGTGCGAGTTGCTGATGAGAAATCAGCATGAGCGTGATGGCCCCACTGTCTTCCATTGGATCACTTCATTCAGTCTGAATGTATGACTCAGAAACCCCTATTAATCATGCCTCTCAGGGTGACTGACCCTCATTCTGCTATCATTTTCCTTCCATTCCAAGACTTCCTGGGACCCCTGAGATAAAGATGCTGGTTGCCACATTGCCTAATGATAGGCTTGGGGGACAGTGTGGATGTTTGTGTGGTATGTCGTTGTTGTTGCTGCTGCTGTTCAAAGATGTGAACGTATGTTTAAAATACACAACTAACCTGAAGCTGTCCTTCCCCTCCCTCTCGCCCGCTTTTCCTGACCACAAGCATCCATAGTGACCGTCATTCAGCTTGTCAACAATGTAGTTGACAATATAGAGAATGAAGGTATTTACTGTTTTTCTTCCATGTTTTTTGTCTAAACAAGTGGAATTTTTCATTCCTTATTACTTTGGCCTGAGGGCCTGTGGGGCTGTGGGGTGGGGTGGGGTTGTTAATCAGGAGACACAAAGGGGAGAATTAAACAGGTGATTTCAAAGGAGATGCTGGGTGTGTATTGATTATCATGAATTTTTAAATATTTCTAAAACCACTAGTTCTTACTTCTTTGAATATTAGAGTGCTCTATTTTTTAAAATCCTTTCCAAGAGAAGAAGACCCAGTTGGTTGGAGTGCAGATTAATACTAACTTCATGCTCACCAGACATCTCCTTGTTGAGCACCCTACTGTAACTGCTCCTCGTTCATGGTTACAATGGCCCAAGCGTTGCTCTTAATCAGGCAGCATGTATTAGTTCCTTAATGAGGCTACAACCTTTATAGATGGCTTTGTCTCTTTATTTCCCATGTAACAATGGAGAGTGTTTTGAAAGATAGGGATTGGTTTGGTCATAGCCCATAGACTTTTCATTGCATGTGTTTGTTTTGTTGTTTATCTGTTAGTTGGACTAACTAACTAGTTAGCGTATCTAAAATGCTCCCCTCTATCCATACTCTTTACATGGCTTGACTTGTCAGTTTCACTTTTCACTTTGTATTTAAACAGTGTCTGTCATGGATCAAGGACAGAACTACAACCGAGGTGATTCCTCCACGACCCTGACATAACTTTCTGTTTGTGCATTTTGATTCGCCCAGGCTGTTCTTACCCTCTCCTCCCCGGGCGGGCGGCCCTTTCTGAGCTCTCAGACCTGCATTTTGCATGCTCTAGGTGTCCTTTGTGCTCAGTACCAGGGGGGAAACCTCACCACAGATCTTCCCCCAGCCTGCGTGTGACTCCTCCACTTGCCTGCAAACCTCCCCTCCCCCCCTGCCCCTCTGCCTTCCGCGGTCCACGGTCCATCTGGGGCATATCTGTCCACGAGCATGCTGGCTCTGCGTGAGGGTGCTAGGGAGGAAAGGTCGGGTGGATCCCCTAGCACTCAGTGCCTCAGTGCCCCGGTGCTAGGGGTCTCCCATGGCATGGCTTAGGGTGAGGCTCTGCAGCAACCAGACACCTCTCCCGGAGCTAGCTGCCCGCACCTTTCCCCCCTGCCTGTGGGAGAGGCCCTTCAAAGGCGCATGCGGATGGCGCTGGCTTCTGACTGTCTGCTGGCAGGTTAGGACCTGCATGTCAGGTGCCTTCTGGGCTCCTCTCCCAGCCCCGCCCCAGCCCCAGCCTGGAGGAAGCTAACTGTCTTGGCGTTTCCCTCGCAGCCTATCACTGGGATACATCCGACTGGATGCCCGGAGCCCGCCTGTCCGACATAGAGGAGGTGCCCACGCACGAGAACCAGGACGGAGGCTCCGCACATCAGGGCGGCCCCCGGGAGCTGGAGAGCGATTACTACCTGGGCGGCTACGACATCGACAGCGAATACCCACCCCCCCATGAAGAAGAGTTCTTGAGTCAGGACCAGCTGCCCCCTCCCCTGCCGGAGGACTTCGCAGACCAGTACGAGGCGCTGCCGCCCTCGCAGCCTGTCTCGCTGGCTGGCACCCTGAGCCCAGGCTGCAGGAGGCGGCCGCAGTTCCACCCCAGCCAGTATCTCCCTCCTCACCCGTTCCCCAACGAAACGGACTTGGTGGGCCCACCTGCCGCCTGTGAATTTAGTACTTTTGCGGTGAACTTGAACCAGGGATCCGAGGCTGCGAGGCCGGCAGACGGCGTGTCTTTGTCCTTGCACAATTCCAGAGGCACCTCGTCCTCGGATGTGTCGGCCACCTGCGGCTTTGACGAGTCCGAAGTGGCCATGAGCGACTATGAAAGCGTGGGGGAGCTCAGCCTCGCCAGCCTCCACATTCCATTCATCGAGACTCAGCACCAGACCCAGGTGTAGGGGACCACGGCCCGGTGCTCCGCGCTGTTTGTTATCGCAACGTCCAGGGAGATGGGCTGGGCGTCCGTCCGTCGGTCCGTCGGTCTCAATGGAGAGGAAGTGCCGCGGTCTGGAGCGAGAAGGAAAGAACACTATTTTCCGCTAGGAACTTCTTCCCCAGGGACGCTGGCACAATCCAGCTCGATTCCAATTGGGTGGACATGAAGGGCTCAGAAATTGTTTCTGAGGGGTGACTGAGAAGCCTGGCAGCACCTCCCTACCTCCAAGGCCAAGAAGGCACACCAAGTTTTTAGAAGGCAGTCGGTGATTTCACCCGCTGAGTTACCTGGTGGCTCCTTGGTGGCTTTGTGCAGTATCGTGCCCTGGGGC